>NC_081829.1:37213733-37838733 GCF_030867095.1 Alligator mississippiensis
AGGAATGGCAAATAAAAATGTGAAATGCACTTGAATGAAACCACCATACAAGAACAGTATTTAACAGAGTAGAGCCAGGAGCAAAAAAAAAGGACATAGTGAATGACACTTCAAAGGTGGGAGAAGAGTCAGGTGTATATATTAGAAGATTACATTTATATCAAAGAATACTAATTCCATTATGGGATACAGGTTAGGCCTTAGCTAGAATTCAGAGAACACTTCTTTTAAACAACATTATAGAGACCACACAAGTGTTAAAATCAGTTCAGATGAATGATCAAATATTTTTTGTGCAATATTGATGAAAAAGTCCTAAGAAGGGAGGCTTAAGGAACTAAATATTTATTTGTTTTATGGGAAAGGAGGAAAAGGCAATTGAGATAACACTACCAAAGGAAAACTGAGAATAAAGTCTAGTGCAATTTATCAGTAAATCATATTTCCATGAACTAAAATAAAGAAAAGAGCAATTGAAACTGAGCTTTAGGAAGAATATTTGCATCTAAATGGTTATGGAAATGGCATACCAGAAGAAAGGTTATTGCTCCTGGGAAAAGGGAGAATATGACACAATGGTCTTACTTTTACCTAATTTTCTTTATGTTTAAAAATATAATATATTGACTCTCAGATATTTGAAATGTTGTGACGGATGAATGATAGCAGAACTGTTATTTCAAATGGGCACTACATGTATTGGTTGATATGGACCACTTCAATTTCTTTACATGGTATAAACAAAACAGAGCTACCTACAACTCCATTTTTAAATATACCTGTATTTAAGACACTAGAGCAAGAATACAGCTAGGCTAGAACTAATTTTTGACAGTTTGATTGTAGACCGCTATTCATGTGATCCTGTGCCTCACTAGCAAAACACAGTCCTAATAACCATAGGGTTTGAACAACATGGAGATTAGCTCTGCCTTTTAGATTACATCTCCAGCAATATTGCTGTGGAGTATTTTTTTTTTTTTACTGGGAAGAAAAATAGAGTCCAGTGAAACCTACATGTAGGTTAAAGCAGTTACAGTTTCAGTCATCCTTCTGTTCCAGGTTGAAAAATGGTCTCCATTTTTCATACACGTTCCTTAAATTCTTCTTGCAATACGCAATCCCATTTTATATTCAGATTCCTTAACAATGAGTTTAGATGAACAATAAGTATTTTTAAATGTTTTCTGGAAGAATTTACCATATAGGCTGTCAAAGACCTTCTTAGCCTCGAGAGCTGAGATGGTGATCAAGTGAACAAAATAGTCACTTGGTCACCTATTGTAGCTAGCATTTGCTATCCAGTGGAATCAACATCTGTCATATGCAATACATGGTGGTTCTCTCATTTAACATAGTCTGTAAGGATGCATTAATATAAGGACTCTGTTTCATGTTCACTTACCAATGACTTTAACTTAAATTGTGGACTTTATGGTTTAATGGAATTGATCTATTGAGCATGACTGTGTTTAGAGTCAATAAAAGGAAAAATTTATATTCTAGTAAAAGTATTTCCCTTTCTTTAGCTTCCCAGTAACATAGAACTCAAAGTAGATATATAACTCAGTGTATTACTTCTTAACAGAACCACAATTCATTTCAACTCAAAAGGAAACCATCCTCAAGTTATGGTAAGCCCAAAGAATCAAAGTACTGGCCCATTTCACATAAATGGGATTGTTGCTTTTAATATTATGGGCCAGAAGTTCAACCTAAGTATTTTGCCTGATCTAAGTTTTTAAAGACCTTGTCTTTTTCTTTTGATTTCAATTTTTTCCCATGGGGCATCCACTACATTTTGGGTTAGTTGCCAATAAGGCATTTTAACACATTTCTATTAAATATTGAGCTTTACCTACAAACTCAGATTGGCAATGATCACAAAAGTTATAATCCATGGTCACATAGAAGTTTTATCCAGTTTTAGGGGAATTTTCTGCATTTATTATAAAATCACAAGAAGTCAGAAGGTCTTTACTGCATAGATCTCTCAACTGTCTATCATTTCAGAAGCTGATGCTTATCTCAGCGTAAAAGTAAATTACCTTTGGAAGAAATGTTGTATTCCCTCATTTTAATTTTGGACAATTCAGGAATTGTGATACAAAGGTTATAGAATGAATTTCTGTACAGGGAAGAAACCCCACAGAATTTTAAATATGAATAAATTTGTGTCCTTCATTTTATATCTCACTCAAATGCTACATAGCACTTTTGGGTTATGGTAAGTATAGAACTATCTATCTCAGAATATGTATGCAAGCAGTTTATTATACCATAGGTATAAAATATAGAGTTCATGAAGTATGCCCCAGATACCTAATTTCAGGAAAGGAAAATGAGAGTAAATCTTCTGCTTTGTCCAAAGTAAAACCTTTAACATTTTAATTAAACCCTTCTTATAATTTTTTGAAGAGAAACAAAAGCCTGTATAGACTACAATAACTATGTCACTATATTTTTTACTCCAGATAGTAGTTTGCCCCCTTCCCTCCCCATTAACATATGTTTTCCATTTATTAGAGCTGCATACAATGTAATATAATTGAGTCCTTATATACTTCGCACTTGTCCAAACATAGTTTTTATTAGTGAATTATCAGCCTTTTTTTGAACTAGCCATGTGGTATCCATTAACCTGCCATGTGGTATCCACCCTCTCCATCATTTAAGATCGATATTTTTGCCATATATGTTTACAGTGGGAGAAGTGTATATGTGGAGGAACTACTTCAGGACATGACTTTATCTAAATGGTTTCATTTCTAGTGTCTGACTTTCCCAGCTAAATTGAAATATGAAGACACAGTGGTGGTGGTTTTGCCTTTGTGAGTAATGTATAGGCCTCCTGCTTAAAAACTGATTAAATGTCATGGCCAGGATCATGCTATGTTTTAAAGCTAATGGAGCCATGTCAATTTACACAAACTGGTAAAATTAAATGGTAGCTTAGAAAATCTACCCCAGTAACTGCTGTTTTCTTTTAAACTAAATGCTAATATAGTTTATAAGCCATACCATGACAGTGGGATAAAACTTTTCAGTTAATTACTGTATGAGAATATTTTTGTCAACAGCCAACATTAATAAATATAAAACTTTATTATCTGCTTTTAGCTTGACACATATATTATATATTTTAAAGCAATCTAGAAAAGCCTAGCTTTTTTGTTTTGTCTTGTGTTGTTTTGCTTTTGCAGTATTCATTTTTACAGTCAAAATCCTACCTGATTTAATGCTTTTGGGTCAGAATTTCCTGGATTTATATATATATGTGTGTTAACTACTGATTATACAGCACTTATATTTAAAATAGATAGTGCACTTTTTAAATCCATAATTGTTTCCCCCCAATCATGAATTATGTACTTCTAGTACATAATTTTAGATGAATAATCATTATTAAAATACATGAAAAAATTGGATCTCAAAAATTTTACAAATTGCTAGAAGGTGTCTGAGTAGTCACAAAGGATGAATAATATCTCACAAACCAATAAAAACTGAATATTATGCTTTTATTCATGAAAATATTTATGATTTCTCCCCCCCCCCCCCCCCACCAACCTCCCTTACCAGCTGAGTAACTCTACTTACATATACTGAAAAAATGAGTGGATGTGGCAATGGCCATGTGCAATACTAGTAGAGAATCAGGAATTAGTGTGGGTGATATCTTTTACGGGATCATCTTCATTGCTGGGATAGATATAGGCAAGCTTTCAGATATCACATTACCTGAGGCCTGAGAAAGACTATTGTAATAATATTGCAGACAAGAATTATTGTCTTTTGGATATTTCTTGGATTGCCATGGTAACATCACCTCAGCACTATCAATATCAGTAGTGTCAGATGCATACCTTATCCTGGACTCAAAGGCACATCCAGATAAGCACGCATGTACCTCTTTCCCCATCTCAAACCCCTTTGAGATGGGGCAAGAGACACGTACAGGAATGAAAAAATATCAGAAAATTAGACCCCTAATATTCAGGGATCTAAAAAAACAGAGTTTAAAAAGTGGGGCCATGCCCTGAGGCAACCAGAGGCTGGGTCCTTCACAAAGTGTCTTTGTGGTTGGCCGCCTGCCCTGGTGCTGAAGCACAGGCAGTGTGCTGCAGCACCAGGTCTCAAGTGCCAGTAAGTAAGGGATCAGGGAGGCTGGAGAAGGGAGGGACTATGTGGGGGGGTTCCCCCTCTGGCCCCGACCACTCCCCAGCACCCTCCAGCCCTACCCCACCCAGTCCCACCCCTTGCCTGCCCCTGAAGCCCCCTGATCCCTTCCCTTCCCTGCCCAGCCCCACCTCCCACCTGCCCTCCAGACCCCCCATATCACTTCCCTGCCTGGCTTCAGCCCCCTGAGGACCCTAATCCCTGGCCCTGCACCCCAGCATCCCAACAGTTGAAAACTAAACTAACAAACAAAAAAGCCCAGCAACTGGGAGCAGGCCAGCTGCCCTCAGGGTGACTGGGCCCCACCCACACAGTGTGGGGAAGGGTGACAGCACAAGCGGCCCCAGCCTGGGCCTTCCTGTCCACCACTGCCCTCTGCTGCCTTGGGGGGGGGGTAGGGGGCTCTGCCAGGAGGTCCTGGAGCCCCCACATCCCCTTCTTCGGGGTAAGTAGAGGTTTTTGGGGGGCTTCTCTTTTTTCTTTTTTTTTTCCTTTTAAAGTGGTGGTGCCTAGGGCTGAGGGGGGCAGTCCTGGGGGCCTGGGGGTGCAAGTGGGGGATGGGGCCAGGCAGGGCAGCCATTGGGGGGCTGCAGCAGCTGGCAGGGGACAGGGCCAGATGGGGCAGCGATTGGGGGGGCTGGGGTGGGGCTTGTGGGCCTTGCAGGGGGGTGGTAGCCCCTGCAGGGACCATCTGGCCACTGTTGGGGGGGCATAAAGCCTGTCTGGGGCTGTAGCCCCTGGTGGGGGGGCCATAACCCCTGTGTGGGGGCTGTAGCCCCTGTATGGGGCTGTAGCCACTGTTGAGGGGCCGCAACCCCTGTTGAGGGGCCATAGCCCCTGTGTGGGGGTTGTAGTCTCTGTGAAGTGGCCGCAGCCTGCGTTGGGGGGGCATAACTCCTGTTGGAGGGGGGAGTAAGCCCTGTGGGAGGGCAGCAAAATATATATTCATGTTTCAAGAATTCATGGATACATCTGTTTAGAGTTCATTTTATTATTTGATAGAGACAGTGGTGGGCTTCCACATTGCTTTAACACTGTAGACATATCAATAAAACATTGCCCAACTGATCACTGTCTCTGTCTCACTGTCTCTCTCTCTCTTTATAGTGGCCTTTGTTTTACTTGTGGAGGAACATGGATTTTAGCATATTTTACAGAGTTATTGGGATTTTTTTTGTCAGGGATTTTTCATTTTTCAAATAGGGAACACCAGAATTCCTGCTAGAGAGGCCGCTGATAGAACTCTGCTGACTCAGAGCTGGCACCTTGACCCAATTAGCTGTGGCTGACCTCCTGGCCAAATTGGGCCATGAGGACATGATTTGACAGTTCAAAGCAGGCCACCACACCTGGAACATCTTCCAGGTGATAGATGCCCAGATGGCTGGGCAGGGGCACACATAGCAGAAGTGCCATGCACAGGCCAACTCTGCAGCCACAGCCCACAGGCAGCTGGCCCAGAAAGGCAGATGCCTCTACTGGTGGTGCAGTCTACATCTGGGTATGGCAGGTGTTCAGCAGGTCACAGCCAGGTAGCAGCCTCCACTGCCAGACCTGCTGCAGTGGGTAGAGGATGCAGGGAACATTCAGGGCTGCTTCAGCAGTCCAGCTAACACAAGGGGTAGTGTTCCCAAATACCAATTGGCTGGGACCCAGAAGCTCCTGTCTATTTGTATCTTCTGGAGATCATGGGCCTTAAGGCCCACCTAGTTACCTAATAGCCCCCACTACTGTGTGGGGCCAAAGTTTGAAAGATACAAGTATTATTTTTTTTGTGGGACAACTAAGGAAGAAAAGGGTAGGAGTGTGTGGCAGGGCACTGCTAGTGCCTGCCACTTTAAGACCTAAGCCAAGCAGCCAGCAGCGGCCTGCTTGTGGCAGCCATTTTAGATTCAGGGTTGCCTATATAAGCAGAGCATTTTGCTGCTGGTAGGGGAGACATCAACGCTGCTTGGCTGCAAGGCTTTATGTATCATCCTGGAGGTAAGGGCAGGAGCTGCAGGGGATGTTTTGGAGGCTCCTGGTCCTGGGTACAATCTAAAACCACACCCTGCCAGGAGTGGGTGGTCTGGTGAGGTTCTCAGTGATGTGGGAGCCCCCAGGAAATACCAGGCCAGTTATCACCCTGGTGAAAGGTGGGTCAAAGTGTTTTAATAACCCCAGATCCCACAACTGGGCGGGTTAACCTCTGGTAGGGGCCGGAAGGTGGACCCAAGAGAGTGAGGGGGGCTAGTGGCAGAGGCCTGATGTACAGTACCCTTGACTGGTCAATGCTGGGGCCAGGACAAGAATGGTCAAAAGGTCCAGGGGCCCACTGTGAGGGATACCCAGAGCTGAGGGCCTGGGGTTCTGACTGGCCTTGGAGGTCACGCCAGGGCCTGTGTGGCCAAAGGTTCTGGGGGGACCATGCTTGATAGGGGAAATAGTTTCAGGGAACTAGGCAGCCCTGAATGAAGGCACAGCAGGCTGTCTGAATGGAGGGAATTTGGAGGGGTCCTGATTGGAGAATTCTGCAGCCCTGTGTGGGGGCTGGTGATGATAAAAACTGTGGATGCCATCTGTGAGGCCTGGGCTGTGGTGTAGCCAAGGACTGGAGCCGCAGATAGTGCCCCCTGGCATCAGCACATGAATGGGCAACCTCCCACCTTAATTAACATCTTAATTAAGAACAAGGCATGGCAGGTGAGTCAGGTGGATGGTATGCCCAAAGGCAAGTAGGGAACCTAACACTGTGGCTAGGCAGGGAGCCCCACTTTGCCAGAGTGACGTGGGGCTATAGGTTCAAAATGTGAAAAGAAGTTCACTGGAAGGGGACACTGAGCAAAGCCAGGTGAGGCGCTGGCCCCATGACAAACTCCAGTCAGCTGGAGGACAAGGGAGGGCAGGGGCTGCCACCATGCAGGACTTGGTCAACAAAGGCAAGGGCCTCAGGAGGTAGGGTAGATTTCACCTCCTGGACCAGACGGCAGGTTGCACGTATCGTAGGTAGACCCATGAGCCAGGCCAGTTCAGCGGGGTCCACCCAATCCCATCGAATGTATTACAGGAGGTCTCCAACATGGGTGACACCAGCCAGTATCAACCTCTGTTGTAACCAAGGCACCACTGCCATTGGCACCTCCAGCTGGGGGTTCCAAAGGAGGGGCTTAACAAGCAGATCAGCACCTGGGGTGACTGTTGCAGGGACCTGGAGGTAGAGACCAACCTCCAGGCCCAGAGGAGGTCCTGGTAGAAATCTGGCAGCCCTCACAGGTCCTGCAGGGAGAATCCCCACAGGATGAGGAGCTGCCAGTCATATCAGAGCCCCTGGAAGTGGTGGAGAAAAGTGTGACCCAGGAGGCCTCATGCTGTGTGGCTATCAACACTGTACAGCAGTCACTGCAGGCCTTGAAGGCGGAATACCAAGACCTGGCTACGCAGGCAAACCAGGCCCTGGCCTCCCTCATGCAAGGGGAGGCTCAGCACCTCTGCAGTGACCCAGTGCCATCCCAGCCAAAAAACTCCAGCACCCATCTCTGGAGTTCCACCAGAACCTAAGCAGTCACAGGCAGGGTGTATAAGTGCTGCCTGAGCATGGACAGGACCAGCTGGTTCAGTGCCAGCACTCTCCCACACAGGGAGAAACATCTCAGGAGCCCTGCCCATGCCCAGAATCACTCCACCACCCTTGCCTTCAACTGGTTCCAGTTCTCTAGCAGGGAGGGTTCTTTGGGGGACATGTAGATCCCAAAGTAGAGCAGCAAGCCCATGCTCCAGCAGATCCCATGGAGCGCGGGTGGGAATGAGCACACCTGCCACCCCTCACCTTAGCTGTTGATCCAGTAGACCTGGGCAGAGGAGGCCACTAAGTCCAATGCCTGGGAAGTCTCTACTTGTGCCAGCCCCCCCCCCCCCCCCAAGTCCTGGACCATGAGGAGTAAGTCATCAGCATACGCTGACAGGGCCAGCTGCACCACCGGCTCCCAGAACATTAACTCCACCACCCGCTTCCACAGGAGAATAAGGAAGGTCTCCAGGGCCAAGGTGTACAGTTGGCCTGACAACGGGCAACCTTGACGCACTCCTCTCCTGAACGAGATGGGCTCTATCAGGGTCTAGTTGAGTTTGACCAAACATTCTGCAGAGGCTTACAGCACCTGGAGAGCCCACATGAAGTGGGGCCCAAAGCCAAAGGCCTGCAACGTGCCTGTGAGGTACCCATGATCCACTCTCTCCAATGCCTTCTCCCATTCCAGGGACAGGAGGGTGAAAGACAGGCCCTCCCGGCATACTAGCTCCAGGAGGTCCCAAACCAGGTACAGGTTGTTAAAGATGGGACATCCAGCCATAATGTATTTCTGGTCAGGATAGATCACGTCCATCAGCACGGACCACAGGCACAGCAAAATGGCCTTCCCTAAAACCTTGTAGTCTGTGAAGAGGAGGGACATAGGACTCCAATTTCTTCGGTCATGGAGATCCCCCTTCTTCAGCAGGAATGTCAGCATGGCCATCCAGCATGACAGGGGGAGTTCCCCACTTCTCTTGGATTCAGCAAGGTCCAGGAAAAGGACATCCCAGAAGATCCGGTAGAACTCCACTGTCAGCCTGCCGATGCCCGGTGCCTTGTTGCCAGGCATCAGGTGGAGGGCGGCCAAAAACTCATCCAGAGTGAGAGGAGCTTCTAGCCAGTCCCAGTCACCCATGGTAACCTGTGGGAGTCCCTCCCACAGAGTCTGACAGGCTTCGGTGTTGGTAGGATCCAGGCAGAAGAGCTCTTCATAGAAGTCCTGTGCAGTGCTGCTGCAAGTCCATGTATTTGCATGTGTGGATGCACCCAAGGGGTGCCCAAAGGGCACGTTCACACATGCTAGCATGTGCACTTGCAGCAGCTCAAATAGAATCAGTGCAAATTTGAGCCAGGGCTTTTTGCCTCAGCGTACGTGCTTGGACATGCATTTGTTTGTGGAGCAAATTATGCCACTTGAGGCAAAATGACCCTGCTTGACTCCTCCTGGATCTCCAGCCACGCTGCACTAGAGCCTAGGACCAGCACCTGTGCTGCATCAGTATAAAAACCCTGGCCACCAGATCAAAACTATTTGTCCTCGTGAGATTCTGGGGGACGAGCCTCTGGGAAGAAGTTGTCCATGCCCCTTTCTGTTCCAGCCTGCTGCTGTTGCTGGTTGCTGCAAGCTTGGTCCCAGGAACTGGGGAGAAGATGGCCAGGCCCTTTCCTGCCTCTGCCTACTTATAGCTGCTGGCTTGGTCTCAGTGCTTTTGGAAGAAATTTGGCTGCACCCCTTCCTGTCTTGGGTTGCTGCTGCTGCTGTTGCTTCCCCCACACAGGGGGGTTCTTCCGCTGCACATTGCTACCCACCCTTGGGAAGGCGCCAACTGCACTACACCACACCCTAGCACCACACCCCCAGTGCTGCACCCCAGCTTCTGCACCCCTGCTCTGGCCTGCTGCCCAGCCCGTCACCAAGCTGCGGTCAGGGGACAGCCTGGGGAGGGAGCCCAAACTGACTGTTCTCCCCTCCCCCACCATCACTGCTGGAGCCCAAAGGTGCCTTGCCTGCCCCAGCTGCTTTGGCAACCCAACCCCAAACTTCACCTCCACTTTCACCAGAAGCACACCCTGAGTGGCTGAACTAGACGGCTCCTACCATCACTACTGCTATTGCTGCTGCTGCTGCTGTTGTTCTGCTGCTGCCCCCTTGCAGGAGAGAGGAAAATTCCCTGCTGCACCACCTTGCACCACCTGAGACCACACCTGCACTGGATTACTCCCTAATTGACTGACTGCTCCTGCCCTCCCCCACAGCTACCTCACTGCATCTGACCCTGCTTTGTCTTCCTGCCTACTGCTCTGCTGCTAAGCAGCTGACTGGAGGTCTGAGGGTCTCTTGGACAGATCTTCAACAAACAAAGTCCCTCCACTGCTCCAGTCATATTTTACATCTGCCTCAGCAGCCTTCCCTGTGTGTTCTTGCCCTTGTGTGATAAGTCTGGTCCACTCCCCCTGCCCTAGTCCTTGTTGTGTGGCTGAGTAAGCCAGCTCAAGTTTCCCCAGCCCGTGTGTGTGTGCCTGTGTGTGTGTGCTTCCCCTCCCCCAAATTCTCAAAGCATAGTCCTCCTGTTTTGTTTTGTTTTGTTTTTCCTGTGGGGCTGTAGCTCAGTGAGCTTCATCCCCCTTCCTCCCTACTCCCCTTATCCCCCACAACCCCAGCCTGTCCCTACTAGGTTCACCAGCCACACTGGATATTTTATTTTATTTTACTTTATTGTATTCCCTGCTCTCATGTGAAACAATGGCAAGGCATGAAATTTCGGGGGGGGGGGTGCACAGATGCCCCCACAGAGCTTCCTGCAGCACCCACTATGGGGGCAGATCCCAGCCAAGCCCCCAAGGGGATGCATGCCCATGTAGTCTCCACCCTAGATACAGAGACAGACCAACCTCCTCTGGGGGTGGAGAAGCCTGTAACCTCTGCTGAAGGGGCAGCCAGGACTCTGGTAGGGAGCCAACAGGTCAGTGGGTCTCCCCTGGCCAGCCGCCCCCACTGGAGGGGTTCCCAAGCCCCCTCCCCCGTCATCAGGGACCAAAGCCAAAGGGCAGTGGTAATGGCTTCTCTTCAACCTTCCCCAGAACTTGGGGTGGGAAGAGCAAAGAGCTGAGGGGACCAGGTGCACTACACCAGCCAGCACACTCACTCAGCCTGTCCCTGGCCCTAGCCCTGAACCTACCAGCATTGTCACCCAGGAAGGGAACTGCAGCTATGCATAGGCAGCTGTGGAGAGACCAAAAGCTGGGGGCCCTGGACCCTCCACCGCTGGCCTTTCCAGCTCAGGTGCTGGGGGCCCCTTTCTGGCACTCACCTGCAGGCACGGGGTGAAGTGCCAACTGTCAAAGTGGGAGAACCTGCACTCTGAGACCAGGATGCAGGTCCTAGCTTAGGTAGTGGGGGTCCCCAAGATCCTTGTGGCCTCCCACATTCATGGCAAGGGGGTCTTTTTCCTTGCCTCAGAGGCTGTCACACAGAAGGTGGTGGAGAGGGTGCTCTTGGTGGAGGGTGAGTACACCCCCTCTAGTATCTCAAAGAGCTGGGGACCAGGGTGGCCCTCAGCTCCATCCCTCCCTATATCTCCAATTGGGTCTTGCTCCCCCAGCTCCAAACCCTGGGGAGAGTTATCTCCCTGGTGCTGGCCAACTCACTGGGGTCCCGAGACCCTGGCCTCCACCATGTGTGCTCTTTTGATTGCCAGGTCATGATCCAGCTGGTGGCAGAAGCACAGCTGGAGGCTGAGGGGTGCCTGACAATTTCTTATCAGGGGGCCCTGGTGAGGATATTCTATATACTGGGGGACCTGCAATGTTTCTGGTGCTGTCCCTTGGGCACTTGCATCATGAGTGCCCCATGGGCCAGGCAAGGAGGGTATTTGCAGGTCCTAGTGGTAAGAGGGGTGTCCCTACTGTTGAGCCCCAGCTCAAGTCTGGGATCGTGCCCGGTATGCAAAGGCCAATAAAGATACCAGGGGTGAAAGTATAAAGAAGGTTTATTGCTAGCAATAAACGGTGCGAGCGGAATAATTTCACGTAACAAGCACACCAGATCACTACCACTAAGCATCTTTTATACAGGCGTTTTCAAGTTCTCACCAGTGTATTTGTTTGCTGATTGGTTGTAAGGAGTGATGCAAGAAGTTCTTTACTGAACATGTCTCTATACCTGTGTTTTATCTATGTATCTCATTTACATACATGTATGTTTCATTAGCATACTTTTTCCCCACCTAGGGGCATGATTTTTAGTATTTTAATGAGCTCTTTGACACAGTACTCTGATTCTGCTTTTGTTTTCAAGCCTCCTTTATCTAAGACTGTCTCCTCCTTATCATTGTAGATGGGCATCCGTCACATAACATTCTCCTCTGCTTTGTCTTGGGTAGTGTTTTCTAGGTCACTCCTTACATTCCCCCCTATGGAGCATTTTTAATTATTATTATGATTGCTCCATTCAATTTGGCTTAACACAAATCTTTCAGCATAATATCATTTTGTAAAATTTTCAAAGGGGTTGGTACTGCGATTAAGCACGAGGTAAAAACCAGGTGAGCATTGATCCCTCCCGCTAAGCAGAAGTCCATTCTATTTAAAATTTCCTGGGCCAGATAAATCCAGTCATTTTCCTGAAGGTCAAATTTTGGTTGTAAAAGGTTTTCCCCTCTCATGAGAAGGAGTGGACAGATCAGGGCGCCCCACAATAAAACCTTGAACAATTTCATAATAAGGCCTGTAAAACTTGATCAAAGATTGACAAATTATTTAAAGTTCCTTTCTTTTGAATAGGAATTTTAAGTCTCTTATTGGCTCCACCTTCCACTGTTCTCTGTCTCCAGTCCCGGATTCTGCAGGGGTTCCTTCTTGTTCTGGTCCAGCCACCGGCGACTGGAATGTATCCAAGTCTTGATTCCTTCGAGCTTTGCTGCCGTCAGGGTCAACAAAAGCACCCTATATGGGCCCTTCCATCTGGCTCGAAGTGGTTCCTCATTCCAGTCTTTCACAAGGGCATAACTCCCAGGTAATAGTCGTTTTTCCGGGGCAGGAGACTGGTCCTGTGTCTGCAGCATGTCCCGTACCTGCTGATGGATGGAAGACAAAACAGAAACCAAGGACCATACATATTCTCTAATCATTCCCTCTCCTAAAACCCGTAACTGTTGTTCAGTACCCATGGGCAGACTCAGAGGGTAAGGCTTACCATACATATTCTCAAATGGGCTTAATCCCAATTTAGAATGTGGTGCGACCCTTACTCGTAACAGGGCCAAGGGTAGGGCCTCTGGCCATTTGAGTCGAGCTTCTTGGCAAATCTTTGCAAGGTGTCTTTTTAAGGTCTGATTCATACGTTCCACCTTTCCACTGGACTGGGGTCTCCAAGGGGTGTGTAAATGCCAGCTGATTCCCAGGAACTCAGAAATCTTCTGAGTAATTTGTGCAATGAAATGTGGGCCATTGTCTGACCCTATTCCTTTTGGAAGTCCGAAGCGAGGTATGATTTCTCGTAGGAGTGCCTTGACCACCTCTCGGGCTTGGGCAGTCTGACATGGGAAGCACTCAACCCAATTAGAGAAAGTGTCCACAAAGACAAGGAGATATCTCATCCCTTGTTGCCGGGGCAACTCGGTAAAATCCACCTGCCATTCTTCTCCTAGCCCATTGCCTATTCTCTAATGTCCTGAAGTTTCTTTTTTCCCTCCTTTTGGGTTATTTCTCTGGCAGACCTCACATGTCTCTGATACCTTCTTGGCAGCCTCTCTTAATCCCACTCCAGTTACATAGTGACTGATCCATCTTACCAGGGCCCTGGGTCTGTAATGGGTGTCATGATGAGCGCTCTTTACTACCGCATGAACCCAGGCAGCTGGGATGATAATGCGGCCATCCTTTGCTACTAACCACCCATGCTCCCCCTTCTTTGCTAGAAACTCTTTTATCAATTGTTTGTCTCTTTCCCCATACTGTGGTGTCACAGGCTGGTATAGGTCTGGGAGGAGAGGTAACAGATTACTTACTTTGGGCAGCAAGTCTGTCTGAGGTCTTTTAGCTGCTCTCTTTGCTGTAGCGTCAGCAAATCGATTACCTTTTGTGGAGGGGTCGTTCCCTTTCTGATGTGCCTTACAGTGCATTACCGCTACCTCCTTTGGTTCCCAGACTGCCTCGAGGAGAGCTTTTATTTGCTTGCTATGCTTAATGCCTGCTCCTTTAGCATCAAGTAGACCCCGCTCTTTCCACAGTGCTCTGTGAGCATGTAAAACAAGGAAAACATATTTAGAGTCAGTATAAATATTGACAGTTTTGTTGGCTGCCAATTGCAAAGCCCGAGTCATAACAATGAGTTCAGCCTTTTCAAGTGGTCGGTCTCTCAGGTTTGGTCTTGAGGAATAAACAGCTTCCAATGTTTGCAGGCAATCATGTACAAGATCTGGTGTGTCAGCCATAGGTGGCAACAGTGTTGCTGGATTTAAAGTGCGAGAAATGGCCAATTTTATTTCAGGCTTATCTAGGAGGATGGCCTGATATTGAGCCATTCATCCCGGGGTTAAGCGTGTGTTTTCTACAAGGTTGGCGGATCTCCTCCGGCGGGCTAAGCGTGTGTTTTCTACTAGGTTGGCGGATCTCCTCCAGCGGGCTTTAAACTAGGCTCGTTGGGGGGAGGGGAGTACGAGGGCAGGGGAAACTGTGGACCACCAAACCATGTGGCACCCACAAGGACAGCCCAGCCTGAAGAAGGAGGACATTGGAAACCTGAAAGCCATGGGGAGACCAGCACTACAGAACAGGTAAGAAACAAGAAGGTAAGAAACAATGGGCCCCTTGGGACTCGGAGCGGGGGGGGGGCAGCAAAGGCACCAGTCGCAGGGCTCAAGTGCCTATATACTAATGCTAGGAGCATGGGGAACAAGCAGGATGAACTAGCGCTCCTGCTTGCACTAAACACCTATGACTTAGTGGGGCTAACAGAGACCTGGTGGGATTCATCCCATGACTGGGCGGTACATATTGAGGGCTATAGATTGTACAGAAAGGACAGGTTGGGGAAGAAAGGGGGGGGGGGTTGCACTTTATGTCAGTGAGCAATATACATCAACCCTCATCAAGACAGAATCCGAGGTTGAGGAAGTAGAAGGATTGTGGGTTAGGCGACATGGGGGGCAAGGAGAAAGGGATTTGGTGGTAGGGGTCTGCTACAGACCCCCACACCAAGGGGAAGAAATAGATGCGGGGCTCCTGAGGCAACTCTCGGAGACCATAAAAGCTAAAGAGGCGGTAGCCATGGGGGACCTAAACTACCCGGACATCTGCTGGGAGACGCAGACAGCAAGGTCCCATCGCTCACGTAGGTTTCTAACCTGTGTACAGGACCTCCACCTGACACAGGAGGTGCATGGTCCCACTAGGGGGAATGCCATACTGGATCTGGTATTGGCAACAGGGGATGACATGATAGGGGACCTCCAGATCGGTAGCCATTTGGGAGACAGTGATCACCTAATAATAGAATTCAACATAAGATGTTGAGTGGGTAAGGTAACTAGTAGGGTGAAAGTGCTAGACTTTAGGAAAGCTGATCTCAATGCACTCAGGCAATTAGTCAAGGACGCACTGCAGAGTAGGAGTTTTAGAGGGATGGGAGCCCAAGAAGGGTGGCTGTGCCTTAAGGAAACGATCCTTCAGGCACAAAGCAAGACGATCCCCAAGCGAGGCAAAAAAGGGAAAGGGGCCAGGAGGCTTCCATGGCTGACCAGAGAAATCCAGGGCAGCCTAAGGACCAAAAGGGGAGCACATAAAAAGTGGAAACAGGGTGAGATCAGCAGAGACAGATTAAACTTGCAGCTTGTAAAGGGGAGAAAAGAAGCAGTATCATGAGCTTCCCCAAAGGAAACAGAGCTAACATCAAAACAACAACAAAAAAAAAACAACAGAGGAGACTGAAAATAACACAGAAAAAGAGACATCTGAACAAGGAAACCAAAGAAGAACTTAACGAATAAGGATTAAGACTGCAGATAAAATAAGAAGATCATTAGAGCTAAAAAGACAACATAGGGCAAGTCCACACATGCAAGCACGTACGCTTGCATCTGCTCAAATAGAAGTGGTGCAAATTTGATCCAGGGCTTTTTGCTTCAGCTCACATGCTCGGACATGCACTTTGTTGTGGAGCAAATTATGCTAATTGGGGCAAAATAACCTTGCCTGGCTCCTCCTAGATCTTCAGCCAGGGGGAGATAGAGCCCAGGGCCAGCACCACTGCTGTCCCCAGCAGTATAAAAAGCTGCCCTGTCCAGGCCCCAGCAATATAAAAAGCCACCCTGTCAAGTAGCTCAGGGCTACTAGCTCTCAGGAGCTTCTAGGGTCGAGCCAATTGGTGTCTGGGGACACTAGCCCTTGTGCCAGCTGAACTGCTAAAGCAGCCCTGAGAGTTCCCAGCACCCTCTACCCACTGCAGCAGTCTGGAAGTGGGCGCTGCTGCCTGGCTGTGACCTGCTGTGCACCTGCCAGACTTAGATGGGGACTGCACAGCCAGTAGACGCATGTGTCCCTCTGGGCCAGCTGCCAGTGGACTGCAGTTGCAGGGTTGGCCTTTGTGTGACACTATTGCCATTTGTGCCCCCTGCCCAGCCATATGGGCAGCTATCACCCAGAAGATGTTCTGGGTGTGGTGGCCTGCTTTGAACTGTCAAAACATGTCCTTCTGGCCCCATTTGGCCAGGACGTCATCCACAGCCAGATGGGTCCGAGGTGCCAGCTCTGAGCAGGCAGGGTCCTGCCACTGGCCTCCCTAACAGGAATGCTGGTGTTCCCTTTTGGAAAACTGAAAAATCCCTGATAAAAAAAAAATCCCAAAGTCACTCTGTAAAATACCCCCAAATCCATGTTCCTATACAAGTAAAACAAAAGACCACTATAAAGACAGAGAGCAAGACAGAGACAGCGATCAGTTGGACAATGTTTTATTGATATAGCTTACAGTGTTAAAGCAAGTCTCTTATCATAATAATAAAGTGAACTCTAAATACAGATTTCATAAATTCATGAATACATGTTTTGCTGCACTCCCACAGGGAGATGGCTCCCACATAAGGGGTTTGCCCCCCTCCCAACAGGAGGTTCAACCCTCTCACAAGCTGTACGGCCCCCCAACAGGGGGTTCAACCCCCACACAAGGAGTACAGGCCCCCGAAAGGGGGTTCAGTCCACCAACAGGGGATTCAACCCCAAAACAAGGGGTATGGGCCCCCAACAGGAGGTTCATCCCCCCCAACAGGGGATTTAACCCCCACACAAGGGGTATGCCCCCCCCAACAGGGGATTCAACCCCACAACAAGGGATTCAGCCCCTACACAAGGGGTACGCTCCCCCAACGAGGGCCAAATGACCCCCACAGGGGCTATCAACCCCCTTGCAAGACCCACATGCTCCACCCCATCCCCCCAATTGCTGCCCCACCTGGCCCCATCCCCCACCAGTTGCTGCAGCCCCCCAATGGCTGCTTCACACAGCCTAAGCCCCGCTCCCCCAGACCCCCCAATGGCTGGCCCACCCAGCCTCACCTGCCCAACTTGCACCCCCAGGCTCCCAAGGCTACCCCCACAACCCCAGGTGCCATCACTTAAAAAAAAAAATGCAGAAAAAGCCCCAGAAAAATGGAAAAAAAATAAAGCCTCTGCTTACCTTAGAAGCAGGGTTAGGGGGGGCTCCAGGGCCTCCTAGGCCCAGAGCCCCCCAAGGAAGCACAGGTCAGCAGGGGGGCAGCAGGGGGCCCCAGGAGGGGCCCCAGTCAGCCACATGCAGTTGGAGCTGTTAGTAAGTGCCAGGGTTTGTTGTTTTGTTTTGTTTTTTAATTATGAGGTGGAGGGGCATGGATTGGAGGGCTTGGGGGGATGGGGCTGGCCAGGACAGGGGTCAGGGGCCTTGTGGGAGGCTGGCAGGGAGAGGGGCTGGCTGCAGCAGGGGTCAGGGCCCTTAGGGGGGCTGGTGGGGGTTGTGGGGGCTGTGGGAGTGGCCAGGGCTAGCGGGGGTCCCCCCATGGTCCCCTCCACCCTCCTCCAGCCCCCCCTACCCCTTACTCACTGGCACTCGCGCCCTGGTGCTGAAACATGAGGCCTGGCTGGCCATGTGTTTCAGCACCAGGGCAAGAGGCCAACCATAGAGAGGCTTTGGCAGCCAGAGTGTCTCCATGGAGGACCCAGACTCTGGTTGCCTGCTCTGCTTTTTTGAACATCAATTTGTTTAGAACCCGGGATATCCAGGGATCTAATTTTCTCCCTGTGCTGCAAACTTGCAGCACGGGGAACATTTTTTTGTTCCCACAAGTGCCTGTTGTCCTGCCTCAAAGGGGTTTGAAGCGGGGCAAGAGGCACATTTGTGGTCATGTGGATGTGCCCATATAGACTAATAGAGACCTGTTAAAATGTGCTTTAACTATGGTTTGAACTAAACTGCTAATGTCAGCAGCATATGGGGATATGTTACATGTAAAAGGGGAAGAAGCATTACATTTGCCTAGGGACTGCAGCAGGGAACAGCAAAACTGTAGGCAAGGTACTGCTATCCAAATAAACAAGCTTTATCATTTTATAATTTTAAGTCTTAAGTTAAGCCTTGTGTTTTTTTTAGAACAACACAAGGCACAGTATGTTTATCATGTATACATAAGTTTAGGCTCTCTGTCCTGGGTACTGTTAGTGGCACATACTCTAATGTATCCATGTAGCCTCGTTTACAGGATTTGGCCCAAATAGAGCAGAATTAGGGCAAAATGTGGAAGGAGGGAGAAGGTATGTTTCACAATTGCACCCCTAGCTCTGGTACGTAGTATAGCTGTGCTTTTACAAATATAAACTAATATTAGACTATTTCATCATAGTTCATAAATTTGCTGAATCAAATATATCTCTTTTTTATTGAACAATTAGTAAGAAGTCAGAAAAAGGGGGGAAAATAACTACCAAACAATACACACACAATCTGCTAGGAATCCAATTTTTCTGCCACATAAGAATAAAATTGCTCAAACATACAAAGGCTATGACGATGCTCTCTAGGCAAGATTCTAATAATTTCAGGTCTTTTTTTACCATTTTTCCTGGGTAAATCTTTTGGAAAAAGGAAAAGCATACAAGAAAGAAATTGTCAAAATCCACAGAAAAAAGTGGGTTTATATGGGAAGGGGACAGTTCAACACCAAGACTAAGCAACTGCCTTCAACTCAGTGATCAAAACTATAACAGAGCAATTTAATTTTACTTTTCAAATCTTAGCTCAGTTTGAGCAAATATCCTTCAGTAAGAAAGTTTTGGGGTTTTTTGCTCTTCATATAAAGATACCCCAAATCTTTCAATAAAATTCCTGCAGTTTTTTCTCATTTCATTCTTTTTTGTTTCCTGTTTTTTAAATCACTGTTTTATCTTCCATTTTCTTTGCCTGGGATTCCTGCTGGCATAGTAGGTTTGCAGCTGACAGGATTTTTATTTAGGACACTACACTGGTTTCATGATAGCGATGGCTATAGACTCTCAACTATGACAATCCCTGTCTTTGCAGATCTGGCAAAGAAGAGAGGGGATCTGCTTTCAGAAGGTGTTTACTTAAGGCCAGCCTATTGGAAGTGCTTAGAACCCATAACTGGCTCCAAATTTTCAGAAGAATTTACCTGCCATTTATACACAAAAATAATTTGCCATAATTGTCACAATGTGACCTTCAGGGCACTGAGCACATTTAAAAAAAAATCCCAAACAGAAAAAAAAAACAACCTCTGATCCTTGGGTCTGGATTTATTAACGCAGCCTTGCAAAGAGTCCTGCTTTGTTTTGCCTGAAGTAAGACTACCTAGATCACAGTTCAGGGCACTAAGGGCAGCATGCATGTAATATGCCAGAGAAATCCAGGGCAGCCTAAGGGCCAAAAGGGGAGCATATAAAAAGTGGAAACAAGGTGAGATCACTAAAGATGAATATACCTCCTCTGCTCGTGCTTGTAGGGAGGCAGTTAGATGGGCCAAAGCTACCATGGAGCTGAGGATGGCAACCCAAGTAAAAGACAACAAGAAATTGTTTTTTAGATATATAGGGAGTAAAAGGAAGGCCCAGGGAGGAATAGGACCCCTGCTAAATGGGCAGAAACAATTGGTGACAGACAGGGGGGACAAGGCTGAACTCCTCAATGAGTTCTTTGCCTCAGTGTTCCTAAGTGAGGGGCACGACAAGTCTCTCACTGGGGTTGTAGAGAGATAGCAGCAAGGCGCCAGACTTCCATACGTAGATCCTGAGGTGGTGCAGAGTCACTTGGAAGAACTGGATGCCTTTAAGTCGGCAGGCCCGGATGAGCTCCATCCGAGGGTGCTGAAGGCACTGGCCGACATCATTGCAGAGCCACTGGCGGGAATATTCAAACGCTTGTGGCACATGGGCCAAGTCCCGGAGGACTGGAAAAGGGCTAACGTGGTTCCCATTTTCAAAAAGGGGAGGAAGGAGGACCCGGGCAACTATAGGCCAGTCAGTCTCACCTCCATCCTTGGTAAAGTCTTTGAAAAAATTATCAAGGCTCACATTTGTGAGAGCCCGGCAGGGCAAATTATGCTGAGGGGAAACCAGCATGGGTTTGTGGCGGGCAGATCGTGCCTGACCACTCTAGTCTCTTTCTATGACCAGGTTACAAAACGCCTGGTCACAGGAGGAGGGGTGGATGTCGTATACTTAGACTTCAGGAAGGCCTTTGACACGGTATCCCACCCCATACTGGTGAACAAGTTAAGAGGCTGTGATGTGGATGACTACACAGTCCGGTGGGTGGTGAATTGGCTAGAGGGTCGCACCCAAAGAGTCATGGTGGATGGGTCGGTCTCGACCTGGAAGGGTGTGGGCAGTGGGGTCCCGCAGGGCTCGGTCCTTGGACCGATACTCTTTAATGTCTTCATCAGTGACTTGGACGAGGGAGTCAAATGTACTCTGTCCAAGTTTGCAGATGACACAAAGCTATGGGGAGAAGTGGACATGCCGGAGGGCAGGGAACAGCTGCAGGCAGACCTGGATAGGTTGGACAAGTGGGCAGAAAACAACAGGATGCAATTCAACAAGGAGAAATGCAAAGTGCTGCACCTAGGGAGGAAAAATGTCCAGCACACCTACAGCCTAGGGAATGACCTGCTGGGTGGCACAGAGGTGGAAAGGGATCTTGGAGTCCTAGTGGACTCCAAGATGAACATGAGTCGGCAGTGTGACGAAACCATCAAAAAAGCCAGTGGCAGTTTATCGTGCATCAGCAGATGCATGACGAATAGGTCCAGGGAGGTGATACTTCCCCTCTATAGGGCGCTGGTCAGACCGCAGTTGGAGTACTGCGTGCAATTCTGGGCGCCACACTTCAAGAAGGATGCGGATAACCTGGAGAGGGTCCAGAGAAGGGCAACTCGTATGGTCAAGGACCTGCAGACCAAGCCCTATGAGGAGAGACTAGAGAAACTGGACCTTTTCAGCCTCCGCAAGAGAAGGTTGAGAGGTGACCTTGTGGCTGCCTATAAGTTCATCACGGGGGCACAGAAGGGAATTGGTGAGTATTTATTCACCAAGGCGCCCCCGGGGGTCACAAGAAACAATGGCCACAAGCTAGCAGAAAGCAGATTTAGACTGGACATTAGGAAGAACTTCTTCACAGTTCGAGTGGCCAAGGTCTGGAACGGGCTCCCAAGGGAGGTGGTGCTCTCCCCTACCCTGGGGGTCTTCAAGAGGAGGTTAGATGAGTATCTAGCTGGGATCATCTAGACCCAGCACTCTTTCCTGCTTATGCAGGGGGTCGGACTCGATGATCTATTGAGGTCCCTTCCGACCCTAACATCTATGAATATATGAATCTATGAATTTAACCAGTTCCCTCCTTTCTGCTCCAGGACTGTAAGCACTGCGTGAGGCACATATACAGTCATTTCATGGCCTAGGGTTAACTTTTCAGCTTCTTGTATTAGCAGACAGGTGGCAGCAACAGCCCGGAGACAAGCAGGCCATCCGGATGACACAAAGTCTAATTGTTTCACACATGGAGGCTGGGCCCCTGGCAAAAGTTGAATCTTTACAGGGTCAGCATTTTTAGCCTTCCCGGGTCGGTCACCTGCCCATACCCACGGAACAACAGCATCAAGTAGGGTTTGAGGAATATCCGGTGTACTTTCCTCTCAGAGAAGGCCGAGAAGGCAGGCCTGCAGGTGCCACCCCTTTTCAGGAGGCACAGTCAAGAACATTTGCCCATCCTGAAATGACAATGTAGCTTGCAGTTTACAGAGGAGGTCTCTCCCTAAAAGGGGAACGGGGCAGTCTGGCATATACAAGAATTGATGGGTGACTTCGGCCTGCCCAAGATTACAGGTCATTGGCTGTAGGAAGGGTTGTGTTACTGCTTTCCCTGTGACCCCTACCACCGGCACAGTCTTTTTACTTAAAGGTTTCAGTTTTTGAGAGAAGACAGAATGGGCAGCACCTGTATCGACGAGAAATTCTACCAATTCATCTCTGTCCCCTAGTTGCATTTTAACCAGGGGCTCGTCAGGGGACACTGGGATCTGGGTTATCTTTCCCTCCCGGGCCTCCGGTCCCCTTCAATCTGAATCCCTTCCAAAAGCAAACAGTCCACTGCTCTCCTCTTTTTCTTTTCACCCTCACCAACTTTCCGATAGGGGCATTCCTGCTTCCAGTGTCCCTTTTGTTTGCAATAGGCACACTGATCTTTCTCTAATGGACCCCGCCTCTGAGGCTGTCTCCGGGATCCCTCATTTCTGGGTTTTCTCGTGATTGCAGCTGCCACTAGGGCTGCCTGCATTTTCATCTTTCTCTCCTCTTTCTTGTCCTGTTGCTTTTCCTGAACATTTTCTCGGTTAGTAAATACTTGGTAAGCAATGTCTACTAGTTGGGAAATAGGCATACCTGTTGCTCCGTCTTTCTTCTGCAATTTCTTTCTAATGTCTGGTGCACTCTGACCTATAAAGATCATATTTACCATGTGAGCATTTGATGCATCCTCCGGGTCCTCGCAAGTGTATTGTCTGAAAGTAGTGTAAATTCTTTCCAAAAAAGCACTTGGGGTCTCATTCATCTCCTGTCGAACCTCATACACCTTACTGAGATTCTGAGGTTTTTTTTCACAGCATCTCTCAATCCTCAGAGGATATAGTCTCGACAGGCACAGATGGAGGTCATATCTTGGTCTGGTTTCCAATCTGGCTCCTGGGTGGGGACATGATCGTCCCTATTTCCTTGCAGGTTCCCTGCGGTAATTTCCTTTTCCACGTACTCACGGGCTTTGTTTACTACCATCCTCCTTTCCTCTGGTGTCAACAGGATATCTAAAAGAGACTGAACATCTGCCCAGGTTGGGTTATGGGTTTTGAAAATTGTTTCAAACAGGTTTCGTACCTTTTCAGGATTTTCTTTCAAGCTGGGGGTATTGTTCCTCCAGTTATACAAATCTGATGTAGTGAAAGGAATATGCACAAAGGTTCAACGGTAGATTGGCTCACCTTCATCTTCGAGAGGCCTGGGTACCACTTGTTCTCTTAGGGGAAATACCCCATTTCCTTTCCCACGGCCAGAATCAGATTCCCTGTGATGTTTTCCCTTAACCCCGGAATCTGCTCCTAACTGTACTCTCCACCCACCTCCTGGGGTTATATCAGGAGAAGTCGGGGATTCTGGAGATTGCCAAGCACCTGACGGCCATGGTTGGTGCTGTTCCAGATCCCTGGGTCGGGGAGTGTTCTCAACCTCTGCCTCGGGGGTGGGGGGGAAGAAGCAGGAAGAGCGGATGCCAACAAGGAATCAGACAAATCAGGAGGAGGAGGGGGAAGAGGAAGAGAATAAGGTAGAGGCAGCAGAGGGAGGGGAGCCTCTGGCTCCGGACAGTCCAGGACAGGATTTGCAGTTAGTCGAGCCACGGCCATCTCACAGATCCCAACCCCCTCCCCCAATCCACATTCCTCCAAAAACTTTCTATCTCTACAAAGAGACATAAACTCTTGCGCATACATCAATTCCACCCATTTACCATTCTGCCGGCAGAACAAAATCAATTGTAAGATGGTATTATAATTAACACTTCCCTCCGGAGGCCAATGTTCTTGATCATCTAACTTACAGCGTGGCCACACAGTTTCACAGAAGAATTTAGCTTTCTTCTTAGTCATAGGATCCCCACCAAACTCTGCCCAATGTCTCAATACACAAGAGAGGGGGGTACATTTAATAGTACCCATCTCAGGGCTGCCTTCCTGGTTCTGACAGTCCGACTTACCTGGGATCCAGGGATCTGTTCTTAGTCCTTGTCCTCACAGGGGAAAAATCACTGGTCTTGGACTTGGGCCAGACAGAATACTTACAGAGATAATCCCAGGCAGGCGTACTGACGGTAGGCCTTATGCCCTTTCTACCCTCTCACCCAGGTCCCTGTTACTGGTACTTTCACTCTATGGTGTTGCACAGTTAGGCTACTGCCGCCTCAGCGATCCAGCTCCCCCTGAAGCAAAAGTCTCACCGGGAAAAGAGATCCCGGGGCGCCTCTGACATTTGATAAGGAGGAGCAATCAGCTGGTCGTCAGTTAGTCCGGGCAAAGCTTATCTAAGGCAGTCCCATCTGGGTCGCCAAAAACTGTTGAGTCCCAGCTGAAGTCTGGGATCGTGCCTGGTATGCAAAGGCCAATAAAGATACCAGGGGTGAAAATATAAAGGTTTATTGCTAGCAATAAAAGGTGCGAGTGGAATAATTTCACATAACAAGCACACCAGATCACTACCACTAAGCATCTTTTATACAGGAGTTTTCAAGTTCTCACCAGCGTATTTGTTTGCTGATTGGTTGTAAGGAGTGACGCAAGAAGTTCTTTACTGAACATGTCTCTATACCTGTGTTTTAGCTATGTATCTCATTTACATACATGTATGTTTCATTAGCATACTTTTTCCCCACCTAGGGGCATGATTTTTAGTATTTTAATGAGCTCTTTGACCCAGTACTCTGATTCTGCTTTTGTTTTCAAGCCTCCTTTATCTAAGACTGTCTCCTCCTTATCATTGCAGATGGGCATCCGTCACATAACATTCTCCTCTGCTTTGTCTTGGGTAGTGTTTTCTAGGTCACTCCTTACACTACCAATGGCACCTCTCCCTCCTCAGGCTGCCCTGGCACCCCACCTACAACTACGAGCCATCAATGATCTCAAGGCACCCCGCCCCCCAACCAAGTTTGGCATAGTCCTGGGGAGGGCAGCAGCAACTAGGTAGAGAGAGGGAGCAGGGCCCCTCTGCCCCTAGTCATGCCCCCATCATGGCTGCCCCACCCCTGCAACCCTCACTTTATCTTACTGGAGCCTGTCCACCTGAGGACCACCTCATGGCTGAGTGGGTGCAGGTGGCCTCTGGGCATAAAAGCACGAGAAAGACCTGGGCATAGGTGGAGTCCTCTGATGTGAAGGATTCCTCTCCCCCTCCCAAGACCACCACACATGGGGAAGAACTGGCCTAGTCTTGGGGGGCACCCATGGGAAAGATTAAATGGGTGATCTCCATGGAGGAGGTTTCAGGGCTGCTAGGTAGTTCCAAACAGCAGCCCATAGAGGAAGCCCCTCTTTCTGATGAGCAGGGCCTACCCCCTGAAACCACCAGGACCAAGGTTGAGGCTAAGACCTACCCAAAGGAAGGCCCTTCAGGAGAGCCTTCTCTCTCTGATGATTTGGACAATACAGAGGCCCTGGGGCTCACACCAGTGAGTCCTGAGGGAAGAGGTCTCCTTACCCAGGACCCTGAAGCAGATGCCAAAGCTGCCCTGGTCTTTTCCCTCCCCCTCCCAGAAAAAAAAAAAAAAAAACAACTCATCTCCAGCCTGCTCCACAGTCCTGCACCAGAGGGGGTCACAGTGGGGTCCCCTAATCAATAGGCCAATCTTGTTGGGGACCCTGCACAGACACCCCAGGACTCCAGCTCTACCCCACTATCTTGTGAAGGACATCCACCTCACCCCCAGCCTTAGCCCCACCCCATACCAAGGGGATGCAGAGCTCTCCCAATCACAACCAGAGTACAGGTTCTTAGCAGACTGGGGGGTTCAGATGGTGCCTAAGGAGCCCGCTGATCCCCAGGACCAGGAGAATGATGCCCGAGAACCAGCAGGCTCCATGGAGCCTGCAGACCTCTCAGTCCTGGCAGTCCCCATGGGTGAGCTACCTGCATTTCTTGACTGTGACTACACCCACCAGTGTGCCAGCAAGGTACAGCTCATCTTGAACTGCTGGAGAGATTTTGACAGCATCCTCACCACTGTGAGGGCACTGGCAGGGGAAGACAAGGGGCCCAAAAGTTGCAATGCCCAGATCTATAGGTGGGCCCTCAGCTTCATAGACTTCCTCTATATGTATGAGTAGGAGCTATGCAAACCAGCAGGCCTCACACCAAGTGTTGAGATGTGTGAGGCCCCTGCTGACCTGTCTACTCCACCTCCACCCCAGCCATGAGGTCATTTAAGATAGTGACCCTCAATGTCCACAGCTGCAGGAAGGGTCTCTGGAGGTGCCAGGTGCTCTCCTTCCTTCAGGAGGGAGGGTACCCATGGTATTCTTGCAGTATACCTAACAACTCCTGACAATGAGCCTAAATGGAAGCTGGAGTGGGGATTCAGGGTCTTTGTTAGTCAGTTCTTGGCCACCACACAAGTGGTGGCCACCCTGTTCTCTCCAGGCCTGCAGCTGGATGTTCTCCAGGACCTTGAGGTGCTGCTGGGCTGCCTGATGCACCTCCAGGTCCAGGTGCAGGGGCTGGTCCTGAACCTTCTGAACATGTATGCCCCTGCAAGTGGCCCAGAGTTGGCAGATTTCTTCCACCAAGCAGCCACATACATCGGCACCCTCAACCTTCATGAGTGCCTGGTCCTTGGCAGTGACTTTAATGTCAGCCTAGATGTGCAAGACTGGTTGGGAAGGGAGTGGAACCAGGCTGCTGTGGGCATCCTCAAGGAGATCCTGATGGACTACTCCCTGGTGGACATCTGGCATGCCTGTCACCCTACCGACCCCCCTGCCTTCACCTATATGAGGGTGGTGGAAGAGCAGGCATGCCACTCCCAGTTGGACTGGGTTTACATCTCTTTGCCTCACTTTGCCTGGGCCCACTCCTCTGGCATCTGACTGACCCCTTTCAGTGATGACTGCCTTGTCTGGGCCCAGGTCTAGCTGGGGCCTGGGCATCCGGGGTCAGCCTACTGGCATTTCAATGCCAGTCTGCTGGAGGATGTGGGCTTCAATGGAGGCCTTTTGGGAGTTATGGCTGGCCTGGTGGGAGTAACTGGCAGCTTTCCTCTCAGCACGGAGATGGTGGGATGTGGGGAAGGTGCGTATTTGGCTTTTTTTGCTGCAGCTACATTCACAGGCACACCTGAAAGAGGAAGATGGTCTGAGAGCCACTTGAGTATGAAGTGTTAGTGCTGCAGTGGTGCCTGGCCACTGACCCAACCACCTCATACTTTTGCAGAGAGTGTCAGGAGAGATGGGAAGAGCTTCGTGCTCTATACAATCACCATACCGAAGGTACATTTGTCCTCTTGTGCATCCAGCTCCTTTGGGAGATGGACCATGGCTTCCACTTCTTCTATGCCCTGGAGAGCAGGTGGGGGGCCAAGAAGTTCATCACCTACTTTCTGGTGTGGGTGATGGCACCCCCTCCCCCCCATGGATCCAGGTGTGATGCACCTCTGCACGTGGGCCTTCTATGATGAGCTCTTCTTGCTGGATCTGACCAATGCCAAAGCATGTCAGACCCTGTTGGAAGGACTCCCACAGGTCAGTGTGGGTGACCAGGACCAGCTTCAAGGTCCTCTCACTCTGGTGCTGCACCTGGGGAGGAAGAACCAGCAGCATATCTACAGGCTGGGGAACTCCCTTGTCATCAGCACAGAGGCAGAAAAGGATCTTGAAGTCACTATTGATTTCAAGATGAACATAGGCCGCCAATGTGAGAACACAGTCAGGAAGGCCAACCATACCTTGTCATGTATCCACAGATGCATCTCAGGCAGGTCCAAGGAGGTGATCCTCCCCCACTGGTCAGGCCACAGTTGGAGTACTACGTCCAGTTCTGGGCACCGCACTTCTGGAGGGATGTGGACAGCATTGAGAGGGTTCAGAGGAGGGCCACCCGCATGATCAGGGGGCAGCGCAGGAAGGTCCTATGAGGAGAGGCTAAGGGACCTGAACCTATTCAGCCCCCACAAGAGAAGGCTAAGGGGGGGATCTAGTGGCCTGTTACAAGCTAGTCAGAGGGGACCAGCAGGCATTGAGGGAGTCCCTGTTCCCCCAAGCACTACCTGGAATGACTAGAAATAATGGTCACAAGCTGGCAGAGGGTAGATTTAGACTAGACATCAGGAGGCGCTACTTCACAGTCAGGGCAGCTAGGACCTGGAAGCAACTTCCAAGTGAAGTGGTGCTGGCTCCTACCCTGGGGGGTCTTTAAGAGGAGGTTAGACGAACACCTTGCTGGGGTCGTTTGACCCCAGTACTTTTTCCTGACTTAGCAGGGGGTCACACTTGATGATCTGCTTGGGTCCCTTCTGACCCTACCAACTATGAAACTATGAACCTATGGCTGAGATTTTGGTTGCCCTCCACCTGACGCCTGGCAACAAGGTGCTGGGCATTGATGGGCTGACCACAGAGTTCTACTGGGCCTTCTGGGACGTCCCCGGCCTGAACCTTGCTGTGGTCTGGGCCAAATCTGAGGGAAGTGGGGAGCTCCCCCTGTTATGCCAGAGGGCCATGCTGACCCTCCTGCCAAAGAAGGAGGATCCCCATGACCTGAGGAACTGGTGTCCTGTGTCCCTCCTGTGCACAGACTACAAGGTGGCAATGAAGGCCATCTCACTGTGCCTGTGGTCCGTGCTGATGGACATGATCCATCCTGACCAGACCTACATGGTGTTCCATCTTCACTAACCTGTACCTGGTTCATGAGCTCCTGGAGATAGTGTGCTGGGAAAGCCTGTCTTTTGCCTCACCATCCCTCCTATCCCTGCTCCAGGAGAAGGCATTTGACAGAGTGGATCATGGGTACTGCATAGGCATGCTGTAAGCCTTTGACTTTGGGCCCCACTTCATGTGACATCTCCAGGTGCTCTACACCTCTGCACAGTGTTTGATCAACCTCAACTGGACCCTGATTGAGCCCATCCCATTCAGGAGACAGATGTGTCACGGGTGTCTGCTGTCAGGCCAGCTTTACACCTTGGCCCTTCCTCTGTCGTGTGGAAGCGTGTGGTGGGGTTGATGCTCCAGGAGCCAACAGTCCTCCAGCTGATCCTGTCAGAGTATGACAATGTTGTCCTCACAACCTGGTGCAGGTGGAGGCCTGCCAGGCCTTGTACTCAGTGGCCTCCTCTGCCCAGCTCAACTGGGTTAAGAGTTTTGGCCTGGTGGTGGGTGATGGGTGGCAGGTTG
Source organism: Alligator mississippiensis (assembly GCF_030867095.1). Taxonomy (NCBI): domain Eukaryota; kingdom Metazoa; phylum Chordata; order Crocodylia; family Alligatoridae; genus Alligator; species Alligator mississippiensis. Next base: position 37,242,927 of record NC_081829.1, read on the forward strand.
GCTCACTCCAACCTGTGCTCTGTGGGATCTGCTGGAGCATGGGCTTGGTGCCCTACCTAGGCATCTACCTGTCCCCCAAAGAACGCTCCCCACTGGGGAACTTGCACTAGCTGGAGTTGAGCATGGTGGAGTGCTATGGGCATTGGCAGGGCTCCTGAGATATCACTCCCTGCATCGAAGAGTCCTGGTGCTGAACCAGATGGTACTGCCATTGCTCTGGCACTTCTTACACACCGTGCTTATGAACCCTGAAGTCCTAGAGGGTCTCCAGAGATGGTGCTGGAGTTTTTCTGGCCAGGACAGCACTGGGTTGCTGCAGAGGTGCTGAGCCTCCTCTTGCAGGAGGTAGGCCAGGGCCTGGTTTGCCTGTGCACCCAGGTCCTAGCATTCCACATTCAGGCCCTGTATTGACTGATTTACAGTGTCAGTAGCCACATGACATGGGGCCACCTGGGGTGCACTTACTTCTGCTTCTTTCTGGGGTTCCAATACAGCTGGCAGCTCCTTAGCATGTGAGGCTTCTATGTGCAGGACCTGCAAGGGCTTCCAAATTTCTACCAGGACCTCCTACATGCCTGGATGCTGGTCTCTGCATCCAGGTTCCCTGCAATGGTCACTCAGGGCACTGACCTGCTCCTTGAGCCCCTTCTCTGGAACTCCCAGCTGGAGGTGCTGACAGCAGTGGCACCCTGGTTGTGACAGAGGTTGATCCTGGTTGGTGTCACCCATGTTGGAGACCTCCTGGGTCTACCCATGATGCATGTAACCTGCCGTCTGGTCCAGGAGATAATATCTTCCCTACCTCCTGATGCCCTTGCCTTTGTTGACCAGTTCCTGTGTGCTGGTGGTACCCACCCCCCTGTGTCCTCCAGCACACCAGAGTATGTCTTGGGGATGGCACCTTCCTTGGCTTCACCATGCTCCACACTCCACCACCTGAGCCAGCTGGAGAAGACCAGACCAGTTCGCTTTTCCACTGGCCATGACTACCATTTCCACACACTTGTGCACCACACTGTCCATCATGTTGCCCTTGTGTCCCACCCAGACACCAAGTGGCAGTACCTGCTTGGCAAGGGTGGGGGTGGGGTACTTCAGTGGCTGAGTCTGTACTTCACCCTCATCCCACAAGCCACTGAGAGGCTCAGCTGGCAGATCTTCCATGGAGCCATTGCCATGAGCATGTATGTGGTGGACTTCACAGACACTCTGGTCTCCTGCCCCTTCTGCGGTTAGAGGGAGACCCTGGTGCACATGACCCTTGAGTGCACCAGGCTGCAGCCCCTCCACCTCCAGAGCCTCCTCTTGAGGTTCTGGTTAAATTTCACCCCCCACCTTTTTGTTTTTGGTCACCCCATGGCCTCCCCAAGTCCTGGGACTTCCTGGTCAACCTTCTCCTGGCCTTTGCCAAGTGGGCCCTGTATTTGACCAGGAAGGAGGCTCTGGCTGGGAAGGTTCCCAGAGACTGTGGAACTAATTTCTGCTCACTTGTCTGTGCACATTTCTGGGCAGAGCACCGGGCACAGGTCCCATTTGCTCCTTGGATGTCTTTGAGGACAGGTGGGTGTGCACCTGGGGCTCTGCTTGGTGTCCCCCCTCAGGAGCACTTATTTTCACGTTTTGACCCTTTGACCCAGAAAACACTACTATCCTGTTTTTTTCATTAGTTGTCCCAAGAATTTAGTTGTCCCATTCATCCATTATGCCCCATAAAAGGGTGCTCCTAGTTAGTCAGCTGGGCCTTGCCCATGGTAATCAAATAGACAAATAGGAGATTCTGAGGCCCATCCACTTGGTATCTGGGAACCCTAGCCCCTTGTGTCAGCTAGACTGATTAAGCAGTATCCCAAATTCCTTTTTAAAAATGCTTGAAAATCCACGTTTTCACAATTAGAACAAAAGAGAGAGAAAGAGAGAGAGTGAGTGAGAGAGAGAGAGATCTATCAGATGGGCAATGTTTTATTGGTATATTTACAATTTTAAAGAAATTTGAAAGCCTACCAGTGTCTCTAGCATCATAATAAAATAAATCCTAAATATCTATATGTTTTAATGTTTGGTTTCCTTATCACACGGTGGGTCTGTGACAAATGGATGTGGGGTTTGCAAGAGAGGGTGGGAAGTCAGGTAGGGGGATATGGGTGGCTGTATGGGTGGGTGTGAATGGATGTGGGAGGATGTGAGTTAGTGTGTGGGTAGGTGTGGGGGGACTGTGGGTGTGGGGACTGCTTAGCAGGGGTGGGTCCCCTGCATGAATGCTATGTGCCCCCAGCAGCTGGGGGGGGGGGTGTATAGTGGCACTGGTGGCAGCGGAAGCGTGGCAGTGACAGTAAGTGGGAAGCTCCCATGGATGTTGCCAGTGCTGTTGGTGGTGGGGGCAGAGTGGCAAGCGCTGACCACAAGTCGGCTATCATCTGCAGACCCCGCTGACAGCACCAGCAGCGGCCAGCGGGAATCACTGACTGCCCGCAGATGCTGTCACTGGTTGGGTTGTGGTGGCAAGTGTCAACCACCCGCAGGCACTGCTGACAGTGTTGGTGGTGCCTTTTCTGAGGGGGTGCACCACCACACTCAGGGGGTACATGTGCACCCACGTGCACCCCCTATGCATTGCCAATGGTACCCACAGGGCAGAGCCCCCCTCACAGTACATGGACTACCCTGCCTTCAGCCCCCCCAGGGGCTACAGTTTCCCCCCAGCCCCCGCCCCCCCCCCCGCTGTTCTCCAGGTCCCTGATCATTCCCCTGCTTCTTGCAAGCCTCCAGAGGCTGGAGAGAAGAGAAGAATGAGCAGGAGGCTCATTCCCCCTGACCCCATTCATTCCCCCATCTCCTGTACATTTCCCCATCCCCCGTTCATTCCCCCACCCCATTCATCCCCCTGTACATTCCCCCTGCTCCCATTCATTCCCCTTGCCCCCCCATTCATTCCTCCTGCCCCCATTCATTCCCCCATCTCCTGTTCATTTGCCCCATCTCCCATTCATTCTCATCTCCCATTCATTCCCCCAGCTCCCTGCTTGCTCTCCCATCCACTCCACGTTCTCCAGCAGTAGCAGAGAATGAGCAGGAGGCTGGAGAAAGGAGGGGAAGTATCCAGGTTATCTCCAGGGGCTTGTCTCCAGCTTCCTGTTCCTCTCCAGCCTCCTTTTCTTTCTTCTGTTTGTCTCCAGCCTCAGGGAGATGAGTGGGAGAAATAGCAGAAGGCTGGAGACAAGCCCCTGGAGATGTGCTGGAGACATGCCCTGTTGTCTCCAGCCTCTTGCTCATTCCCCTGCTGGTCTTTAGCCCTGGGAGGCTGGAGATGAGCAGGGGAACAAGCAGTAGGCTAGAGAATGAGCAGGAGGCTGGAGAGAGCAGGTGAATGTCTCCATTATGTCTCCAGGGGCTTGTCTCCAGCATCCTGCTTGTTCTCTGCTACTGCCGGTGAGTGGGGGGAAGGTCTGGGAGAGTGAGTGGGTAGCTGGGGAAACCAACAGAGGGTGGGGGGAATGAACATGGGATGGGAGAATGAATGGGGGATGGGTGGGAATGAATGGGGAGCTGGGGGAGTGAACAGGGGATGGGAGGAATGAATGGCAGATGGGGAAATGAATGGGGATCTGCAGAAAGGAATGGGCACTGGGGCCAGGCGGGGCCTCCACCAAGGTTCCCTCCCCCTTTCACCAGCTCCCCATCCCCCTACTTACCTGGCATGAAGCGGTCCAGGTCCCTGCAGCTTGCACCGCTTCCTCCCCCACATGGGCAGGCAGCATGGCTCAGCACCGGGAAAAGGACCAACCACAGAGACACTCTGGCAGGCTACCAGAGCATCTCTGTGGAAGACTGAGCCTCCAGTTGCCTCAGGGCATGGTCCAGGACCATGCCCTGACCCCTTCTTTCCCCCAGGGTATTGTTTGACCCCTGGATATCCAGGGGTCTAAATTTGTTCCTGTGCTGCAAATTTGTTCCCACACATGCCTCTTGCAGCATCTTAAAGTAGTTTGAGATGCTGCAGGAGCCATGTGCATGCTCATATGGACACTCCCAAATAGTTTTTTAATAGCTAAGGAATTAGTAGGGACATCTAACATGTATTAGCAAAGGCTGAAAGTAAACTCAAGAATGTAACTAAAAGTGATGTACTTCAAATTTCTTTCATACAATAGCAATGGTTGGAGTTTCTAATCCAAATTCTGTTCTCAGATTAGTGATTCTCAGCCAAGGTGCCACAGCACCCTGGGGTGGCTTGAGATCTTTTAAAGTATGTTACAGGATTCAACATTAATTGCTAGGCTTGCAAACACAGTTCACAAAATGAACCCAGTGGGTGTGTCCAGATGAGCATGGATGTGCAGTTATGCATCATCACAGACACATCTGTGGTGCCACATACTGCATACGGTGCATATGTATGTGTTCCTCATGATGCTACCTTGTAGCATGGGAAGGGTTTTTGATCCTGGGAGATCTCAGAGACAAAAAAAATGAGGAAGTGCACATGGTGGCAGCATACACCACCCAAAACCAGAGCCTGGATGGCTGGAGCCAAGCTCCAGCAGCCAGCCAGGCTTCCTGCTGCAGAAGTGCCACAGCTGCAGGTCCCAGAGGCCTCCAGGACCCAGGTAAGGCTGCTAAGGCAAGCACAGTTTCTGGCCTCAGCCTCTGCTACCCCACCCAGGGCAATGTGATGTGCTTCAGAGCATGTGTGGCATGGGTGTTCCCCATGGACAAGTAGCAGCAGCACAAGAGGGCAGAGGACGTGTTCACACACGCAAGCAAATGCACTTGCAGCAGCTGAAATAACAGCGGTACAAATTTGTGCACAAAATTTGTGCCTCAGCACACATGCCTGAACATGCACTTTGGTGTGGGGCAAATTGTGCCACTTAGGGCAAATTAAGGGCAAAAAAGGAATGGAAACTAAGAGCTGGCCCAGATTCTCCTGGATCTTCAGATCCTGGTTTCCTCTGTTTAAAAGGTGCATGTTTTTTTTTATTAAAAAAAAAAAATCACAAATTTGCTGATTAAATAACCCCAAATCCATGTTTTCTGCAATTAAAATGTGACAGCATTGTGTGTGTGTATATATATCTAATATTCTAATATTATAAAGGGATTTTCCATCTGTCTGTCTGTACCGCTGTTGGAACATTCTGATTGGTTACTGAAACAACCAATCAGAGTGCTCCAAGAGCATTATGGACAGGAGTTGGTGACAGTGTGGCAGAGCATCCCCTGCTGCCACCTCCAGTCCTTTCCCCCTGGCCCATCACATTCCCAGTGGTTCCCAGGCTGGTGTTGCACGTTCTGGATTCTGTGCACACATAGGGCAGGGCTGTAATGTAGCAGCTACCCATGCAGCTATGGATCCCACTATCAGGTCCCATCCCATCTGGCAGCAGGGCGCACAGGGTGTGGGATTTGTGATGTGGGTGCGGGTGGTTTTGGTGGTTGTGAAGGGGTGTGGTAGTGTGTGTGAGTTTGTGGTGGGGCCCCCACAACATGTCCATCCCCATCCTCATCCCCATCCCCTGCCCTTCTATGTCACAGAGCCCCCACTGTTGGCTGCTGCTCTCAGGGTGCTCATGGCCCATTGCAGGAAGAGCCCTGCAGCAGTGAGTAGCTCTGCCTGAGTCCCAGGAGCTCTACATAGTGGTATGAAACCAACCTCATCCACTGGTGTGTGCCTCCAAGCAAAACCAGGGTGGTTTCATGCTTCCATGTGGGGCTCCTGGCACTGCAGATGGGAGCTGTGTGCCATTGGGCCAGGCCAACTCCATGCCTCCATGTATGGCCTTCCAGCACTCTAACAGAAACCCGCACATGAAGGCATAGAGCCCACCCAGCCCAATGGCACGTGTGTCCCCATGGCTCCCAGTCCACATGCCATCAGACCTGTTGTGTTCTGTGCCTCCACATGCGGGTCCCCAGTGGAGTGCTGGAAGATCCACATGGAGTCATGGATCCAGTCTGGCGCAATGGCATGTGACTTCCACCTCCAATGCTAGGAGTCCCACGTAGGGACACAGAGCCAGCTTGGTCTGGCCAGAAGGTGTGTGCTAGCAGAGCAGGCCAGCTCCATGCTGCCACATGCAAATCCTGGAACTCAGATGGAGTTGCATGCTACCGACGGGCTCTGCCTGCAGCAGGCCATGAGTGCCCCATGGGCCTGCCACTGGCTGCTGCTGCAGCCACCAATAGTGGGGGCTATGCACCATGGTGGGGGGGAGGGGGCTGGACAGGCTCCATGGCTGCCACTGGCTTAAGGCTTCCCTCCCATTTGCAAGTAGCTCTTGCATAATGGAACTCTGCCAGCCTGCAGAGAGCTGTTTGCAAATGGGGAAACCCATGGTTTCTCCTTTAAAAGGGAAAATCAATGTTTTTCCACAGGAAACAGAAAACCAGGATCCCTGCTTACCAGGATCACCCATGGTACCTGCTGCAGCCTCCAGCTTCTCCTGCCTTTGCTACTGGCCTGCAGCTGAGACATGGGTATCTCAGCCTCTGGGACATATCGCTGGTTGGCCCCTGTGCATGGCTGCAAGGCAGCCTGCCTGGTCCTGCTGCTGTGCCTGGGTCCCAGCTAGCTCTGGAGCCTCTGCCCTGAGCCACATTACATTCTTCTTTTTTTCAGTACACAGAGGCAGTGTGCTGGAGCAGCAGCAGGATGCAACAGCCATAGAGATCCTCTGATCAGCTGCTAGAAGATCTCCTTGGATGACCCAGTCTGCAGTTGATTCTGGGCACATTCTGAAAGCATGCCGTGTGCCGCTTTTATCTGGCACATATTTTTTTGATACGAGGATTCCTTGGTATCAAATTTAGAGTCTTCACTACAAATATTCAGTGTGAGGAACATTTTCTAGTGTGCAGGGTGCCTTCTGTTGTGTCTCAAACTCCTTTGAGATGCCACAATCACACATGTGAATGCACATGTGGACATGGCCAGAGATTTCAAATAGAAATCCATAGCTGTGGTCTTTCTTTGTTCTTTACAACAGAAAAACATGCTCTATTATATACCCATAGTCAAAAAACAGAGTAGAAACTAAGAGCTGGCATTTTCCAAGGTGTGCTGTGCATCTGTGCAATTGTGCCTTGTTTTCTAAAAAGGTTGAAAACCACTATAATAGAGGGTATCTATTAGTTGCAGTAACTCCTAATACAAACTAGTGCAAATGGGAGCAGTGTCTGGCCAGAAATATTTGTTATAATATGTGAGTATATTTAACAGCCTCATTGGGCATATGTAGATGAGTGTGGATATATGGTATGAGGTCTGTGGCATTATATACCTCATGCACTGCATATGCAGGTGTTTCCCACTCTGATAATTTGCAGTGCAGGGGGTATTTTTTGACACAGGGAGATCCCAGTATCAAAAAACCCACACCTTAAAAAAGTAGAGTTGTGCACGTGGCTGCAACACATGCTGCCGAAAACTGAAGCCTAGCAGGCCAGAGGCAAGATCTGACTCCCAGCTAGGTTCCATGCTGCCAGATTGCTGTAGCTGTAGTCCCCAGAGACCCCCAGGACCCCAAGAAAGGGTGCTGGGGCCAGCCCAGGTGCTGCTCCAGCCACCCCTACCCCACCCAGGGCAACATGCTGCACATGGGAGTGCACATGCATAGGTGTTTCCCAGGAACAAGCAGCAGTGGCACATATTGTTCTACTACTTTTTGTCCCCAGGAAAATGCATGTTCCCACTCATGGAGATGTACCCATTGAGGGGTAAACTTGGTCAGCCCCAAGACTTTATATTGAAGTTCCCTGTTCTATAGCTCATATACAAGCAGTCCTTCATTTATAATGTTTCAAATTACAATGTTTTGCACTTACAACATTTATAAATTGATACCCTGTTTCAACTTCCTGACATTAGTTTTGACTTTACAATACTTGATCTGACATAACGCCATGCCAGTGAACAATTTCTCTGTGTTGCTCATCTCCCTGGAGAACATCTGTTCAAATTTCCTTGGACACTTCCTTTAAGAAACCAGTCAAGACTACAGAAAACCCTGCAGCCAAGACTCCTGAGAAGACTCCAGCCAAGAACTCTTCAAAAAGTCCAACAAAGAGCCCTTCAGAAAGTTCAGCAAAGTCACCTCAAAGAAGCCCTTCCAAATCAATATGATTGCTATTTACAATATAAATACATTACAGTAGCTATATTACTCATCTATAATTGAATGAGTTCAAAATTCTGGGTTATTTTTGGTGAAAACAGGGTATTGAGCCTTGGTTCAGGAACCAATCCACCATTTGTTTCCTATGGGAAAATTGGTTCAGTTACAATGTTTCTATTTAAAATGAGGTTTTCAGGAACCAATTGTGTCGTAAGTCTGAGGACTGTCTGTATTCTACAGTTCTGTCTCACTCAGATGAATGCTGGTACACATGAATAATTGCAATCAAATGATTGAGATTACATTTGAATCACACAATCTTTGAATCAGGGATTGTATCTTAATACTGTATATGTGTTTGCATAGCTCTTAATAAAAATGGCCTGTGAACACATTTGGGTTTTAAGGCCTCAGAGGATTACTAATATTAATCAAAGATAGTTTGAAGTATAATTATAGCAAATATCGGATGCTCATTTTTTAATTCTTGAATAGTTTATCGCACCTATCAAATGTGAAGTCTTGAATTAAAGGTAATGAGCCAAATTCTCAGCCAGTGTTTTCTAACGTTGCTCTATTGACTTCAGTGAACCGTTGCCAATTTACACTCATTGAGAATCTGGCACAAAGTCTTTGTTGAGTTGAATATTTGCCTTTGAAATAGGTATTCTAAAAAGTCTGTGTGCTCTTTGGATACAATATGTGAATTTACAATCAGAACTTTAATCAAAATGTGCAATCCTGTGCTTTTCTTATTGCCTCTATGCAGTAAAAATGTAAGGGAATGGTAATGGTACATATGAAGTTATGCAGACTTTTCTCCATTCTCAGTAAAACCATCTCAGAAAGAAACTCTGCTCTATTGTATGGGGAAATCCTCTAATTGCTGTTTATTAGCCATCCCTCCAATTGTGTGTGCATAATTAAAATGCTTTATCACAAAAGTTCAGAAAATGCTTCTCAAATTTGAAATGACCAGGCTCCATTCAAGTGCTTCTAGCCATATCCATCACATCATCATTGTTATCATCAGCCTTCAAGGAAGATAATGAGTATTTTTGCTTTCCAGTAGTATTTTACTTGTCAGTCTAGCATCATTATAAAAGTTTTTAGGAGATCAATAGGAGCAAATTAATCTTACTGGTACAATGTAATAAAGTTCAAAGAATTTCTTGCCTTCTGAGGCTTCTTAAAATTATTCTTTTGATGTAATCACCATTTAGGGCACTGGCTTGCAGAAACCGTTAAAGGAAAATGCAAAATTACTCTAGCACTGATTTGCTGTAAATATCTGTAGTAGGCAGAGCTGGCTAGGTCAACAAGTACATTATAGAATTGATATTTGTTGAAAAGTTTCATTCAGAATGCTGCTGTTGAGCAAAAGAAAAAAGAAAAGAAAGAAAGACAAAAGAAAAACTCTTAGGAGTAAATTCTTAAAGTACTGATTATTTTTTTTTCTGTTTTCTGATACAAAAGAAATACTTCAGGGATAGTAAGAGTAAAATTATACAAGCCATATTGTGAACCCATTAACTTACAGTTTCAATAACTGTCTTTTTGGTCAGTTGGGTTAAATACAAATGGGGGGGCTAATGGGCTAATTTAAAAGGTCAAAACAAAACAAAAATAATTAATTTTGCATTCATAATTAAAATAAATAAATTAGTATATGGTTAATTAAATGATTTAATTCAACCTGAAACAAAATATTTATTTTTCATATTTTTGTCCCATTTTAAAAAGGGAAATCTATTCAATTTTCAAACTATGCAATCTAGAAAACATTGCAAACAAATAAAAAAAAACCTTAAAAAAAGTTTTGGTTTCTACATTTTTTGGTTGGCAGTATTTGCTGAATTCAGCACAAATGTGCAAATAGTTTTTTGTCAATATGAAATAGCAGTTTAGTAGTGAATAAATTATTTGTTTGAAAAAAAGATCACCCAATAATCTCTCTAATTTCAGTGGAAGTAGTTGGGTGAGGAAGAGCCTACCGCTTCCCAACTAGAATAGCTTTTTCCACATTAATTATAGTAAAATACAGATTTTGGTAGGACTAATTATGGGATAAGATAATTTGGTGTGCTTCTTAGATTATGAACATCTTGTGCTTTATCAGCAGTCACCAAAATGGTAATATTATGTTAGTACTTATGAGTTTTATGCTAAGAACTGTGCTGATACATAATGAAAACAGTGTCCTTGTTCCAAAGAGCTTAGTGTGAAAGTGTAAGAAGAGGTGAATGCAGCAAGTTAAAAAATAGCTGAAGAAAGAGTACAGGGAAACAATTCAAAAAGAAAATGTGTTGTACTTTAGTGCCCACTTGACAAACCAAATATTATAGTCAATAGTCTAGAGAACACCTTTATCTTTGGAACTTCATGTGATGATGCTTCAAGGCTTGTACTACATTATCCTAGCATTCTTTAAATTGTTCTAAGTTTTCAAAACCAAGCTAAAATAATGCTTTCACTACATTTTGCTGTCTTATGATGAAATGCAAAAAAATCCATTCAATCCTCCAGTTTTCTATTCTCTTTATTTGTCAAATTTCAAAATTCAACATGTACCCCCTCCCCACCAGAGCCAGATGAAAAGCTTCTTTAGTCTAAAATAGGTGGGTATATGTCTGTGTATGTAACAGAGAGCCAGGGCCTCCCTGTTACTTAAAGAGGAAAAGCAGCCCAACCAGGGAGCTCTGCAGGCAGGCAAGGGGCAGCAGCTGCAGGTTGCCAGGGCAACTGGCTAATGGGATAATTAGCCAGCACCTGCAGGCAGTCTGATGATCAGATGCAGACAGAACCAGGGGAGCAATATAAGCTTAGAGCTGGAGCTAGTAGGGTCAGTTTTTTTCCTGGCTGCCACTAGGGAAATATCTCTTGTCCAGGGAGCCTAGGATGTTGGGTTAGTGAGGATTTAGGGGCAGAAGGCTGCTACATGTTGGTGTTTATGTTATACCCCAGGGGCCTGTGATGTGTTGACCAGTGGTTTGGTGATGAGGCTATATGGGAGGTAGAACCCTCATTAGTATTGCGGGGGCACTTGACTGCAGTGAGCCCTGCCAGGGGCAGGCTCGGGGTTTGAGCACTTAATGAGCCACAGGGTGGCCTGGAGCTTGAATGTTTAGTGAGCCACAGGGGGACCACGGGCCTGGTGCCAAGGAGGGGTGTGGCCACAGCGGGTCAGGACCCGGTATACAGGAGCCAGGGGCTCACCTCACTGCTGCTGCTCGGCTCTCCCTGCTCCCATAAACCTTGCCTAGAAGGGACAAGGGAAGCTAATGCCTCAAAGCCAGGTCCTATTCAGTTGGCCTAGCTACATTAGAGGTGGAGGCAGATGCCTCAACACGGGGAATATACTGGTAACATCGGTGAGGCATAGGGTGTGGTAAAGGGGAGGTTTTGGAGCCATACATCTAGTGCATGAGGCTTTGAGTGCCCATCTGGTTACAGTTGACTGTAAAGGCCCAGCCAGGGGCCTGAGACAAGTGGGATCAAGGCCCAGCAAAGATCTGGGGCAGCTTCCCTATTAACTTATAATCCATCAAGGCATGGAAGGAAAGATAGGGGGAGCACCCTAGGGGCAAAGCAGGGCATGGTCACAGAGGTATCAGAAAGGGCACAGCCACCCCAGGGACTCTGTGTGTGTTTCTTTCAGAAAGTGATGTTGGGAGCTGTTTTGTGTTAAAATCTGCCATGAGTTCCATTTGTATACTATGGAATACTATTTCTGGTTAGGTACCAAGCAGAAGCACCTCTATGGGATTAATAGGTTTGTATACTTGGAGCCTAATGTTAACGCTCACATTAAAGGATAATATTTATTTCTCATACAACCCATCCATGCTGCTGAATCATAGGCAAAAAGTTAATCAAACACCATTTTCTGTCTTTGTCAGGATTAATCAGAGTTTGAAAGAGATTCCATCACATTTGTCCAAAATTCCACAGTTTTTGTCAATTTTGCAACCTCGAGCCACACTGACAAATGCTTAATCACATGATTATCTCCCAATGATTTTGAAGTGAGGAAGAACTACTCCATGAAACCAAAGGAGAATCAGGCCTTTAGAACAAAGTAGAAGTTGACCAGATCAGAAAATGTATTAATTGACATTCCTTTTATTTGTTTAGTACATTTAGAAGCCTCATGTTAGCCATCAACTTAAACCAAACAAACAAACAAATGAACAACCCCCACCACAAAGAACTGCCTTCTGCCCCCCAAACTTTCACCATCTTTTTGTGTAGTTTTTACTTATGTCCCAGAAACTAGTCTATAGGCGCATAAGAGGCTTGTTATCCATTAATTTTAGATGGCTTCTAGAGCTCTTAGCCCCTGGATTGTCCACACATTAACACCTGAAGCTAGTTTAAGTACTCTTTAAGTGGCTTAAAGTTATGCCAGTCCAGTCTAGGTTTAGCTCTGATACATATTGCCCAGCTCATGTTACACTAAAGTGTAGCCACTTTAGGCTGCATATTAGTGTAAACACCCCACATTCTCCCACCTCCCCAGCTGGCTCAGATCAGGACCACTGCCCCCCGCCATCCCCAGCACTTCAGATCTATGTTTAATTCCCTTCCCTGCCCCCATTGCTACTTAATTGTGGCCAGTGTCATAGCAACAAAGTTTGGTGCCCAGGGCAAAGTCCACAGTTTCAGCCCACCTTCACTTTGTGCACAGATCTGGGGGGCACACCCCTGCTCATGCTTGCCAGGGAGTGCACGCAGCAGTGGGAGCCACCCTCCCCCCATCCCCATGCTCCCCCAAATGAGCCACTTGTGGCTCTGTCCTGTGCCCTGCTGTGGCCGTGCAGTGCCCATTGGTGCCCCTTCACTTCAGCAACCGGGGCAGTTTCTATGCTTGCCCCACATTGCTATGGCACTGATTGTGGCTGCCCATGCTGTCTGTCCTGGGGAAGCAGGTAGGGAATGGTTAACCTGCCTGCCTGGCCACTGCTGCCAGGAAAGAGGTGGAGGAACCCTGGGGGCAGGGGTGCATGGAGAACCTTGAGGGTCAGGTAGGGGGAACTGGGAGGACCTTTGCGGGCAGAAGGGAAGGCCAGAATGGGAGTGGAGAGTACCTTCTCTTGTCATCCAGGCCTTTGCTGGCCTGGACATGTGACTGCTCCGAAATCAAATTAGCACTAACACTGATCATCATTGGAGAAACTTGCAGTGTAACATGTAACACAGACCTAACAGACAACAAAACTCAGGGTCTCCTTGCACTCCCATGATGATACAGGTGTGGACATGTGACAATTGTATTATGCTTCTCAGCCTTTTTCTACATCGTAATAGTGGAACAAACACATGACCCAGCCATATTGTGTAATAAATCACTTGAGTCCAAGGTAAAATTGCTTGGAAAATGGGTCATTATGTGGGAAAGTTACCACCAAGAAGTATATAAAATGTGTTCCTATAATTAGTTTCATACTGGTATAATCCTTTGCTCAGTGCAAACCATCTCATTGCCAGCAAATATTTAGGACAGGGGTTCCCATGGGCTGTGGCCCAGAAGTGTTGGCTGCTAGACCATGACACTAGCCCTGCTCCCATAAACCACTGCAGTGAGGGAGGCAGTGAGACTTCTGGGGCTGGGACAGGTGCAGGATGGAACCGTGGCCATCCGGGAGGCTCGAGTGACTCCTGCCACTGTGTGCACCCCTGAAGGGTATGGGGGAGTACATGCCCCTGGATCTGCATGGGTGCAGGGCAGGCTGGGGCTTGGGTAGCTCTGGGCTGTGCCCAGGTGGAGCACGGGATGGAGTCATGGCCATCTGGGAGACTTAGACAACTCCTGCCTCTGCATGTACCTCCAGCAGTCATGGTGGGGCATGTGCCCCTGGATTTGTGCTGGGGCTGGAGCTGGGGCCAGAGCAATCAGAGCCCAGTGGCTCATCCTGGGGTGCAGCATGGAAGAGATGGGGCAGGGGGACATGTGCATTCCCCCCCTGGCTCTCCCACAGTGCACACAGTGGTGGGAGCTGCCCTCCCACACCTCTGAAGGAGCCACCAGGTCCTGAATGGGGCCCCGGCTGGGCTGAGTCATGGGAAAATCAGAATCCAGAGGCTCCTCCAGAGGCTGCGCAGCACTGGAGAGCCAAGCAGCAGCAGTGAGGTGCAGACATAGGGACCAGAGGCTGAGCTCAGCTGCGGCCCGCCCTTGCTCTGTGCAAAGATTGGGGGCCCACAGGCAGTTAGCTTGGGAGAGCTTGTGTGTCTGCTTTTACTACAGAATAATATCCAAGGTAAATTATTATTGTTTTGGCAGCCTAAATCAGCTTTATGTTGGATGAGTCATGTGTCAACTGAAAGCAGCCTGTAATTTACCCTGAATTAACTGCCTACTAGTATTTCAAAGTGGGTGCTAAGGAAGTTGAAATCATCAGGATGAAGACAAATCCTACCGTGCCCTTTCATTCCAGTCCTACCCATTATATTGATAGGAAAGTAGGGATCGGAGATAGTAAAGTAACTCCTATACTATCTGTATGACACCATAATTTCCCTTTACTAAGATAAGCCTCCTATTGCTGACTATGATGGTTTAGGGATAGATTTTGTTGGTGTGTAGTTCAAAGGGTCCTCACTGTTGCTGGTGTGAGTCATTCATTGTGTATAGACAATGTTAACATGTTAAATATTCAGTGTTCTTTTGGAAATTCTTTCTTCAACAATTACATTGTAATTAATGGAACATTATACCCTATGCTGACACAGGAGGATCACAAAATAGCTTCTTTTTGTATTACTTCACTGGGAACTGCACATACTAGCTGATTCTTTCCTTGCAAACTTTGATGAAATCTGAAGGGGAAAAAAAGTTACATTTTCCATCGTGTGGCTATTTTATGCTTGGATTCATATAAATTTTCCCCATTCCATTGCTTTAGCCAAGGCGCTCAGGTCCACTGGTTTCTACTCCAGCTCCTCCTCTGGCAGTGGGACGCTCATGTTGGGAAATGGAATTGGGGAGCAGGAGACAGTCATTCTGCTGCTGGTGCCTATTTCTGGAACCCAGCATTGAAGCCATGCCATTGGCCCACATTGGCAGTGGCTGGCATGGAGGAGACTGGCTGGTGCTGGTGCTGGTACTGATGCTGGTTCAAGTGCCAGTGCTAGTGCTGGAAGTACTGGCATGGGAAAGCCCCTCTTCCACATCCACTCACCTCTGCCCTTCTGCCTCCCTGACACTGTTGATCAGCACCTGCATCTAGTGATCAAGGGTTTTGATGCTGCCAGTGCACATGCTCCCCTTTACCCTCAGATTGCACATGCCCATCAGCATGTGGACTGTAAAGGACTGTAAGGGATCCAGCTGTCTCCTAATGCCCTCCTTCAGTCACCTCACCAGTGCCTGCACATCTGGTGACAGCAGCTTGCCACAGCCAGGAACACTGATCCCCTGGAACTTCTCCATTTGGTTCTCCAGTTCCCTTATTATGGGGATCACCTGGCTAAGGAGGGCATCGGCAGCACTGAGGGTCTTGGTGGCCTCAAGAAAGGGCTTGAGGACCACCAAGATCTGGGAGATGGTACTCCAGTCAGCTCTGTTAAGTGGACCGTTGATCCTAATTTCCCTGAGCAAGGCCATCTCATGGATGGCCTTCTGTTGCTCCGCCAGGCTTTCCAGCATCAGGTATGTGGAGTTCCACTGAATCTCCATATTCTGCATGATTTTGTGCTGTGGGATGCTCAGCATTGCCTGTTTCTTCCACAGTATCTTGCCCTCTTTGATGCTGTGGTGGAAGTAGTGTGCCACCTTCCTGCATTTTTAAATAAGCTGGCTCATAGTGGTAGTGGCGGTGCCATCACCAACCACCCTGTCCCCCTCCAAGGCATCTTTGACTATAATGCCTGTGTGCCACACGGCAGATGCCAACAATGTTGGCATCATGGACAGCCTTGACCATATTGCCCCCATTGTCAGTGACTATGAACCTGTGGGTGAGCTTGCCCTGCCCAATGAGCCAACCCTATACCATGCAGTTCATAGCCACCATGATCTCCCTTGTCATGTGGGACTCATCCAGCACCTCAGCTTTGAGGAGAGCCCACCAATGGCCTGACTGATCAACCAGTGTCCTGTGAGGGAGAGATAGGTGTGATCACCACCCTGGCTGCTCCAATTGTTGGAGGTGAAGTGCAAGGATACCTGTGGCCCTGTCTTGTGCAGCTCTTCCCTCAAGTACTCCCTCCATGCCTCATACAGGGCGGGCATCACCATCTTGCTAAAGGTGGTGCATGTGGGTACTTGGTAAGATGGAGCCACCAGTGCCATGAGCTGCCTGAACCCTGGCCACTCAACTAAGGGGAAGGGCTGGCTATCCAGAGCAAGCATCTCTCCAATGCTCTGGGTGATCTTGCTGACCTTCAGAATACACCCCACTTTGTCTGCAGCTTTATCCCACTACTCCAGGGTGGCCTGCCTCTGCTATGGGGGGACAGGGGCTTTGAAGCAAGTGGGGCACTTCCCTTTGGGCACACTTGCACTTATGCCAGGCTGAGCAGGAAGATGGGCAAGAGGGTGCTGCCTCCTGAGATGCAGCAGCATCACTGTAGTGGTGAAGTGTTTCACCTCCTTGCCTCAGCTGATCTGCCTTCAGCAATGCTGGCATATAGCAAATGTGGGATCATCTACCACCTCAAAATGATCCCACACTATACTACTCCCCGCTTCTGGGTTGAGGGTGGGGATCCTGCCTTATCCCCCTCCTCAGCAGGCTAAGGCACAACAGCAGGAGGATCTGACTCAGCTGAGTGACTTTCCTGAGCCTCCACAACCTCAACATCTGTGAAGGTGCTTGCTGGAGAAGGAGCCCTAGATCTAGGAGAACTTTGAGGGGTGTGGAGCACAAACTCAGATTCCTCCTCAGTCCCCAAAATTGCTTTAGCCAAGGCGCTCAGGTCCACTGGTTTCTACTCCAGCTCCTCCTCTGGCAGTGGGACGCTCATGTTGGGAAATGGAATTGGGGAGCAGGAGACAGTCATTCTGCTGCTGGTGCCTATTTCTGGAGTTAGGGGAGGTAGTGCAGGTGCAGGAATGTCAGGTACTGCTCCCACCTCCTTGCTTCCACTGGCAGCAGAAGCTTCATGGCTGCTCGGGAAGAGGATGTGTCTATGTTTTGCAGGGATGGGACTTGCAGCTCTAGGTCTCCCCCTACCCCCTTTGGACCCCTCTTCCTCCCCTGACAGAAGACCTGCCACCTGCCTTTCCAGAACACGTCATATTAATCTTTCCTGTGCTGCAAAAGGTGTGTGTGTGTGTCTGACTTCTTCTGTTTTGTGTGATTTGTTTCCTCTGTGTTGTGGAGTGGACTGTGGTTTGATTGATTATTAATTATTAATAACTATATATATATGGTGTGTTGTGTTCTTCTTTGATGTGCTCTGAATCTGCATGAGTGCCTGACTACTTCTTGTTTTTCTTCTTCTGTGTTGTGTTTCTTTACTGTACTGTTTTGTGTTGTGTAGCATACCTAAAGTAATATTTCTTCTTCTTCTTCTTCTTCTTCTTAGACTCTGGGTTCTGTGTTGTGTGTGTTAATCTCAGTTTGAATCTCTATCTGACTTCTTCTGTGTTGTCTTTAGTCTGTATGTAAACTAACGATAACTGATAATATTAATAACTAATAACTATATATAATCTCTTCTTCTTTTATGATGACTTCTTCTATGATATGTGTAAGTTTGTGTAATGTTTGCTTTCCTTCACAGTAATGGATCACACTGCCAGGGAAAATACTGAGGTTTCTTTTTAAAAAGTATTGCAAAAAAAAATGAATAAATAAAAAAAAAAATAATAGAGAGAGAGAGAGAACAAATATAAATTGAAAGAAATTAATTGGATGAGTAGAGTAGAGGGATTCTAAGCTAAGCTAAGCTAAGCTATATCCTATCCAATCCTTTCTAAGAGGAAAAAGGAGCAGGCAAATGACTTGGAAGCCAAGCCAGTCCATTACCTTTCTAATGCTGTTGCTCAGAACCAGCTCACAGAAGGCAGAGAAAGCCTGCAGACAGACGCCTTTATGCTGTTTCTATGTCCCTCCCCCAGACACTGTGATTGGAAGGGGACTCAGGGAGAAATAATGCTCACTGGCCATCTAGAGATGTCAGCCTTGCACCACCCCCTCCCCCCTCCTCCCTCTCCCTCTTCTAAGTTTCTGTTTCCCTTGAAACACCACCTAAAAATCTCTGAAACTTTTCTGAATCAATTCAGAGACTCTGAATAGATTTGGAAAGTTTTAAGTGTCTAGCAATTTGATTCAAATTTGGAGATTCAGTCTCCAAATCAGGCCAAATCTTCTCCAAATCAAATTGCGAACTAAAGCTTCACAGAGCCCTACAGACAAGTATTTTGTGCCTGTTTTAATATAATGAGTATGGTGGGGGGCACTGTTGTAAGGGTCAATGATGGCTATATCAGCACTAAAGTTTCTCTACCTGGCACCAGAAGATTGTTTTTATTTCCTTAGGACTGAAGCAAGGCAAGGTTAGCTGGACAATCCCTGCCTTTGTGTTCCATCTGCATGTAATCTGTTTAGTCCCTAGAATCTGGACCCAAAGGTACAACATGGGTAGCAAGTGTTTTTCTTTTTCTTGTTCTTTTTTTCTTTTTTTTTTTTGATATTTACATTTAAAACATCCTAATTATGTATAGTGAAGTGTCAGAATGCTCTATTCTGACACCAGCATAAGCCATGTCCACCTGCTCTTAGTCTTCACACAATAGACCTAGACATAAAACTGTGAGGCCCTTTAAAAAAACAAGTGACTTTTCTGATAGAAACCAACAGAAAATTCTTTTTCACTTGATTCACAAAAAATGCAAAATAATGGGAAATTTCATTAAAATATTTCAAGATGAAGAAACTATCTTTCCTCTTGCACATGCTTAGCTTCTGTGTCAGCCTGCTCACAGAGCTATTTTCCATGTGGAAAGCCAAAAAAACCTAACACAGGTATGAGAGAAAAAAATCAGCAAGGGAGAACTTGTAAAAGAGTATAATAAAGGGTGGATTAACTTATCACTTGTGAAGGAATTGTTTGATATTAGCCCTTTTCTCTATGAAAGTTAGTCAAGAACCAATTCTAATTCTACAAATACAGTTGAAACTGATAAGTATATATGAAATGGTATTTTAATACATCACACTCACAAGAGTGGCTGGAATGCAGGAGCTACTTAACAGCAACTCTCATTGACCAGTTTTTAGGATAGACACTGAAAAAATTACCTTGAATTCTCTGGCTATTGATCTTACATCATCACTTCCAGCATGAAATTGCCCCTAATAGTATTTAAGAAAGAAAGTATGCCACCTTTAGATTGATGAAAGCCACTTGAGTATGTGTTGCCTAGGACTCTATCTTCCAAGGGCCAGGTATTTTTCAGGTAGTTAGGTGCCTAATGGGTTTTTCAAAGACAGAAAGACACCTAGGGCATTTAAAGCTCTACCTCTACCTATCTGCCAGAGACTGCTTAGCTTATGTGATGTTCCAGGCTCATAGTACAAGGTGATATGGCTTGAGGCCATTCTATCATACATTCAATTATATTTACTACAGTCCTCTGGATATTTAGAAAGAGAGCTGTAACAAGGCAGGTATCAATGTTAGCACATTGATACTTCTGCCCCATTCAAAAACCTGTGACAGTGTTGAACCCAGTTTCAAAAGACTTCTATTCCCTGTCCCTTTATGTAATAATAATAGGTTAAAGATCAGGAGATACGGTAGACCTGAAGAACTAAAGTAGTATAAGTAGGTCATACATTATGTAACATTGCTTATAGCTGCCTAAATTCTCCCCTGAATACAGGGCTGGATTAACACATAGGCAAATTAGGCACATGCCCAGGGGCCTGAGTTGGGGGGGGGGGGGGGCAGTCCTTCCCTCTGCAGCAACAGCTCAAATGAACCTGTCCACCTTCCTTCCCTTCCCTCCACCAGTCTTGCCACCATGGTGGCTGCTTCCTAGCGAAGGCTTCCTGAGGGCGGCAATGCTGGTGTGGAAAGGGGGGTGGTGTCTTGACTAGCCCAGGACCCACGAGTTTGTTTGCCTAGGGCCCATTAAGGGGTTAATCTGCCCCTGCCTGAATCATCAGGAATTGGAATCTATTCCTTTCTCTGAGCTTTGGAGAGAAATGACTCTGGCTCAAGTGTTGAACTTTTTTTTAATATGGATTATAAAGAAGAGTTCCAAGGACATCCCCCTTTCTCTTCATTGGGAAACATCTGTTATTTTTGCCTCCTGTCGCTATTCTCAAATACACTACTAGCTGTCTAGCCAACTAATCAGTAACTTTGCTATGGGCCAGTTAGACACAGATGTTTACAGTTTGGGGCAGTGTTGATCACTATAATGTTTCCATGTCCCTCTTCCAGGGGAATTCATGTATATGAGAAGTGAGCAAATTATTAACAGCAAATATTATCACAAAGGAATGGTCACAGTAGTAATGACCATGCACCATTTTTTCTTATCAGGTTTCATGAGATCACTATTTCCAACATCATTTTAATAAGAAAGATATGTCAAGTAGAAAGTCTCTAGTGCCACTGGAAATGGAGATGGAGAGAGAGTATTAGAATATTCTTACAACCATAATCCTGCAGTCTTTCTCCACCATCCCAATTTCACTGAAAAAAAAAGTATTTCATTTTTATATTAGCTCATCTTAGTGTTAGGCTCTATGGAAGCATTGGACCCTGCTGGGTTCTGCTCCTGGCTCTGCCACTGCCTTGCTGGGTGACTTTTGGCAAGTCACTTCACTTTTCTGTGCCTCAGTTTCCCCAACTGTAAAATGGATATAATGATACTTACTTACTTGTCTTTGTCAAACACTTTGAGATCTACTGATGAAAGATATAAGATATACATGATGATTTTTATTATTACATAGCTTTGCTGTCCTCATATCCTAGCCAGATGAATTGATTATGCTGCTTTTAAAGAATTGTAGAATCCCCCCACAACATAGCCAGGCAATTCCAGAAGTCATTATACCTCCCAGATACCAAAGGTCTTCCTGTGCGAAGAAGGCTACAAGTAATGGTGGCATTAGGTAGTTGTGGTTAAGTATTTTTATGACATGGGTGATCGTCAAGCAGGGATTATGTTGAGAGTGCTGTCTCGTATTAGGCAGAGTACACAATCAAACTTATTTTACATGATAATGTCTTGTGGTAATTATTGACTGGAATCAGACTCAAATATGACCTAGCTTTGAAAAGCTCCATATCCCATTACCCGAAGATGCCTGTCTGGAGCATGTCACCAATTTCTTTGTACACCTCAGTCCCTATTTGTAAGCCATGAATTTCAATTTCACTGCTGTATCATGCCCCTAATCTAAATGTATCTCCTGCTGAGATCTGTTGGAGTTAACACATGGGGATTCAAGGCACAATATGTCAGCTTTCCTTTCAAAGGTTATTGGAAATGCACCCACAAATAATATTTTCTTAAGAATAAGATTATGTTGATTTGTATTCAGATTTGATCATGGACTAATCAAATCATGAAATTTAACATTTTTGCCATGACCAACTTGCAAAATCTGTCACCCACTGCTGTAATTTACATGCAGCCATACTTAAAATTATCTGTTTGTATAACAACAAGCATTCTCACAACAATAAATATGCATATCAGAAATTGGGAATTAGTTTTATACCAAAGCTGCAAGAGCTTGAAATACCTACCTAGCAAAAAAAGCCTTCCTTTTTAAAACAAACAAACTAACAAAACACAAAACAAAACAGCTCTCTCCCACTTCCCCTCAAATAGCTAGCAAGAACTGAACAGAAGTCAGTAGAGACAGTTCAAAGGAAAGCAGAGCTCTTGAATGTGATTAAAAAAATCTTCTTTGCTCCCTGACTGGTCTTATTCTTAGATGAGACAACAGAATTCCTAACTGTAGACACATAAATATTGCCATTTCTTTACATTTGCTTTTCCTCCCAAACTTAGATAGTAAGCAGGTTAGACTGACTAGAGGGGGTTTTGCCATTCAACTTGGAATCTCTGGTGAGCAGCTTGGTACAGTTCTGTTAAACCTCTTAAACCATGAATGCACTAGAAATGTGCATTGTATCCAGGCTGTACTCTCTTATTCTTTTTCTTGATATGTTAGCAGTGCATGTATTTTGATTATGCAGTGGTAAAGGAAAACTAATGTAAACATGCTGAGCACACAAACTGCTAATCTTGGGGATGGTGAAACAGAAGGATAGATGAGAATTTACCTGCCCACATGAGTCAAAGTCATATCATATGTCATTGGCGTTGTAAATCCCAAATGAATTCATTTGGAGAAAGAAGGCAGAGCCAGAAGTGACAATTCTTGCCTGATCTGGTTCCTGAAAGTGCTCTACAGCTGTGACCAAACAGAAGTGTATGGCTGCAAAGTGCTTTAAAATGACCTGATCAGACGAAGACATTTGAGCATGCCAACAATATATGCTGTGGATCAGATGAAGATGTTTTAAAACACAGCATCATCTATAACTTTTGTCTCTACTGCCTCCCAGCCCTGAGCTGTTTTCAGAATGGGAGGGGGGAAATGGAGCAGTCTGGGGTTTTTTTAGCCCCTGTTGGAGGGTGGGGCTGGTGTACTGGAGCCCAACCCCAACCCAACCCCCCAGATCCCTTTCTCACCTCCCATTCTGAAAACAGGGACAGGCTGGGAGGGAGAAGAGGCTGTTGCTAGGTGGGAAAGCTGGCAGCCAGCAGGTAGATTCCCTTCCCCATTGGAGCCAACAGTGAACTTCTGTTTGGCCCGGGGGATCATTGTAACTTTGCAAAGCAAAGCATTCTCAGTTACAATGGGAGCTGCGCTTCTCTCTACACCCAGAGAGATTGTGCTGGGATTGACACCAGAATGCCTAATTTTTAGGAGAATTCTTTCCATATAGAAGGTCTTGGAAATCATTGGAAGGAAATGGTTTATCCCTATTACTCCCCATTATTTCGTTCTCAGCTGCTGCATGTGGCAAAAATTTAGGGTAAATGGGACAATGTCTTCTCTCCCTGACTGACAGTATATCAGAAGTGGTATCAGGTGAAATCATTTTTGAGCCTTATGTCTTCTTTCTATATCGATAGCTGACTGTAACTCACCTACAGAAAATTCATTTCCATATACTGTTGGCATACCAGAGAAGAAATTTGATGCACCGTATATTTCCTGTCAGCATTCACTAGGTTCTAGTTTCATTATAGAACCAGGAATGACCAATTTCCTTGGAGGGCTGGAGGAAGCATGAATGATACACAGCCATCATAGGCAGTTTTCTCCTTCATGTTTAGCTTAGTTAGAAATGCTGCTATGGAGACAAGAGAGCAAACTCTAGACTAGGGCCAGGATTTGTCTAGTAAAGGTTATGTGAAAAATATGAAGATATTTGTATTTCAAATATTCAGCTTAGCCTTAGTTTGAATTACCCCAAATAAAAAAAATAGTTATTCAACATTACAGGGTTTTTTTTTTTTTTTTCTCTTTGAGACACTTAATGGGATATTTTTAGGGATAAATACAACCTTTTGGAGGGGTTGCTTTTCACAAAGTATTTTGCTTTCAAACCTACTTTATTGTGATTGGCCATATAGAGCAATTCACAAGTGATTTTTCCTGTGTTTCCAACTGGTTGAGGCTAGCCCAAGCAATCAGGAGTGGCAACCCAGTTCTGGAAAAGTTAGTTTCACTCTCTTTCACAGAGGGAGAAGGTGAGAGATGGCAATTTTTCATTTCATCTCTGAAAACACAGGAAAGAGTGATTACCTAGCCAGTTCATTCATCTAACTGTAAAGGGAGTGGATTTGTCACTTACTGCTTTCTATAGTGTTCAGTTGTTGCAAACCATTTTGTTATTACTGTACTTTGACTTGTTAAATGATACTTGCTTTTAGTGGACTGCTACATTTCTTATTTTAACAGGGACTTGATGAGAGACTTTTAAAATTATTTATTACCTAAAATAAAGTGACAACTATAGTAGAGAACTTTAGTATTTTTCTCACTATAATGAAAATGCTACATTTTTCTCTTTAATACTTATGCTCCAGAACTATGCATGAAATTAACATTTTTTTTTAAATTGTGCACTATATATTGCTTAAGCTTGAAAAAAGGATTGCTCTTGTTGGAATCCATGGCCACGAAATGATAAAACTGAAATGTATCTGATTTCAGCTGCAGTACTCATATACTTTAAGAGACATTATAATGCCACTCATCCATTGTTATCAAAATATAGTCATTTTAAATATTGCATTTCCTTCAAATGTTGTAAACAGTGATAAGAACGATTCTTGTATTTTTGCAAAAAATATATTGTATATACCTTCCATAAAGTATTAAATTATGATGATCACTCATTATTACAGACAGAATTTACCACAGTGGTTTGAGGTTGAATCAGAATTATTACTAATATATGTTATCACTGCAACTTACAGTGCTTTCAGACAGTACAACTGAAAAGCCCAGGAATTGTGACCAAATTATGTTCAGCTTTTATTTACTGTATTATTCAGGTGCCAAATAGATATTTTCATATGGCCACAATTAATCTATCGCATACCACGTACAGCTGGAATACAGAACTAATAAAACCAACACCATAATATATTTTATATCCTTATTGTTTTATTAAAGGGAAAAAAATTACAGTAGTGTTGAAAGATAGCAATGGACTCCATATTTCTTCAGATACCTCCAGCCATACTTTGATTCTACATTTCTTTTTCCAATATTATGCTTAGCAGTTTACTCACCTACTCTAGTCTCTTTATCTTTTCATATATTATCCATAAAGACACTTGCTTTTCTAAATTAATTTCTTCATTATTCAAAGTCTTTCCATTGACTTTAGTGTGTTTTGATTAGGCCCCAGATGTTTTATGCCAACACATTTCAATTTGTCTTGCTTGTGAATTATTCACTATAACTATTACTTTTAATATCCCTCCTTCATGGTTCCTTGTTTGTTTGGTCCCTGAACCTTTTATTGTGGGGTTCCTGCTCCACAAACTGATTTCTGGATAGTCGCACTTTTTTTTTTTTTACTCTAATATTTATGCAAAGATTTCTATGAATATTGGCACCACTTTCATTTTCTGTGGAAAAAAAAGTATGCAAACACAAATTTACTCATATAAACGCCTCTGGAACGGGCTCCCAAGGGAGGTGGTGCTCTCCCCTACCCTGGGGGTCTTCAAGAGGAGGTTAGATAACCATCTAGCTGGGGTCATCTAGACCCAGCACTCTTTCCTGCCTATGCAGGGGGTCGGACTTGATGATCTATTGAGGTCCCTTCCGACCCTAACATCTATGAATCTATGAAACAAGGAGAGCAATTGGTCAGAGATAATGAACATAAGTGAAGCATGTTTGCTGTGTTTATTTGTATTGTAGTTCACATGACCTATTTACATGGTTGACCCAGCTCTACTTTCCATTTACACATTGAACTGCACTTGGTTGAGACTCTGCTAGGGAAGTGCCCAACCATGATACTAACGAGAAGCTGAAGATCATGGCTCTGAAAATGTCAATAGCAGGCCCAACAAGATTATTTTCATTGTATCTAATTTAATCTATCTTCAGCACTACATTCCTTACACAAACTATTTTTTAGGATCAGTTTACAATACTCTGATCTTTTTTGCTGGACATAGAGATGCCAGATTAGGGCTAAGGCTGAAAAATAATATAAATTACAATTAGATGCTACAGCAGGGCACTATACACTTCATTCTGTAATCTGGTTACTTCAGCAACAACTTGCATGACAACAAACATATTCATGCTAGGGTTATTTTCTCAATCTCTCAGCCATATGCATGGTATGAAAATTGGATTGTGAAAGTCCAATTTTAAGATGTAAGAGTTAAGATGTAAGAGTGCTACAGGACCATCAGTATCTTATACACACAGTATTAAAATAGCAGTGAAAGAAATTAGGCTTTCTTCCCTAAGCATGAGCTGAACTTCTGATAATCTAAAATTGATTCTTCTTCATTTTCTAAAATAGAAATTCAGTCATTTATTTTCTATGTACATTAACCCTAGTCACAGTCAGAGTAAATGTTATGGTTTCTTTGCTGAACACCCAGGGAAGTTATAAAAAAATATGTTTTGTTACATTTTAAGATATCTTGTTAAATATTGCTTGCTAAATACATAGCAGGCAGGGTGTACTTTAATTCATTTGTAAATATGAGATATACTGGGTGCATCTACAAGAGACTCATAGATTCATAGATTGTAAGGCCAGAAGGCACCTCAGAAGATCATCGGGTTCAGCCCCCTACACTAAACAGGAAAGATAACTAGGGGTCATGTGACTTCAGCAAGGTGACTGTCTAGTCTCCTCTTGAAGATTTCCAGGGTAGGTGATTTCACCACCTCTGGAGGGAGCATATTCCACGGTCCGGACACCCTGACTGTGAAGAAGTTTTTCTTAATGTTGAGCCTGAATCGGTCTTCCAGGAGTCTGTGGCCATTACTCCTAGTTTTCTCCTTGGGGGCCCTGGTGAACAGCTACTCACTGAGCCCTTGATGTACTCCCCTAGCATAGCAGTAAGCTACTACCAGGTCCCCTCTTAGGCTTCTTTTCCTCAGGCTAAAGAGTCCCAGATCCCTCAGCCTTTCCTCATATGGCTTGCCTTTTAAGACTCTGAACGTACAGGTTGCTCCTCTTTGGACTCTCTCAATCTTTTCCACATCCTTGTTAAAGTGTGGTGCCCAGAACTGGATGCAATACTCCACCTGCAGTCTCACCAGTGCTGAGTAAAGCAGAATAATCACCTCCTTGGTTTTGCTGGAGATGCAGCGATTGATGCATGCCAGAGTATTATTTTTCCTACTGGCTATAGCATTGCACTGCTGGCTCATATTCATACTGTGGTCTATTATTGCCCCCAGGTCCCTTTCATTCATGGTGCTAGTCAGAAACGCTACTGTGCAGTTGTTACTGAGCTTTATTTAGTATTTGTATTAGCAAGTACTAAATACATGCACAGTAACTGGAGTTACTATGCAGTAGTGCTGGTCAATGCCTTTTAGGTGACAGTACCATGCAGTAATATATTAGCACTGTCTATGTTGTGGTGCTCTACTGTGCAGTATTTTTCAGCTACAGAACAGTCAGCATCTCATGTAGGTGTACCCACTGTTACAGTGTCTTTGGATTGGAGAGGAAAGAAAATGATTTGTCATTTAAGGTGCAGGCAGAAGTGCAGCTCCCCACTATAACTGAGAACACTTTGTAGAAAGTGTTCTGAGTTACAACGATCTCTTAGAACAAACAGCAGTTCATTGCTGGTTCCAGGGGGAAGGGGAGGGAATCTAGCTGCTGGCTACAGCTTGAAGCCAGTTTTCCCTAGCAATGGTCATTGCTCCCTACTAGGCTGCAAAGTTTTCAGAATGGGAGATGGGGAAGAGACTGGAGGGAGCACATTCTAGGGGTTCCCCAACTGGCTCCGGAAGAGTGGGAGGTGAAGGGGGGGGGAGGGGGCTCCAATACACCCATCCCACCCTCTAGCAGGTGCTAAAAAAAACCCAGACCAAACTTCCTCTGTACCCTTTCTCCCCTCCCATTCTGAAAATAGTGACAGGCTGACAGGCAGCACAGACAGAAGTTACTCAGTTCAATGAGGGGTCAGATTTTCACCCAATAGGCTATTTTTAAGCTGTCTGCAGCTGTGCACTTGTGTTTGGTCATGGCTATTAACTACTTTCTGTGGCCACATCAGGTGAAAAGTACCACTTCTGCCTGCACCCTTACTTTGTTACATTTAATACATCAGATTCCTTTGGAATATAGCTAAATATGAAGCAAGTGTTATCTGTGTTAGGGTAACAATATGGATTTTTGGGGAGCACTGGATTTGCAGCTGAATACAAAGGCTTTTTTTCTGTGTCTCAGCAGAGCTGCTTGTCACAAGGCAGGATGATATATTAAAACTAACCATGCAAATGCTTAGGCAAGCAGTTTTCTAAACAAAGTCGTAATGTTAGAGCCCATTGTGTAAGAAGAGCAAGATGCAGCCTACCATCCAGCATCAGGAGATGAAGCAGAAACAAGACCTTGGAGCTGAAGGAGTCAGCGAAAAACCAGAAAAAAAACCAGTGATTGACCAAGAGTACTAGAGTTCATTTCCTTAAGCGTGTGCTTTTAGCAGAGAGGCATGTAAATGAAGGAAATATATAGGCAATTCTATGCTAATGAAGTAAACAGTAAACCGAGGTGGAACTTAAGATGGGAGGAAAAATGGGTGGAACAAAAGGACGGATGAAGGCAGGAGAATGTTAATATGTATAAACCAAGGTGTATAAAATGTGAAAAGAACTATTGTTCAGTGCAGGTCCCAGTCTGCTGTTTTTTGGTACCTTTGCCCAAAGCTGTCTCCATTCTAAATAAAGCTGTTACGAGCAATGTGTGCTGGTGTTTTCTGCCTGCTTGCCCTGGCTAATGAGTAACAGGATTCATGAGCAATTGAATCATCATCTCCCTAGTCATTGGGCATCACATGGAGTCGGGGTCTAACAATATGTTTAAGAGACGAGGTTACTCAATGATAGGGAGATGAAAGAAATGTAATTCAACTGTGTGTGAAATGTTTTAAGACCCAATTATTGGGGCCAAGTCAGGAATCTCATTCTACTTCATACCCCAATTCCAAAAACATTATGATGGAAATACTAAGATATTATTTTTCTTGAACATCAGTTGATCAATACTAAAAACCTTATCTGAAGGTGGAATACTTCATGCATATTTGCAAAATGCACAAACATATCAACTACAGCTTTAAACTAACAAGCGGATGAAAGTTCAGAATAAAGGTTAGACATTGTCTCTTTATCTACACAAGTGTACTTTGGCATAGAAACAAATATTATTTAAATTCAATTACTGCTCAGGGGTTTACCATCATAGTCAGACAACAGATAAGGTATAGAAAGATTTTGGATTCCACAATATAAGAATGGGAAGGAGAAAAAATGAGTATGATGGAGAAGGAATGAATGATAGTATTGAATTAATTTGTAGCATGCTATCCCGTGCATATTCAATCAGCTTTGAAAAGAGACTTCAAAAGTAATATTGCCAAGTATAATTTCACTAACACTAACTGAGGAACCAAATTTTATATCTTTACTCATTGCATAGTCGGACAAAAATCTTTTCTTCAGGGAGCTTTGCCAGATCAAGGACTGTAACATGTGGCCACTGGATTTTAACTTCTCTATTTCACACTCTGGTTTCTTTTTTAAACGTCTCCACTTCACTGCTTTTGGAGTCTGTAAAGTGTTATAAAGTTAATTAAATACAGCAGGGGTTAGTATACTCAATACATACCCAAGCACACTAGAAGGTGCCTGAGAAGGAACCCAAAGGAAAGATAGAATAAGAAGATGGTGATGGTGAAGAGCTGTTAAATTTTGTGAGTTTGGCAAAAAAAAAGTAACTCACAGCTCAGTAACTCTTACAGCTCAACTCAGTCCTACAAACTCCAGCCAAAATGCAACCCAAAGGACAGGTAATAAGCTTTGTGGAACAATGATGTAACAAAATATTGTATAGTTTACAGCACTGGTGAAAATGTTTTCCAATGGGGAATATTGATGGCATTTGGGGAAAAAGAAGTGTGCTTTTGTCAAAAATCTCAGTGCAAATAAGAAGGCTTTTCTCAAAACAAAAAGACCCAAAACCAAACCAAAAAAAAAGAAAAAAAAGCTAAGCAAAGCAAAGCAACTTTTTTTGCTGTTTTTGGCAACAGAAAACTAAACATTTTCACCCCAAAAGAGCCAAAATAGATTTCAGCCAAAAATGTCTAGATTTTAGCAGGCTGGAGCTAAATGTTTTCATTTTTCACTTTTTGCTTTTGCTTTCAAAAAGATTAAATGTTTTTGGGGAAAAAAAAAGACATTTTATGGAAAAAGTTATATTTAGACAAAAACAAGTTTTCAATTGAAAAAAGGTTCGATGACATTTCTGAAAACAAGTCTAATATTTTTTTTTAATTAATTTTCAATTAACATGCAAAAAGTCTTACAAGGTCACACATACTGGAAGAACAATGTTATAAATGAGGATATTGAAGTTACTTACCATGTTAATTTTGTTATATTTATTTCAGTAAAATATACTGTCAATAGATCAATTAATATTCTTATGATCAGTCAGTGACATGTCATAACACTTCAGCAAAACAATGTGCTGTTGCCACAAGTTCTTCTTTTTCTGTTATTTTTGTTAAGGCCTTTCTACATCCTCAGCTGCATGGTTAGACATGTCTTTTATCCAAGGATGGAGCTGAGGTCATCTCCAGCAACACTGAGTCACATGTTCTCCCCATTTTTTTGATAAAAAAATCAACAAATAAAATCAGATACTCTTAAGAAGAACTTTTCTAAAGAGCATGAACTAAGAAAAAAAATCTGTCTTACTTAAAAAAAATTAGGATACTGTGAGTCAAGGAGTATAAGCAGAAGAAGGAAAGAAAATGCTTTGTTTAAACGTATCAAGTCTGTGCCTCGAAAGAATAACTGAATGGATAAAAGAAACAGTTTAAATTTTCAGAAAGCCAAATACATGTTCCATAGAAATAAAATGAAACACAACTACACAAAACAAGCAAACAAACAAAAGCCCACTGACATAAAGTTGTAAATTAATAAGAACTTCAAAGATGTCTATTTGCACTTTGTTAGATCATTGCTCCATCCCAATTAATCATTTTTTTATTAAATAACATCTGAATACCTGTAAAATATATGAAAATCTAAATACTTCTCAACTGTTGGATACTGCTTTTCACTCTCTGAATAGCATTCAATATCTCAAGTGTTACTGATGGTTATGGTCATCCACTGTGTTAATACAAAGTGAATTAGTACACTAGCAATGGCCAAAGTTAATTAATTTTTAAATAAAAATGCATGCAAAATGTCATGAAGTGGTGCTGGCTCCTACCCTGGGGGTCTTTAAGAAGCAGCTTGATGCCTACCTGACTGGGTCAATTGAGCCCAGTTTTCCTCCTGCCCAGGGAGGGGGTCGGACTTGAAGATCTACAAGGTCCCTTCCGACCCTACTTTTATGATTCTATGATGATTCATACCCCTCTGCTCTTATTCTGTGCTCATTTAACCTTAAAAAAAAAATGCTTCCATTGACTGTCCTCTTGGCCATATTTTCCTTTTGAATATAAATATATTTCAGTCTCTTGCTATATTTAGGACCCACCATTATTATCTATTATCCATATTTTTTTGCCATTCTCTTAATATTACAGTGCCTGTATAGTGAAACATTATTACAATATTGTTAATGTAATATTGTTGAGCAGTTCACTAATCTATACTATAATGTGGAACTTGCTGATCAATAAAACTTAACTGGGTATACCTTTTTTTGTCAAGGGGCAACACTTCTGTCAACTTGTTTCTTATCTCAAGAATATGCAAAATTAACTATAGTATATTGTACTTGAATATATACCTGTTGCCTAATTAAAATATGTCAAGGCACACATTTTAAGCACAAAACCCAAACCCTAGGGATGACTACACCAAACACTGGAAACGTTTGATCTCTTGCTTTCACTCTCTCACTCTTGTGCTCATCCATTCTCCATCTTACAGCCACTTCCAGCTACAATTCGTATATTGGTACTTGTATAGAGACACTCAGGAAGAAAAAAAAACAACTAGTCATTGTAACTCTTTTTCTAGACAATACATCTTTAACTTAGGAGGCTGATATGCTCAGCAAACAGACAGCTCTCTCTTTTCTCATCTTCAATTCTATAAAAGGCATCAATGGTCAGAGAAAGGTCTGAGGTTAAGTATGTTTGTGGGCTAAATGAAAAAAAGCAGACTTACATTATTTCAAAGGGAATTCTTAATTGCCTATCTTCTTGCAATATCCTTTTTAGTTATTACATTGCATTGCAGGAGTTCTGACTTGTTGGTTTTTTTCTTCTCTTCTTGAAACGTGTATCTCCCCCTTTCCCCACCTCCCCCATTCAGTCTCCTTCACAGAGAGAACTGTGTAATATTTATGCAGCATTCCATGAAAAAAAACAATTCTTCTAAGCAAATAGCAAAGCTTTGCCACCTCTGCAACCACCACTAAAGCTGATATCTACATATTGTAGAAGTTGTTGAATACATCTAAGAAACTGAATTGCAAGGAAATATATACTGCTACTGTTCAAATCCATATCTTCCAACCTGTGACAAGGTGGCTGAAGCACCCTGCCACATGAACATGAGTGTTAGAACAGGGGGGAAAAAAACTTACCAAGGGATGCCAAGGAAACTGCAGTGAGCCAGGGTGGGAAAGATGCCATGTCTTGACTAATTAAAGGAACCAGCTGGGACTGCAGCAGTTCAAAGGCTGATGCAGCAAACCCAGCTGCCATGGTTCAAGCCTGGGATAGGGAGAATGGCACAGCCAAAAGAAAAGAAAAGAGCTGTGCCAAAAAATTAAAGGGGAGGCTGGATTAGGGAGGCAATGAATAATATGCTGCCATGGTGAGTCCAGCCAGCCAGAGGGAAAAATTAAGGGGATGCCAAGGGAGAATCCTGGGTTGGACTGAAGAGGTGGGGAACAAGGAGAAGACAGAGAAGGTGGCAAGAGCCTAAGAGAAGAGGAACCAACCCCGGGACTTGGAGAAAAGCCCCAACTCCCAACTTACCTGGTGACAGCCAGCAAAGAGACAGAGGAGACTGCTTCATCAGTGAGTTCAGTCCCGAGGGGTGAAGATAAACTCTTTGGGATCCTAGAGGAAAAAGGAGACATGGACGAGATTACACCCCAGGGAGGGATAAATCTGTCCTGACCCTGAAGGTTAAGGGTGGGATTAGAACTAAGGAGTGACTGACTTGGGACCCATGCAGGGCAGAACCCAACAAGTGGCCAGCTTAGGGGTGTGCCCCTCAACAGAGTCCACAAGACTCAGTATCATAGGTGAGTAATAACACGCCGGAACTTCTGGTGTGGTTAGGGCAGGGGATGGGGATGGCAGAGTCCTGCAAATTTAAGCTGACCTCTTGAGCCAATAACTGATCTTTCTGTCTCCCAAAAGTGTTTTGGCACCTCTCTACCTAACATCAAGGCATGGCAGAAAATGTCCTAGGGACACAACACAACCAATTCCAGCAGAGAGACATCTCAGCTCCAGGAGGCATGCCACTGACCTCTCACACAACCTTTTTCCTATTGACAGACTGTAGAAATTAAAATGAACCGAAAAGAAAACTTATTCTGATAGGACACCTTATGTGAGAAGTCTAACAGTGGTGGTGAAGTTTCATCTCACTTTTTTATTGGAAATATCTCTCCAAGAAGGACTTAAATCAAGTAAATATTAGGGGTGTGCAAAATGGGCCATATTCAATTCAGATTTGGATTTGGCCCAAATTGGGGACAGTGATTCAATTAATTGATTCAGATCACTGTCCTCAATTCGATTCAGCCAAATCTGAATTGGAAGATTCAATGCTGATTCAGAGAGTCAGTGATTTGACCATAGACACAGCTTTAAATGTTTTTTTTTACATACCTCAAAGTACCAGGTGCGGCTCATGAATGCTGAGATACTAGGGCAGATGTAGTGTCCCACAGGAGTGTGGGGGGCCCCGCCATGTGCTCACCAGAAAACCCGCAAGTGGACTAGAAGTACTTTCAGTCCACTTCCGGGTCCACCAGGGAGCACATGGGGGGGGGGGGGGCTCCATGCCCCCTGGCTCAGTGATTGGCTGTGGGGAGACCCTGGGTGCATCCCCCAGACCCAGTAGGCACCAATTGCAGAGGCGGGGGGGGGGGGAGCGGCTGGCAGACCCAGAAGAGGACCGAAAGTGTTTATGGTCCACTTGTGGGTCTGCTGCTAAGCACGCTGGGGAGCCCCCCCCATGCTTCTGTGGGACACTCCATTCACTCCAGCATCACAGCATTCATGAGCTTCCTGATACTTTGAGGTATGTAGAAAAAACATTTAAAGCTGTGTCTTTGTCAAAATTTCCTAATCTTTCTGAATCTCTCTGAATCGATTTGGAGGCTTCTGATTTGATTCTGAGAGATTAAGGGGTCTCCCAATTTGTTTCAGATTTGGAGATTCAGCCACTGAATTGGGCTGAATCTCCATCAAATTGAATCAGGGACTGAAGCTTCGCACAGCTCTATTAAATATAGTCCCAAGAACCTCTGCCAGTTTTCTCAGGAAAGATACCAATGTCTCACAAAGCTGAATGCAGAAGAGAAGTCCAGGAAGATGAGAAGGAATGTCATTCATTTATTGAACAAATTAATCTATCAGTGACACTAAGGTGGTTTCAGTTCCACATCTTGGCCTGAATCCAGTTCTAGACCATAGGCCTATACCAGCAGCCAGCAGCCTTTTACAGATCATGCACCAGAAGGAAGCAGGTTCGGTCAAAGGCAAGAAGGCACTATGACTCATCTTCCGCTCCCACCTCACCCCCACCCTCCTTTTCCATGTTGCAGCTCATGAAAAAAATCACACCACTATTGCTTTTCCCCATCACAACATGGGGAAACATCCCTTGACCACCACTTCTCCCCAGTGTGGTACAGGGAAAGCTTCTGTTTCCAAATGTCCATGAACTGGATAAAATGGTTTAATGGGTCCAATCCATTGTGCAGCCCACAGGTTGCACATCCCTCATCTAGACCATTGGCTTCAGTTTCATGAGTTTGTAGTTGGCCTTTGACAAGCTTCTTTGTTGAAAATGGCACGTGTCATATTGTGTGGTAGTTGGCTACACCCAGTGTATTAAATGTGAGCTTCTTCAGGGATTGTGAGAAAACAGTATGCTTGCAGAAGGAAAGGAAGATTAATTCTCTGAACAAAATATGAACTATTCCACTGAGGAACAATATAAGTTGTTTGTGGCTTCCTTTCAGAGGATGAGTGCTTTGGGTTGCGACTTCTCTTGGGTTTCCAAAATGTTTTGGTGAGTAAATGCACTGAAATCTGAGAATAAAGATTAATTTTGATTGGTAGGTATAGGTGGAATGCATCTGTGGTGTTTAAGAAGTCTTCCCAAAGGGATGTGATGTTTTCTTGTAAAGATAGTTCTTTACAACACGCAGTGCATGGTCTTGTTATGGAGGTTGTTATGGAGGTATTCAGATTTTTTTTGCCTACATTATATGAAGCAGAATTTGTCATTTTCAGTGGAATGATAGAAAGGCTCTTGTGGTCTTTAATGCAACATAAACATACATTTTCAGGAATTCACTTTGTTTCATCCTCCCTGTAAAAGCCTTTTATGTTCTGCAAATAACGACTGAATTTGCACATTAAAAAAAAAACACCAAAATCTTTAATTAAAAACCAGCAATTCCACATTTTACTGTCATTAAAATGAAATGCCACTATACACATAGGTATCAGCTGAACACAAAGTTTTAATGGCATATTTATAATTTTAAAACAGCTTAGAAGCCTACCAGTGCTTCAGTCATTATAATAAAATAAATTCCAAATACCTATATATTTTGTCATTTGATTTTTTAAATTGAATTAAATAAGAGCTCTCCCTGTCCCCTTCACTCACTAGGACATGGGTCCAGCTGCAGCTGTTCTCCCTGATGCTTTGTGGCACTGAGTAGCCCCCACTTCCAGTTCACAGTCCCTCCATGCCTCCTGGTGCCCCTCACTCCCAACTGACAGCCTTCCAACCCCATTGGTGTCCCTCGCCCCCCCCCCCCAGCCCTGATGGTGCCCTTCACTTTCAGCCTGCTGCCCCACCACTCCCAGGCTCCAGCCTCCAGAGTATGGTGCAGGTGTTGGGGGGGGGGCCTTGGGGAGCAGTGGGGGTGCCTAACTGTAGACAATACCCTAGGTAACACCGTACAGGATTCAACAGGGGTATAGGAGAGGCAAAGGCCCCTCCCCCAGATTTGTGCACCCACAACAGGGAACAGGAATGCAGCCTGGATGGACCAGCCTAGGGAGGATTTACTTCCATGGCCCAGCAGGTGGAAAGTGAAATGGAAGGGTGGAGTGGGGCAATGAGACTTGTTGCTGTCACCACCACTGGGATCCCCATGCCAGCCATGCCATCAGCAGTGCGAGGAATAACAGACTTGAGGAAGCTTTTCTGCTTTCCACCAACAGCCACTCATACTGAGCTATAGCTCTACACCATTGCTGCTGCTCCCTTCAGGCCACCCATGTTGCCCTCCCACCCCATATCCCCTCTTGAAGAGAGCGGTGGCGGCATCAGTGTAGTGTTAACACTGTTCTGTGGCCTTGCCTCCTTGTATGGTGACGTAATTGGAAGGATGCCACACAGGACTAGATTTTGGAAAGTTCCAGAGGCATCAAACTACTGTCTGTAATGATGTCATGACCCACTTTCTCTGAGGAGAGCATGTACAGTTGGCTAAGTGTTATATAACCAGGTTTTGGCACAACATATTACCACTGTCAAAGAGGTCACCTGAGGTAACTGGACACCTGAATGGTCAAGGAGATGACTGACAAGTGATTGAAGGCCTGTCTGTCAGAATGGTTGGTTAAGCATGAGATTGACAGAAGTGGCATGAGAGAAGAGGTTAAAAAGGTGGGTGTGTTTCTGTGAGAGAGGATTGCAGGTGACTGGAGAAAGAGAGAGTGTGGTGCTGGCTGTCTGACTGTGTATGAGAGTGGGTAAGGGCTGGGGCAGCTGGGATCCCTTCTTTGGGTCTGTGTTAGTGAGAGCCTACATGTGGTTTCAGCTGAGTTGATGTCTGTCAGCGTGAAAGGCGTTGAGAGCTAGTGAGTGAGTCACCTTGGCAATTGGGAACAAAATTCTGAGGAGGGAGCATTTGAAACTTGGATTTGGCCTAGAGATCACTCTAAGCCTCCTCACCTGGAGCAGTGGGCAAAGTAAAATCCCAGCCTTATGTGCGCAGTGCCTAGTACCCCGTAGAGGGAAAGGTGTGAAAAACTTCACCAAGGAAGAAAGAGGGAGCTGGAGCAGCCTTGATATACTGACAGGACAAGCCAGTGAGAGCCTGCCACCATATGGTTAACATGTCAGCTAGGACTATTAATCTCTATAGTGTGTTTTATCATAGAATCATAGAAGTAGGGTCAGAAGAGACCTTGTAGATCTTCAAGTCCAACCCCTGCCTGGGCAGGAGGGAAACTGGGCTCAAGTGTCCCCAGCCAGGTAGGCATCAAGCCGCTTCTTAAAGACCCCCAGGGTAGGAGCCAGCACCACTTCCCTTGGAAGTTGGTTCCTTATCCTAGCCTCCCTAACTGTGAAGTAGTTCCTATGGATGTCTAATCTAAACCTACTCTCCAACAACTTGTGGCTCTTATTCCTTGTTACCCTGGGGGGGGGGGGTGCTAGGGGAAACAAGGTCTCCCCCAAACCCTTCTGGTCCCCCCTAGTAAGTTCATAGATGGTCACAAGGTCCCCCCTCAGCCTTCTCTTGTGAAGGCTGAACAGGTTCATGTCCCATAGCCTCTCATTGTCTGCCTTGCTGTCCCCGGATCATGAAAGTGGCCCTCCTCTGGACCCTGTCAATGTTGTCCACATCCCTCTTGAAGTGGGGTGCCGAGAACTGGACACAGTACTCCAGCTGTGGCCTGACCAGTGTTGCGTACAGGGGGAGGATCACCTCCTTGGCCCTAATTGAGATGCACCTGTGGATGCACGGTAGAGTCCGGTTAGCCCTGCTGACCGTGACCTCGCATTGTCGGCCCATGTTCATCTTGGAGTCAATGATGACTCCAAGATCCCTTTCTGCCTCTGTGCTCTCAAGAAGGGAGTTTCCCATCTTATAAGTGTGCTGCTGGTTACTACTGCCCAAGTGCAGCACCCTGCACTTGTCAGTATTGAAACGCATCCTGTTTTTGTTAGCCCACCCCTGCAACCTATCCAGGTCTTTCTGCAGTCTTTCCCTCCCTACTAGTGTGCCCACCTCACCCCAAATTTTGGTATCATCAGCAAATTTGAACAGGTTGCTTTTCACCCCATCGTCCAAATCTCTGATAAAGAAATTGAACAGCGCGGGCCCAAGGACCGAGCCCTGGGGGACTCCGCTGCCCACTTCCCCCCAGGTCAAATATGACCCATCCACCACCACCCTCTGAGTACGACCCTTTAGCCAATTAGCAATCCATCTGACTGTGTAGGCATCGAAGCCACAGTCGCCTAGTTTTTTAATGAGGATGGGGTGGGAGACAGTGTCAAAGGCCTTGCTGAAGTCCAGAAAGACTACATCCATGGCGACACCTGCATCCAATGCTTTTGTGACCTGATTGTAAAAGGCAATCAGGTTGGTCTGACATGACCTGCCCCTAATGAAACTGTGCTGGTTGCCCCTGAGCATCATCCCCAATGCCGGCCCATCACAGATGTGCTCCTTGATGATCTTCTCAAAGAATTTCCCCAGGATTGAGGTAAGACTGATGGGCCTATAGTTGCCCGGGTCCTCCCTCCTCCCTTTTTTAAAGATGGGGACCACATTGGCTATCTTCTAATCATCTGGCACCTGGCCCGAGCACCATGAGTGCTCGTAAAGCCATGGCAAGGGCCCAGCAATAACCCCTGCTAGCTCCCTCAACACCCTGGGGTGGAGAGCATCTGGAACTGCTGATTTGAACACGTTCAGCCCCTGCAGAAGCACTCTAACCCGGTCCTCCTCAATCTTAGGTCTTGAGGAGTTCCCCTCGAGTCCGTCTTGAAACACGGTGGGGGAGTCCAGGTCCCTGAACAAGAAAATGGAGGTGAAGAATTTGTTGAAGATGTCTGCCTTCTCCTCTGGCGCAACCACCAGTTTTACTCTTTGTATATTTACTGTATATAGATATATTTCTTACTCATTAATCCTTGTTGTTTTTTGGTTATATCTATTAATACAGCCTTGTGTTTAAAGTATAATTAAGTCTCTTCTTGATTAACTCAACATTAGGTGGGGCCAGGCTGCAGGCCAATGCTTAATGGCAGAGGGGTTCCACTATAGGCCTCTGTGAAGTGGCTAGTATTCACTTCAGATTCAGATTTAGCTGATTCAGGGGACAATTATTCAATTTGGTGATTCGAATCACTGTCCCAATTCAATTCAGCTGAATCTGATTCAGAGAAAAAGATGTAAGAAAATCCAGACTCACTGTTCCTGCCAGCAGGTAGTGATTTCCACTGCCCTGAGCCATGTGGGGGGCTCTGCATGAGCCCCCCGGAGCCCCAAGGCCACTGCAGGAGTGGTGAGTCCCAGGGCTTTTTGCTGTCTTGTTTTGTTTTTCTTAAAGGTCTGGAGCTGGCCTGAGCACCCATGTTGGGGCTGGGGAAGCAGGGGGGGTCTGGGAGGCTGGGGGGAGTTGGGGGGGTTGGGAGTCTGGCAAGGGTCCTGCCATAGTCCCTTCCCCCCTCCCCCACCCCTCTTTCCTACCCCTAGAACTTACCAGCTCGGAGTCAGCTGCAACTCCCTGCTGCAGCTACCAGGGACTGCCTGAATCATCAAAGCTCTCCAAATCTTTCCCAAAGATTCAGAAAGCTTTGAATCAATTCAGACCTTTAAATTGGTCCCCTGATTCAATTTGGATTTGGAGATTCAGCCACCAAATCAGGTCAAATCTCTTCCAAATTGAATCACCATCTGAAGCTTTGCACAGCCCTACTCTGCAAGTTCACCATTTTAAAACCAGTGTCCCTTCAGGCATAGAGATTCTCAGAACAGCAGAGACTCCCTATGCCTGATGAAGGGTGACTGCACCTGAAAGCTTGCTAAGAACTTTTTTTCCAACTACTCAGTCAGTTTAATGAAAGATATCACATCTACTCAAAGAACCTTGCCTGCCTATGTCCTTAGACCAACATGGCTACAACCAAAACACCAGCCATTTTAAAACTGAGATCTTCTTTGAAGAGGCCTAATAACCTTCTAATTCAATTGAGTTAGAACATTCTGGTCCTTCAGTAGAGTCATAGCATGGCCAACAAATGGCTGGTAGCTGGAGGCAGTGACTCCAGTCTGGTGTTACTCTTCAAAGTGCTGGTGGCATGGCTAGTACATGGTTTCTGGTGGTGGCAGCAGCAATGAGTCTTGCCACCCTGTTCCACTCTCCTCTGCTGTGTCTCACCTGCTGGGCCACAGAGGTGGCTCCTGCCCATGCCAGTCTGGCCAAGCTGCAAGCCATTGTATGCTGTTGGTGCAGATGTCTGGGGGGGCACATGCCCCCCTATGTCTCCCTGATGCATTGCTTATGCCCTCTCCCCCACAGAGGTGTTGCCTATGCCCCCCTGCCTCCCCACACCTTGCCTCTGCCCTCCCCATAGACTTACCTGAAGGGAGCTGCAGGAGCTGTTCTCCACCATACTGCCTGGCTACCACATGCATATGTGCATGTGCACATGCATGTGGTGTCTCCTGCCTGTGATGACCTTCCTGTCACTCTCCCCAGCCCCTTGCAAGCTGGAATTCTGCCAGCCTGCAAGAGGAAACCCACAGTTTCATGCATTTTTCTCCTTTAAAGGAAAAGATCCATGTTTTACAACAGCAAATAGAAAACCTGTATCCCTGATGATCTTACTTCCCTGTGAGAAAGTAGGGCTTGAAGGGACTTCAGAAGCTTGTCAAGGCCAGCCTCCATTGACTATTTAGCCAGGTAGAATCATCCCTGACTAAACCACCTTAGCCAACTGTCTGCCCAGCCTGCTCTTGGAGATGTCCAGGGATGGAGATTCCTCAACCTGTTCAGTGGTAGACCACTATTATTGTCAGAAAATCCCTCCTAAACTCCAACAAAAACTTCTAATGTTTCACTTGGAGGCTATTGCTCCTTACCCTGTCCCCTGCAGCCACAGAGGAAAAAAAAAAAACACACAAAAAACCCCACTATTTCCATATTCTCTATAATCTCCCTTTAGGTAGTGGAGGATGGTTATCAAATCCTCCCTCAGTTTTCTCTTCTCCAAGCTAAATAACCCTAGTTCTTTCAGACTTCCCTCATAAGTCTTGCCTCCTAGGCCCTAATCATTTTTGTTGCTCTGTGCTTCACTCTTTCCAAACTGTCCATATTCTTCTTGAAGCACGAGGCCTAAAACTGGACATGGTACTCCACCTGAGGCCTTATCAGTGCTGAATGATGAATCACTTGCCATTGATTTGCAGGTGACACACCCATTAAAACTGCCCAATATGCTGTTGTTGGCTTTTGTGCATGCTGTTGGCTCATATGCAGCTTATGGTCTACTGTAACCCCCAGGTCCTTCTCTGTAGTACTTGAGCCTAGTCATTCATTCCCTGGTGTGTATTTGTGCATACAATTATTTAGTCTGAAGTGCAGGACTTTGTACTTGTCCTTGTTGAATTTAACTAGGTGGACTGAAGACCGTTTCTGCAGTTGATCCAGGTCATGATAGATCAGGTTTTTTTTTAACTTTTTTTAATAAGTGTACCCCGGGCAGGGGGGTGAGTGGCTGGATGCCAAGGGGTGGGGGGCCTTGGGAAAAAGCAGTCAGATGCGGAGTGGGGCATGGTGAGAGGCGGAGCAGTAGCACCACAGTGTCTGTGCAGCCCTGTTCTTGCCTGACCCCGGGCCTGCTCCTGTGAGGCAGCATCACAGGGTGGTGGCATCCTATCCCTGCCCACCCCCACACTCCCCCACTGGGACCATTCAAAGTACCCCCAGAGGTATGCGTACCCCCAGTTGACAATCCCTGAGCTAGATCATAGACCCACCCTAGCCCTACCCAGTGATAAATTTTCTAGTACAGTGAGTAAGTTGTGATACCTTTGGACTTGACAGATAGACTAAAGTTTGTGTCAAGCTCTTTGGGCTGGATGAGAAATAGACTATGAAAAAATAGAGAGAGAAATGAATTCCATGTTAATTTCTTAGGGCAACAAGGAACTCTTTACCTTTAGGGTTCAATTGGCATTTTTAGTAATTCTTTAGTAATTGGTGGTCGACAAATTTTTGCTCCGTTTTTTTTTTTTTTTTTTTTATGTTTGCTGAATATATTAAAACAGTGGTGTTCAACTTTCCAGGCCCATGATCCAGATGTGTGGCACAGGGACCACCTGTGGGCCAGATCATGCAGTGGGGTCAATCCATTGTAGGGCTAGTATGCAGGGTCAGTGGACAGGTGCAGGTGCAACCCCGCACACTGGCCCCAAATACATTTGCCAGATTCTGCCATGGTGTCAAATCACACACTGGTCTGGCAATGACAGCATTCTCCCCTGCCAAATTTCCAGACCTGTGGAACAAAGTCAGATGACACAGCTCCATGGGCCAGATTTAGCTCATGCTGGAGCTCAGAAGAAAACTCGCCTATTTAAACAACAGCTTTTAGATTTCATAAGTCAGGTGGCATGAATGTGGTTTTTGTCTCGGAGATGAGTATTCTGGAAAGATAAAATGACTCAGTGTCATCCATCTAAGTTTTGCTGATGAGTACTATAATGAATACTTCATCATTGATGAACTACATGACAGATTTATAGTGGTCTAATCACCCTTTATATTGGCTGGTGTAAAGGCTGTGATATAATCAAAGAGTTGAAATATGACAAAACAGTGAAATTTACTTGGGTTTGATGCAGAATTATTCTGGAAAAAAATCTCAGGGATAAAAGATTGTAAAATTTCCTCCAGGTAGAAATGAAACTTCATATTGCACAGGAGAGCTGGAGGGATTACAGGTCTGCATTCTGATTTCTTATATTTGCTGTTCCTGTTTTCCTGAACAGTACCTCATAATTTAAACAGCAACAGGTGTTGAGTTGGAAAGTGTTGTGGGATTGTCCAAATGGAGGAAAAAATGCCATTGGAATGGTACCATTTGAACCTGTGACCTATTTTCCTAAATATGTTTAATTTCATAGATTTCATAGATTTCATAGTCATTAGGGCTGGAAGGGACCTCGGAAGATCATCGAGTCCAGCCCCCTGCCCAAAGAGCAGGAAGTTAGCTGGGGTCATAGGATCCCAGCAAGATAAGCATCCAGTT
Organism: Alligator mississippiensis; assembly: GCF_030867095.1. NCBI lineage: Eukaryota > Metazoa > Chordata > Crocodylia > Alligatoridae > Alligator > Alligator mississippiensis. The sequence continues at coordinate 37,286,044 of NC_081829.1, forward strand.
TCAACCTGAAGGTGTTCAATGAAGGCGCTTGAACCACCTCCGGTGGCAGGCTGTTCCAGACCTTGGGGGCTCGGACAGTAAAGAAATTCTTCCTTATGTCCAGCCTGAAACAATCTTGAAGTAGTTTGTGACCATTTGACCTCGTCATCCCTTGGGGCGCTCTGGTGAACAAACGTTCCCCCAGATACTGGTGGTCACCCCTGATAAACTTATAGGTGGCCATCAGATCATACCTGAGCCTGTGCTTTTTCAGGCTAAAGAGCCCCAGGGCTCTCAGCCTGTCATCGTAGGGTCTGCTTCCCTGACCTCTGATCATGCGCGTGGCTCTTCTCTGGACTCTCTCAAGCTTCTCCACATCCTTTTTGAATTGTGGAGCCCAAAACTGGACACAGTACTCCAGCTGCGGCCTCACTAAGGCTGAGTACAGGGGGAAAATGACGTCCCGGGATTTGCTTGAGAACCATCTATGGATGCAAGCCAGCATTTTGGTTGCTTTACTAGCCACCGCATCGCATTGCAGGCTCATGTTCATCTTGTGGTCAATGATGACCCCCAAGTCTCTTTCTTCCATAGTGCTAGCCAACATAGCACTGCCTAGCCTATAAGGATGCTACGGGTTTTTCTTCCCAAGGTGGACAACCTTGCATTTATCGGCGTTGAACACCATCAGATTCTTGTCCGCCCACTTGCTGAGCCTGTCCAGGTCAGCCTGGATCACCCGCCTGTCTTCTGGTGTGGATGCTTTGCCCCAAAGTTTGGTGTCATCGGCGAACTTGGCCAGTCCGCTTCTGACTCCAGTGTCCACATCATTAATGAAGATGTTGAACAGTATGGGTCCAAGGACAGAGCCTTGGGGGACCCCACTGGTCACAGGACACCACAATGAGTGACTTCCATCAATTACTACCCTCTGGGTCCGACCTCGGAGCCATTTTTCCAGCCAGTGGATCGTGGAGGACTCAAGGCGACAATTGGCCAGTTTCTCCAAGAGGCGATCATGGGATACCAGATGGAAGGCTTTTTTGAAGTCAAGATATATGACATCAATCTCTTCTCCCTTGTCCAGGTGATAAGTCATCTGATTGTAGAAGGAAATGAGATTGGTCAAGCAAGACCTACCAGCAACAAACCCGTGCTGGCTATCCCTTAAGATGTTGACATCGGCCAGTCCATTAAGGATGGCCTCTTTAATAAACTTTTCTAAGATCTTCCCCGAGATAGAAGTCAGGCTGATTGGCCTATAGTTAGCCGGATCCACTTTCCTCCCTTTCTTGAAGATAGGCACCACATTGGCCTTCTTCCAGTTATGTAATCCCATAGATCTAGGGAGGAAACTTGGTAAATTGCAGGAGGGAAGAACACTTTGGGTGGAAACAAATATATTATTGTGATGATATGACCTCCCCAGGGATGGCTTGGATGTCCCTAGGACACCATGACCATGCCAGCTCCACCCTATGGGTGACTACTAATCTTGCCTGGCACATCTTACTGGTTTAAATGATGAATCGGGAGGCTGCCCTTGAGTTGCTGCTCAGTCACAGTCCTGACAGACTCCTCTAAACCCTGCGGGTTGTTAGACTTCTTACTGGGTCCCAAACTCAGTTGGTGCCTTACAATACCCCCGAGCCTTATGGGCTAAATGCATGGCTCCAAAACCACCCCTTTACCATGCTCCATGCCTCTCAGATGGCCTTTAGATGTTGTCTCTTGTGATAATTCCTCATTCTAGTTCAGCCTCTTGTCATCACTGGACCCTTAACATCAGTAACTGCACCCTCTGGTACTGGGCTCTCTGCAGTACTGTCACAGCTCTCTCTGGTGCTGCACTCTCCACAGGCCTGTCATTGCACCCTCTGGCACTGAGCTCCATGCAGCCATATTTTTGTGCCCTCCAGTGCTGGTGCTCTAAATAGTAGTGTGCCCCAATGAGGCCTCCTCCTCCCCAGTAGCCTCAGGCAGGTCCACTGGTATAAAAACAACGACATAAATATAAGCCCCTGGGCTATAACATAATATGAGTAATAATACCAATAACACTGGAGGCCACCCTCTTCACGTTTAAGAGTGCCAGTTTCTCCCTCAGCAATGTGTGTCTCCTACCCCCAGGTACTTTAGGAGATCCTAGAGCCCATTTGTCTTACCAGCAGCTGGACAGGCAGCCAAGAATCTCTGTGGAGCTTTTCTGCATGGACTCCTTTCCCCCGGCTGCTGCCAGAGTACTAACTACCTTTGGCCCCAGCCTTGGGGCTTATGTGTCCAGGGCCCTGCCTTCTTCCGGTCAGCTGACCAGGTGCAGGCTCTAGCTAATTCCCTCATTAGCCTGCTGCCATGGCAACCTGCACCTGTGGGGTGGTTCTGCCTGGCTTCTAGGGCCCTCTCTCTAGGCAGTTTCTGCCCTTAAAGGAGCAGGCACATCTTAGTGCCCTACAACAATTGTCCTCAAATATCTTTGTGCCACCATAATTTTTTTTATGGTAACACAAAAGCCAAGCAAAAAGACATCCATGAGCCTTCCTGTGCCACACATGCCCCAAATTTGTGGTAGACAAGGTTTTTGGGGCAAATGTGATGTCTTTTATTAAACTAACTGTGACAGGGGGGCGACTAAATGGTATGCCCTTGGGACGTGCACATTATTGGCCTGCCCACTGGCTAGGGTAGTCTGCCTTGACTCACCTGTCACACCTTTGATGTTACAATACTTGTTGTCAATGTGTGGGAGGCTTCCCTAATTGCAGTGCTGATGTACTGGACCAATTACATGGCTCTGAATCATCCCTACACTATGTCCCATGCCTAGCAGATAGCATCCAAATAACCCATAAATCCCCCAGACCCTTTGCTAAGGCTTACTCAGTTTATGGCCCAGATTTGGCCTCAGGCCCCACTTTGTTGGTCTTGGCCTCCTGACCCCTTCTCTAGGCCACTACTCCTTCCCTCACCAGGTGTCTGGGCCTTATGACCCCACTCAGTGGCCCTTGGCCCTTGCTTCAGGCCCCACTCTATGGACCTGGACCCTGTGCATTTCTGTTGGGGTGTGTTCCCCTAGCCTTTCCCCTCCATGGGGTACCCACAAGGCAGCAGGGGCTGAGGCTTTATGGAGCCCCATCCTCACCTTTCACTGGTGCGGCACTGGTGTGTTATTTCCTCAAGACTGCCCCACCACAGGCAGCCCTGCCACAACATCCAGCCCCATCAGGGTACAGTTTCAGGTCTTACCCATGACCATAAGGAACCTCCTCCACCCCTATAGTTCCTACCCTACGCTCCAGGTATTTATAGATTCATAGATGTTAGGGGCTAGATATGACCTCACAGGATCATCGGGTCCAGATCCCCTGCACTTGGGCAGGAAAGACTGCTGGGGTCAAATTATCCTAAAAAGGTGCATGTCTAGTCATTTTTTGAAGATCTCCAGGGTAAGTGATTGTACCACTTCTACCACTTCTAGGGAGAGTCTGTTCCAGACCCTGGACACTCGAATAGTGAAGAAAATTTTACTTATGTCCAATCTGAAGTGATCTTCTAGTAGTTTGTGTCCATTGTTCCTTCCCTTCTTCTGGGGTGCTTTGGTGAAAGCCTCAGGCCCTGATGTACACCCCTTGTATATTTAATAGGCTAGCACCAAGTCCCCTCTAACTCTTCTCTTCTCCAGGCTGAGCAGTTCCATGTCTTTCAGGCTCTCCTCATATGGCCTGCTCTCCATACCTCTAATCATATTCATGGCCCTCCTTTGGATTCTCTCAAGCTTCTCCACATCCTTCCTGAAGTGTGGTACCCAGAACTGGATGCATGGCTGCAGCTGCAATCTCACCAAGGCTGAGCAGAGTGGGAGGATTACATCCTTAGTCTTGCTTGAGATGCATTGGTAGATGCATGCCAGTGTTTTATTTGCTCTGCCAGCTACAGCATCGCATTGGTGGCTCATGTTCATTCTGTGGTCTATCATGATCCCCAGGTCTCTTTCAGTTGTGGTGCTGGAAAGTGTAGCACTTCTGAGCCTTTAAGTGTGTTGTGGATTATTTCTCCCCATCAGGAGCACTTTACATTTCTCCATGTTAAACTTCATCAGGTTTTGATCTACTCACCTTGCAAGCCTATCCAGATCAGCCTGTATCCCCAGCCTGTTCACCGCAGCTTGTGTTCTGGGAGCTTCTCTCCTTGGGCTGTGCAATGTTACTCCACTGGCTCCCTACATGTAACTGCTGGACCTGCTCCTAAGGCCTAGGCTTATATGCTGGCCTCCCAACCCTCATCTAATCAGGTGCCCCCCTTGTGGTCATGTGACTGCCTAAGTAGGCCTGACTGCACCTGCCAGCTGCTCTACAGCCTGCCTAAACCACTTAAAGAGGCAGACACAACTTGTGCTCTGCCTCACCAACTAAATAGTTGGAAAAATTGTTCTTTGCAAGATTTTAGGCAGAAACACCCTTCTTCAGACATCAGGAGAATATCCTAGTGTTATGTGTTCTCCATGGTAGAAAAGAAGCCAATATGAAAACTACAGGTCTATGAAAATGCAAATGCATGGCAGTGAGGATCAGAGGGAATGGAAGAAAATAGGTGTGAGACAGATAGGTGGGAGGAGGAGAAGTGGGGAATGTTGAAGTGGTGACAGAATGCAGCTGGTAAAATGCAGACAGGTTACCTGGGGTTATCAGATGGCAGACAGGTTATACTATGCCATAAATCCAATGTCTATACTTAGTCCATGATTTTTTATATCCAGTAGATTTATGAAGTGAAGTTCATAGTCTCATCTAGTTCAATAGTTGGTAGGGTTGGAAGGGGCCTGAGCAGTTCATCAAGTCCAACCCCCTGCCATGGGCAGAAAAGAATGCTGGGGTCAAACAACCCCAGCTAGGTGATTATCTAGCTTCCTTTTGAACATCCCCAGGGTAGGAGCCAGCATCACTTCCCTTGGAAGTTGGTTCCAGATCCTAACCTCCCTGACTGTGAAGTAGTTCTTCCTGATGTCTAGCCTGAACCTACTCTCAGTCAACTTATGGCTGTTATTCCTAGTTACTCCTGGTAGTACTTGGGGGAACAGGATCTCTCCCATTCCCTGCTGGTCCCCCTTGGTAAGTTTATAGATGGCCACCAGATCCCCTCTCAGCCTTCTCTTGTGGAGGCTGAACAGGATCAGGTCCCATAGCCTCTTCTCGTAGGGCCTGCCCTGCTGCCCCCTGATCATGCAAGTGGCCCTCCTTTGGAACCTGTCAATGCTGTCCACATGCCTCCTGAAATGCGGCACCCAGAACTGGACGCAGTACTCCAACTGTGGCCTGACAAATGTCACATAGAGGGGGAGGATCACCTCCTTGGACCTGCTTGAGATGCATCTGTGGATGCATGACAAGGTGTGGTTAGCCTTACTGACCACGTTCTCACATTGGCGGCCCATGTTGATCTTGGAATCAATAGTGACTTCAAGATCCTTTTCTGCCTCTATGCTGATGAGAAGGGAGTTCCCCAGCCTGCAGGTATGCTGCTGGTTCTTTCTCCCTAGGTGCAGTACCTTGCACTTGTCAGTATTGAAATCCATCCTATTTTCATCCGCTTACCCCTGTAACCTGTCCAGATCTAGCTGTAGGCCATCTCTCCCTTCTAGTGTGCCCTCTTCTTCCCACATCTTAGTGTCATTCATTAATTTGAATAAAGTGCTTTTCACCCCCTCATCCAAGTCACTGATGAAGATGTTGAACAGTGCAGGCCCGAGGACTGAGCCCTGGGGAACCCCACTGCCCACATCCCTTCAGGTCAAAAATTACCTGTTCACCACCACTGTCTGGGTGTGGTCCTCCAGCCAATTGACTGTGTAGGCATCAACACTACCGTTGCGTATCTTTTTAATGAGAATGGGATGAGATACAATGTTGAAGGCCTTCCTAAAGTCCAGAAAGACTAAGTCCACCACCACACCTGTGACCAAGGATTTTGTGACCTGGTTGCCTTCTACAACTAGGTCCTCATGGACCCTGGGCCTGGCTGTGCCTCTCCTGGGTCCATCCATAACCCCGGGGGGGGGGGGGCAGGGGGATGTCCTGGTCCCTGCTCAGAAAAAAAGGAGGCAAAGAGTTTCTCAAAGAGGTCAGCTTTATCATCTGGTGCAACTAGCAGATTTCCAAGCATGTCCTGTAGAGGCCCCATGTTACCCACTGCCTTCTTTTTCTTCCCTATGTATTTTAAAAAGGTCTTCTTGTTATCTTTGATCCAGGTCACTAGTCTCAGTTCTGTCTCACCTTAGCCTTCCTAACAGCCCCCTACAGTCTCAAGCAATGGAGGTATAATCCTCCTTGGTGATGGCCCCTCCCTTCCATTGGGTGTATGCCTCCTTTTAGCTTTCAGATGTTCCTGAATGCCTTTGGTGAGCCATGGGGGCTTGCCTCCTTTTAGCTTTCAGATGTTCCTGAATGCCTTTGGTGAGCCATGGGGGCTTTGGAGCACTATTGCCCACTTTGATTTGCATTGGGACTGTTGCATTGGGCTCAGAGGATCATCTCCTTAAGGAACGCCCACTCTTCTTGGACTCCCAACTCCCCTCCCCTCCAGGACCTCAGTGCCTCACCAACTAATCTTCTTAACTCATTGAAATTGGCCCTCCTGAAGTCCAGGGATGCTGCCTTGCTGCAGGCCTTTGACACCCTGTGCTGGATAGTGAATTCCAGTAGGCGATGATTGCTATCACCCACGTGGTCGAGAACCTGGAGTCCCCTCACCAGGTCAACACATGTGGCCAGGACCAGGTCCAGCAAGGCATTTCCCCTGGTGGGACTGTGCAACTCCTGGGTTAGGTGGAGGTCCTGTATCTCAATTAGGAACCTATGTGGGCAGTCAGACCTGGCTGACAGCTCCTCCCAGCAGATGTCCAGGTAGTTTAGGTCACCATGATTGTGACAGCTGAAATTATGTCTGTGTGATAAAGGTGCTTGCTGAAGGCGCTATGAAGATTAGACCAAGTGTTTTTCTCTGTGTGTTTAGATATTAAGCTATATGTTGTTGCTAAAAGCCTAATTAAAGTTTAAGATGTAGTGAGGCCTTGCATAAAGTAAGGCCTAGTAAATTTAGCAAAGCCTTGAAGTAGTAAGGCCCTGTGGTGTAGTTAAAATTGCATTATCAAAAGAATGTAAGGCTTGTACTGCTAATTGGTCAGTCTAAGGACAGTTGAAGTAAAAGGAATCTGAGTGGTTGTACATTATCAGAACCATTCAGAAGCTTTAAATTGGCTGGAATATTTGGAAACCATTCAGAAGAAAGATACAGCTCTGTGAAAAGGATTAGTTAGCTGTTGCCTGGATCAGTGGGCCCATGGACCTCGAGGAGCCCAAGGACTGCATTCCAGGGTCCTTCCCAGTACCCCTTTGGACAGTGCTGTTCAGGGATGCCTGACTTCGCTGAACTTTGTGGAAAGAGAAGCTTGCTGCGTATCAGGCATCAGAGGGGACTGCCGATAAGTTGCCGATGTTAATTGCTTTTGTCTGTCATTGTTTGTCTTGTTACTACGCATAGTTGTGTTTTTGTTAAGTCAATAAATCTTTCTTACCTTTCTATCCCCGACCATACTCTCAATCCCGAACCATCCTCAGGCAGCTGGGACACATGATGACCATATCCCTTGACTTAACTGCCTCCAAGAGCTGACCTGAGAATTCCCAGTCCAGCTCTTCCCCCTGGTTGGGTGATCTGTAGTAGACACCCACCGTTAGTTCCCTTTCCCCCTGACTCCCTTGTATTCTAACCCAGAGCACTTCAGTCTGCCCCTCTTCTGACCCAGTGCTACTCATTGAGGATGTGTATTTCTCCTTGACATAGAGCACCACACCCCACCTTTCCTCCTTGTCCTATCCCTCCTGTACAGCCTATAGCCCTTGATATTCACTGCCCAGTTGTGCGTTGGGTCCCACCACATTTTGGTGAGACCCACTATGTCTGGGTTGGTGTTGGCTAGCAGGAGGATAAGTTCCTCCTGCTTGTTCTCCATACTATGAGCATTAGTGTAGAAGCATTTAAGGCCTCATGAGGGTGTAAGGACCACCCCCCCCCCCCACCCAATCCCAGGACTATCCAGACCTCTGTCTCTTACCTGGGTACTTCTTGTGCTTGTTGCCTGTCTTGGCTGGGAAGTGTCATCATGTTTCCCTGTGGACCCATGCCCCAGTAAAGATAGTTTAAAGCATGCCATATGAGATCAGCCAACCTGGAAGAAAAGACACACTTGCCTTTAGGGGAGAGGTGAAGCCCATCACACCTGAGCATGCCCCCTGACGAAAATGCAGGTTGTTGTCAAGGGTGTAGGTTGTAGCCATGTTGGTGTAAGGACATAGGCAGACAAGGTTCCTGATATCTTTTATTAGGCCAACCCAAATAGTTGAAGAATAGTATTAAGCAAGCTTTCGGGTTCAAAAACCCTTCATCAGGCTAAGGAAGTTTCATCAGTTGGTGTGTGCTCTTCCTGGATGGAATGAAAAGTAAAGAAGCCAGCGGCTGGGCTGGTATGCATACAAGACAGGTAGTCAGTGAAAATGTAGATTGAGGAGTCAACGGGTGAGAGACAGGCTGGGGGGGGGGAAAGAGAGAGGAGGGGGATGAAAGTGGAGATATACCTGGGGAGTCAGATGTCAGGCGGGTTATAATGGTTGTTGTCAAGGAACCTGAGGCCTGCCTGGTAGCACCAACTCCTAAGCCGCTGGTTGACCACTCTGATGCAGGCCACATGATGCCATCCATGTCTACTTTCTGGGAGAATAGAGGAGAATACCACCTGTTCCCCCATCTCCTTGAGCTTGACTCCTAGGGCTTCATAGTCCTTCATGATATGCGGTCTGGACTGCTCCCTACCTCATCATTTATTCCCACATGGATTAGGAATATGGGGTACTGGTTCAAGGGTCAAATGAGGTCCAGGATCATGCCTGTAACATCCTGAATCCGAACTCCAGCCTAGAGGCTTGCACTTTGAGTTGATGTTTGGCTCTGTTGGTTACACCTGGAGACTTGGGTGAGGCTGTAGGGGTTGGAGGAGGCCTCATAGGGACCCCATAGGGGTGGGGTGCTCTAGCGCCAGGAGGGTGTGGTGACCTCATAAAGGGCCCCACAGGAGTGTGGGGGCCCCAGCGCCCGAGGAGGGTGCAGTGTCCTCATCAGGGGCTCACAAGGGAGTGTGAGGCCCCGGCACCAGTGAGGGCGCACTAGGCCCTGAGAGTTGCAGGGCAGAGTCGTGGGCTCAGTTGAGCTCAGAGAAGAGTGGCTGAACCTCATAAAGGGCACCACAGGAGTGTGGGGTGCCCTAGCGCCAGGGAGGGCGCAGTCTAGTGCCAAGAGGGCGCATTAGTTTCACAGCGCCAGGGAAGGCTCCTGCACCGGCGTGCAAGCTGCGCAACTGGCGGCGAGAAGCGCAACCAGTAGGTTGCAGATGGGGGGGGGGGACATAGACCCCGGATCCCGGGCGGGGTACGTAGACCCCAGCCCCAGAGCGGGGAAGGATTGAGAAGCCCAAAGTGGGCACGGTGAGCCCCGAAGAGGGGGAGTGCCAGCGCAACCAGTGGGTTGCGGGCGCAACCAGTAGGTTGCAGAAATGGGACATAGACCCTGGATCGCACGCGGGGTATGTAGACCCCAGTCCCAGGGAGAGGGGCGATTTTATTGAGAAGCCCAGTGTGGGCAGGGCGAGCCCCAAAGAGGGGGAGTGCTATATTAGGGAGCCCAGGACGGGCACAGCAGATGCCAGCAAGGGCATCAGTTGCGGGATACATAGACCCCAGCCCTAGAGAGGGGCGATACTGAGCAGCCCTAGAGCGGGGTGATACGGAGGCTGAGGAGCCCTAGAGAGAGGGGCCATATTGAGGAGCCCGAGACGGGTATAGCGAGCCCGGCCGCAGGCTAGTGCGGCAACACCCCTCGGACAGAGGCAAGGTGCTGCAGTTACCCCCAAGAAGACAGGGAGTAGCAGCGCGGTGAGCCCGTATCAGAGGGTACCCGTGCGGTTGGCCTGAAGGACCGGAGGCCCGCTAGAGAGTCCCTGCGCGGGACCACACCATCAGGGAAGGCCCAGAGTGGGCTGGACGAGAGTCCCAGTGAGAGGCTGGGTATTAGCGAGAGCCCAGGAGTGGGCGAGATTACAGGGGAGGCCCAGGAGTGGGTGAGATTACAGAGGAGGCCCGGGAGAACGGGTGTGGTATTCTGACGGACCAATGTCCGGAACATCTGCAAGGCTTGGGGCGTGGTATCGGGGGAGGTAGGAGCCACGCATAGCCCATAAGGCTGGGGTGCCTAGGAAGCACCCATTGTATCGGGAGACCCCCAGGGGGTCCAGAAGAACCATGGGGACAGAGGTCCTGAGTAACCATGCCCAGGGAGTCATAGGCAGCCTCCCAACTAATATAACATCAAAGACGTGGCGGGTGAGAATAAGAGGGTGCCTTGGGCCGGCCTTGGCACGGAGCGAGGGACCTCGAGGAGATCACGGCCCTCCGTGAGGACCCCGCTGTGACAATGGGGTTTCTTTCCCTCCTTATAGAGATGTGCCCAAGAGATTCCTAGGGGCCATGTCTCTGTAAGAAAGGAAAGCTGAACAGGTGTACCAGGGCTTGAAGGGCCCAATCTTGCAGAGGCATTCCCAGGGCATGCAGGACTGGGCCCCTCTAGCCTCAGGAGAACATGTGGCCCATTTTTTCCAGGATTAACAGATGGGACAATAGGCAACTTATATTTCACCCAGCGAAGTGAATCAGCTGTGCTGATCTGCTTCATTTGGCAATGTTTATTTCTAGCCTTTGATCACAAGCTAAAATACTTAATACAGAAAATTTATGCTGAACATTACCTAAATAGAAACGTTTTGAAAGTATAAGAATCTTGTGTGCATATCAGAGCTACAACTTCTATATGGACTTTTATGGCATGCTAAATTAGGAATGGTTGCATGATCACCTGCATGTGCAGTAATGCATCCCCTAATGTCATTTGTTTTATAAGGTTAGTTGCTTCATGTGGTTAAAATTAACGAACCACTTGATATCAGTGTATAAAAGCCAGTTATTTATCTACTCATTCAATTCATTTTGTAGATGTATTAATTAATATAGTTGAAAATTGCTCTGGTATTTCAATGATGATTATACTAATGATAATTTAACTATGTTATGGTCCGAAATCTCAGGCACTCTCTAGGTGAACAAACTACATTGTGTACTGCCTTAAAGAGTAGCTTGTGTCACGTGGCATGATATCGTGATTATGTAACTTCGAAGAACAGGGCACATGATATTCAGAAATTTAGTTATAATACTCATTTTAACCAACTGCCACAGATTGACCTTGTACTTCTTCCATTGCTTAAGAAATATTCTCTGAAACTCTCTAGAGACAACACTTTATAGATTGTACTTTTGAGCAGGTCACCCTTTATCTTGTAGCAATCCATCATACAACACATGCTTGTACACATTCAGATGACCTGGAGAGGATTCTCCCAGATTTGTTTTCCTGGTTATCCAGAGACTCCTGAACATATTTTAAAATGTTGAGAGTCTGAAAAGCAGAGATCTGTGCAGCCAAGGGAGCCTCATGCACACATCTCAGTATGCTCTGCAGATTCCTTAACTATGCCTGGTGACAGATAGGCAGTAGTTCATAGGGCAGCTCTGAATGACTGTCCCAGACTGCTCAAAGTCAGCCTGTGTCTCCCTGCAACATAATGTGGGGGGGGGGGGGTTATAAAAGGGGGCTGTTCTTCTCCCTGCTTGGATGTGTTACCCAACAATCTGGGGCTAAGGACTAGGTGGGACATCTTCCCAATTTTACAGACATATGACATGACTGTCCAATTTGATCCAAGTGGTGTTTCATTGTAAGTGGATTTTTTTTTCTAACTACAATGGATAAGTTAAGGTATTCCACTTGCAACAGCAACTTCTCACACATGTCAAACAGTCCTGAGTCCTGTCAGGGATTGTCTACTCAGATGGCCAGTCCTCAATGGATTAACCCAGAAAATGCAGCAGCGTAGCTGTAACCAAGTGGTCATTGGTTTACAAAAACCTAGTTTCTTGTGACCTTTTAATATATGTCCTATAACTGAGGCCCCCAAGCTGTCTGCCAATTGGGAACAACTGTTCATGGGATACGTACGTGATTCATACATGTTCAGGCATATGTAGTTAGCAAGATGCATCAATGCCCATTCACATGAAGTTAATGGCAGATTTTTTTCCTATATGGCTTGTTTTACTTTGAACTGTCCCCTATACCCAGGTAAAACATCTGCCTCTTATTTTGAGCTGACCTTTCTTGAAGAATATCCACCATTTTCATACCAATTGGAACTGCTGTCTGTCCTTGAAGTTAAGCTGAAATCTGTTATATGTAAACTAAAGTACTCTCAGCTCTGGAGAAGAGTTTTTTATTATTATTATTTTGTTTTACAAACCTCATCAATTCAGTATATGAAACTACTGCCACAAATGAGGATGCCAGCACTGTAAACCAAAGTCGTGGGAAAATAAGCAACCTCTTTAGTAGAAGAGAATATCTAATCCCCCTGATTTCTAAGACAAAGTCTATTATTTTCATGAAGAAGATGCATCACATCAATAACATGGTATTTGAATCATAATGTAATTAGCTTAATCTGAACAGGAAGCATTATTGCCAGGCAGACATTCAAAAACCTGAGGTAGAATCCATCTAAGATATGTGGTTTTCTGTAAGCAATATAATTTAGATCAGCAGCAAACAGAACACATATTCACCCTTCGATGTGGGAGACAAATCTTAGACCAGATTCAGACTTTTTTTTATACTAGTCTGTACGCCAAACTTCTGTTACAGGTATGGAAGGGTTTCTGATTACTTTATATGAGTAAAAGTGTAATTTCTGTCCCTGGTCTAATAGACTAATGTCCCATGTGTATGGGCATCCCACTACATTTTCTTATAGTTTAATATTCCTGACAATATTCTATTCTGGAGAAGTTTAGAGAATTTAAAGAACAAAAGGCATGTAAGTATTTTTCTTGTGCTGGATAGGGAAGCCAACGCAAGGCAAATGACTATATATTCACTTCAGGCAGTGCTATTAGTTCTTCATTCTCAGGAGCTCTAGAAATTTACTGAACTGAAAATAAATATTAAAAAATCACCTGCTATTCTATAAACGCTTAGATATGTATGATTTCTTTCTTTCAAGATGGCCACCGACAGGTGAAGCCCTTCTGAGCTCCTGCAGCTCAGGTGCCTTCTGCCTGTTCCCCCGCTCTCCCTGCCCGCCCTGTTCCTCTCCCCCGCCCCCCAACCTTGCCTCTCCCTAGCCTGTGCTTGGGGGGGCCCCCCCTCCCTGCCCCTTCCCCCCGCTTTCTGAGCATTTTTCCTGGGCTCTGGCAGCCTCGTTTGCCTCTGCCCCTCCCCCACCCCCGCCTGAGTTCTCCCTGTGATTCCTGCTGCCTCCCTCCCCCAGGGCCCCTTACCTTGGTCCCTGCCATCTCCCCCTGCCTTAGGGCTTGCCCTGAGCCCCTGCAGGGTTGCTCTGCCCCCCCTCAGGCTGATTTTTGGGGCGTTTTCAGCCCCTTCCCAGTCCCTGGAGTCAGCCTGAGGGGTTTTTTTCGTTGGTTTGTTTTGTTTTGTTTTTTCTCCTCTCCCTCCTGTGGGAGAGTTAACCCTCTCCTGCCCGGGATGGCTGCCAGCAGCCAGGGCACTTGGCATGGGGATGTCTCTGCGGACCTTCCCCTCAGCCATGGCCTGCGAGTGCATGCCCCTCTCTACATCAAGGTGGAGGACTGGGTCAGAGCTCTGGTGGACCTGCTGGGATGACGGAGCGTCCGATACACCTCCCAGGTCAATTCAGTGCCCATTGTATATTTGAGTTCTCCCAGCCTGGTGAGGGAGGTGTGTGCGGTGGGGCTGGACATCTCGGGAGTCCACCACTTTGGTTACGCCCCTGGAGACCGTGGCAGTGCGGGTGGTGGCCTCCAACGTCCCCCCGCACCTGCTAGACTGGGACCTCGCCAACGCGCTTGAGTGCTTTGGTGTCCTCACCAGCCCCTGGCGCAGGCTGACCATGGGGAGTACGGACCCCAAGCTGAGACACGTCTTGTCCTTTTGGAGGCAGGCGTTCATGCTCCTTGGGGGTGACACCCAGAGACTGCCTCCCTCCTTGACCTTTGTGCAGGATGGGAGGTCCCATGTAGTGTGTTTCTCCCAGGGTGGAAATTCATGCTCCCGCTGTGGTGGTAGCTCCCACCTAGCTGCCCAGTGCCCATTAGGGCAGTCAGCCGGGGCACCGGCTGCTGCACCTGCCCAGAAGGATGGTGCATCCACCTCTGGGGTGGGACCCTCATCAAACGGTGGGGCTGGGGGATCTGCCAGCCCCTGCTCCACCCCCTCTGGCATTGGCATGCCACCTGGGGGGGGGGGGGGGCTGGGACATCTTCCCGGGTTTCTCCTGCCCCTGTTGTGGCTGATGCCCCACCCGGTGGAGGGTCTGGCGAGTCCTCCCAGTCCCTCCCTGTCCCAGTTCCAGCTGGGGTGGCTAGCGTCTCAGGCACTGGGGCCCTGTCAGGTGGAGCACCCGAGAACTCCCCTCCACCCCTGCCTCTGCCGAGGTGGTGGACCCGGAGGTGGCGAAGCCCAAGCAGCCTGGCCCGCCCCCTAGGGGGGAGGTGTCGGCTACCCCCAAAAAAGCCAAGAGCAAGAGTCAAAAAGGAGCGTCTAAAGGAGCTCCTGCCCCTTTGGGGCCTGCCTCGGACAGCACCGGGGAAAAGGTAGCCAGGGAACCTGAGCCCGCTCTGCCTGCCCCCCCCCCCCCGGAAACCCTGCCACCTCAGGTCACGACTGAGGGTGTCCCAGAGATGTCTGGCAACCCCTCGCCCTCATCCCAGTTAGTGTGGCTTGTAAGTGGCAAGGCAGGGGGAGAGTGCCTGACTCCCGAGCAGCAGCAGGCACGAGAGACAGTAGAGGGTCCTGCCACCCCACCACCTGCTCCCCTGCCTGCTGAGACCGATGACAAGGAGATGGAGTGCCTGCCCTCCTAGCGTCACAAGTGGCCCTGGGAGCAGGATGACATCTGCCCCTCAAAGCAGATGGGGATCGATCTCCCAGAGTCCTCAACTCAGATACAGAGGGGGGCCTGCTAGGGAGCCTGGCCATTGAGGGCACTTTCATCAGTCTCACCGGGAAGTCCCCTCCCAGAGTACAGCCCCGCCGATTCTCAGTCGGCAATATCCAACTCATTCTGGAGAAACCCCCCTGGGTGCCCCGCAGCTATGGAGGTCTCCTCAACCTCTTGGACCAGACCAAGGGCCAGAGGAATGTGGCAGAGAGTATCCGGCAATGGTGCCTGGACCCCACACAGTTTGTCCGTGCCGCTAGTGACGCGGCTAGGCTCTTGTGCTAGGACCCAGGCATGCGTCAACATGCCTTCCGGCTCAAGAAGCTGGTGACCCGGGTGAGGGAGGTGGGGGGCTGAGGCGGGCCTGTGGAATAGGGTAGGGCAACACTAGGCCTCCTCCTGTCTCCGTGGTTTTTGCCCAGTATCTGTCACCTTCTCTCCCACCAGTACCCTGCCTACCCTTCCTCCCTCTTCTGTTCATGGCGGTTACCACAATTGCTTCGCTCAATACCAACGGCTGCAGAGACCCGGTGAAGCAGACGGCCATCCTGGACGGCTTGCAGCAGAAGCGACTGGCGATCTCCTTCCTCCAGGAGACGCACAGCGATGTGCACATTCAAGCTGACTGGCACCCTGCCTGGAGAGGTCACTTGTTCCTGAGCCACTGCACCAACCTCAGCGCAGGAGTGGCGACCCTTCTCTCACCGCAGCTGCAGTACGACTTAGCGGTGGCGCAAGAGGTCGTCCCCGGACGGCTGCTGACCATCCACATCACCCTGGCACACCAAAGCCTGCTCCTCATCAACGTCTACGTGCCCACTGACGGGAGAGAGAGGCTCGCCTTCCTAGAGACCCTGGGCGACCTCCTGCATGACGCCAGCAAGAAGGATGACCTGCTTCTCGTGGGCGGGGACTTCAATTGCATCGTCGATACGCTGCTAGACCAGATGGGGCTGGAGCCTCACCTGCCTTCGGCCCACAAGCTGTGGACCATGCTGGAGGTGGCTGACCTCGTTGACGCCTGGTGGGTCCTCCACGCTGACACGCAACAAGACACCTGGGCAAAGATGAGTGCCAGTGGGCTCACCATGGCCAGCCTCGACCACCTCTACATCAGCCAGCACCACCTGCCGTTACTGCGCGGCAGCCACATCATTCCATTGGGCCTCTCGGACCATGCCCTGGTCTGCTGCGAGCTGAGCCTGCCCAGCAGAACACGTACACGGGCCCCTTACTGGTGCCTCAACGTCAGCCTGCTGCAAGACACCCACTTCAGTGACTGCTTCGCCCACCTCTGGAGGAGCTGGGAGGTGGCGTGAGCAGACTACTCCTCCTGGCGCCTGTGGTGGGACGTGGGGAAGGTCCAGTTCCGGGCATTCTGCCAGCAGTATAGCCAGCTGGCGTCGAGCGAGCTCCGCCGCCACACTCAGGAGCTGGAGGAGGACATGGCAGAGCTTGAGGCAGCCCTGCTTTGAGCGGGCAATGACGCGGCACTCCTCGAGAGCCTCCGGTCCCGCAGGAAATGCCTGCGGGAGCTGGCGGAGGGTGTGGCCCACGGCAAGCAGGTTCGTGCCTGCTGGCAGAGGCCGATGCCCCGACCGGCTTGTTCTTTGGCCTGGAGAGGCGGCGGGCCACAGCGAAGGCGCTGGATCACCTCAAGACCTTGGAGGGACGGCTGCTCACGGACCCAGGCGAAGTGAGGGGGCATGCCATCGCCTTCTATCGGGACATGTTTGCGGCTGAGCCCATTTGTCCACAGGCCACTCAGCAGCTGCATCAGGACCTGCCGCGCCTGGGCGCTTTGCAGGTCGAGGCCCTGGAGCGCGAACTCTCCCTAGCGGAGCTCAAGGCTGCTGTGGGGGGCCTTGCCTTGGGCAGGGCCCTGGGCCTTGACAGACTGCCCGTTGAATTTTACGGAGTCTTCTGGCCCCTCCTTGGGCCCAGCCTGCTCCGCGTCTTCCCCAAGAGCCTCGCCAACAAGACCCTGCTGACCAGCTGCTGCTGGGCCGTGCTCACCTTGCTGCCCAAGAAGGGGGACCTCGGCTGCCTGAAGAACTGGCAGCCCGTCTCCCTTCTGTACGCCGACTACAAGATCCTGGGCAAGGCGCTGGTGAACTGCCTCCGCACCGTCATGGCCTCTGTCATCGGGCCTGAGCAGACCTACTGTGTGCCGGGCAGGACCATCCAGGGCAACCTGTTTCTGCTATGTGACCTGTTCACGGCCGCGGAGTTTTTTGGCCTAGATGTTGGTGTGGTCTCCCTGGACCAGGAGAAGGTCTTTGATTGCGTCAACCACCAATACCTTCTCGGCACCCTCGAGGCCTTTGGCTTTGGGCCACTCTTCACCGCGGCACTCCGGGTCCTGTACCACGACGCCTCCGGCCTGCTCAAGGTGAATGGTGTGCTGTGCTTCCCGTTCCCCGTGCATCGCGGCATACGCCAGGGCTGCCCCTTGTCGGGCATGCTGTATACATGGATGGGCATGTGTCATACCCCTCAAGTCCCTTTGGGGTCTGTGGCCTCCCCCTCTGGCACCTTTGAGTCCTCCACGAAAACAGAGGCCATGGTTCTGGACTCCATGCAGGTGGAGCCCCTGGCTCTTGGCTGCAGGAACTGCCTGTCACTTTTTCAGGCTCTGGAGTCCAGGAGCATGGCCACCTCCCCTGGTGAGGTCTGCTCCCTTTTGGGGTCTCTGGAGCGCCAGTTGCAGAAGCTCCAGGCCACAGTCCAGAGACCGTGTGCCATTAGGGACTGTGAGCAGGAGTTCAACTCCTACTGCTAGGCCCGTCACCCCCAGGAGGTGGAGGATAGACCGCAGTCACCTTCCAGGACAGGGGAGGACTCGAGGACCTCCCATACTGTCCAGCTCAAGGGTTGGACCAAGGTGGTCAAGAGCCCCAAGGCCCACTGCAACAATTTCCCCTCACCGCTGGAGCTTTGCAACAGGTATGAACCTCTTGCAGCCCCAGCAGAGCCTGCTAAGTTGCCAGCTCCTGCAGGCAACACAGGCTCTACGTAGCCACTGCTCCCGCTCTCCCTAAGACAAAACACAAAGTGTTTGTCATAGGAGACTCTATCCTGAGGGGGACTGAGGAGGCGTTCTGTCACCTTGACCCCTTATCCCAGGAAGTCTGCTGCTTCCCAGGAGCTTGAATCTGAGACCTTGCAGAGAAAATCCCTGAGCTTCTTTGGCCCACTGACCACTACTGTATGCTCTTTATCCATGTGGGCACAAATGACACGGCTCAGAGCACACCCAGCCAGGTCATGAAGTGCTACAGAGATTTGGGAGTGGGGCTTAATGGGTTGGGGGTGGAAATGGTGTTCTCATCAATCCTCCCAGTCTCAGGCTGGGGCTGAGGCAGGAGAGGAGGATTAAGGTAGTGAACCAAAGACTGCTGGTTTCATTGGGAAGGCTTTGACTTCCATGACCACAGTCTGCTCTTTGGCGAGACAGCCAGTGAACTGCTGGGAAGGGATGGCCTCCACCTCTCTCCTCTGAGGAGGAGACTCTTCTTAGCCAGATTGGCTAATCTGCTCCACAAGGCTTTAAACTAAGCCCACCAGGGAATGGGGGGACTACTGCCACTGCTGGCCTGCTGAGCAACCCTTGCAAAGCCAGCAGGCCAAGGCATTTAAGGGAGCCCACCCTTGCCCCAGCCCTCAAATGAAATGTAGGCAAGGCAGGGGGCCCCAAAGGGACACTTGTGTGCCAGTATACAAATGCCAGGAGCTTGGGGAATATAGAGGAGGAACTTGTCCTCCTGCTAAACACAAATAATTATGATGTCATAGGGATAACAGAGACCTGGTGGGACTCCACCCATGACTGGGCCATGGGTAGAGATAGCTATACCCTGTACAGGAGGGATCGAGTGGACAAAAGGGGTAGGGGTGTAGCTCTCTGTCAAGGAAAGCTATGCATCCCTGCAAGCTGACACTGGTAACCAGGGTGGATGACTACAGATGCTCTCAGTTAAAATCCAGGGGACACAATGGTGGGTGTCTAATACAGACTGCCTACCCAGGATCAAGACCTTGACCAGGAGTTCATCAGGGAATTGGCCGAGGCCTCATGCTCCCAGTGCATAGTTGTCATGGGAGACTTCAACTACCCAGACATCTTGTGGGAAAAGTGCTTGGTCAAATCCGAGAGGTGTCAAAGCTTTCTCTCATGTGTGGATGAGCTCTATCTGATGCAGGAAGTCTATGGGCCGATGAGAGGTAAAGCACTGCTCAACCTGGTATTGGCAACTGGGGATGACCTAATCAGTGACCTAATGGTTGAAGGGAAGCTGGGTCACAGTGACCATGAGCTGATCACCTTCACCATCTTCTGTAAAGCTGGCTAGTCAGTCAGTAATACAGAAGTACTCGACTTCAGGAAAGCTTACTTCAACAAGCTAAGGAGGCTTGTCAATGAGCCCCTAAAGGGCCGCAACCCAAAGGGGAGAGGAGTTCAGGATAAGGGGTTGCTCCTCAAGGGAGCAATTCTGGATGCACAAGCAAAGTCTATCCCATCTCAAAGGAAAGGCACCAAAAGGGCAGAGCAGCCCCCTTGACTCTCCAGGGAACTAGCGGACCTCCTGCATCTTAAAAGACAGACCTAGAAAGGATGGAGGACTTGATCCACCTCCAAGGAGGAATACTCTGCACTGGTCCAGACCTGTAGGGAGACTTGTAGGGAGTGACCAGGAAAGCCAAGGCTGCAACTGAACTCCAACTAGCTTTGAGCATCAAGGACAATAAAAAGTCATTTTTTTAGGTATGTGGGGAGCTGGAGGAAAAGCAAGGGCAATATTGGACCCCTGCTCAACCAGAGGGGACAACTGACAACCGACACCCAGAAAAAGCAAACTTGCTAAATGGGAATTTGTGTCAGTTTTTCACCAGTTCCATGGGACAACCCTGCCCACTACGGGACAGAGAGGCCCGGGTGAGGGAGATTCCTTACCCTCCATCAATGCTGATCTCATGAATGAACACCTTGAGAGGTTGGATACCTTAAAGTCAGCCGGCCCTGACAGTTTACACCCCGGCAGTGTAAGAGGAGCTGGCTAGCATCATAACTCAGCCCCCGGCATGTATCTTTGAGAACTCCTGGCACTCTGGTGAAGTGCCCAAAGATTGAAGGAAGGCCAATGTGATGCCTATCTTCAAGAAATGGAGGAAAGTGGATCTGGCAAACTACAGGCCCATCAGCCTGACCTCTATCCTTGGGAAAGTCTTGGAAAAGATTATCAAAGAGGCCATTCTTAACAGACTGGCTGACAAAAAACATCCTGAGGGATAGCCAGCACAGGTTTGTTGTGGGTAGGTCTTGCATGACCAATCTCATTTCCTTTTACGACCAGGTGACCTATCACCTGGACAAGGGAGAAGAAATTGACGTCATATATCTTGACTTGGAAAAAAGCCTTTGATCTGGTATCTCATGATCACCTCTTGGCAAAACTGGCTAACTGCTGCCTCAGCTTTACCACGATCCTCTGGCTAGAAAATTGGCTCCACAGTGGTGGTTGATGGACTGAGGGTGGTGGTTGACAGAAGTCAGTTGCCATGGTGTGCTGTGACCAGTGGGGTCCCTCCAGGCTCTGTCCTAGGGCCTATAATATTTAACACCTTCATTAATGATGTAGACACTAGTGTCACAAGTGGACTGGCCAAGTTTGCTGATGACACCAAATTCTGGGGTAAAGCATTCACACCTGAGGGCAGGAGGGTGATCCACACAGACCTTGACAGTCTCAGAAAATGATGAACCTGATGGTGTTTAACATCGAAAAATGCAAGGTTCTTCACCTTGGGAGGAAAAACCTGCAGCATGCTTATAGTTTCAGCAGTGCTACGCTGGCTAACACTATGGACAAAAAAGACTTGGGGGTCATGATTGACCACAAGAGAAACATGAGCCTTCAATGTGATGCTGCGGCTAGTAAAGTGAGCAAAATGCTGGCTTGCATCCATAGATGCTTCTCAAGCAAAACCCAGGATGTCATTCTCCCATTGTACTCAGCCTTGGTGAGGCCACATCTGGATGTGGAGAAGCTTGAGAGAGTACAGAGGAGAGCCACACACACGATCAGAGGTCAGGAAAACAGACCTTATGATGAGAGGCTGAGAGCCATGGGACTCTTCAGCCTGGAAAGGCGCAGGTTCAGGGGTGATCTGGTAGCCACCTACAAGTTTATCGGGGGTATTCACCAGGATCTGTGGGAATGCTTGTTCACCAGAGCGCCCCAAAGGATGACAAGGTTGAATGGTCACAAACTTCTCCATGACCATTTCAGGCTGGGCATAAGGAAGAACTTCTTTACTGTCCAAGCCCCAAAGATCTGGAATAGACTGGCAACGGAGGTAGTTCAAGCACCTACTTTGAAAGTTTTCAAGAGACATTTGGATGCTTCTCTTGGTGGGATCCTATGATCCCTGCTGACTTCCTGCCCCTGGGGCAGGGGGCTGGACTGATCTTCCGAGGTCCCTTCCAGCCCTAGTGTCTATGAATCATTCACTTCGGGTTTGTTTTTGGTTTTTTGTTTTTTGTTGTTGTTTTTTTGGGGGGGACGGGGTTATGACTATCAAAAGAATTGCATCTACAAAAGTTTTTTGTGTTACATGCTTAATTAAGAAGCTAGAAGAAAAATGCTGCTATTTTCTATTCCATGATTCTTAGAAAGGCTGAATTATAAAGATAATTGAAGGCTCAGCTATAACTCTTACGTTGCCAATATGCAATCCACCATTATTTATGGCAAAAAATATTTTTTTTACTAAAGAAATATGGATAGATATTGCTTAATTTAGTTTCAAAACCTTAGATAATAGGTGAGATGTTCAAAATATACATGTACCCATCATATGGAAGTTCCTATATATGCATAATTCTTTGTATAAACCAGATAATTTAATTTACACTTACATCTTTGCATGTGTGAAATATATACAAATGTGAAGACGTATGCAAACATACATGTAAGTGCGAATGTGAACACTTAGGCAAGCAGGTTTGCAGGTGTGTTTGCTTAGTTGTATGGGAACTATGACATTGGCCTTAAGTGTAAGATATGTGAGCATGCATACTCACACTTGCCTACGTAAACATTCCTATTCATATTCCAGTAAATGAAGTCATTTCAATCAATACATAAAATAAGCATTTGGCAATCAATCTGTCCTCAGTTTGTAAATAAACTGAAAGTAGTTTTTCCCACATATGATGACAAATATTCAATAAAAATAAAGATAAAAATATAATAAAAAATGAATGTTTATTGACATTTATCCACAAAGGGCTAGATTGCTATCTTACAGTTTGCCCTGAATAATGGGAGCAGTCTACTATTTGCATCATCCCAGGAGCAAACTGTGACTTTGAAAATAAGAATTTGTTCTCTGCTACTCCCCTACAATGAGTGAGAAAGTTTGTTAACACTCTTAGCCACCAGCAGATTATTTTCCTATTTCCACTTGCTCTGTTCTGCTGGATTGATACCTGGGAAGTATTGACAACTCCACTCTTTCCTCATCTTGCACCACAGTCGTCTTTCTTCCTTTCCCTTCTTATCACCCTAGAACTCTAAACAATCAATGCAGGTTGCCCACACAATGGAATAAGGGAATGCTTCTTGTCCACCACTTCCCTAGTCGGTCTATTGTCCATAGACAGTTGATACTGTAACTTGTTCCTTGTAAAGGATAAATAAAAGCCTTTGAAATACTTAAAAGGCAACATGCAAGAGTTTCCCATTGTGACACATCACTGATGTTCAGAGATAAAATCATTTAGAATAATCAAAAGAAATTTACAATGTAAAATAATATTATACATGCATGGATACAGCAGGTGTCAATAAAAAATCTGTATTGAAAGACTGCTAGTGGTAAATGCTAGATCAGAAACAATAGTTGTTTCTAAAACAAGCTGCAAAAATTGAATTTTGAAAATTTCTCATAAAAGTAACAAATTTTATAGTTACTAGTAAATATTTGTTTAAAAATATTGAGCTGAGGGTAAAAAAAATCCTGCATTGTATTACTGCTGTTTACAATAATATTCTGTTTTATACATTTATAGTGCCAGGTGTTCAGAGAAATCAGTGTCAACTGATTAATATTCTAATTGGAATGATAAAAATGTGTAACTAGCTAATTCATTTCAGATATCAAGAGAAAGTTTATATACAGACATGTAATCAGACATGCATAGCACAGTTAGGTCTTTAGTTGTTCAATACTGAAAGCATATATTTCAAAACATCCTTCGGGGAATGTTTATAGAGTAAGAAGTAGAAAAAATACAAGTGTCATAATTTAATGCAGGGTTGGACTATTATTTCAGGTGCAGGTCCACTTAACACGTTTTGATGTGATGAGCAGCCATGTGCAGGTATCCAGGTGGCTGGAAAGCATCCAGGAGCTGAAGCTGGATACATGCACACTTGGTCAAGAGCTGCCCACCTGCAGCTTTCCCCCTACCTGGACCAGCACAGCAGGGGCAGGAATTGGAGGAGGAGAAGGGAGCTGATCAGTACCTGGTAGGCAGCAGCTGCATTGGAAGTAGCCCTGCCAGGAAGCTGTGCATGCTGGCCAGGGCTGGGATCATCCAGTGGGTGTGGGTAGGAGCTTAGTGTGGGCTGTCCTGGGTGTAGTGGGTGGGGCTCGGTCCCATGCAGAGCACTGTGGGGGTGACCAATGGCAGGATCCAATCAACTGGTGGGCACCCCCCACACAGGCCAGATCCAATCAGTTGGTGGGTCGAATTCAGCCTGCGGGCTGGATTTTGGCCACCCTGAATTTAATGACAGAGAAGAAAGCTAACTTCATGACAGCCTTCCTCCTTTCCTTTCTTAAAGCACTCTTTATAAAGCCTACCAATATTAATGAACCAGACATAGAATTAGAGTAAGTACACATTGAAAATAATCTGTATGTAAAGAATCCCATACTTTTTTGTGATAAATTCATCTTCTCTTCTCTTAACAAAATACAAAGTTCCAACACCTAAGCTAAACAAGACTTAAATAATACCCACACCTTCAAAATACTTTTTTTTTAGCAGGAATTAGGCAGTGAAGACCCAAAACAGTCTATCCCAGGCTATGATGAATCCTTACTTTTTTTTTTTTTTTCCTATTTTCTGTTAATTGAAAAAACATAAGCAAATACATTGGATTATTGGATAGCAGACAAAATCTTACCTCCAATGGTTTCAGTAGGATCAGAATTGTCCCAGGCCTCTTATAAACACTTTTGGGCATCTTACAACCAACAATTATAGATTTGAAGTAGTGATAAATTAGAAAAAAATGGAAGATAACTAAAGGATCTAGTCCACTATTTTATGCAGCTGAAGTTACTGATGATAAATTCCAATTAAACAATGGTATATACATGGCTCCATAAAGTTGCATTATAGTTTAAGATACAATGACCAAATTCAGCTTATAGACATAAGTCCATATTCTCCATCAAACAAAACAAAAATGAGATGCAAACACAAGAATTAAAAGTAGCATTTAGTCCAGTATTGCTTATGGCAGTACAAGACAATAAAAAGTGAAAGTAGTGAAAAAATGTATGTGAAAACATAGTCTGTGAGAAATCAGAAGACATAATGATCAAGCAACATTACTGAAATTTCCTGATGATTAGTTTCTGCCAAATAAAATAATAATAATAAAAAAAGTTAAAGATACTGGGAGTAAAATTTTGATTGAAACTTTACAGGTAAATTCTATTTTGTTGGAACTTGGAGGAGAATGGCAGACACCTTTTTAAAAAAACAAAAAAACCTGCCTGGTTGCTTATAACAGTCAAGTAGACATGGCTTTATGGTAGGCTTATGTTCTAAGAGACTAGTGATAAAACAGTTTCATGGTATTATGGGGTATGAAGGGTTATGAACACCAGCTAAGTGGGAACCTGGATGAGAATTATTTCTGAAGGAGAAGAGACTGTCATATTTATACATATAACCTTAAAAAAGCCATTCATCAATGTACAGTCACTTGATTTGAATACAGTATTTGGAATGAACTGGAACAAAGCAGCAGCTAAGAGAGCCTATCATTACCAAGGACTATACTATTCAGTATCTTGTGCAGTGAGATGTGTCCTATTTGCAAGAAATATAGAGGCAGTGCTCCAAAGAGACGTCAAAGTATAATAAAAGCTAATGGCAAACAGAATAGCTAAAAAGAAATCCCATTAACTTTATTTTTATTGCTGTGGTTGTTACTGGTCTGCGTGCATCTATAAAGCTTTGTGGAAGGCTAAAATCAGATGATAATTTCAATGTAGCTCCAATGAAACAATTGGTGGAAGTGTTCTATAATTTTTCATGCATGGTCCAAATAGATCACACAGGGTACATTCAGATGAGCATGCATGTGCAGTTTGTGGTGTCTGAAGGCTGGTTAAGGTGCCACAAACATCATGCAGCACATGTGCACCCATTTGCTAGACTGCTAATTTGCAGACCGGTGTCACATTTCACACCAGGAAGTCCGGGTGTCAAAAAAAGCTGTGGCGAAAGAAAGCAATATGGCACACATTGCAGCATCATGCACAGTCAGAAATGAAGCTTGGCCAGCCAGAGCCATGCACTGACTATTGGCCAGGTTCTGAGTAGCCAGATCAGCACTGTTGCTGCCCCTGGAGCCTTCCAGGGTCCAGTGTAAGGCTGCTGGGGCTGTTCTCCCTTATCCTATCCATGTCAATTTGTTGCATGCTGGAGTTCACATGCAGGTTCATGCCCTGTGAAAGAAGCAATGGCACAAACATATGCCACTGTTTTTTTTTGTACCAGAGTAACTCCCCCCCCCCCCCCCCCTGCACAGGAAGTGCTGCGGGACCAGGGACCAAAGGCAAATGGAGTACATGAAGAGTGATCATTCCTTAAGGACATGATCCTTGAAGCACAAAGGAAACCCATTCCTAATTGGAGGAAAGGCACCAGAAGGAGACTAGGAAGCCCTCTTGACTTAACAGAGAAATCATGGTCCTCTTAAGAAAGAAGAAAGAGATGTACAAGCAATGGAAACTTGGGGCATACCCCAAGGAGGACTATATAACAATGGCCCACACTTGTAGGGAACAGATTAGAAGGGCTAAGCTGGCAACTGAGCTAAAATTAGCAATTGGAATCAAGGACAGCAATAAGTCCTTCTTTAGGTATGTAGGGAGCAGAGAGAAAGTAAATGGGAGTGTGGGGCCATTGCTCAACGACTCAGGACAGCTGGTTACCAGCACTCAGGAGAAAACTGAACTCCTGAATGGCTACTTTGCTTCAGTTGTTCACAGAGCGAAAGGGAAAAAACATGTCAGATAGGGTACAGAAGGATCAGGGTAGGAATGACTGCCTTCCTCCTATTGCCATAGAATTGGTGTGTGACCAATTCAAAAAAAATGACACATATAAATCAGCAGGCCTGGATGGTGCTGATGGTGTGGATGGTGCTTATCCGAGGGTGCTGAAGGAGCTGGCTGAAGTCATTGTGGAAACTTTGGTGAAGCACTTCCAAAACTCGTGATTCTCTGGAGAGGTCCCTGAGGATTGGAAGGGGGCCAATGTTGTGCCCATTTTCAAGAAGGGGATGGGGGAGGACCTGAGTAACTATAGGCCAATTAGCGAATCTTCTACCCCAGGTAAAATCCTGGAAAAAATCATCAAGGAGTCTATATGCAATAGGCTTGCAGAAGGTAGGACTCTGAAACACATCCAGTGTGGCTTCTTTGAAGGCAGGTCTTGTCTTACCAATTTCATCTCCTTTTATGATCAGTAACCCGCAACCTGGATAAGAGAGAGGAGGTTAACAATGAATACCTTGACTTCCAAAAAGCTTTTGATTTGGTATCCCATGCTGTTCTCATGGGGAAAAAAAGAAGATTGTGGGGTTAACTGTGAGACATTTAGGTGGGTAGGAAGCTGGCTATGGGGTAAGACCCAAACAATTCTACTGAATGGATGTGTGTTGTCTTGGCAAGAAGCAGCCAGTGGTGTCCCTCAGGGGTTGGTGCTTGGTCCAGTGCTTTTTAACATCTTCATCAATGATTTGGATGTGGGGTAAAGACATCACTGGCCAAGTTCACAGATGACACCAAGTTATGGGGAAACTTGATCACGCTTAAAGATAGGCTACAGATACAGGCAGATCTAGACAGGCTTGCAAGTTGAGCAGATCAGAACCAGATGAGGTTTAACATCGAGAAATATAAAGTGCTCCACCTGTGGATGAACAATCCCCTACAGACCTATGGGTTTGGCAATGCCACTCTGAGCAGCACTATGAATGAAAGAGATCTGGGAGTAATAATTGAGCACAGTATGAACATGAGCCAGCAGTGCAATGCTATAGCCAGTAGGGCAAATAATAATCTGGCATGCATCAATTGATGCATCTCCAGCAAAAACAAGGAAGTAATTCTTCCACTCTACTCGGCATTGGTGAGACTGCAGAGGGATGTGGAAAAGCTCGAGAGAGCCCAGGGAGGGGCCACCTGTATGATAAGAGACTTTTACAGCAAGTCATACTTGGTAAGGCTGAGGGACCTTGGTCTCTTCAGCCTGAAGAAGAGAAGGCTGAGAGGGGACCTGGTAACAGCTTACCACTAAATCACAGGTGTACATTAGTGCTGTGTGAAATAGCACCGCTCTGTTTCAACTTACATTTCAATGTTTCAATAAAACAGAGTTTTGTTTTGAATTTCATTTTGATTCAAAACTGCTGTTCCATTTCATTTCATGAAAACAGTTCCACTGTTTTGACGTTGTTTCGACTTCTAGGCTATAATGGGGAAGCTCAAAACAGCCTATAACTTTGGCATTTCCAACCTGATTTGGATGAAACTTGAAGGAATGATATCCCTTGCTGGGGAAACGAAGCCTGCCAAGTTTCAGGGAGATTGAGGTGCAGTTTCCCCAAACCCCTGCACCTAAGTCTTAAAAGCAAAACTCATGTTACTTGTATGTGTTAAGCCACAGTGGGGTCAAAACTTCAGGTATGCTATGTACCCTAGTGTACATCAAGGGCTCAGTGAACAACTGTTCACCAGGGCACCCTTGGGGAAAACCAGGAGCAATGATCACAAACTCCTGGAAGACCGCTTCAGGCACAACATTAGGAAAAGCTTCTTCACAGCTAGGATGTCAAGACTTTGGAATAAGCTCCCTCCAGAGGTGGTACAATCACCTATCCTGGAAATCTTCAAGAGGAGACTGGACAGTCACTTGAGCACAGTTGTCTTCCCTGCTTGGTGCAGGGGGCTGGACCTGATGATCATCTGAGGTCCCTTCTAGCCTATGTTCTATGAATCTGTAAATTTATGATTGGTCATATGGATGCACCAATAGATTGCACCACATGAACAAATTACTACAACCATTTTTTTTTTTTCTTCAGGTTACTATAAGCATTTGGGTAAAGTTAGCTCATCACTGTTATATTAATTGTATTATCCAATCATTTCCTGTATAATATATCAGTAAAAAATAGCACTGAAATACATGTGTATTGTCATTCCATTCAGCAAAGCACCTAGCATGCTTTGAATTTATTAGTTACCCCATAAATAATGTTTTCAAAATTTCCCACTTAAATAGGGACATTTTTGGTGAAGTAGGTCTTCACTGTTCCAGTGTTATGTCATAAATGATTTTTTTTCACTACATTGATATTATGATAAACTCATGATAAACATACCACAAAACTGTGTTCACCAAGCATAACAAAATAAATCATACAATCTTGTTTTAGGGGTTATCCTCCACATTTTTCTGAAGTCTCATTAAGGTAGAACAGGACCTGAGAGTGTATTCAGACCACAGCACTTTGTATCAAACCTTTAATTCTTTTCTCAAGCTGTCTGGCAAACTTTAGTGGCATTGCTTTGTAATTTATTTCAGTGAGTATTATATATGGAACAAGCTACTATTCATCATGACTAAGGGTATGACAATTTGGCTTATAATGACTTCCATCAGGAATTGTTAGAACAGTTTTATAAACATAATAAATTTTCTGTCTGTCTCTCTATCAAAATATAATCATATGTGAAGTAGAAACAATGTATCCTTGTATCATGGCAATATTTCAGTATTAGATCCAGTTTCAAGAAGAGTAAAATAAGACACATAGAGAGAACACTGGTATATCATTATTGATCAGCAGTATTTGCCTTCTTCTGAATTTCTAATGAAGCTCAGTAGAAGGCAACTTCTACTGCAGTCAAACACATATATTGACTTGAGGCATATAGGTTGCAACATGCACCAAGAGCTAAATCTTTGAAGACAACAAAAGTGAAATTTGATCGTGTCCATATTAAATTAATTAAGCAAGAAAATGTTTTCCACGTGTGTTTCTTACTTTATCCTGTTCTTTTTAGTAGAATAGTATGATGGAATAGATTTGGATTGACTTTTAAAAAAGTATTTGTTCTTCATTGTGCTAAGTAGAAGGCAGGGTCACATAACTGCACCTTGAATTTGAAAAAGAAAGTAGGAATGTTTGAGGTAGTTCACGAATTGCACCAGTGATCATTACAGTCCTGGTAAGCTCTCCCTTCAATACAAACAAATTATATCCTTTCACTAGACAACTACAATGTGCCTGGGAAGCAGAACTTTCAGCTGCAGTTCTTACCCTAGACCCTAAAGCAGCATTTTTTGGTATTCTGCACCTAGGATGTGAACATCTTCTTAATAGAAATCAATTTGATCAGTTGTTCCTGTTTCCTGGAAACCTCTGAAGTTGTCTTAACTTTCCATAAAAAGCCAGCATAATGAACTGAATACTGTGGAGTAGGTCCTAGTTCTAGCAAGTGTGTATAGGGACAGGAGTACATGGGCATGTGTGTGTGTATATCTACCTAAAATAGAACCTTGGGTTCACAATTTGTTTGCGTCTCTGAGTAGGTTAATGGTTGCCATAGAAACTTAAACATACTGTCATTTTTCAAGCAATCACAATTTACTGTGAACTCTTCTCACAGTCTCAAATTCAGCGCAGAATTTAAACCAATTCCCTATCTTTTGCCATGATATATCCATAAAAAAGATCAACTAAAGCTGAAGAATAAATTATATTTTGTGAATATAATTCATTTTCAAGGGTGAGCAATATATACCATATTTTCATGCACATAGCCCGCCCACGGATATAAGCTGCACCCACGTATAACCCACGGAAAATTTAATTTCTGTAAATTAGTCCGTGTATATGCCTCACTCATGTATTCCCCATGAAAGCGTATACACGGGGAGGTGGCGCAGCCTGGCCTGGCCTGGCCCCGGCGGCAGTGGTGGTGCAGCCCAGGCCCAGTGGGGAGGCGGTGCAGTCCGCCCTGGCCCCAGCCCCGGCCCGGCCCCCATGGCAGTGGTGGTGAAGCCTGGCCCCAGCGTCTTAATTAGTGCTACAGGAAGGTTGCTCCCTCCACCTAGGATTTTGAGCCATGAACACTCTCTTAGGTCTTTGACAGCTGTGCCCTTTTTCTCAAACCTTGATTGGAAATCACAGCAACTGCTATCTTTCAGAAGAAATCTGGAGGAGGTGCCCTTCCCCACTTTTATAAAATACCTAAATGGTTAAAACAGAAACCCAAGGTACAGGTTATATAGATTCAATTCCATCCTCTGCCTGAGGGATTCAAATCCAGATCTCCCAACTTGTAGAGCTCAAGAATCATCTTACCTGCAAAGATATAAAATTTTGCAGTTTTGAAACTATCTTAGGTTAATCAGATTCTTCTTTGAAATCTCCAAGGAAGGGGATTCCACAGATTTTTAGACAGATACTCCATTTTCCTATTCCTCTCAATTAGGAAGGATTTTTTTTTTTCCAAAAAATTGATTTTTAATCTGCCTTGCTGCATTTTATACCCATTGTCATGGATCCTGCAATCTGTGGCAAGGGAAAAGAGTTTTTCTTTATCTTCTTCTTAAAGAAGCCTTTAAGATATTTGACAACTATTAATTTATGCCATCAATCTTCTCTTCTCCAAATTAAATACCTTAGTTCATGCAGTCTTTCCCCAGTACAGCTTGTTTTCCAAGCCTTTCTAGTCATTCCTCCCTTCCATCTTGATCCTCTCCAGTTTCTGTACTGTTACCTGTCATCTCTGTGTTCCTGGGGTACTCTGGCACAGTTCCCAGCCTGTCTGACTCACAAAGGACTCCCCCACCCCACCTCTGCTTGAACCAGAACTTATCAGAAGAAGGACTTACAAAAGACAATGAAGATGCAGTGAGAGATGCACCTAAACCCCTCTGGATAAGGGATTAAGGCAACTTCCATAGTCCCAGTTTCATCAGAGATGGGAAAGGGAGACACCTCCATTAGCATTAAGAATGGAGAACAGAGATTCCAAGGCAGAGACCACACTGAATATTGGGACCAGAGAAGCAGGGGAGCACTGCATGATGAGGGATCCCTGCTCCAAATGCTAATCAACCCATCTGTGCACACACATAGCTCAGCATTTATCATACCAAATCTAATGATGAATCCTTTATTGGTGCCCAGAAATACTGAGTTTGCCTGTTTGCATTGTGAGATCCCTCAGGTTAATGCTGGCCATAGCCAGGGATGATCAGCTCCTGTTGTCCAGCATAACAAAACAACTTTGGTATACACCCTTGAGCCATAATTTACCCATAAACAAATCTAGTGTTCTCCCTTGAATCATTGTTATTTTTCTACAAAGACCCAAACTCAAATTTCTGTTCTGGTGCTTGGATCCAAAAGCTGCACCACTTCCACTGGAACTTCATCTTCTCTTTTCCTGCCTAGAATATCTCCACTGATCATGCTGGGGGCTCTGCCTGTCTCAAGCACTCTAGACCCTAAGCTGAGTGCCAAAAAACACCTGGGAACCTCAATTGGTTAAAGCTTCAGTCAGTGGTGAGACCTCAACTCTCTCTCTCTCTCTCTCTCTCTCTCCCTCTCTCTCTCTCTCTATCTTTGTTTAAGACCACTTTCTAAACCTCAGACTTGGTTTAATCCCTCTCTCTCTCCCTATTTCTCTTACTCCAGGCACAGATTTCTAAACCTGACTTTTGCTGATCAAACTGGAGCTAGATTTCCCAAAATACTCAATTGAAACTGTGTAATTTTGTAACCATTTTGCTTCTTCTTTCCTTGTATGGCTATTACTACTAGTGTCATTATACATTTTATATACCTGGCAATAAAATAACTTTTAAGATCAAGCTGGTTGCCATACTCTTTCTGAACCTCATTTACTCTTCCTTCTCAGTCTCCCCATTTGCTCTTCAACAACACTTCTTTTACCGAAGCCAAAGATCCCTGTAAAGCCCCCAAATCCTGTGGGGTCTGCTCATTTAGGGAGTTACTACCAGGACTAGTGGGATGAGAGATTGGGAAGTGCTGAGCCAGGGCATATGAGAATGTTAGCCTCTTACTGCTGATCCACCTGGCCTGGTTCAGACATGCCCTGTTAAATTGTGTGCGTGCATTGTGTCTGAAAGCATTTTATTGTTTCGTTGATGAACTAAGATTTGTGCTGAGTCTGGGGCATATGAGTGTGTCAGCCTGGAAATGACGAGTAACCCTGCATACTCAGACATGCCCTGTTAATCTGTGTGTGTGTGCATGTGCGTGTGTGTGTGTGTGTGTGTGTGTTCAATCAATTCAGTGGCTGGAAGAACCCAGTCTCATTGAAACTAAACCCTGAAAGGTAGCTCCACTGGTGGTGAGGACTTGCAAAAGGGAGAGATAAGCTCTGTATAGAAACACAAGGGACACAAGCAGTACATAGAATTACAGAGACCCCAGAAACAAAATAAATGAGTGTACCCCAAAAGGGACGGACAAATCTGCTGAGTACATCTGGACAGACTACTTCTGCTGAGGCATAACAACCACTGACTAGCACTATGGACCTTGTTACATGTTGCACTTTGAGCTGTTTAGATATTGAGCACTGTTAATACTAGCTTGAGTTTGGAGCAGTCACACACCTTGGCTACGGGAAGAAGTTACACATAAACCAGTTGAAGTGATCAGGAACTGTTTTAAACCTGTAACAGAACATAAAATTGATGGATATAAACCCGTTTCAAAATGCCTGAAACTGGTTTAAGAAAACTTGGTTGAATGTATCAGACTTAACTGATTTGGGTCAAATCAGTTTATAAAACTTCTGTCCCATATCTCATCCTGCTTCAAGTTAAATCACAGCCCCCCCCCCCCCCCCCTTCATCCCAACATGCTTTCTAGTCTTGGGCTGTGCTGTGTTGTCTGCTCCATAAAGTGGGGGACAAGCCCAGCTGGGGATACAGCCCAGTTTACAAGGGGGAGACTGATCTCCCCCCCCCCCCCCACACACCAACAAACACTGGCTGGGGTCTGGGGCTAGGAAGGGAAGGATATTAAACACCCTTTCCCCAGATCAAACTTACTGCTTGCTGTGACTGTGGACTACAAATCACAGAGGCACGTGGAAGCAGGAAGAGGAAGTGACGAGAAATCCTGCAGAGTCCTGCTGCTGTAATTATGGACTGAAAATCCCAAAGACATCAGAGCAGCTGGAAGAGGAAGTGAATGCACATCCAGAGAGCTGTACTCTCACACCCCCTGGCTTCTGGCCTGATCCACTGCAGGCATGTGGTTGTGGATTTTCTGAATCAAAGGTAAATGTCTGTTCACTTCTGTTTCAATTTAATCTGTGCATTTTAGATTAACCTACAGAGACTAAATTGATTCAGCCTTGGTCTTTTTGATTGCCTGTGCCTAGCCCTTAAAACTAAAAACCTTCTCTGGCTGTCCCTCACCTGCACAGCTATGACTTGCTACTCGAGGTCTGGTGAGCAGGGGCTGGACTGGGAGCTAAAGCTGTGAATTGCCACTACAGGGTTGGTGATTCAGGACAGGTTTCTGTCTCTGCTGTAGGTGTGGGTGTGTGATAGATGGCCTGGGGGTGGGGAGGCAAGAACATGAATCTGGGAGGCAGAGAGTTAATGGGATGAGTGTGACTAATGGAGTGGGAGGTGGAAAGGAAATGGGGGTGAAGGAAAGGTGCTAAAATGAGGCAAGTCAGACACTGAAGCAAAGCTTTAAAAATAATTAAAAAATAAATAAAGAGGAAGAAAATTAAAGTCTCATGTTTTAATAAATTGGTATTTGGACTTGAGTTGTAAGGGGTGCCATTCATGCTTCTTTGGGTGGTTGGGAGGTGGGAGCAGTGAGGGAAGGTATTTTGGGGGGAGCTAATGCCTCTGCCCCAGAAAAGAAGTCCCAGCTCATGGGGAACTTGTTCCTCCCCCAGCACGCCTCCCTACTCTCCACTCTTGGACCCATCTATGCCATGATGGTATGTGCTCTGCAAGCTCTTTGCATGGGGTTGCAACCCCTGGAAGTATGAAGGTCATACACCCAAGGTCAGGAAGGGGAGTTGGCTTGGTGCCAAAACCACTGTCTCAATTCAAGGGGTTGAAAGTTCATCCACACAGGATAGTGGGGGAGGGGACACTGCATCCTGGGGTGCTGGAGGGCTGTAACTTGGACAGCTTATCTATGGGGAGTGGCCACATATTAACAGAGCATGAGCTGGGTAACACCTGCAGAGATAAACCTGCTCCAGAATGATGTAACTTTAAGATTCCTAAAGAGTGCTTAAAACTAGTTTCAGTTATTAATGTGTGGACAACTAGGGGTAAAGAGCTCCAGGAGCCACCTAAAATGAATGTGTAACAAGGCTATATCACCACCAGTGTCTTGCAAAGAATGTTTGTGTTACTGCAACTGCAAATAGCATTTGCTTTTCTATGCAAGAACATTATATTACTGACTCATGTTGAGCTTGTGTATATTGTAACTGTGAGATCCTTCCCAGAAGACCTACTTCCCAATCATTTGTCTCCTATTCTGTATTTCTTCCCTATATGTAACACATTATATTTGTGTCAACTGAATTTAACTTTGCATTTTTAAAGCCCAATACTCTAATTTATCAAGATACCTTTTATTTTTTTCAGTTTTGTGTCATCTTGTTGCCCTGTGGGGTCAGGCCAACACTCAGGATCTCAATATCATGCTGTTAGACAGGAGAGTGTGGTGTACCATTGCACATGCACCCATTCAAAAATCAATCAGGCACACACACTAGGCACATACACCCACACACTACCAACTCAGGCACACATACACACATCCAAAATTATCAGCTTAGACACACACACATGTATCACCAGTTCAAGTACCTATACACACCAAAAGTTAGACAAAAAACAATTTTCAATACCTGCACACCCAATACACATACATGGATCACTAACTTGTATATCTCACACACTATGACATATATGTATATTCACCAGTTCAGACACAAACTGCCAACCTACACATACACACAGGTGAGTTACTAACTTGGGTGGTGTGGGGTGTATGTGTGTGCTTAGGGTACTTGGGATACCTAGAGTGCTTGGTGACTTTGGGAGGGGAAATCAAGGGTCAAAGATCTCCAGAAGGAGAAGAAGAAGGGAGATGGATGAGGGTTAAAATGAGACAGTGAAAGTGCCAGGAGTGAAATTTGCTAGGGCCAGGATTAGAACAGGGAGACTGGAGGGGAGCTGGGGTTATTTAAGGTCAAATGGCCCCAGGGTTACTCGAGGTCACTGGTGCAAGGGGAAAAGCCTGGTGACAAGGAGGAGACAACCAGGAAACAGAGAGAAGCAGAAATCAGGGAGCTGGGGGCCAGAAACTGAGGCAGACAGCTGAGAGATTGGGGCTGATAAGTGGTGGCAAGGGGGAAACAGTCAGGAAACAGACAAAAATCCAACTCGGGGTTTCAAAATGACAGGCTTATTAAACAGACAACACACTATATGGCCCCATGAAGTTACTGGTTCACACACACACACACACACACACACAGAGTAGCACTTACAATGGTAGCAGGAGAAAGAGACTCAGTGGAAGGGTTGGAGTCAAGGTAGGGAAGAGAAACAGAGTCCAAGTCCTTGGTTGAAGAGAGGGTGGAGGTTATAGCTACCTATCTGGGCTGGAAGGGGGTCCTCGATGGCCAGGTTGGATCTTTGTCCAGCAGGTGTTGTCCGGGGGGCGGGGGGTTGCTGGCAGGGCCTCTGGGTTGTTAGGCAGTGTGACATAGAGCAGGTCTGGTCCAAGTAAAGATGGAATCCCCACTGGGTCTGTCTTTACTGCCCCCTTTTATAGGGTCAGATCTTCTGTGACCCCAGTGGCAGGGGGCCTGCCCAGGCAAGGGTCAGCCCCTGGTGCACTGAGTCTGTGCATTCCAGGTAAGGACATGCAGTTTCATGTGTCTAGAATGGTGGCTTGGGTAGGATCTGAAGTAGTCTTTGTCTTTCAAATCTTGAGCCAGGGAGGGTCAATGCAGGGTGATGGTTGGGTTGTAGAGCTGATGGTTCGGTCATTCAGAGAAACCTATTTTTAGACCTACTGCCATTGTCTCTCAAGCAACCTCATTCATCCCCATTCATTCAGGAACCCAGTTACATAGGAGGGGTAGGTATGAGTCACAGTTACAACAGAGTTACAATAGGGTATGCCCAGGAGGGGGACACAAGATGGAGACTTGATAAACAAAATGGAAATTTGACATGACTTATGCTAACTTATATATATAGACCTATAAAGACCTAAATCGTATAGTATCAGTAAAACAGTAATAAAGGACAGTAAAAATCAATATAAACATAGTAAATATACAATATAAAACAGTGGATATCTATAACAGGGCACTTATTTGAAAAGAAGGAGAAAAAAAACAAATCAAATACAACTTGCTACTAAAATAAAATGCTGAAGCTTATCTTATGTCATAACTCACTTATACTTATCTATAGTGGATAGACAGGGAGAGAAAAAGTCAGAAATGGTTGGGGAAGGGGAGGGAATGTATTTTAAAATAAATAAATAAAAGAACAATTTGGGGGTTTGCTACAATCTGAAAATGTGCAGTATATTCTCTATAACTGTTTTCAATTCACTAATACATGTGAAATAGCACAGACCAAAAACAGACTCTGTGGAATCCTGCTAGGATTCCTGTGAAGGACATGTTAGGAGTGTTCCCAAACCTAAAACAGTAACAAATATATGAAAGAGCATGACTCTTAAATAAAATTTAAAAAATCATTGCCAAGATTAACATTATTATTAATACGTAGAAAGTCAAAATATATATCGATACCTGAAAATATCTTACCAATTTACTTTGTAATAAAATAGTCTGTGGCTGTCTTTTTAGCCCTTTTGAGTAATTTCTGTAATGATAGTGTCTACATATGTTCTTATATGGATTAATCCGAGGATTGCCAATAGGCCTGTGTGATGTGGCTTGTATTCACTTTGGATTCAGATTCAGCTGATTCGGCGAACAGTGATTCAGTTGCGTGATTCAAATCACTGTCTTGAATCAATCTGCCTGAATCTGATTCAGAATTTTGGCCACTGCTGATTCAGCCGAATCTCTGAATTGGCCCCATCCCCTGCCCACTCCCAATGGCTGCTCTGCCCACTCTCCCAGCTCCCGGTTCTTAAAAAAAAAAAAAAAAAAAAAGCCCCCACTCACCAGCTGCTGCCAGGCAGGGGTCCAACCGCTGCTCCCCCCTCCCCACATTGTCCCACGCTGCATGGAGGGCTCTGCCATGAGCCCCCTGACCCCCACCCACTGTTCAAGCCCCGCCATTGGCTGCCTCGTCTAGCCCAGCTCCCAGCCCTTAAAAAAAAAAAAAAAAAAAGCCCTGTATCACCAGCTGCAAATTTCTCTTGAAGGCATTCAAAGTAGGTGCTTCAACCACTTCCAATGGCAGGCTATTCCAGACCTTAGGGGCTTGGACAGTAAAGGAGTTCTTCCTTATGTCCACCCTGAAATTGTCTTGGAGGAGTTTATAACCGTTCATTTTTATAATCTCTTAGGGCTCTCTGGTGAACAAGCATTCCCCCAGATCCTGGTGAAAACCCCTTATAAACTTTTAGGTGGCCATCAGATCACCCGTGAGCCTGTGCTTTTCCAGGCTGAAGAGTCCCATGGCTCTCAGGCTGTCATCATAAGGTCTGTTTTCCTGATCTCTGATCATGCACGTGGCTCTTTTCTGCACTCTCTCAAGCTTCTCCACTTCCTTTTTGAATTTTGGAGCCCAAAACTGGATGCAGTACTCCAGCTGTGGCCTCACCAAGGCCAAGTACAATGGGAGAATGATGTCCTGGGATTTGCTTAGGAAGCATCTATGGATGCAAGCCAGCATTTTGCTTGCTTTACTAGCAG
Source organism: Alligator mississippiensis (assembly GCF_030867095.1). Classification (NCBI taxonomy): domain Eukaryota; kingdom Metazoa; phylum Chordata; order Crocodylia; family Alligatoridae; genus Alligator; species Alligator mississippiensis. The sequence continues at coordinate 37,324,415 of NC_081829.1, forward strand.
CAGCATCATATTGAAGGCTCATGTTCATCTTGTAGTCAATCATGATCCCCAAGTCCTTTTCATCTATAGTGCTAGCCAGCATAGCACTGCTGAGCCTATAACCATGCTGCAGGTTTTTCCTCCCAAGGTGGAGAACTTGGGATTTTTCAGTGTGAAACACCATCAGGTTCTTGTCCGCCCATTTCCTGAGATGAAGGAAAAGCAGCAGATTGCTCAGAGAAAGAGGTTTAGAGTGGCACTTGGGGAGAGTCCAGGCCCAATTTGTGGCTCACCTAACAAAAATATTGGGCCCCACGGACCTAATCCAAAGTCCACTGAAATAAATGGCAAGTTTCTCATTGATTTATGTGTGCTTTGAATAAAGGAAAGGGTTAAGGCAGAGTTCCTTCCACTCCTGAGTGACTGAGTCACAATGAGTTTCATGATTTAGTCTCACTCAACCAATTACAATACAGAATTTCAAAGCAAGTACCATCTTACAAAATATTGGTAGGGAATGTCTGGTGCCAGTGGGCTGGAGAGCTAAATACTGTTAGATTATTCTAGAGGTGGAGCTAGGGCTAGTGACCAGAATTAAGGATAATAAAAAGTCCATTTTCAAATACATAGAAAGTAAAAAGAAGGCACTGGGTAATGTGGGGCCCCTACAGGATAGGCTTGGCAATTTGGTGATTGTAGCAAACAAAAAAGCTGACCTCCTTTAACAAATTCTTTGCCTCTATATTCCTGAACAGGGACCGGGACATCTCTCCATTGTGGATGGATCCAGGGGAGGCACTGCCATGTCTAGGGTCATGGATGACCTAGTTAGGGAACTTTTGGAGGGGCTGGATGTGTTTAAATAAGTAGGTCCAGATGCTCTTCACCCAAGGGTGCTGAGGGACTTGGCAGGGGTGATAGCAGGTCCCCTGGCATGGCATTATGAGTGCTCATGGGGCACTGTCCAGGTACCAGAGGATCTGAAAAGGGCCAATGTGATCCCCATTTACAAGAAGGAGAGAAAGGAGGACCCCAGCAATTATAGGTCAGTCAGTCTTACCTCGTTCTTTGGGAAGACCTTTGAGAAAATAATCAAGGAGCACATCTCCAAGGGCCCAGCAGGGGAGGTAATGCTCAGGGGAAACCAACATGGGTTCATTGAGGGCAGGTCCTGCCTGACTAACCTGGTTTCTTTTTATGAGCAGATCACAAAGTCCCTGGACGAGGGTGTCGGGGTGGATGTCATCCTCCTGGACTTTAAGAAGACCTTTGACAAGGTTTTCCACCACATTCTCTTAAAACAAAACAAAACTAGGTGACTGTGGCATTGATGCCTACACAGTCAGATGGGTGGCAAATTGGCTAGACAGTCACACCCAGAGAGTGGTGGTGGGCCACAAATTGTTAAAGAGAAGGTTCAGGCTGGACATCACGAGGCATTACTTTACAGTTAGGGCTGCCAGGCTCTGGAATGGGCTCCCAAGTGAGGTGGTATGTTCTCTTACCTTGGGGGTCTTCAAGAGGAAGCTAGACAGATATTGTCTGGAATGATATGACCCTCGCCCCATTCCTGCCCAGGGCAGGGGATCACACCTGATGATCTGTTTAAGTCCCTTCTGATTCTAAGCACTATGATACTATAATTCTCATATGGGTTATTTTAATTGTACCATTACATTAATAAACATTAAATAGAAGATATATAAATGAAAATTAAAATGCAATGATTCTCCATGCAATACAAGAGGGGATAGGAAAGATATTAGTCATATGAAAATGCACAAGTGGACGGTGCTTAAAAATTATCACGGGAAGCTTGGTGTAAAAAGAAATAAATAGTACAGAAGAGAAAGTCTCTAAATACTTTGAAGTTCCCTCAATAAGGAAAATGCCAATATGCATAGAAAATGCAAATTGCTACCATGGAGGCTGCCCAATAAAATGAACCATTAATCATAATGTTAAACAAAAAACAACTAGCAAGGGACATCGCTATGAAATAATGAGAAATGAAATAAAAATAGCAAGAATCAAAGCATAAAGAATTTAGGATGTCAAAAACTTGAAAACTCCTAGAAAAATTTACAAGGCATATATTCTCTTTCAAAATTTGAATATGATAAAAGCATTAGTCTGTCTTTCTGTAATACTTTATTCACAGTCTGATTGGTTGTCTGAAACAACCAATCAGAATGCTCCAACAGCATCTCAGACAGAATGCAGTGGCAGCAGCGTGGCAGAGTGCCACTATGATGGCACAGATGGAGCAGTGGGGCTTGCCCTCCCCCCCAGCGCCTGCTCCCTGCAGACAGTGGCAGCAGAGCAGCCAGAACATGTAGGCAAGGACAGCGCTACTGGCCTGGCCACCCTCCCCTGCCCCTCAGTCCCTACTGTTATGGCAGCACTGTCCCCGCCATCCCGTACTGCCTCCAAAGAGCATGGCTACGGTGTGGGGAGGTGAGGGCAACACCACTGGCATCATCCCCCCACTCTGGACCCTCAGTCCCCACTGTCATGAATTGCCTTGCCCTGCTTTCCAGCCCTGCTCCTTGGAGGCAGAGGGGTAAGGAGGGGGTTAGCAATGGGCCCAGACCTGATATGGTGGGGGGAGACAGGGGAGCAGGGGGAATGGGCCTGGGCAAGAAGGGTAGGCAGGGCCAGTCATGGGGATATTTGTCCACTTGCCCCCCGCCCCCATGATGGTGAGGACTGAGGGACTGGAGCAAGTGCACAAGGCATGGAGGGGGGTGCACTAGGCCAAAGGCAGAGTGGTGGTAGCGCGGAGCATTGGTTGGCAATGCTCCATCCTTGCTCACTCCCGTGCCCCCCTCCCCCCATCATTCTTGACGGGCAATTGACTAGTACCCAACATAAAAATCTGTTACCTAAAAACATCTACCTTTGGCCATTTTTCTAAGAACTTTAAATAGGCACTATCTTGAATCATCTTTTGAAGATATGAAATGCAAAGTTAAAATCTCCTCTTATCCATAAACTTTAAGTTGATTGAAAGGCATACACAAGCAGAAAAAAATTCTGTATGACATATTTTATGTTTTATTAAATACGCTTTAGAATGCTTCTATTAACTGAGAAATTATTTTCTGTAAACTTTCTATGATATTAAAAGAGAGTTATTTATTTTCAGCTTTTTAGGATGATTTTAGCTTATATTCATTAAACATTCTTATAACAACATATAGAATGAGGGTTATATCACATTCTATAAAAATGACAAACAAAAATAGTTAATACAATTTTCTGAATCCAAGAAAAAGAAAGAAGCTGATATAGTCTAACTTAACTCTCAGGACATAAAAAGGACCTTTCATTGAGTTACAACTAAATTAGGCTCTTGAAGTTTCCATAAATACTGTTCCCTAATAATAAATACAAAAAACAAAACAAACAAAAAAACAACAGTTTTGGCAGGTTCAAAGTCCTTTAGAGAGTTTGGACCTTGTTTTATAGACCTATGATACTGAATTTACTCCCTAGGTTAAATCCAAAAAAATCCAGCTGTTTGCAGTGTTGAATTTCCAACTGCTGAAAGACTTGATTTACTTAGACATGAAAAATAGACCATCATTTGTAGCATTAAAGGAGAATTAATTTACCAGTCTATAATGCTGGGCCTCGATCCCACAGTTCAAATTTATAGAAGGGATTTAATGTGAAAGCCAATGCCAACATTTTACATCATTAAAATGAACAATATGATCCATGAGATGCCAATATAACAGCTCTCCAGGACCTAAAAAATTTAGTAAGAGACTTTCAATTTATTCCATTGTTAAAAATCCATGGAAACTGTAAAGCTTCCAAAAACTAGATATTCCCAGTTGGGAGTACAGCTGTTTGAATTCACAGTGTAGAGATCCTAGATATTTTTACTTAGTGAATAAGATGCTATGAAGTCTTGACATAAATTTGAGGATGATTTTATATTACTTGATTTGTTATAAATGTATCATTTGACATTCAATTTAACATCCAAAGTGGAAGGAAGAAAAAATAAATAGCATAGTTTGCATATTTCACTGTAAAAAAAAAACATGTCTGTTTGGCCAATCACACATTTTGATTCCTATATATTAAATGGAAGAAGATATCTTATTACAAGCTAAATTTTTTTTTGGATATCTTCTGGGAACAGTTTTCAACAAGTTCTGTTTCCCAGCTTATATGTAGAAGGTTAAATAAATCATAAGAGTTTTACTTTACATCCCTTGAAATTACTGGTGAAGCTTCTATTATTTTAACAACAGAGTCAAGACCCAAACTAAGCATAAATCCCCCCAGATTCCAGTATATTTCATAAGAAACATCAGCATGAGAAGTCTGCTTTCCTTGCAGCACTTATTTCTTATGTTTGTATGTTTTTTTCTTCTCTATATCACATTTTGTTGTTATTATGGTGTTGGCTACAAATGTCCAACTCGGGATCCTTAAAATTCTGGTTTATTAGGCAGATTGAAACACTGTAATGAAGTCAAATCATAAGCCTTGGGGCTGGTCCCCCCCCACACACACACAGTAGCAAGCTACAAGAGTTGGGTATACCTATCCCACAGGTGCTGGAGTCTGCTGTTGATGACCAATCGAGGCTTCTTCCAGTGTGGTGTTATTCTCCAGAAGGGGGTCCCCGGTTGGTCCTTCTGGCTGGACAGGTTGGGTGCTAGTCAAGTTGGAGATCAAGAGGGCACCACTGAGGGTCACTTTTCACTGTTTTTTATCTGTCCCTCACAGACTTTGGTGACTCCCCAGTTTTCAGGTTTGCCCAATCCAGGGGTCATTGACCCTTGTGGGACTTCCCGCTCGGTGGCTACTGGTTGGCATCTGTCAGCCCCAGGGGTCGTTCGTATGTACGTGCAGGTTTGGGAGTCCATTGATGAATTTTGAATAGGGCTCTGGAAGCGGTCAATCTGGAAATATTCATCCCAAAACTTGGTCCCCGGCGTTGATTAACTCAGACCAGGGCTTCTAGCCCTTTAACAGTGACATTTAAAGATTTCCCAGTTGCTACATTGCCTCTAATTGATTTCTTCCATTGGTTGATCTGCTGATTCCCTAGGTATTAATTGCCACCTGCTACTGTGTTACGCATTCAATCACTGATTCACTCACTCTTTCAGGGGCCCTCCTGATACAGGGAAGCAGAGGTTTGATTCCTGCCCTTGTTAACATTGTTACAGTGTATAACTTACTTCTAAAAGGGTGTAGGTTCTAAAACTAAAAAACATTTAGTTAAAAGGTAAAGAGTATAAAATATAAGCTACAAGAGTAATGCCATTACACATTAATAAATAAAAATACCAAAATATAAGGGGAGATACAATTCCTTATCTTATAGTGAAGAAAGAGGAAGGAAGAAAAGGTAGAAGAGGAGAAACATATCCAAAGAGGGGAAAACAAATGCAGGCAAGAGGAAAAGGGGACTTTCTGCAGCAATGGGAACACACATGGAAAATACATAACTCCACACACGTACACATCTATATTATACACATATTAGTAGTTAATATAATACAATTTTCTCCAGTGTGAGATCTGAATTCTTCATAGAATTTCAATTTTGCCATTATGTAAAGCTGCTTCTATTCTAATTGTTGGATCTTTCTTCTCTGATATTCAATACCAGAGCAAATTCTGTACGGTAATTTTCTAGGAAATGCCTAGTGGATAAACAAGTACACAGAAATATGATATAGCACTTCTCAAAGAATCTCTCATTTAGATTAGAGCAGTATTGAAAATTGTACACATCTTGAAATGTGTAATGTTCAAAAGATCAAGTAGTATTTACTAGCGTACTGTATAGGCTTTGCTGGTGATTTTTTTTTTTTCTTGTCCTCACTAATGACAAACAAAGCGATCTTTTTCTAGTTACATTTTTCCAGTAAGTTTTCTTCACTGGCCTTCTATATATTCAGTTACACAACACTATTTTTTAACATATAGAAAGAACCTTATCATGAAGCCTTTCACTGTTACACAAACAGGTTTTATTAAATGCTTTTCCAGAGGATTTGCCTTGTTTTATTCAGGACAATGAAAAAAAAAAAATCCTGATATGAGTTATGTAAATTTGTGATTCATTAATTCATTTTTCCCCTTGGAGAAGCAGTCACATGTCTTAATTATGCATCAAAGGAACATATACATCCACAAGTACTTTTCTAGGTGTATAATGTGCAGTGTAATTGTATGTGCTAGACATGCAGATGGTAACAAGTCCTCTACTTTTCCTCCATTTACTTAATCTTTTCCTCTACTCACATTGATGACAATAATGATTTAGAAATTCTGTACGGTTTTCTGGAACTAAAAAGTCTGACATATTAAGATAACATTGTTTTTTCCTTAAGGTCTACCTTCACATACAAGCATATATAAACATACTGTTGTTTGTCTTAGTAACTGTTTCCAAAGATAGTAAATGACATAAGGATGCAATGGTTAAAAGCATAGTAGATGGTTAAAATTAGTAGTTTTAACTCACCATATAGGCTTCAGCAACTTAAGTTCTATAACTGTCCTGCATACATTCTAGAGTTCTGCCACTTTGTAGTTGACAGTAAAAAATATTATTTAAGTACGTGATATCACTGCCATGCATAATTAACTGTTTTGTCAGTCAGAATTCTTGTTACTCATGCTTTTTGACCTCAGATATACATAAAGTATTGAGGATATGCAGTATTTCTGTATTGACAGCTGAGAAGAGCAATTTTAAAATCTGTTTATTTTATAAACGGAAACATTAGCAATCTCAACAAAATGCTAATGTTAAAAAATTAAGTCTAGTGATTAAAATATACCCTGTTTTATTTGAAGTTGCAAGGATTGTTATAACTGCTTTTAATGGCATAACTAAAATATAATATTGATTTACTTAGAGCCATATCATAGAATCATAGAAAGTTAGGGTTGGAAGGGACCTCAGGTTAAAATCCCAAATTTGTTATGCTATACCTCTTTCATTTCACAAATGCTGAAAAGAATTGTAAAGGTGGCAAACTTAGCCAACAATCAGTTAGTCCTGTTAAACAATCAGTTCTACATTCAGATAAGTCTCTTTAAATCATTTTCAGCCTCCCTTCCCTTCCATAGTGCTGAGATGAGGGGGGCATGGCCAGGCCCCTGCAGGACACTCTGATTAGGGAGGGGTTCTTCCCCCCGCCCACCAGCCCAATGGGGAATTGATAAAACAGTGTTTATCACCCTTAACTCAGTGTTTATCACCACATTAAGAAAACAACAGAGAGATATTACCAGTAGGGGTGTGCGAAACGGGCCCTATTCGATTTGGATTCAGATTTGTCCCAAATCAGGGACAATGATTTGATTTAGTTTGAATCACCATCCCTGATTTGATTAAGCCAAATCCTAATCTGAAGATTCAATGCTGATTCAAAGAATCAGTGATTCAGCCATAGACACATCTTTAAATGTTTTTTCTACGTACCTCAAAGTACCAGGTGCATCTTGTGAATGCTGCGATGCTAGGGCAGATGGAATGTCCCACTGGAGGGGGGGGGCACTGCATACTTGGTGGTGAACCCTGTGCCCCACCCCCCCAGTTTGGCAATCAACCATGGGAGGATCCCGGGACCCCAGAGGCACCAGTTGCTGAGCTGGAGGTCTGACCCAGAAGTTGACCTGGTGCTTCTGGTCTACTTCCAGGACTGCTGCCAAGCACACTGGGGACTCCCCCATGCTCCTGTGGAATGCTCCATCTGCCCCAGAATTGGAACATTCAAGAACCACATAGTATCTTGAGGTAAGTAGAAAAAATATTTAAGCTGCGTCTATGTCTGAATTGCCGAATCTTTTTGAATCTCTCCGAATCAATTTGGAGGGTTCCGATTTGATTTGGAGAGATTAAAGGGCCTCCTGATTTGATTTGGATTCAGAGATTTGGCCACTGAATTGGGCCAAATCTCTGCTGAATTGAATCAGGGACTGAAGCTTTGCACAGCTGTAATTATCATCCACCTGTTGATTCTGCCTTTGCCCTTCTGCCACAGTTCAGACCATAGCCAGCACTTGGTCTGCTAGCTAATGCTGTGTGTCTGTGTAAGGCAGAGGGTGTAAGGAGTGACCTAGAAATTACTATGCAGAGACCAAGCAAAAGGGAATGTTATGTGACGAATGTCCATCTGCAATGATAAGGAGGAGACAGTCTTAGATAAAGGAGGCTTGAAAACAAAAGCAGAATCAGAGTACTGGGTCAAAGAGCTCATTAAAATACTAAAAATCATGCCCCTAGGTGGGGAAAAAGTATGCTAATGAAACATACATGTATGTAAATGAGATACATGGCTAAAACACAGGTATAGAGACATGCTCAGTAAAGAACTCCTTGCATCACTCCTTTATAACCAATTAGCAAACAAGGATGCTTATGAAGGTTCAAAACCCCTGTATAAAAGATGCTTAGAATTAGTGATCTGTGTGCTTGTTACGTGAAATTATTCCGCTTGCACCTTTTATTGCTAGCAATAAACCTTCTTTATACTTTCACCCCTGGTATCTTTATTGGCCTTTGCATACCGGGCACGATCCCAGACTTGAGCTGGGGCTCAACAAGGAGATGGCAGAATCACCGCTTAGATGGGGCTGGGGAGCAGAAGTCAAGCAGATGCCTGCAATCTCTGCTGGACCTGCATCCAGGGAGCAGAGGGGAGGGTCCAAACCTTGCTGTGGAGCAGAGATCCCAGGCCAGAGAACATGTTGGGTTGCTGGGGGAGTCTGGTTTATCATAAAAGTATTTAAATTTATTTGTACTAAATCTTGGCTAATTAAATGGGAGCTTCATTGTCTAATATGCAGACTTCATCCATTGTACCTTGTCTTCTACTGCAGAAGCAGTAGAAATCATAACAACTGGAGTTATCTCAAGAGTCCTCTAGTCCAGCCCAAACAGACTGCAACTCGAGGTGCTCATTTGGACTTATAAAGCCATAAACAGTCTGGTGGCCTTAAGGACTATCTTCTCACTTATGTTCCATCATGATCCTTAAAGTTAGCTGAGAATAACCTCTTGCAAGTACCATCAATGAGCTAAGTCTGCTGGCAAAAATGGCAAAAAAGGGCTCTCAACTCTGGGATTCCCTCCTTCCTGTAGCCTGTCAAAACCCCAGCCTTGCTATCATTCAGTAGCTCTATAAACCTCCCTATGTGGGCAGGCATCTAGCAAATAAAGCTAGGTTGGGATATTTTTAGCGGGTATCTGTTTTATGTTTTCTCCTGTTTTTATAAACAATTATCCTGTTCTATCTATAAGTTATTCTGTTCTCTTACTGTAAGCTGCCCTGAGCCTCTATTGGGAAGGGCAACATCTAACTCAAATAACTAACTAACTAAATAAAGCATTACATTAATTGGAATGGTTGGTATAATAAAAATGGTGTCTTGGATGCCAATGGATATCCCTGTGTTTAAAGATATTATCCCTGTGTTTAAAGATATTTGAATCACTTGTGTGTATTTGCATTAATAATGAGCAGATGTTCCATTAATGCATTTCCCAGACTTTATCTGCATGCTTTCTATTTATATTGTAAGAGCTTTTACTTCAGAACTTTGTTTGGTGTGTCTGTCCTCTGTATATAATTGGCACTATAATGGTAAGAATGATCACAATAACTATGTTATTGGTACTCTATTTTAACTATCATCTTTTTTCCTTTTTTTTTTTTTTTTGTATTGCAGTCCCATTAGGTAGACAATATGCATTTTAACATTCTAATAAATATTTCAAATCATTGCACCCTAAATATCTTTTTAACCAAGTGGATATTTTGACAGATTATTATGAAAATGCTTGAAGAATGTTTATGATCCTAATGCTTTCATATTCTAAAAAAATAAAACATTTATTTTTTCCACTTTTTGCTTTAATGAAGACCCTTATGGAAAAAAATAAGTGGGAATAGCAATAAACAATAAGGTAGTATGTTTCACTTTTCACAGCTGCGAGATTAATGAAGTTGTCTATAGCTTAGCCACTATCATTTCTAGTGATACAGAAATAAAATTCCCATGAACCATAATGAATTCTTTAATTAAGTCAAGTGGTTTTTACCCAGTAAAACTGTTCTTTGGATTTGTTTGTGTGTTTTTTTTTCTTTATGAATTTTTCAACATTAACATTTAAAACACTTACTCATTCTGGTCACAAAGCCTAACTAAAGTTAATTGAATTCTACCTCTAAATGATGTATAAACATAAGTATTAAGAGCCAAAATGTTCAACACTAGGGCTAATATGTACTTAAAACCATGTTTAGGCATCTAGGGTACTTTTACACATGTTCCAATGTGTTCTCATTAGTACGCCTTGGAGCAAACTCGATCAATCAAGTCTGCTGAAGCATTCTAATCTGAACACTCTAATTGCAGCATGATGCAACGTCTAATGTATTCAGAATTTCTGCTTCTCAAAATGGCAGTTAGTGCACTTTAAAGCTGTTGAATTAATTAAAACACCTATCCTGCCACCCTGAAGCACGAGTAGAGACATCCCCATTGCCTAAGTATTCTGATTTAGATGCTATATACCTGCAGAAAAAACTAAATTTAATGGAATATTCGGATGTTCACCTCCAAAAAAAAAATGACACAGTGTGGTTACATAGCCAATTCTAAGAACTATTAGATGATATTATTTTCTTAAAAGTCCATAACTAAATGATTAGTTCTAACAGGTACTCAAAACATAAATTATCACAGAACACATTTTTGAGTAATAAAGTACTTAGTTAATTCTAGTCTATCCCAATTGTCTTGGTTTTTCTTACTACCATAATATTCCTTGGTGAAGAGGATCAAAATACTTAAAATGAGTTCATAAAGGATGTTTTCTTAAATCCATAACATTATTATTGTTGTTGTTCTTATGGCCCCCTTTGTAGGCTCCCTTTTCCTAGATACTTTTCCAGCTTGTTTCATAGTTGGTAGGGTCAGAAGGGACCTGAGCAGATCATCGAGTCTGACCCCCTGCCATGGCAGGAAAGAGTACTGGGGTCAGACGACCCCAGCAAGGTCTTCATCTAGCCTCCTCTTGAAAACCCCCAGGGTAGGAGCCAGCACCACTTCTCTTGAAAGTTGATTCCAGACCCTAGCTGCCCTGACTGTGAAGTAGTGCCTCCTGATGTCTAGTCTAAATCTACCATCTGCCAGCTTGTGATCATTATTTCTTGTCACTCCTGGGAGTGCTTGGGGGAACAGGAACTTCTCCAATACCTGCTGATCCCCTCTGACTAGTTTGTAAACGGCCACTAGATCCCCCCTCAGCCACCTCTTGTGGAGGCTGAACAGGTTCAGGTCCTTTAGCCTCTCCTCATAGGGCCTTCCCTGCTGCCCCCTGATCATGCAAGTGGCCCTCCTCTGGACCCTTTCCATGTTGTCCACATCCATCCTGAAGTTTGGCGCCCAGAACTGGACGCAGCACTCCAACTGTGGCCTGAGCAGTGTTGCATAGAGGGGGAGGATCACATCTTGGACCTGCTTGAGATGCATCTGTGGCTGCATTACGAAGTGTGGATGGCCTTCCTGACCACGTCCCCGCCCTGTCGGCCCATGTTCATTTTGGCATCAATAATGACTCCAAGATCCTTTTCTGCCTCTGCACTGACTAGAAGGGAGTTCCCCAGCCTGTAGGTATGCTGCTGGTTCTTCCTCCCCAGGTGCAGTACCTTGCACTTGTCAGTGTTGGAACCCATCCTGTTCTCATCCGCCCACCCCTGTAACCTGTCTAGGTCCGATTGCAGCCTATTCCTCCCTTCCAGCATGCCCACTTCCCCCCACATCTTAGTGTCATCTGTGAATTTGAATAGGGTGCTTTTTACCCCCTCATCCAAGTCACTGATGAAGATGTTGAACAGCGAAGGCCCGAGGACTGAGCCCTGCGGAACCCCTCTGCCCACATCCCTCCAGGTCAAAAATGACCCATCCACCACCACTCTCTGGGTGCGGCCCTCAGCCAGCTAGTGACCCATTTGACTGTTTAGGTGTTGACACCACAGTCCCCTAATTTTTTAATGACAATGGGGTGAGAGACAGAGTTGAAGGCCTTCCTAAAGTCCAGAAAGACTACATCCACTGCTACCCCTGCATCTAAGGATTTTGTGACCTGGTCATAGAAGGCCATGAGGTTGGTCTGACAGGACCTTCCTCCAATGAACCCATGTTGGTTGCCCCTAAGCATAATCTCCCCTGCTGGCAGCACCAGGATAATTCTCTAAAAAAGCATACCTAAGATCGAGGTAAGACTAACTGACCTATACATTCCTGGGTCCTCCTTCCTCCCTTTTTTGAAAATGGGAATCACATTGGCGCTTTTCCAGTCCTCTGGCACCATACCAGAGCATCACAAGTGCTCATAAAGCCATGCCAGGGGTCCCACAATGACCTATGCTAATTCCCTCAGCACTCTGGGGTGGAGATCATCAGGAGCAGCTGATTTAAATATGTCCAGTCCCTCCAGAAGTTCCCTGACCAGATCCTCACTGACCCTAGGTCTGGGTGCACCTCCCATGGGGCCTATGGAGATCCCAGTTGGGGGGAGGGGGGGTGACCTGGTCCCTGCTCAGGAAAACGGATGCAAAGAAATTGTTAAATAGGTTAGCTTTGTCATCTGGTGTGAAGACCAGATTTCCTAGCATGTCTTGCAGAGTCCCCATGTTACCCGGTACCTTCTTTTTACCCTCTATGTATTTGAAAAAGGACTTTTTGTTGTCCTTTATCTGGGTAGCTAGTCCAAGTTTCATCTCTGCCTTGGCCTTCCTGACTATCCCCCTGCAGCTCCAAGCAACCAAGATATAGTCCTCCCTGGTGATGGTCCCTCCCTTCCATTGGGTATACGCCTCCCTTTTTGCCAGGAGATGTTCCTGTATGCTTCTGGTGAGCCATGGGGGCTTTTGCACCCTCTTGCTCCCTTTGATCCATGTTGGGATTACCTCCTTTTGGGCTTGGAGGATTGTCCCCTTAAGAAATGACCACTCTTCTTGGACCCCCAACTCCTCTCCCCTCTGGGACTTCAGTGCCTCCCTGACTATTCTCCTTACCTCATTGAAGTCCACCCTCCTCAAGTCCAGGGCTGCTGCCTTGCTGCAGGCCTTTGCCACCTTGCACTGGATGGTTTATTCCAGCAGGCAATGATTGCTGTTGCTCAGGTGGTCGAGCACCCTCACCAGGTCATCGCTCATTGCCAGGACCAGGTCCAACAAGGCTTCTCCCCTGGTGGGGCTGTGCACCTCCTGGGTTAGATGGAGGTGATGTATCTCAGGTAGGAACTTACGTGAGTGGCCAGACCTGGCTGACTGCTCTTCCCAGCAGTATATTGTTGAATGTACTTCTTTAAAATGGCAGTCTCCTGCCTCCATTTCTCTTTGAGGAGGGATGCTCAATCAAAAAGCATTCTAAGCAGATGTCCAATTTATACTTCTCCAGTTTCCAATTTTGATATTATGCAAATTTAATGGCCTTGGTACTAGAACAACTTTCTTCTTGGATGCCTGTGGATAATAGAATGCAGCTTCTCAGAAGTAAGATCTTCAGAATAAAATACTTGATTTTGTCCCCAAATTATATGACATTGTGACAAAAATAGAACCCCAGAAGGGAACTCACCTAGGGTAGAAGGTGAGTGGAACCAGTGCAAGACCATGCTGAGCGAAGGAAGCAGCGGGTGCAGAGCTGCAGCCAGAGAAAGCACTGCAGCAGGAACAACCCCCCCCCCCCAAAAACAAACAAACAAACAAAAAAACAGCTGATCTGGGAGAAGCCAGGATCAGCTCCTGTGCCAATGTGGTCACACTTTATGGCCACGTGCTGGTGCTGATTTGCTGGCCAGCCCACAGTACTAGGGATAAAATCCCTGCCAGACAGGAAGCCTGGGGACCAGAAGCAGGCTCCCTTGCAGGCATTCAGCAGCCCAGCACAGAGTTCTGCCCCACAGGAAAGTGGTGGCAACCCTGAGAGGGGATTTGGGGATATATTTTAAGCCCAGAAGGGCAGCATTCCTTACCTGAAGCAGAACCATGGGTTCCTGATGTCTTCCAGACAGATTGGGCTTACCAGGAACCTGCAGAGAGAAGGAGAGACAGATGTCCATGCCATGGCAATGACAGGCAAAGAGAATTTAAACTGATACTGGGAGTCAAGGTAACCCGGGCCAGGTGGAGGCTAGGTCATTCCCACTGAGGCAAGAGCCAAGTGAGATGAACTGATGGCTGTATGTAGTGTACCATTTCAAACAGCCAAGACACATGTACCAACACCATGCTTAAACCCAGAAGACTGGGATTCAACATCATTGGTTGGCATTAGGTGGGGTGTAGGGAGACAAAGCCCCAAAATGGGAAGATCAATGGGAGGATCAAAGGAGGGGACCAGGAGGGACAGAACATCCATCTTCCTCCCAACTAAATACATGTATTCCAGCAAAGTTATGGAAGGCAAAAACTACTGAGGACCCTCTGGGATTGTCTCGATAATTGACCATCTTTCCTGCGGACAATGGTGACATCTGATAGATCAGCATGCACCAGGTGCTCTGTTGAATGGCACTGTCATTTACAGACATTCTGTTAGATTTAATGTACCTACAAGGTTTAAATGCAAGTCATCTTATTGTATTTGGGAACTTTCTTCAAGCTCCTAGGTAGACAGCACCTAGCCTTGTTGATCTTGATCTCAAGGTAACCAGTTTAAAACCTGCTTGCTGTAAATCAACCCTCAGTTAGCCTGTAGGTACCCAGTAGTCCCTTGTTCTCTGCAGGACTAGATATTTTAATGAATCTTCTGACCTTCAGGTTATTAGCCTTGGCAAAACAGCTCTGTCACCAGGGTTAGGTCTGATGAATTACATCTTTGTGGTGATAACCTAGCTATTATATCTGACTCTTTGCTGGAATTTTTCATATTTAGACAATTGTTTTGCCTTTCCTGACTGGTTGTTCTGGATTTCTTGTTTTTGTTGCTGTTGCTTTTGTTTTGTTTTTTTAACAGTCCCTTCTGATCTAACTCCATAGCATTGCATTACTATCATAACCATTCATGCTGAAGTATAAAGTATTTTTTATCCAAAATAATATTGATATTTCTCAGTTCTCTCCAATAATTATTGGTGGGTCTGTCACCATAAATTGTATACCCTTTTCCCATAAGAATCTGGTTTCCCACTGCTTATAAAGTTGTCAAACTTTTAACCATTTGAGCTTAAATTTTCCATCCAATGTCTTTGAGAAATAAGTTGGGTAGGGAAATGTGTTATTTTTGGAGCATGGCCTTAAAAATTGTTAAGGGTGGGGACAGAAGCCTCTGTGTGAGAGGTGTGCATGTGTACTTTTTGCATCCCTGTGAAAAATAAACTCATAATAGGCCATCTGATAAGTTTTTGAATAATCACAGTTGATACTTGCTCATTAGAATGTTGATTTAATTCCTAAAATGTCTGAAGATTCATTCCATACTCTGGAAGCATAAATAAGCCATTCCCAGCTATTAATGCTGACCAGATATCAAATGTGGCATTCTCATAATGACTGAAGCTAGGTACAAATGTTACATTTACACCTGTATAAGTGATCAGAAAACTTTTATACCAGATCCCCTAGTGACTCAGGTTGCAGTCCGCTGGCATTCCAGGTGACTTTGTGGCCCCTTGCTCCTCCCTGCCCCTTGCATGAAGGTGCACTGGTACTTTGCTCATGCTTGGCTACTACAGATGAGCACCTAGTTGTCCCCACCCCTTGGCTGTCACAAAACTGGGGCGGCAAAGACTCTGTCCCCCACCACCACATCCACATTCTGACTGCACCTGTCAGTCAGTCTGGGCAGCATGGGTGAGGCAGAGGTCCCTGTCACATGGGCCCTTACCAGCTGTGCTGTCTTGTATCTTGGGGTGTTGGGGTCAGGGATGCACTGAGTGGGTCTCCACTCCCCCTGCCCTGCTACCTGGCTCAGCTGATAGGTAGGAGGCATGGCAACAGCTGTCAGCCAAGTTGGACAACAAAGGTGGGGGGGAGCAGAGTTCCCTGGCATAGCCCCCCAAACTGTGCTTACTTGAGGTTGGGGGAGCTGGGGATGGATCCACACAGTGCTGACCTTTGTTCCCACAACCTGCTTCCTCACCTCTTGGCCTGGCTTACAAGTGTGGGCAGGAGGTGAAATGCCAGCAGTGAGCTGGGCTGGGCAGTGGTTGTGGGGGAAACAGAGGCCCCCGCTACTCAGCCCACCCACACCCCGATGTGCTGGCTTGAATCTGGGGGAATGGGGCTGGGGTGCAGCACCAAAGCTGGGTGTGAAGCACCTATGGATGCACAACAAGGTGCATCTAGAGAGTTTATCAAGCACTGCCCACTTCAGGGAAGCCCAACAGGGAGAAGATCTGTTCTGATCCATCATTCATTTTGAATTGGCCAAACAAGATGAACAGGTAATATGTCCCAGTCAGTGCCATGCATTACCCAGATATGACCTCAGGAAGGGCCTGCTGTATAGAATTAAATCGAGCCAACCTTGATTTAGAGATACCACAACTTCTGATTCCTCAGGTGTACAGAAGTCCACTATTGAAACTGGCTTATATGAATCCCTTGGGAGGGCACATGGGAAAAGCCAAAACAGAGACTAGACTGACTAAATGGTGCTTCTGGCCCTGACTATATGAACAAGTAGAAGATTTCTGTTGAGTTTACCCTAATTGCCACCAGGCAAGTCTCCAAAAAACACCTTGGGCTCCCTTGCATTCAATGCTGGTAGTGGAAGACCCATTTTCCCAAATAGCACTTGGTATTTTAGGACCATTACCAAAAAGTTCTGTGGGCCACCAATTCATATTAGTCTTGACTAACTACACCACTAGGGTTCTTGAAGCAATCCCTCCATGTATGGTTACAGGACCTCAAGTAGCCTAGGAACTGCTTAAGTGGGTATTAAGTGGGCATCCCCAAAGAAATAATCACAGACCAAGGGGTGAAATTCATGTCCCATGTCATGCGGAGCCTGTGCCAAGTACTAAGAATAAGACACTTACAAATGGCTGTGTACCACCCACAAACAAATGGGATGGTAGAAAGGTTTAATGGGACTCTTAAAAACATGTTGCAGTGATGCACCCAAGAAGAACTGTGAAAATGGGACTTGTTAGTACCACCATTGTTGTTCACCATTCACTATAAGGGAAACTCCACAGTCTTTACTTGGGTTTTCCCCCATTCAAACTGGTACATGGACACCCACGTCTAACAGGCTCCATGGTTGTATGGGAAGGATGGGAGAAAGGGGAACCTACAGGGACACAACAAACAGAATACATATGGGAACTGAGGAGATGGTTACAGAGACCTGGGGAGCTAGCCTGAGATCACCTCAAACCAGCCCAAGAGAGAAAAAAAAAAAAGGTCAATTATGACAAGGCGACCCAACAAAAAGAATTATGTGAAGGGCAAAAAGTTTTAGTACTCCTACATAGTGCCACAAGTAAATTTTTATCATGTTGGCAGGGACCATTTGAAATAATCCAGTGAGTTGGCCCCATTGATTATGAAATCTTATGCTCCAGATTCAAAAAAGAAAAACAATTTTTTCATGTCAATTTATTGAAACTCTGGAATGAACCAGAAGGCCTACTGGCAATCCAAATAGGGGAACAGTCAGAATTAGGGAAAGAACCAACTAAATTACAAGGGAAACCAGAGGCTAACAAGGAAGTAAGCTTTGGAGCTCAATTGACTGTAGGACAAAAGCTGTAGTTAAAGCTTCTAATAAATGCATTTGGAGATGTGTTTAATGAGAACCCAGGAAGTGCTAAAGGGATAAGTCACAATATTGTCACCCCTGAAGGAAAAGTGGGGAGGGAAAAATGGAGGAGGATCCCTTATCATCAATATGATTTGATCAAGGTAAAGATAGATAAGATGTTGGCTCAGGGAGTCATAACAGAATCCCATAGTCCTTGGTGGAGTCCATTAGTAGCTGTGCCCAAACAAGACAGTTTGTTATGATTGTGTGTGGACTTCAGAAAATTAAATGCAATATCAAAATTTGATGCTTTTCCCATGCCACAAATAAACAAATTATTAGAGAGTTGGGTGGGCAAAATTCATATCCAACTTGGACTTGACTAAGGGTTATTGGCAGATACCCGTCCAAAAAGAAGACCAGGCAAAAACTACTTTTGGCACTCCTTGGGGATTGTACAAGTTCAAACGTATGCCATTTGGCCTCCATGGAGCTGTGGCAACATTCCAGACAAATTGATTGGGTCTTGGCCCCACACCAGCAATATGGGGTCATCTGAACCGAGCAGTCTTTCCTGCCTGGGCAGGGGACCGGACTCGATGATCTGTTGAGGTCCCTTCCAACCCTAGCATCTATGAATCTATGCTGCACCTTACATAGATGATATTATAATTATGCTAGTGAATGGGATCAACACTTAGATGCTCTTCAGGCAGTCATTTAAGAATTAAAACTGGCCAGTCTGACCACAAATCCATGCAAATGTGCACTAGGGAAAGCCAAAAATAAATACCTAGGTTTTATGGTAGGCCAGGGATGTATTCGTCCTCTGACAGATAAAATAGAGGCTATTTGAAACTACTTACCACCCCAAATGAGAAAACAAATGTGAACCTTCCTCATATTGCCCAGTTACGACTGCTGATTCATTCCTCATTTCATGGAAATAACAGCCCCGTTAACTGACCTATTAAAGAGAAGAGGTAATGGGCCCATACGCTGGGATGAGGACCGTTTGGAAGCTTTTCAGAAAACACAACAAGTTTTATGCAAGGATGTGGTTCTTCAAACACTTGGCTTTACCTCCAATCAAGCTATGGGAGCTGTGTTAGCACAGGAGACAGAGGGTGTCAAATGCACAATTGCCTACACCAGCAGAAAACTCAACCCCCAGGACCAATGGTATGCCACAATTGAGCGGGAGTGCCTGGTCATCAAATGTGGGGGGGGGGGGTGTTGAATACTTCTGTTACTACCTCCTGGGCCACTCATTTACATTAATTACTGATCATGCCCCTTTGAAGTGGCTTAAGACCACACAAACTGACAATGCACAGATCAGGCAGTAGGCCCTTGCTTTACAACCATTTCATTTTAAAATTGAATTTAGACCCAGCTGTGCCACTGTCTGTAGTGGTAGACTTCCTCTCCTGATATCATCCAAATGAGGAGCCTCCACCGACACCTGTCACCCATCTAAGTGAGTTCCCTGCTATTCGTGACAACATCGAAGGGCTCAAAAGCAAGGCACCTAGCGGCATCTTAAGGGGGAGGATGTGTGAAGAAAAACGGGCAATAAATAAAACACTCACCACAGAGAATAAGTCCAAAAGGGATAGAGAGACGAGAACAAGAAGAAAGCGACACTTCCGGAGCAAGTGCTCCATAAAGATACAAGAACCCTGAGAGGGGAGGGGTAGGGAATGGGAGGAATGGGCAAAAGAAGACGTCACCAGGCAGAAAGCTCAGGAAGAGAGCAGAGATGAGAAGAAACCCTGAGGATCAGCCTCGAGCAGAGAGAAGAGCTCAAGCAGATCTGGTTAAGCTGGGAATGACTGGTGAAGAAAAACCTTTAAAAGGTAATGCTCGAGCAGTGAGAGGAAGGGAGATGAGGAACGCAGCTATTAGCCAAATTACAGTGACAGCAGGTCTTGTTTTTTTTTTTTCATTTGGACTTTGTTTTGTGCTAGTTGGGCTCTATAGAAGATGAGGGGTAAAAGAGACTGGGAGATGACTATTCCTTAAAGAGTCAATGACACATTGTGAGTTCTCAGGAAGAGGGAACGTGCCTAGAGACTGGGGAACCTGGAAAAAAAACCCCAGTAAAACACAAGGTGTTATAAATGGGACTGTATAAGAATGCTACATTGTCATTATAGATGTTAAATTAAGACTATACCTGAGTTGAATTCTGTCTAAGTTAATATTAAGATTTACCTGACATGAAGAGAAGTAACAACAGCCTTTCAAACAGCGAGTTCATTATGGATGTAAAAATAAAACTTGAGAAATAAAGAAAATTATTAACCTAAATGAAGTAAGACTGTGATTTGAGTTGATGATATAAGCCTTGGGTATCATGTAGAAGAGTTACAGTAAAACGGGTAACCCTAGAGGATCCTCACATAGGTTGCCGGAGTCTTACTGTGATAGAAAACAAATAACACCTCCCGACTAATGACATCATACAAGACGTGGCAGAAGAGAGTCAGACTATACCACAGGCAGGGCAAGCAGTGAAATAAGGGTTAAAATCAAAGCCGCAAACATCAGCAGTAACCTCACAGTTCCTTTTTTTTTAAGTAAAAAAAAGGGATGTCCTTGATGGATGACTTGAGCTTATTAAATGCATTTTTTTTTAAACTGCTAAGACCATAATTTTAGAATTGTTTATGGTTGCAAATTAGAACATATTGATGATCTGCTCACATCTTATTCTTAATTTTTAAACAATAAACTTACAGTAAATATACTGAATTATTATCTGCAATAGTTGAGTGTATAGCATATTAATTTTTAAGGAAAAATATACAGTTAAAAGATTATAATTTAAATGCTACCTGTAAGCATGAGTTCCATGTATTTATACTGCATGCAGAAAAGAATGAACTAGAAAGTAAACCCATACATATTATAGAAGCAAGATACATTCTTGTAGGAAATTAGTGTTATATCTGTCATGTTTGCTGAAATGAATGTTAGGTTTTAAGCTATAAATGAAGCCTCAGCTATTTCCCCCTCTCCCTTCTGCTGCTTTATGCTAACATGTATCACCCTATTAGTGGGGTCAAAGGAAAATAAACAATAGATTTGTAACAGATTCATATCTGTTACATTCAGCTCAGACTTTCTTATGAATTTACCTGGAAGTTTATGATCCACAATAAGTACTGGGCCACATCTCATGCAAAATATCAATGCCAAACTGATTAAGTATATAAAGTGGTCACTCACCCAAAAAGTACCATTAGCTAAGTATTTTATTGACTATTTGGGTGCAAAATAATCCACAATACATGTATCGATGACAAGCAAATTTATTAAGTGTTGAAGTCTTCATTATCACATCACTGAAGATTTATCTTACTTCTCTACCAGTATATGTTGTATGAACTGGGTAAGCCTAAGAAAGTTCAGCTTTCATCCTTCAAAGATCTAATTAAGCTAAAACAAAAGAGAAATATTGTATAGTATTTGGAAACGAATTACACTTTTCCAAGAAGTCACATACATCATTACAGAGATAGGTGCCAAGCTGTTAATTTCTTTGTTCCACAAGGATTAGCAAGTGCTGCCAACCTGTCTGTTCTTATCAAATTTTATTTCATTGCAAATTAACAAAAGATTTCAGATCAAATTTCACCATTTTAAGCCATTTGATTAATTACTAGACCATGGATCAAGTAATTAAATAAAACTCACATTATAGGCAGAGAAAAAATTGATTGTGCATGTATTTAAAAAGAGGAGTGGGAGGAAAAAAAAATCTACCAGTGAGTAGGACTCAAAATTACTTATCCTTTTAGGATAAATTAAAATAGAAAGTGAATGTGTTGCAGTTTCCTGATAACTTTACAGGAATTTATGCATGTGGAATTTTAAATTCTAAGCTTGATTTTTATTTGACATCAGTTATACACTAGAAAACCATATTCTCTGCTAATCTAAATTTCTGAAAATCTGTTGAAGTCACTAGTGTTAGATAGAGATATGGCAGATGAGAACTGGACATGGGTTACTCATTAATCAGTTTTTTACTCCTCACACTTGCTATGTGAGATTAGAATAAGATTTAATATTTCTCAAAGAATTTAGGGAGGCACTTGCTATTTTCTGGCTCATTGGCTGACATTTTTTTTTAATAGTCCAGCAACAGTAGCAGACTTCCTATTTGTGCCTACTGTTTAGGTAAGCATAAGAAGCTGAGCATACTTCTTTTTCTACTATTTCTAAACTGAGATGACTAAAACACCACTTGGTCATCTTCTTAAAAGTTAATAGATTTTGGAATAGGAAGTGACATCAAATATTATTAGGATGTCACTTATTATTATGAAGATGTGCCTTATGTCTACAGTGTGTACTTAAACCTGAGGTAGTTCAGGAAAGTGTGCAGCAGAGGATAAGATCTTCATGCATGGAATTTAGAAGGAACTATCAGACATTATCCAGTGCCATTTATTTTCATTAATAAAGATGATCTCTAGGTTGGTGTATTTCACTAATATTGCTTGTACCCAATGTTACCTGCTTATGATTTGGTTGTCTGACATAATTTATGAATATGAAAGCATGAATTCTTTGAGGGAAAATACGGAGATACATTTATATCACTGAAAACAAATATGATATAGTTCTTTATGTGTACATTTCTTGTTTTGTTTGAACTTTCATTCTTGGGATTCAGCCCCATGTTCCATGGGCATTGTTGGCCTTCGACATTTTAATTTTTGTCTAAAGGAATATCTTGTTGCTTCAAAGAGGCCATTACCAACTACAGTGTGGTTCAAGTAAATGGATGTAGTGAGGAATTGACTTTATTCTCTGAGAATTAGCATTATTCTCAGTTGGCCCAGTGATTGGCTGGCCAAAGAAGATAGGTACAAGCGTATACAGATTCAAAGTCATCCACAATGATGTATCTTTTATAGTAGTGATGTTGTAGCCATGATGATCCAGAAATCATGCAAGAGGCAAGGATTCCTTAGGGTGAAATCTTTTATTAGACCAACTGCATAGCTGGGATAGAGTTGGGACATGCACACAGAATATTTTTGGTCTTTGTGGGCTAGCTCAGCCATTGTTTTGAACTCAAATTCTATTCAGCACAGCTCAGATACAGGCTGTGCTTTTGAATGCAAAAATTCTTCATTAGGTCTTGCATTTGAAAGATTGTCTAATTCTATCCCAGCTATGCAGTTGGTCCAATAAAAAATGTTACCCTAAGAAATCCTTGCTTCTCACATCTTTTTAATCTAATCCTTGCTTCACACATTAATTTTTAGTCTAGTCATTAGCTAAGATGCATTTAATTGCATAGGCATATTCCCCAATTACATGTTTACCAACCAATCAGAATGCTAAATATGCACCAAACATTTTTTCTTCAATTAGGTAATCTTAATCTAACTTATTTATCATATTTATGTTAACTTGTGCTGTACTCAGCTAAGCTGGCTGGTACAAACTGTCACTCTCTAAGCTGTCCTAATACTTGCCAGATGCCAGGCCTCCATAATTAAGTTCCAGCAGCTGCTTCTGGTATACAGATGCAACAGTCTTCCCATATAATCTTACACACCATATTTAGGAGCCTTTATTGATTTAAATCTTCTGGGCATCTCCAAAAAGGCCTATATACCTAGGTAGTGTAAAGCTTCTCTATAAGATCTATTTCAATGCACATGATATTTGAGCTATAAATAATCTGCTAGCTAAAAGGGATCTTTTCTTGTGATGATTATTGTTTACTCTAAAAGGTCAAATGCTTCTTTGTTTCATTATCATACTGACTGGGGGAGAAATACAAAAACTCGTAACCTCCCTTTTCTCTAACTATCCTCGTAAGGAATACTTTTCTATAGTATGGGTAATTTTTGCTAAAGTCTATGGAAATAATCAATGGTAGGAGACTCCTGTTAAGGAAAAAGAAAACCCTGTTTGCTTATTAGTTATCTGGTATGTCTGAAGTCAGTGTGAGCACAGAATTAGGAGTTGGAAATTCAAAATTAGGAAATGAAAGTTAAGTTATTTTTACTTCAATGCCAGATCATTTATTAACCAATTTTAAATAAAGTATTTCATGCTTTGGTAGGTATCTTCAAAATGATATTCCTCCTAAAGTCTGACAAACAAACTAAAGACACAGCAGGCCTTGTTTATAAGAGCAGTTGTTACTCTGTTTATTTATTACAAGGATCCTAGTTTTCTGTTAGTCATAGAAAACTGTGGAATCTGCATTTTCCCATGACCCACTGAATGTGCACTGAGTGGTGCAAAATTTTGCTTTACTTTATTTTTGCCATGGTTTTTGCCTCTCAGCCAGTTAGCACCAGGGAGAAAGACTGCAGGGTGGGGCAGTGCTGCTGATTGGCTGAGTCAAAAACTGAAGCAAAAATAAACAAGAGGAGAAACGGTGCTGCTTGCAGTGGGATGCTGACATGCTTTTGGTAGGTGACGCAAAAATACGGATTTTTGTCTTTAAATGGAGATTTTTGCTTTTATGTCTTGGAAAACTAGGGTCCGCTTATTAATAGCTGTACTACACTAAATACCACTGTCAACACATGAATAAAGAATTCTCTATGTTTGACATTCTACACATTAAAAATAAACAGCTGAAATATAGTGATCACAACAAAAGAACCTACACTTTTCAAAATGGGTACCAATATTTATGGAATTGGAAGCTTCTCAGGCCAAAAGGTCCTAAATTAAAAACTGAGATTAGCAAATTAAGGATTTAACACTGAATTAATTAATTTCAGGCTGCCAGTAGACAGTCAGCAAGTGCTATGTCTCTTCTGTTTCAGAACAAGACATAGCAGTCTCAGGGTATATAGAGATGTTTGCGGGGGGGGGAGGGTCTATCCCATTAAAAATGGCTGTCTGATCTAACTTAATTCACCAACATGTGGACCTTACACTTAGATCCTTACTTAGGTCATTCTAAGTGCTGAACTGTACAGACATTCCCCAAAGGTC
Organism: Alligator mississippiensis; assembly: GCF_030867095.1. Taxonomy (NCBI): domain Eukaryota; kingdom Metazoa; phylum Chordata; order Crocodylia; family Alligatoridae; genus Alligator; species Alligator mississippiensis. The sequence continues at coordinate 37,349,132 of NC_081829.1, forward strand.
AGATCAGTTAAAAAAACAGCTGCCCTGTTCTAACTTCAGTTCATGTCAGGGGTGCGCTAACTTACATTGGGCATGGTTAGACCAATCTAACCAAACATCTGTTCACATTCAGAGAGCAGCCCCAGAGCTGGGAAAGGCCAGCTGTTTCCCAGTCCTATGGCTATGCTTTTCCAACCTCCTGTTCCTGCTACCAGGCTATTTTTAACCTTTCCTTGACCCCTCCTTCCATCTGCAAATGGACAACCCCCCACCATGAACCAACTACCCCCCACAAGCCCACCAGACATCCACTGAGCCTGGATACTCCACCCAGTGATGGTTTTACTGGTATTCACCAATGCTAGGAGCCTGATTGAAACAAGTCAGGGTCGGGGAGGGGTGGGTGGGATTAGTGTTCAGTTGTTCTGCTGGGGAGGTTGTTAATCTGGTGGGGCTTTGGGGCTAAAAATAGACCCTGGTTAGGGAGGAAGATAATTTCCCATATTCCACCAAATCCCTCCAGATCCCCCCTCCCCATGGAGCTACTAGCCATATGGATTGAACCAACTGCCTCCGCCCACCCAAGTACACACATACACACACACACACACACACACACACACACACACACACACAGCCACCAGTCCCACAGATCTGCCCCTCCACGTCAGTGTATTTTGACCAGGTTCTCAGCACTGGTAAAACCAACACCGGGAGTGGTTTGTGGAATAAGAGGGCTGAGAGGATGGGAAAATTTGAAGGGGGTGGGGGTGTCAGGATGAGAGAAGCTTTCTGATCCTCCCACTCCCCACCCTGCAATCTCCCCAGAGCCCCTCTGGACCCTATAGATAGATCTATACATAGATATCTATCTAGATACTTTTCTATACTACTATACTATTCTTACTATAGATAGATAGATAGATAGATAGATAGATAGATAGATAGATAGATAGATAGATAGATAGATATTGATATCTATATCCTTCAGTATCTATATCTAAATTTATGTCTGCAGAAGCAGGAAGGACACTGCAGCACTGCGGTATAAATTAGGCTTCTTCTGAATTAATTTACTTGTACAATATAGGAACAAAACCAGGTTACTACTTTACATATGGACGTACAAATAATTTATTGAATTGAAGCCATGTTTTTGTAATTAGAAAACTCCTTAAAACTCTAGGTTGTTAACAGGTGCTGTCACTGTGATTGTTCAAGTTTATGCACCAGAAAAGAACAATATAAAAGTGTTAGGTAATAGAATTTGAGGAAATGAGATTAAAAATGGAGCAAAATGACTTGATTTGTTGAGAAAAATTAATATTTAGGTTATATATTTAGCTGGTGAATAGCTTCATTGACTTCAGTGAACACAGGAATTACTCTGCTAAATCAGGTCAGCATTCCATCTACTCCTTTATACTTGTCAATACCAGTATCAAGAACACAACAAAAGAAAAGCAACCCTTTAATAGGCAATTATGGGATCACTTAGCCTCAGTGAGAGCTTCTTCCTGACCATCTACTAATTAGAAATTAGCAAATACTTCAAAGAAAAAGGGCTAGTATTTCTTTTAAAATTCTTGATGCTTGCTTTGAAAAATCTATTCCTTCTAAACTTTCTTTCTTCTTTTTTTTTTTTTAATATCGTTACCCCTCCTTTTTTAGGCTAAAAAATTAGTCAATATTTTTATTCAGGTTGTTAGGAAAAGACATTAATGATACAGGTAGGAATTCATTTTATGCAAATTTGGTGGGACTCCACCCATGACTGGACCACGGGTATAGATGGCTATACCCTGTACAGGAGGGATTGTGTAGATAAAAGGGGTGGGGGTGTAGCTCTCTATGTTAAGGAAAGCTACACATCCCTGCAAGCAAATATTGGTGACCAGGGTGGATGACTGGAGACCCTCTGGGTTAAAATCTGTGGGGAACACGGCACAGGGGACACAATGGTGGGAGTCTACTACAAACCTCCCACCCAAAGTCCTGAGCTTGACTAGGAGTTTGCCCGGGAACTGGCTGAGGCCGCATGCTCCAGGACCATGGTTGTCATGGGTGACTTCAATAACCCGGACATCTCGTGGGAGGAATTGCTCAGCAAAATCTGAGCGGTCGCAAAGCTTCCTTTCATGCGTGGATGACCTCTACCTGACTCAAGAAGTCTATGGGCCAATGAGAGGCAAAGCACTGCTCGACCTGGTACTGGCTACTGGGGATGACCTAGTCGGTGACCTAGTGATCGATGGGAAGCTGGGTGACAACGACCATGAGCTGATCACCTTCACTATCTGCCGAAAAGCTGGCAAGTCAGTCAGCAACACAGAAGTCCTTGACTTCAGGAAAACCAACTTGGACAAGCTCAGAAGGCTTGTCAGTGAGGCCCTAAGGGACCATGACCACGGGGAAAGGGGAGTTCAAGAAAGGTGGTTGCTCCTCAAGGGAGCGATCCTCAATGCACAAACTAAGTCTATTCCATCTCGGAGGAAAGGCAGCAAGAGGGCACAGCAGCCCGCCTGGCTCTCCAGGGACCTAGCAGACCTCCTGAGGCTAAAAAGAAAGGCCTACAAAGGATGGAGGATGGGAGTCACCTCCAAGGAGGATTATTCTGCACTGGTCCGGTCCTCTAGGGAGCAGACCAGGAAAGCCAAGGCTGCAAATGAACTCCAACTAGCTTTGAGCATCAAGGACAATAAAAAGTCCTTTTTCAGATATGTGGGGAGCCGGAGGAAAAGCAGGGGCAACATTAGACCCCAGCTGAACCAGATGGGGCAACTGACAACTGACGCCCAGGAAAAAGCCAACCTATTAAATAGGTACTTTGTGTCGGTCTTTCATCAGTCCAATGGGATGCCCATGCCCGCTATGGGACAGGGAAGTCCGGGTGAGCGTGATCCCCTGCCCTCCATTAATGCTGACTTCGTGAAGGAACATCTTGAGAAGCTGGATACCTTCAAGTCAGCCGGCCCTGACAATCTTCACTCCAGGGTACTCAAGGAGCTGGCGAGCATCTTAGCCCAGCCTCTAGCACGGATCTTTGAAAACTCTTGGTGCTCTGGTGAAATGCCCGAAGACTGGAAGAAGGCCAATGTGGTGCCTATCTTCAAGAAAGGGAGGAAAGTGGATCCGGCTAACTATAGGCCCAGTAGCCTGACTTCTATCCCGGGGAAGATCTTAGAAAAGTTTATTAAAGAGGCCATCCTTAATGGACTGGGCGACGCCAACATCTTAAGGGATAGCCAGCACGGGTTTGTTGCAGGTAGGTCTTGCTTGACCAATCTCATTTCCTTCTACGACCAGGTGACCTATCACCTGGACAAGGGAGAAGAGATTGATGTCATATATCTTGATTTCAAAAAAGCCTTCGATCTGGTATACAATGATCACCTCTTGGAGAAACTGGCCAATTGTCGCCTTGAGTCCTCCACGATCCACTGGCTGGAAAATTGGCTCCGGGGTCAGACCCAGGAGGTAGTAATTTATGGAAGTCACTCATCATGGTGTCCTGTGACCAGTGGGGTCCCCCAAGGCTCTGTCCTTGGACCCATACTGTTCAACATCTTCATTAATGATGTGGACACTGGAGTCAGAAGCGGACTGGCCAAGTTCGCCGATGACACCAAACTTTGGGGCAAAGCATCCACACCAGAAGACAGGCGGGTGATCCAGGCTGACCTGGACAGGCTCAGTAAGTGGGCGGATGAGAATCTGATGGTGTTCAACGCCGATAAATGTAAGGTTCTCTACCTTGGCAAGAAAAACCCGTAGCATCCTTATAGGCTCGGCAGTGCTATGTTGGCTAGCACTATGGAAGAAAGAGACTTGGGGGTCATCATTGACCACAAGATGAACATGAGCCTGCAATGCGATGCTGCGGCTAGTAAAGCGACCAAAATGCTGGCTTGCATCCATAGATGCTTCTCAAGCCAATCTCAGGACCTCATTCTCCCCTTGTACTCGGCCTTAGTGAGGCTGCAACTGGAGTACTGCATCCAGTTTTGGGCTCCACAATTCAAAAAGGATGTGGAGAAGCTTGAGAGAGTCCAGAGAAGAGCCACGCGCATGATCAGAGGTCAGGGAAGCAGACCCTAAGATGACAGGCTGAGAGCCATGGGGCTCTTTAGCCTGGAAAAGCGCAGACTCAGGGGTGATCTGATGGCCACCTACAAGTTTATCAGGGGTGACCACCAGTATCTGGGGGAACGTTTGTTCACCAGAGCGCCACAAGGGATGACGACTAGGTTGAATGTTCATAAACTACTACAAGACCATTTCAGGCTGGACATAAGGAAGAATTTCTTTACTGTCCGAGCCCCCAAGGTCTGGAACAGCCTGCCACCGGAGGTGGTTCAAGCGCCTACTTTGAACACCTTCAATAGCAAACTGGATGCTTATCTTGCTGGGATCCTATGACCCCAGCTAACTTCCTGCCCTTTGGGCAGGGGGCTGGACTCGATGATCTTCCAAGGTCCCTTCCAGCCCTAATGTCTATGAAATCTATGAAATCTATGAAATTTGTGCATTTACAAAAATGTAAAAGTAGTCTTGTATCCATGAACAAACCAAGAATTAACCAGTAGGAGGCTTGCTCTTTGCTTTATTCCAAGCCTTCTTCCAGGCATCACTGTCTGTAGGACTGTCCTGCATTTTACACAGGGCACATTATCTGTTTTCTATGCTGTCTCCCTAGTATCTACTGACTTCCAAAGTATGTATCTGATTCCTTCCTATTTAGACATAAACAATTTCATCAAAACAACAGCAAACAATTTGCATTGTATGCTCTTATAATTGTGGATATCTTTTTCAGGTGTATAAATGGCAAATTATAGTTTCAGAATCAAGCTAATGGAGATATACTGATTTATACCAGCTGAGGGTCAGTCTACATAGTGTTTTCCTGCCCTATTTTTTTTTCTGTGCCATTTAAAGAAACACTCAAGTCCTTTGTGAAGTAATTTCTTGATTTCAAAATCATCTTGGAAGGCATAGAAAAAATGTGATATATATATTGCTTCCTTTTCTAATGTCACTAAGAAGGCAGATGAGTGTGTTCTGCAGCAATCCGTTTTTCATGTACAGAAACTAGTAGGAGAGCACAACAAGAAAAGTCGACCTGTTATGAAACTACTTAGTGATTTGTAGCAAATCAAATGCGTCTTTTTCCCAAGCAAGCCTTCTCCACCAAATGATACCAGTATTTGCTCAAAAGGATTTTTTTTTAATTTAGTATTTACCCAAAGGAAATGTTATCCTTGTTCCCTTTTGAAATGGGGATGACAAGAAAATTGTTGTACATTAGACAAATAGATAAAAACTGTCAAAGCTTTATTTTGTAACAAGGATTATACAATACATGAACATTTTCAAGCAATTTCCTCAACAAAGTGTAATTGGTGGGAAAGCCAGTAGTTCCTCTCAAGTTTTGAGAAATCAACACTTTGTGTAAAAGAGCATAACAAAAAAGGTACCATCCAGATTCTAAGCTGGTATAAATTGGCATATTTCTACTGAGATGAAAGAAGCAGTGGTGATTTATACCACTGCAGAATTTAGGTATATATCTTCAGTTCTCAAAATGCAACATAAGAATTCTTAGAGAGGACAAGGAGTGCAAAGAAAACATTTGAATTACCACCAGGAATAGAGTCTTGACAGAAGGGTACTTGTTCAGGAATTGTAAATCAAAGGGCAGATTTTCAGTCGTCATCAATAAAATGTAACTTAGTGGAGTTACATCAAGTTCCACTGTCCATCATCATATATAATTTATTTTCAGACATCTTAGCAAAATGAAGTATAATGCATATTTAGTTATACTGTACATAAGCAACAAGAGATAGTTCAGGGAAAGTATGGATCCCATTCTGAATTGGAGAGGCAACCTATTCACAGATAATCATAGAATCAATGGACCAGAAGGGACCTGGAAGATCATCAAGTATGGTACCCTGACATAGGCAAGATGTTAACGAGCTCAAACTAGCTCAACAAGGTACTTATCTAGCCTTCTCTTAAACACCTCTAAGGATGGTGACTGATCACCGCTTCTGGGAGTGTGTCCCAGGTTCTAGTTACTTTTATGGAAAAGAAGTTCTTCCTTATGTCAAGTCTAAATCTTCTCTCTGTTAGTTTGTTACCTTTGGTCCTCATCCTCTTGAGGCGTGCCTTCCTGAAGAGTTGCTCCCCAGATCTTGGTGCTCCCACTTGACATACTTTTAGGTTGCTAAGAAGTCATCGATCAGACTCCTCTTACTCAGACTGAACAACCCTAGTTCCCAGAGCCTCTCCACATAGGACCTACCCTACCAGAGGAAAAGGGTGAAATACTCAATGACTTTTTTTATCTCAGTCTTAACAGGCAAGGTTAGCTTCCAGATTATTACAACAGACATTACAGTTTTGAGAGAAGATGATCAGCTCTTAGTGGTGACAGAACATTTAGGGACTATTTAGAAAAGCTAGACATGTACAAAACCATGAAGCTGGATGCAATCAGTGGGTTCTGTGGGAGTTGGCTGATATGATTTCAGAGCTACTGGCCATTATCTTTGAAAAATCATGGCAACTGAGGGAGGTCCCAAATGATTGGAAAAGGGCAAATAATAGTGCCCTTCTTTAGAATGGAAGAGGGAGGATCCAGGGAACTACAGACCAGTTAGCCTCAACTCAGTCCCTGGAAAAATCATGGAGCAGGTCCTCAAGGAATCCATTTCTAAGCATTTGGAGGAGGAGAAGAAACTGATCAGGAACAGTCAGCATAGATTCACTAAGGGCAAGCCATGCCTGACCAACCTGCTTGCCTTCTAGGATGAAATGACTGTCTCTGTGAAAGTGGGGAAAGCAGTGGACATGATATACCTTGATTTTAGCAAGGCCTTTCATATAGTCTCCCACAGCATTTTTGCAAACAAGCTAAGGAAGTCCAGGTTGGATGACTGGACTGTAAGTTGGGTAGAAAGCTGGCTGGATCATCAGGTTCAAAGGATAGTGACCAATTGCTCTAGTTGGCAGCCAGTGTCACGTAGAGTACCCCAGGGGTCAGTCCTGGGGCCAGTTTTACTCAAACTCTTCATTAATGATCTGGAAGGTGGGATGAATTGCAGCTGCAGCAAGTTTGCAGACATCACCAAACAAGCTAGAGGGTCGTGGGTAGTAGATATGCTGGAGGGTAGGGCTCAGATTCAAAGTGACCTAGAAAATTGAAGGATTGGGCCAAAAGCAATCTCATGAGATTCAGTGAGGACAAGTGCAAAGTCCTGTAGTTAGGATGGAAAAATCCAATGCACTGCTACAGCCCAGGAGCTGACTGGATAAGAAATAGCTCTGCAGAAAAGGTACTGGGGATTACACTGGACAATAAAATAGATATGAGTAAGTGATATGCCCTTATTGGCAAGATAGCTGGCAGCATACCGGTCTGCATTAGTAGAAGCGTTGCCAGCAGATCAAGGGAAGTTATTCTTCTCTATTTGGCACTGGTTAGGCCGCATCTGGATTACTGTGTCCAGTTTTGGGGCCCTCAATACAGAGAGGATATGGACAAATTGGAGAGAGTCCAGCAGAGGGCAATGCAAATGGTTAGGGGGCTGAGGCACACGACTTCTGAGGAGAGGCTGAGGAAACTGGGCTTATTTAGTTTGCAGAAGAGAACACTGAGGGGGGATTTGATACCAGCCTTTACCTGAAGGGTGGTTTCATAGAGGATAGAGATAGACTGTTCTCACTGGTGGCAGATGACAGAACAAAGAGCAATGGTCTCAAGTTGCAGCAAGGGAAATGTAGATTGGATATTAGGACAATGTGCTTCACAAGGAGGGTAGTGAAGCATTGGAACAGGTAACCTAGAGAGGTCATGGTAGTATCTTCATCCTTGGAGGTTTTTAAGGTCTGGCTCAGTAAAGCCCAAGAATGATATAGTCGGGGATAGTCCTGCTTTGAGTGGGGGGGGGGGGGTGGTAGGAGGGGGTGGACTAGATTGCCTCCCAAGTTTCTTTCCAACCCTATTTTTCTATGATTCTATGATTCTTACAAAATAGTTAAAAATATACAAAACAGATGTGAGAACTAGGTTCATTCTTAACAAGGTTGTATTTTACATAGATCCTTTGTGAATTGTGTCTGTCACTAAGAACTGAATACTTCTTTTTATGAGTTTCTCTATGGAAGAAATGGTGCCATCCTGTATTTTCTTTTCTAAAGAGGTTTCCATCATTTATCTACTTCTTCCTGGTTGTCATGCAGTGATAGTGGACATATTCTATATAGGAAATAAGGAAGAAAAGAGATAGGCTGATAAGATGGTTTCTAAATGAAACGTGTGGTTACCAGTAATAAAGGCTGTACATTTGGGAGATAATAACTATTATCTATAGGTATGTTCCACCATCACAGAACTAATCTACTTTCCTTTTATCAAAATATATATAGAGAGAGAAGACTTGTGTTTGATAAAAGACACAAAGAAGAAATAAGAAAGTTAATTTTGCACTGTGGGTTACACCAACGAGTGGCATGGCAACCATAAAAGATACATAGACAAACCGTGGAAAAACTCTGTAGAAAAAAATAAAGACAGTGACTTTTTAGCCACAGACACAACTCTTAAAAAGATAAGAAGGCAACTAAATCTAAAGAAACAAAACATCCCAAGCCATACATGCAAGCTCAGTGTTTCAGGACATAGATGAATGAACACCATCTTCCTGCTATTAAAATTATATTTTTCCTATTGTCCTGTGTGACACCCTGAGTGGGCGCTGTGAGTATCTCTACACTCCCTAGGCCAGGCCCCCATCTTGCCTGCTATGACTTGATGGAACCGTAATTGAAAGGTGTTCCTGCCCTGCCACGGAGACAGTAATACTCACTGGATCATTGTGGCTGATCCTGGGGCTCTGCTTCCCCTACACCCCACCCGCTCACCAATCATGAGAGCCGTTGTGTCACCACTGCAACTCCTGACTCCGGCCTTGTAAGGCCTCATAGATTCATAGATGTAAATTTGGAAGGGACCTAAGTAGATCATCAAGTCCCATCCCCCGCCCTGGGCAGGAGAGAATACTGGGATCATATGACACCACCTAGGTAATTAACAAGCCTCCTTTTAAAGACCCCAAGGCAGAAACCAGCACCAGTTCCCTTGGAAGTTGGTTCCAGATCCTAGCTTCCCTGACTGTAAAGTCCTGCTTTGTAATGTCCAGCCTGAACCTACTTTCAAACAACTTATGGCCATTATTCCTTGTTATTCCAGGAGGTGCTTGGGGGAACAGGGTCTCTCCCATTCCCTGCTGGTCCACCCTGGTAAGTTTATAGATGGCCACCAGGTCCCCTCTCAGCCTTCTCTTGTGAAGACTGAACAGGTTCAGGTCCTGTAGCCTCTCCTCATAGGGTCTGTCCTGCTGTCCCCAGATCATGTGCATGGCCCTCCTTTGGACCCTCTCAATGCTGGCCACATCCCTCCTAAATTGTAGCACCTAGAACTGGACACAGTACTCCAACTGTGGCCTGATCAGTGTTGCATAGAGGGGGAGGATCACCTCCTTGGCTCTGGTCGTGATGCATCTGTGGATGCATGAAAAGGTGCAGTTAGCCTTACTGACCATGTCCTCACACTGGTGGCCCATGTTCATTTTGGAATTGATAATGGCTCCAAGATCCCTTTCTGTCACTGTGCTTATGAGAAGCGAGTTCCCCAGCCTATAGGTATGCTGCTGGTTCTTACTGCCCAAGTGCAGTACCCTGCACTTGTCAGTATTGAATCCCATCCTATTCTCATATGCCCACCCCTGTAACCTGTCTAGGTCCAGTTGTATCCTGTCCTTCCCTTCTAGCGTGCCCACCTTGCCCCAAATCTTAGATTCATAGATTCATAGATTGTAGAGTTGGAAGGGACCACAATGGATCATTGTGTCCGACCCCCTGCCCCTGGCAGGAAAGAGGACTGAGGTCAGGCTACCAGGTGACTATCTAGCCTCCTCTTGAAGACCTCCAAGCTAGGTGATAGCACCACCTCTCTTGGAAGCCCATTCCAGATCCTGGCCACCCTTACTGTGAAAAATTTCTTCCTAATATCTAACCTAAATCCACTCTCAACTAGTTTACACCCATTATTCCTAGTCATTCCCTGGGGCACCTTAGTAAACAGCACTTCCCCTATTTCCCATTGACCTCCCCTCTTGGGGCCATCAGTGAATTTGAACAGGGTGCTTTTCACCCCCTTGTCCAAATTGCTAATAAAGAAATTGAACACTACGGGCCCAAAGAGTGAGCCTGGGGGACTCCCGTGCCCACATCCCTCCAGGTCAAATATGATCCATCCACCACCACTCTCTGGGTGTCGCTTCTCAGCCAATTTGTGATCCATCTGATTGTGTAGGCATCAATGCCACAGTCACCTAGCTTTTTAATGAGAATGGGGTGGGAGACAGTGTCAAAGGCCTTCCTGAAGTCCAGAAAGACTACATCCACCGCAACACCTGCATCCAATGATTTTGTGACCTGATCATAGAAGGCAATCAGGTTGGTCTGTCAGGACCTCCCCCTAATAAGCCTATGCTGCTTGCCCCTGAGCATCATCACCACTGCTGGTCTTTCACAGATGTGCTCCAGGATAAATTTTCTCAAAGAGCTTCCCCAGGATCAAAGTAAGACTATTGGACCTATAGTTGCCCAGGTCCTCCCTCCACCCTTTTTTTTTTTTTGAAAATGGGGACCATATTGGCCTTCTTTCAGTCTTCTGGCTCCTCGCCAGAGCACCACGAGTGCTCGTAAAGCCGTGCCAGAGGCCTCGGGATAACCCCTGCCAATTCTCTCAGAACCCTGGGGTGGAGAGCATCTGGCTGGACCTGCATATTTGAATACATTCATCCCCTCCAGAAGTTCCCTAACTTTCATAGATTTCATAGAGATTAGGGCTGCAAGGGACCTTGGAAGATCATCAAGTCCAGCCCCCTGCCCAAAGGGCAGGAAGTTAGCTGGGGTCATAGGATCCCAGCAAGATAAGCATCCAGTTTGCTCTTGAAGGTGTTCAATGTAGGCGCTTGAACCACCTCCGGTGGCAGGCTGTTCCAGACCTTGGGGGCTCGGACAGTAAAGAAATTCTTCCTTATGTCCAGCCTGAAATGGTCTTGTAGTAGTTTATGACCATTTGACCTAGTCGTCATCCCTTGTGGCGCTCTGGTGAACAAACGTTCCCCCAGATACTGGTGGTCACCCCTAATAAACTTATAGGTGGCCATCAGATCACCCCTAAACCTGCACTTTTCCAGGCTAAAGAGCCCCATGGCTCTCAGCCTGTCATCTTAGGGTCTGCTTCCCTGACCTCTGATCATGCGCGTGGCTCTTCTCTGGACTCTCTCAAGCTTCTCTACATCCTTTTTGAATTGTGGAGCCCAAAACTGGATGCAGTACTCCAGTTGCGGCCTCACTAAGGCCGAGTACAAGGGGAGAATGAGGTCCCGGGATTGGCTTGAGAAGCATCTATAGATGCAAGCCAGCGTTTTGGTCGCTTTTCTAGCCACAGCATCGCACTGCAGGCTCATGTTCATCTTGTGGTCAATGATGACCCCCAAGTCTCTTTCTTCCATAGTGCTAGCCAACATAGCACTGCCGAGCCTATAAGGATGCTACGGGTTTTTCTTCCCAAGGTGGAGAATCTTACATTTATCGGCGTTGAACACCATCAGATTCTCATCCGCCCACTTACTGAGCCTGTCCAGGTCAGCCTGGATCACCCGCCTGTCTTCTGATGTGGATGCTTTGCCCCAAAGTTTGGTGTCATTGGCGAACTTGGCCAGTCCGCTTCTGACTCGTGTCCACATCATTAATGAAGATATTGAACAGTATGGGTCCAAGGACAGAGCCTTGGGGGACCCCACTGGTCACAGGACAACACAATGAGTGACTTCCATCAATTACTACCCTCTGGGTCCGACCCCGGAGCCAGTTTTCCAGCCAGTGGATCATGGAGGACCCAAGGCAACAATTGGCCAGTTTCTCTAAGAGGTGATCATGGGAAACCAGATCGAAGGCTTTTTTGAAGTCAAGATATATGACATCAATCTCTTCTCCCTTGCCCAGGTGATAGGTCACCTGGTCGTAGAAGGAAATGAGATTGGTCAAGCAAGACCTACCTGCAACAAACCTGTGCTGGCTATCCCTTAAGATGTTAGTGTCAGCCACTCCATTAAGGATGGCCTCTTTAATAAACTTTTCTAAGATCTTCCCCGGGATAGAAATCAGGCCAATGGGCCTATAGTTAGCCGGATCCACTTTCCTCCCTTTCTTGAATATAGGCACCACATTGGCCTTCTTCCAGTCTTCAGGCACTACACCAGAGCGCCAAGAGTTTTCAAAGATCCATGCTAGAGGCTGGGCTATGATGCTCGCCAGCTCCTTGAGTACCCTGGGGTGAAGATTGTCAGGGCCGGCTGACTTGAAGGTATCCAGCTTCTCAAGATGTTCCTTCACGAAGTCAGCATTACTGGAGGGCAGGGGATCACGCTCACCCGGACTTCCCTGTCCCATAGCGGGCATGGGCGTCCCATTGGACTGATGAAAGACCGACACAAAGTACCTATTTAATAGGTTGGCTTTTTCCTGGGCGTCAGTTGTCAGTTGCCCCATCTGGTTCAGCTGGGGTCCAATGTTGCCCCTGCTTTTCCTCCGGCTCCCCACATATCTGAAAAAGGACTTTTTATTGTCCTTGATGCTCAAAGCTAGTTGGAGTTCATTTGCAGCCTTGGCTTTCCTGGTCTGCTCCCTAGAGGACCGGACCAGTGCAGAATAATCCTCCTTGGAGGTGACTCCCATCCTCCATCCTTTGTAGGCCTTTCTTTTTAGCCTCAGGAGGTCTGCTAGGTCCCTGGAGAGCCAGGCGGGCTGCTGTGCCCTCTTGCTGCCTTTCCTCCGAGATGGAATAGACTTAGTTTGTGCATTGAGGATCGCTCCCTTGAGGAGCAACCACTCTTCTTGAACTCCCCTTTCCCCGTGGTCATGGTCCCTTAGGGCCTCACTGACAAGCCTCCTGAGCTTGTCCAAGTTGGTTTTCCTGAAGTCAAGGAGTTCCGTGTTGCTGACTGACTTGCCAGCTTTTCGGCAGATGGTGAAGGTGATCAGCTCATGGTCGCTGTCACCCAGCTTCCCATCGATCACTAGGTCACCGACTAGGTCCTCCCCAGTAGCCAGTACCAGGTCGAGCAGCGCTTTGCCTCTCATTGGCCCATAGACTTCTTGAGTCATTAGAGGTCAGCCATGCACGAGAGCAAGCTTTGCGACCACTCAGATTTTGCTGAGTGATCCTCCCACGAGATGTCCGGGTAATTGAAGTCACCCATGACAACCATGGTCCTGAAGCATGCCGCCTCAGCCAGTTCCCGGGCAAGCTCCTGGTCAAGCTCAGGACTTTGGGTGGGAGGTCTGTAGTAGACTCCCACCATTGTGTCCCCTGTGCCGTGTTCCCCATGGATTTTAACCCAGAGGGTCTCCAGTCATCCACCCTGGTTGCCAATATCAGCTTGCAGGGACTCATAGCTTTCCTTAACATAGAGAGCTACACCCCCACCCCTTTTATCTACACGATCCCTCCTGTACAGGGTATAGCCATGTATATCCGTGGTCCAGTCATGGTTGGAGTCCCACCAGGTCTCCATTATCCCTCTGACATCATAATTATTTGCATTGAGCAGGAGGATGAGCTCCTCCTGCTTATTCCCCAAGCTCCTGGCATTTGTGTACAGGCAGGCAAGTGTCCCCTGGGGGGCTCCTTCCTTGCCCACAGATTTTACCAGGGCTGGAGCAGGGGTGGGATCCCTTAAATGCCTTGAACTGCTGGCTTTGCAAGGATTGCTCAGCGGACCAGCAGTGGCAGTAGTTCCCCTGGCCCCCAGCGGGCTTAGTTTAAAGCCCGGTGGAGCAGGTCAGCCAGTCTGGCTGAGAAGAGCCTCCTCCCTAGGGGAGAAAGGTGGAGGACATCTCTTCCCAGCAACTCGCTGCCTCTCTCGCCAAAGAGCGGGCCGTGGTCATGAAAGCCAAAGCCTTCCTGACGACACCAGCGCTGCAGTCTTTGGTTGACCACATGGATCCTCCTCTCCCTCCTCAGCCCATAGCCTGAGACTGGGAGGATCGACGAGAACACCACCTGTGGCCCCAGACCCTTTAGCCCCGCCTCCAAATCCCTGTAGCACCTCATGACCTGGCTGGGAAGTGCTCCGAGCCGTGTCATTGGTGTCCACATGAATAAGGAGCATGGGATAGTGGTCTGTGGGTTGAAGGAGCTTTGGGATCCTCTCCACAATGTCCCGGATGCGGGCTCCCAGGAAGCAGCAGACTTCCCAGGCTAAGGGGTCGGGGTGGCAGATTGCCCCCTCAGTCCCTCTCAGGAGGGAGTCTCCCACAACAAACACCTTACGTTTTGTCTTGGGGAGAGCAAGGGCGGTAGCTGCAGTTGGGCCCATGTTGCCTGTGGGAGCCGGCAACTCAGCAGGCTCTTCTGAAGCGGCAAGAGGTGCATACCTGTTGCTCAGCTCTAGTGGGGCAGGGGCCTTGGTGCAGCAGGCCTTAGGGCCCTTGACCACCTTAACCACCTTGACCAACTTGATCCTTCCTGACCCTGTGCCTGGCAGAGTCTCTCCTGAGTCTGTCCTGAATCCTGGTGGGGAAGTCCCAGTCCCTGCACAAAAAAATGGAGGCAAATAATTTTTAAAAAATGTCTGCCTTTTTCTCTGGTGCAACCACCAGATTGTCAAGCATATCCTGCATGGGCCCCACGTTACCCGGTGCCTTCTTCATACTCCCTATCTATTTAAAAAAGGACTTTTTGTTGTCCTTGATCCTTTATGCAAGCCCTAGTTCTGTATCTGCTTTAGCTTTCTTAACAGCCCCCCTACAGACCTCCCATAAGATCTCAGCCTCATCGGCCTCAGTATGAAGTGCAAGCTTATAGTTGCAGCTTGCCCCTTGCCCCCTAATCCTTGGCCCTCCTCCATCCCTGTACTGGGCCCATATCTGCAGTATCCACTGCAGGTTCAGGGATGCCTATGCTCAACCTGGACCCTAGGGATGGTGACGGACCCCAATCCCCTTCACATGGAGCTCAGGGAGTCCCATATGGCTGTCTTGTACTTCACCGACTTTCCCTCAGTGAGGCAGCACTGTGATGGGGACATGCTTTGCATAGTTGTGGTCTGGTAAACCCTGCATCTCACCTCCTACCTTCCCTGCCCCAACACCTGGCTCTGCCAGGGGTTTTAAATATCCCATGGTGGCAGCTGCGCTGATGTCATCAGCTGGCCACAGCCCAGTCTGAGTGACAGTCATTTGAACAGCCGGCACAGCACTGGCTCTCACAGCTTCATCCCTGTCTCGGTATCCCTCCTGGGTAAGTTTCCTGTGGTGCGAAGATCCCTGGGCTTTCCTCCGGAAGTCTCAGAGTCTGGTCCTGGCACTTCTGACCCCTGAGAGAAGCCCCAGCCACCACATTGTGTTATGCCATAATTGTCTATTTATCAGGACTCAGATCTTACTCAGGAGAATCCAGCACAATCACTTAGACCGGGATTTAGAAGAACCAGTAGAATGAAACTTAAAGATAGTTACTTTGGTTTCTCTGTGTAGCACAAGCTCTTAATAATAGTTACTATAGCCCAGGATGGCATGTTTTTACAGAGGAATTCCATGGAGTAAGATGTACTACTTGGCATTCTCTTTTTCTTCCTAGGAAAGACTCAAGGTTTGTGTTTGGCTCTAGGATGAGAATACTACAGTCATAGAAATGTCTGATACTCTTTTAATGAATTGAAGACCATTTTTTTAGCAACTGTGTTTTACATAACACCTGATAGGCAAAAAAAAAATTCCTGTATTGTTCTTCTCTGTAAGTTTTGATTTTTTTTTTCCATATTCAGTAGCCAAATTATTTAATTAAATGCTTTCTCTTTAAGCCTGTTACTCATATTTCCCCTTCCTTCACCCTCCAAAAATCTCTGATGGGAGAGGACCAGTGTGTGTAACATAACCCCCAGTTTGTTTGTTTTTTCCTCTTTTATTCTTTATAGATAGATAGATAGATAGATATGCATTCCCTTCCTCAACTATTTCTGACTTTTCGTCTCCCTCTCTCTCTTCCCAGACTTCAGCCCCTGCACCAAGCCTCTTTAACCCCTGCTGCCATTGTCTGTGTGTGTGCCTGTGTGTGTGCATGTGCAAAGGAACCAATAAAATATTGTGTCACCATCTCCACTGTTCAATAAAACCACTATCATTTGTAACCCCAAGTTGGGTTGTGTTTTAATGAGCCCTAGTCCCTTCCCTATCTTAAATTCCGGTCTCTGTCTCTCTCTCCCTTTCGGCTCTATCCCCCCATTTTCCTGATCTCTCAATTCTCTCTCCCCTTTCCTGCTACCTGTCAGCTCCTCTCTGTCCCTTCTCTGTTCCCCTTCTATAGGCTCTCAGCCCTGTTGCTTTCTGTAGGATCTCAGCCCCATTCCTGCCACTTTTTGCCTCCTCTCTGTCCCCCTTCTGCAAGCTCTTGCCCTGTTGCTTTCTGCAGGTTCTCAGCCCTGCTCCTGCCACTTTTTGCCTCCTGCCACCTCTCCCCAATCCCTATCTTCTCTGCCTTCTCTTTCACTCTCTCTCTGTTCTCCAGCCTCCCCTCACAGCCCCACTCCCAGTTTTCCTCTCCCTATGTACCTCTTGGCTCCCCTGTAGCCTCCTTGCTCTGACTCCAGCCTCCAGGCTTTTCCCTGGCATTGTTCCTTTGCTCTGCCAGCTTTTTCTGCTTTCAATTAACCTTAAGTTACCTCAACTCGCATCTAGTCTACCAGTTCTAATCTTAGCACTGGCAACTTCCATCTCTGTCTCCACCAGCAGTAACTTAAAGTAACCCCCAATCCTCAGCCCAGCTCTCTCTAGTCTGCTGGTTCTAATCCCAGTCCTGGCAACTTTTACACTCTCTCTCTTACCTTAACCTTCCCCAAAGTACACCAAGCACATGCATACACACCAGAACACCCAAGTTAGGAACTCACCTGTGTGTATGTGTAGATAAGTGGTATTGTGATGACGGTGGTCTTATGTATGTAGCCACCCGCCGGTGAGGTATCCCCGTCCCTTGTCTTGCCTGCCACAACTTTGATGACAAATTCTTACAGGAGGGTCCTAGTGGTGATCTTCTCAGAGGGGTTCCCCACCTGACACAGGTGTACTCACAGTAATGATGTAAGATGTTCCACAGGGCTCCGCCACCCCTACACCCCATCCACTCACCAACTGATCCTGGACTGGTAGGATGTTAGTCTTCACTTCTCTACTGGCTTGTCCTGCCGTCCAACTCAGGCATGAAGAGATTCGAGCTAGGCGGTACAGTTCAGCCTGCCCATCCCTTTTCGTCTCTCTATCCTTCGGTCCTTCTTAGACCTCTTTGGGCCTTTCCGCCCTATCTTGTTTAGAAGTAGTATTCTTCTGGGACTGGGAGGCCCATGGAGCTGCCTTCCCTTGCCCAATGCCTTCTAGGGGGTTCTGTACCCCTCCGTAACTCTATTTCCCCTTGCTCCCTGTCTCCACAGGGGAGTACGGGTATCTCCCTGCTTGCTGCTTGCTGAGAGCTCGGGGCTGTCCCCTTGTTTGCCTCTGGCAGAGGCTTGGAGGTTTGCCCTGCCTCCTGCGCCAGCATGGCAGAGCCTATCCTATGCCTCTCCCCGGCAGGAGCGTCTGAATGGCAGGCGTGCTGCCTGCCTTCTCTCCCTTTCTCTCACTCCCCCTCCCCACAAGTGCTGGTTGGGTTTTTAAACTCTTCCGCAGCAACCATGCCGGTCACTGTGATTGTCTCAGCTGTTTCCCTCACTGGGAACAGCTGCTTCAATAATCGGCGTAATGGCAGCTCGCGCAGCTGTAGCCGTGGTGGTGGCCGCTGCTGCAGTTCCGGCTCCTCTGACCAGGACTCAGAGGTGGAGGAGGCCATGAGTAAGGGTGCCTGGGTGACACTCCTCACTATAAGCACAAGAAACTACTCCCAAGCCAGAGGGGCTAAGATGGGCTATTCCCAGGCCCAGGGACCACATCCCCTGACAACAAACCAAGATAACATCAGCGTTGTTGAAGGCAAAAACCTGGAGGTGAGGTGGGGGCCAGAAAAGAGCCAGCAGGTGTGGCAGACCACATCAGGGGACCACGTACTGGGCTGATAGATCCTCAAAGGTGCCATACACTTTTTGTGGTTTTGTCAATGTTAACTGTTAAACTGTGAGGTCTTAAAAGGAATATGATTATATTTCTAAGTGGGGAAGAGGTCTGAGGTTTTTGAGAAGACTTCTGTTTATTTTTCTAACTATAAACAGCTCCCAGGATTTAAAAAAAAGCCACAATAAAAAGCTTCTTAAAACAATGCATAATAACAACTATAAAATATTACATGTAAATTACTCTTTAGCATCAACTCTTATACATCATTAGAAGTATTATATCAATATTTTAAAACCAAATAGAGCTTAAAAAAGAATTTCAATCTTTAACTTTGAGGTTTAAGATAAAGATTCTGTTTTAAAGAGGAGATATTCTTGAAACTTCTTGTACTTAAGGAAAATGAAGGTCATATAGTCAGAAAATTATTTAATAAAACAAGTAACTAACCCTAATACTTAACACACTGTTCTCTAAATGATGTGTACATAAAAGCTGTGATAACAACAGAGCAGTCAAAATCTTTTTTGGGGGGAGAGGGGAGGAATGGATGAATGGTATAAGAATAAATATAAAATATTTTTTATTGGTGACTTTAAAAAAAATCAATTTCCATTCTTCAGCTTCCCTCCCCTATAAAAGAAACTGCAAATAATACAGATATGTCTCTTCCTATTCTCAAACATTAATATTGATCCTCAAAGGAAAACTAAAATGAAAAGAAAGCGAGAACATCCAAATTAAAGAAGATGCGGTAGCATTAAACTGGCACTGCTTATAATCATTTTGTATATATATTTTTTCCATTACTTATTCTGCTGAGTCACTTCAGCTTTGAGCATGGTCAATGTAATTGCATAAAAAGGACCAGTGTAAACTCCTGACTTACAACAACCAATTAAGCTCATCCTAAAAAATAAACATTGTTTTTTTTTATAAATGGTCTACAGTGAAGGCAACATTTAAAGGTCAATGGTAAAGCTTAATCTCCTTTTCACAGTGCCAATAACAGTGAAGTTATCAAAAACATATTACCTGCAGGCTCTCCTTGCTACAAATAAAACCAATTTCTGCACATATCTTTTGCAGGGTTTTCCCCATTGAACTCTTCAAGAAAGACACCAAATATTATCTTATTGCAAGTTTGTTCCATGCAGCCCCAAATAAGAAACCTTCCTGACCAAAATATGCCCTCAATTAAGTAGGTATTATGGAAGTCACAGTTTGATTCTCTGCTGGCAAATGACAGGTATCTGAATATAAGTGATTCCAAAAGCTAGGTTCCTCAAACAAACAGGTATAAATAAACTTTGTCATGAGGAAAAGAAAAGGAATATTGTTAAAGGGTCATATACAAAATATTCCTCAACAGATATTAGAAAATGATACCCAGAGAGTCAGGAAGTTATATGTACTAAACTAAACCTAAGCAAATAACCTGAATTAAAGGTTAAAGTTTTCCTATCTCCTCATTTGAATTCTTAAGAACTTTTGTTTAATTATAGGTAATTCTATATATTCCATCAATATTCCAGAAAAAAGGTACTGGCAGGAATGTTGGAAGAAAAAGAGAATTTTAAGTAAAAATAGGAAAATCCTACTCTGTGGAGGGATCCTGATATATAGCCCAGTCACTTGTGGGGCAGAGGCAGAAATCTAGTCCTGGAGAAAGAACATTGGATTGATGGAATCAACTTGTCTCTTTGGAGCACATGCATGCACACAACCTAGGAAATGAGACAGATTTCCAAAGAGGGGAATCCCTTCCACACCTGACATGAATACTTATCATCAAGCCTGTCTTGACCACTGTAAGATGGGAATATTGTCCACTAGGCCTCTGCAAAGTGGCTAATATTCACTTTCAATTCACATTCAGCTAATTTGGGGATCATTGATTTGATTTGATTCAGTGATTCAAATCACTGTCCCAAATCAATTCCGCCAAATCATCCAAATCTCTGAATTGGCCGCATCCGCTGCCTGCTCTCCCAGCCCCATCAATGGCTGCTCTGCCTGGCCTCATCTCCTGGCTTTTTGGGGAAAAAGAAAAGCCCCCAGTTACTGGCTGCTGCCCGGGGGAGGGGCGATCCCTGCTGCCCCACACTGTCCCACACTGCATGGGGGACTCTACCATGAACTCCCATCCCCTACCTACTCTTCCAGCCCCAGCCTCAGATCCCGGGTCTTTAAAAACAAAAAAAACCTTGCACTCACTGCTTCCTACCAGGTGGAGTGGTGATCCCCTCTGCCCGCCACTGCCCTGCGCTGCATGAGGGGCTCTGCCACAAGCCCCCAGAAACCTCAAGGCCACTGTAGCAGCTGGTGAGTGCAGGGTTTTATTTTGTTTATTTAAGACCAGGGAGCTGGGGCAGGTGGGGCAGCCATGGGAGTGGAGCTGGGAGAGTGGGTGGGGGTCAGAAGGCTCGTGGCAGAGCCCCCAATGCAGTGTGGGGAAGTGGGGATTGCCCTTCCACCTGGCAGCAACTAGTGGTTGGGAGCTTTTTTTGTTTGTTTTTAAAAAGCTGGGATCTGGGTCTGGATGGGGCAGGCATGGGGGGGGGAAGGGACAGCAGGCAGGGGTCAGGAGGTACTCAGGAGCTGGTGGAGCAGGCAGTGGATGGGGATGGGTGGGGGTCCCCCCATGGTCCTCTCCCCGCCTCGCCCCTACCCTCTACTTACCAGCACAGAGTTCAGGTCCAGCTCCCTGCAGGAGCGAGAAGGGACTGCCCAAATCTCCAAAGCTCTTTGAATCTTTTCTTAATTGATTCAGAGAGCTTCAAATCAATTCAGACCTTTTAATTGGTGTCCTGATTCAATTCAGATTCAGAGATTCAGCCGCTGAATTGGGCAGAATCTCCTCTGAATCAAATCAGCACTCGAAGCTTCACACAGTCCTATTGTCCACCCAACTTCAGGGATAATGTGGGTATCTGTATATGGTTTATGAAAATGGGGAGGCCAAGCCAATGAATGCTTGTGATCATTCTGTGAACTCAATATCACATCAGAATGCTTAATGATACAGAGACTGGGTTTCTGGCTTACAGATGGTTAGCCAGAGTAGGCAGGTTTGTTTGACACTTGAGTTAGATGTAGAAGCAGGTTTCTAGTCACTGTTAATAACTTGGCATGCTTGTGGAAACTGGCTAGGAGATCTGGGGCATGCAAGAGTATTAAAGGCATAAACTACAAAATTGATCATAATCAGTTTCACATCCCAGGTTGTTTTTAAGGACTAGTTTTTTTTCACTTTGTATTTGGCTGCTGCTTCAGACCAAATGTATTCTTTTGAGCAAGTTCAAAGAAGTAAGCTTCAGAAAGAGAAATTCTGAATCAGTGCTGTGTGCAGTATCTTCAAGACCTCCTTGGGTTGGGATATGTTATCTGGTTCAGAAGTCTAGGATTTCCATCAGGCAAGCAATGTTACTGAATCTGATAGAGGACAGGAAAAGGTATTAATACTCTACCTGTAGGGATGAAGTCAGGGTAAAGAAAGGTGATTATGAAATAAAATCAGGCAGTGGTCAATGAAGATCATTGTCATTTCTTGAAGTCATTTAGTGGGGGAAAAATG
This sequence comes from Alligator mississippiensis, assembly GCF_030867095.1. Lineage (NCBI taxonomy): Eukaryota > Metazoa > Chordata > Crocodylia > Alligatoridae > Alligator > Alligator mississippiensis. Next base: position 37,370,871 of record NC_081829.1, read on the forward strand.
AAAGATGATTCTTGAAAACATCAAATAACCCACTTGGGTTCCACAAGAACTGGAGCCCTGGTGCTGGAATGGTTTTGACTTTAGTGAAAAGCAGCTACAACAATGGATATTCAAATGTATGCTTGGGATTTAGAGGAATTTAATCAACTCCATTGAAGAACAGGGGCAAAACATCTCAGAATTTCATACTACATTTCATGATGTCAGAGGTACTTTACGGTTTGACAACTTCAGCTAGCAGTATCATTTACTCAGCAACCACAATGGATTACTAAATTTAGAGAGAAGGATCAGTTTGAGACTACTGTGGGGGTTAGCAAAGAAGGAATTGGACATCTCTCTTCATCTCCACAAACTCTAAGGCTCTTTTGCCCCATCTTTGAGTGTCAATGAGAAGGGGAAAGAAAGATGGGGTGAGGGAGAATTTTAGGGGTAGTAACATAAGTTGTGGTGGTTCAAGTGATTAGGGAAAGATTTGTAGCTGAAGCAATTTAGAGTGTCCTTGTGTGGAACCTACAAGTTCAAGGAAACTTCAGTTCATGTCAATCTCAGTGACTGAGGATCTTATTTGGCCAGACAGAACTTAATAGGCATAAGCCATTGCAGTTCTGTTTCAACTGTGGCATTGAAATGCAAATAAGTATATGACAGGTATGGGCTGAAGGGGCTAATTCATTTGTGTTTACATGTTAAGTTATTTCTGTTTATCCCTCCAAATTTGAAGTGAATGAACCATGGGAGTTTGTGACTAGATAGGAATGTGATGAGACTGCCTTCAACTTCATTGTTAAGCCTCAGCTATGAGGCAGCTTTGATTTGGCCTGGATGGAGCATAAGAATGCCCCAGTAGGCACAGTATGGTACATTTCCCTAGAAACCCTTGTTTAGGCATTGGTGGTGATTTGAGTTTCAGTAAGTATGGCAAAAGAGGCATCTTCCGTGACATACGTTTTGACAGCCAAGAGGCAGCCACCTCAAATGAGAGGCAGTACACCTGAGTGAAAATAATTGGGGACTTTGATGAAGTCAATCTCCCTCCAAGGCAGTGATATTTAGGACCAATCCCAGGCCTTACTTCTGGGGATGATGGTAAATATTTATTCAATGGTTGTCAAAGTGATGTGTGAATTGGGAGACTCTTCAATTTGTATGTGGATGCAAGGAGATAGTAATCCCCTTCCACCCTCACACCCTTACCTGAGATATTCCTGAGAAATTCAGGGGAAAATGTCTCTAAATAACACCTCTCCGACAGGGAAATGTATATTTTTCTAGTCAAAGTTAGGGAAGTACTAAGTATCCCTTGGACTGAGGGAAGCAGCCAAACTACAGGCTGATGCCTCCTAATAGCACTTCCTATTTCAGGTGCTGTTTCCCAAGGAAATCCAGAGCCTGGAAGTGGACTCAAGAGAAGGCTGGGCAACAGTCACATTCAGAGTGGTAGTAACCCCTTTCCTCAGCTACTTCCTCCTCATGCTAGGGAGGACAGTGGAATTCAATCAATTGCCTCTGACCAGATGTGGAAGTTAAGGAGGTGATGATATCAATCCATGGTATGGAAAGAAGAAAGAAACCATTCAGGAAGAAATCAGACCCTACACTGTATGAACTGTTGGTGGATAATTCCTAGATGTGTTGGCTTAAATCCAAATTAATCTACATAACTTTCATAATCTTTCTTCTTGTATTGGCTATGTGGGGAAGGAAAGATTCTTATTTCAGAATGAAGGTCCACATGTGGAGCAGGTTCCTACATGTAGGGCAACTGGCCTAATTAATTTAAATTCCTTCTTAGCTGAACCATAGCAGCATTTGTTTGAAACAAATTGCATTGTTATGTTTAGATTAAATAACATGCATATACAACTCCTTCCAGCAAACCATTCATTTTCTGCCATTGTTTGATGAGCAGAACCTTAGTACTTGCAGAATAAAGTACCACTTAATGTGAAGAGTGTAGGATAAGTAAGTCTACTGTGCTTTCTGGTAAAATCATATAATCACAGGTGATAACTGGTAAAAGCCAGGTGGATTTTTTTAGTCTCCAGGAAACACTCACTGACCCTCCCCTATGCCCAAAAGTAGAAACAGCAGTAACTTTATAGGCATGAATATTATGGCTTTTCAGGCATAAGAAAACAACTATTGATAAGGACACTATACTTCCAAAGCTAATTTTTGTGTGCAGAATTTCTGGAAGAGTTTTTACCGCACTAGCAGATTAACTAATTAATGTGTATAAAGCACACTGACTTCCTTGGAGAAAAGGCCTCTACATAAATGCAACGTATTATGATTATAACCTGTTATAAATAACCTCCTATTACTAGGAACATTGTTTTAAAATGTTTTTATGGCTTCATTCAAAACAGAGACTAAATCTAATTACTACAGCAAACTTAACTATCTGAAGTCCAATCAGATGTTTATAATAGTTTAATTTCTAAATCACTATTTCATTAGATTTGATACGCCATAAAGTGACAGTTGAGAGCAACTTGTTTTGGCAGGAACCTGTGGAACAAAATTACCCGGCAAGGACTGCTCTGAAATAATTCAGATGAGGAATGTGTGAACTGACTTAAGCTTCAGCTCTCTTTTTCAAGGAAACATTTCAGTAACTCCTCTTCTTCTGTTTTCTTGCCCTTGCTTTTCTTCTTCCAGGCAACAGTGTAAATTCAAAAGAAGTTTCATTTCAGATAGTAGCTATTAGTAAATGCCATGATTTTACTAGTGGCATGTGTGAGAAAAACACAAATTATATAAAGTTCTCTAAATAAAGGAGACACACTTTTTCTAATCTGTTTTTTAATACTTAGATTAAATTAATGTATTCTGGAGTATTTTTCATACATACTACAACAGGACTATGGCATCCTCAGTTCAGGAGTTTGGGAACTTGTTTTTAAGTAGCCTTTTTTGAGAGTGCCATTTCCAATAACATGCAATAACAGATCCAGTGTCTGTCCAATTCAGCATTTCCACTTTTTTGTAAAAAATATATTTTTATTCATGACATGTTTTTCTTTTTTTATTTCTTTTCATGCCTTCATTTTCCATTTAAGGAGGGAGAGCTGTACAGAGGTTAAAGTAGAGGATGGGAACTCTTAAGTTACTTCTGGCTCTGCAGTTATTTTTTCATGAATCTTGGCAATTTCAGCTATTTTGTGAGTCTTTTTTCTTATTTGCAAAATAAGGAAGTTACACAATGCTTTTCAAATTGCACTGATATTTTCTGATGCATTCAGTTTATAATCCCTACATTAAAGTATTTTTTTAGTAGCTGGCTGGAAGCACTTCTAGTGTGACTATAGGTGTTTGCTAATTGAATGTTTTATCTGTCTGTCTCAAATCTGAAGATTCTTAATATTTGCCTATATCATGGGTAAAGGATACATCAGGTTCATTAACACTTATATATTTTAAATAATATTTTAAGGCCTCAATCCTGCAAGACTTATGCATTAAGTGAATCAGGTGCATAGGAGCATTACTGCCAGTCTTATATGCTTAACATTAAGCACATTTGCATTTGTAGGGTTAGAGTCTGCATGTAATCATGTGAGGATTTAAGGGATTTAAATTACTAGTCATGCTTTCTGTGTTTTCCGTATCTGAATACCTTGTTGTTAACGTACTCTCCAAAAAGAAAACTCTATTGGAAGAAAACGGCGCATTCCTTTTTGGAAGAGAGATGAAAATTGGAAAGGGCATGATAAAGTAGCATAATACTGCTTGTGGCTGCCCTGCACTACAAGTGACCTTCATTTTTAGTTGTTGGGTAGCCGATCTGAATTGTCTTTGCTTTTAAAAGCAATGTTAATGACTGCTCCCCACTCCACTGTCCTCTTGTACAAACATTTTAGAAGCAATGACCTAAAGAATAAATAATAAAAGCAATCCCCTCCTAAATTGACATTTTAATAAATCAAAACGACTGCACTTCACTGTCATAGGACTGGTGCTTGAAGCAGAAGATAATGTACGCTTCATTTTTTTTCTCGTGCTTTTCCTTATGCAGCTGTTTTCCATACTTTTAAACCTCCATTAATAGTTCTCTTTCCTGGTTGTGAGGCATATTTCATTTATCCTTTTATTTTAAAAATCTTTGAAAAATCAGACCAATATCATGGCACTATAGTGTTTTCTAATGAATAGGCCATGTTTTACCAGGCTTAGATTATTCTTCTGTTTTCTGGAGATTGATGCAGTAATTCATGAAGATCTGGCAGAAAGCTGGGAAAGACTGATGCATTAATCTACTTCATGAGGAATTTTCCACTTTATCTTGTCAAGATTGTGGCAAACACATATTAGTAGTCTGGCAGCCAATTTGTCAGCCATTTGGATATGGTGTACAGAGGGAGTCGTAATAGTAGTGCTCAAAGTGGAGTTAGTGGCACCATTACCAAATACATGTTTGTAACAGTAAGAGGAAAGGCAAATGGGTTATAAACATTTATGAGCCTAAAAAAGCTTACATGAATTGAGAATTGGGTGCATAGCTCTTTTAAGGCTCTTTTTTGAAGTGTCCCAAAAAAATATCTTTTTTGTTTTTTTAATTTTTAAATTAATATTAAATATTTTGTAAACAGATATAGGCTAAGCTATAGTATAGCTAGGTTCACCTATGAGCACAGCTTAATTATTGGTTGAATCAAGGTTTGTTTATTTATTAAAGAAAATAAAGACTACGGATCTGGGGTAAGTGCACTGGATTCTCTTCTGCATCAAACTTTTGTGGGGAAATGAAAGGAGGGCTTTCTTTCCTTAAGTTATGGTTTGTTGATTCTATCCCAGGTGTGGGCCAGAGCACAGGCAGAAATAGCATGGTGTGTTATTATACCCTCTGCCATCTGACAATAATCACCACTGAACCTTTTACCATTTGGGATTACTTGAGTGCAAGAAGGAAACTTGCAGACAGTCTCTAATCCCTTTGTGTTGCCTTTTAAACCATTTGGGCAGCACAATCTGCCTCTGTATCTGCAAAGCAGTAACAGCACTACCATAAGAATCATTTTTTGTATGAAGTGTTGATGAGAGGTCTGAGAGAATCTAAACTCATTAATGTGGTTCTTTTTATTAAAGGACTAGGTGATGTTTGTGGCAGGAAAAAATCAGAGGAGGAAAGAAGGAGGGTTCTCACATATGGTAACATCTGATTTTAAAACCACTTGAGAAATAAAAATAAAATAGAAGGGGAGAAACATCTGCCCATATGTAAACTGCAGAGCAACTGCAGTGTATCCAAATGTCTCAGAAGGGATAAGATTTCCATGCATTTGTGGAAGATCCTGTTCCCAAGTGGCAAATGTAAATGGTAAACTATTTCATGTGTTTCTAATAGGAGGCAGCACAGGGTTTCATAAAGCTTTCAAAATAGTTCTGCCCACAAGATTTAGATCATCTGAAGTGAAAATATATAAATATCTGTGCATCATTTTGAGAGAGAAAGCTATGAAGTGTGGCCAGTTAAAAAGCATTTTTAAAGTTCAACCATTCACTGCTATCAGTGTCTTTTTCCAGAAAGAGATAACAATTCACCCTGGAATATAACTGGTTGAAATATTTCACATTTGGATTATTTTTAATAAATGTTCATAATAATTTTGGATGAAAAAAGTAATTTATTTTTCAACCAGCTTTGTATTTTGTCTGATAGCAATAATTTCAGAGTGTTAGACCCCAACTCCATGCAATGACTAGGGAGACGATGGTCCAATTGTCCATGGATCCTGTTACTCATTAGCCAGAGCAGACAGGGAGCAAACACCAGCACACATTGCTCACAACAGCTTTTTATTAGAATGGAGACAGCTTTGGGCGAGCTTGCACACTGAGAGAATATGAGGAGCAGCAACGAACAATAGTTTTTTTCCACATTTATGCACTTTGGGTCATGTTTATTAACATTTATTCTACCCTTGCCCCTCTTATGTTACACCCATTTCTCCTCCCATCTCAAGCTCTGCCTCTGTTTACTGTTTGCTTCATTAGCATGGAATTGCCTATGCATTTCATTAATTTTTTTATGACTTCTTGCTATCTCAGCACATGTCTAAGACCTTGACTCCTTTTCTTCAGTCAATGGGCGGACTTTGACCAAAATCTGGAAGCTTCTGGAGGCTTCTTCACCAATCACAATTCACCTTTTTGCATACGTTCATCTCGGATTCTGTTACCAATTACATGTTGTTTTCGATGTTCCAGTCTGTTTTTCTGTTTCAGGTTGTACCATCTTCTATCTTTTTTTGGATCCTTTATCATATTTCATTCCTCGCTGTAGCTGGTTCACAGCACACAGACTCACACAAATTCACTTGCTGCTTTTCTCTCAGAAAATGGTTGACACAGTTAAAATGGTTACTTAGCATAAGCAAATGGCTGGCTTAGATATCATTCTGCCTTGTGGTCAGCAGCTCTGCTAGGCCACAGGTAAAGCCTTTGCATTCAGCTGCAGATTCAGTGCTTCCTAATAATCCAAATTATTGTCACCCTAAAACAGAGTAGAGTTGGCCCCAACAAAGTGAAGGCAGATTCTATTTCCCCATCACCCCACTCAAAATTAGAATTTAGTTTCATGTTGTACCAAGCAGCAGCTTCACAAGTGTTATATTTGATATCCTTTTCTTATAGCCTGCACTGTCATTGTCTCAACTCTGACTTCACCACCCATCACTGTTTCTGAGAGCTGTATCTGCCAAAAGCTATAACTGCATGGGAATGAGATATGAGGTTCCTCAATTATAAGCTTTGCAAAGTTATTAAGGAAAGATTAAAAATTCATGTTTGCATTTTTGATATGTGTTTTATGGATTAATTCTGTGAACAATGATCATGAGGCCTGTTTAGAAAACAGTGGAAAAATTAAATGCAAACATTATGAAACTTTACTTCTCTATTAATATTGTGTACCATAGTAATCAGTGAATATCAAACTGTACTTTCAAATATTACATTTAGATGGTTCTAACCAAGGTGCCTGTAGATGTGTGGGGATGCTGCTCCAATACACTGTAATTATAGTGCATCAGAGTAGACTTGATTAACTGAGTCTGCTGGAGCATGGTAATTAGCATTTCTGCATCTTGTGCCTGCATTTCAAAATGGCAGCGAGGGCGCTTTAACTAAAGTTTGTCCAATGAGATTTTAAGGTGCCCCAGACACCATTTTAAAGCATGGGACACTGAATACATGAGACACTGAAGGTACTTTAATAAGAGAAGTTCTCAGAGCCACTCAAAATAAAGCCCTTCCTTCCCTGCCCCTCTCCCCCCTCCCTCCACGGAGCACATACAAAGACAACATGTGTAGACAAGCACTGTCAGGGCTTTAGGCACCCTAAAAATGGCATGCCCAATCTAAAATTAGTTTTCATCAGACAAGAAATGACTGTGTATTGGCATGCAGTTAGGAAGATCCAGGCTAGGGACAGACATTCACAAAGCCTGAGCCTGAATTGATTAAATCTTCGCAGGTTATTTTAACCTGGCTAGGCTAAACCAGTTGGAAACTGGACAGACATTCTCTCTGGACTGAGGAAATTCAGGCACATGCCTGCAGTGGCTCAGGCTAGAAACCAGGGGGCACTAGAGAAGCCCTCCATTCCCTTGCACAGAGTTGAGCTGAGGGATGTGTGGCCAGGCCCCAGCAGCACTTTCTCATTAGGGAGATCTGCCTATGGCATCCCAGGCTTTTCCCCACTGGCTTTTCAAGGGAAGGGAGAGTTGTCAGCCCCCAGACTCTTGCTAGTAGATCTGCGCAAAACACCATTGTTTTGTTTTGACATCTGTTTTGCCATTTCAAAGGGACAGAATTTCATTTTGTCATTTCATTTCATAATGAAACACTGTCCCATTTCATTTTGTTGAAACACATTGAAACAGCAAAACAGTTGTGACAGGCTAGCTGGCAGTGACCTAGCCCAGGGGTTTTGAAAGGGTAAAAGATGATTGGAGGACTTGGGATTCCCTTTCCTCACCAATCTAGTAATGATTTGGCCCAGGGGTTTTGAAGGGGTAAAAGACAACTGGAGGACTTGGGATTCCCTTTCCTCACCAATCAGGCCCAGAGATTCATCTCTCATGTCCCCTGATTGGCCCCTTGGGTCACCTGGAGGGGGATAAAAGGGGCAGCACAGCTGACTCAAGGGGAGACCAGCGAGGGACAATGAGGAAGGAGCTTCGAAGAGCTGGCAAGAGCTGAGCCAGTGGGGCAGAAGCAGTTGCCCCAGAAGAGCATGAAGGAGCAGGACCTGCAGGCAGCAGTAGGACCCTCAGCAGCATGGTGTGTGGCCAGCAAGAGAGGCATCCAGCTGGGCTCCAGGATCCCCTGCAAGAGGCTATGGCCAGCAGAAGGATCTGAGCAGCGACCTGAGGGGTCCCAGCTTGGCTTCCAGCTCCTCCAATCAGAGGCCAGGAAGCTCAATGTGAGGCTGGGGATCCAGGAAGGTCAAGAACCCTAGCAGCTTACAGCAGTACCAGCAGTGTTGGCTGTGTGGCAGTGTTCCTGCCTACCATGTGAGAACTCTGGGTTTAAGTCCTAGCTTTGGTGACTTGGGGGATGTAAGCTAACAAGGGAAAATTCCTCTTGCAGTAGCTAGGAGCCATTGTGTTTTCCCCCCTTTCTCCCCTCCAGTGACCCAGGCCCTATATTTCTTTGTCCTTTGACATTTTGTACTTTGTGCCTTTTTTTATATTTCCCCAACCAGTATTGTTTGCTCTGTTGTTTGTGTTTTGTGTTTTATATTTTGTTAACCCTGTCTTTTACCAATGATTGTAAGTGTCTAACCTTTGTTGAATCCTGCCCCTTGGGGCATTGTGGTGTCCACTATACCCCCCTGATTATGCCTGTTATGTTCCCTCATTAAAAGGTATATGGTTAAGTCCCCAGTGGTGGTCTGGCTCTGCTCTATAGGGGGAGGAGAATCCCTACACCTCCCACAGTGCTTGTGCACCTGCTCTGATCCCTTCAATTGGAGAGGGGGCACCTTTTGGAGTACCGCCCAGGTTACACAGTTTTAATGTTTCACCCATAGGCTATAATGGAGAATGATGAAAATACTTAAAACGTTGTCATTTCTTTCCTGATTTGGATGAAAAATGTGAGGACAGTAGCCCCTTTTGAGGGCATGAAGCTTTCCAAGTTTCATGGAGATAGGTGCAGAGGTTCCTCAGAAACTGTGCCTCAGACTACAAAAAGCAAAACTCATGACGTACCGGCAGCAGCAGCCTCTTATCATCTGGGATGCAGATCTGGGGGCCCATACCCCCAGGAGGGCTGCAGGGCTGTGCTGGACTCCTCCAAGAGGTATAGACCCCCAGATCTGTGCCAGATGACAGGAGGCTGCTGCTGTCACCTGGGACTGGCACTGGTCACACCCCGCACCCAGCACCAGGGAAGACTGATCCTGCCACTTGCCCCAGGCAGTAGCAACAGCCTCATGTCATCTGGCATGCAGATCCAGGGTTCCTCAACCCCAGGAGTACTTCAGGGCTGTACCAGACTCCCTCTGGGGGTGCGGGCCCCCACATCTGTGCCAGATGCCAGGAGACTGCCACTGTTGCCTGGAACTGGTGCTGGGTGCAGCCTGCACCCAGCACTGGGGAACACTGATGCTGCCACTGTCCTCAGGCAGCAGTGGCAGCCTCCTGTCATCTGGCCCAGTTGCAGTAGGCAGAGAGCGCCAGGGCTGCGCTCTGCCTCCCACTGCTGGGCTGAGCTCCATGGGCCTATGGAGCTGCTTGGAGCACAGCCCTGGTTGTCCCCTGCCTCCCACCACTGGGCTGCTTCAAAAATCTAAACATTTTGAAATGTTTTGAGTGCCCTCATTTCATTTTTAAGCTGTTTTGAAGCTTTTTGTTTCATTTTGTTTTCACTGTTTCGAGCTTGAAATGCACCAAAACAACTTCAGAATGAAATGCTTGGCTAAATTTCACACAGCCCTACTTGCTAGCACTCTGAGGTAAGCGGGGGCCGGGGTGCACTGCATGCATCTGTTGATGATGCAGAGCTTTTTGATCTCCCTCCCTGCTTGTCAGACTGTTTGCAGCAAACTGACAGGTGAGCAAGGTAGCCCAGAGCTAATGAGAATCTTTATCACCCAATTCGCAATACAATAGCCTTTCTCCCATTACTTCAAACTCTTCTTAAGCAACTTACCTGGGTGACATGTTGATTAGCTCCAAAAGCCCTCTTTTGTCTGCCTGCCTGTCCCAATTAAATTGGAGAGACACACAGACAGACACCTCTCAGCATCAGCTAGCACACCATATGCCTAGGGTCCATGCTGTGGAAGATGGGAAGGAGGGAGGGGGTGGGGATTTCCTGCTTGAGTAGCAAGGTGGGGTAGGTCAGGGGGAAGCCAGCAGCCCCTGCTGTGTCTGCAGTCTCTGCTGGCTTATACAGCACTAGCTAGCATACCACATGCTGGCTATGGTCCATGCTGTGGGAGAGAGGAGGAAAGGATCCTTGTTTAAGCAGGAAGTGGTGAGATGGGAGGGGGAGGGTGCATGGGGAAGCCAGCAGACCCTGATTTATCTGAAAGTCTGTGCCAGAGGAGCTCTGCCCAGGGAACAGAGAGGAAGGGCCATCCCTGCTATGAAGCAGAGAGCTCCACCCAGCTGAGAGACCATGCCAGGATGCTGAGGGTGTCTGGTTTATCTTAAACCAGCAAGGGATCTAGGGCAGACATTGCATAAAACAGTATGAGCCATATCAGTTAAGTCTGATAATGTATTCAACCATCTTTATTTCAAACTGGTTTCAGCCATTTCCAAACTGGTTTATGTGCACTGAGCATCTGTTTTGTTAATTCACTTTAGGTTCTATACAACTCTAGAGAAGGAGTTCTGCCAGTGACTGTTTTGAAGTCAGACATTTACAGGGATGATAATAATCCACTGCATCCATTTACTTGGGGATATGCAGTCTGTCAGCCATGCCCCAAAATAGATAAACAGGTAGAGATGCTCAAGGAAATCTGGGATGCATCATCTCAGACCATTCCCTGGACAGCATTTGTTGTAAATGCTCCTATGGGACCATTTTTGTGAATTAAAATTACCTTCCTTGAAGTAGAATGTTGCAGCAAACTCTGTCTACCCTTCCATGGACATGAGTCCATCCAAGGGCATACAGCTCTGAGGATAGATTTTGTGCCAGAAAGAGAAGAATTCATACTCTTGTTTGTAGTGTCTCAAATTTGGAAGAATTGCTTGTATGAATAATAATACATTATCAAAGGATGTTCCCTCATCACTAGAAATCAATGCAATTATTAATTTAAAAAATAAGTATAATCCTGTACCTACTAAAATCAGTGGAGTTCTTCCATTAACTATTTTTTTAGTAAAAGGAGCATTGGGACAAAAGTCCAGGAGATGATCATTGTATCATAAAACACATCACAAGCAAGAGTTTCCAAGGTAAGAACTAACTGCAGAAAACACATCATCTGGTGCACTGGGAGTCTGCTGTTAAGTGACAATATTCTAATGAAGTAACAAGTATGAGTGTTAAAGGAAATGGAAACCTAGAAGTTGAAAAATATGCACTCTGTCTGCCCATTGCTGGAACATGGAGTCAAGACTATTGACAGAGCAGCAGCAAGTTTAAAAAACCTGCATTAGGGGACAGTGTTCCATTATCAGTGTACCTGGATCTCTACCAGGAACTGCCTCCCGTGTCCAACTGTTTGCATATAATGAGCTCCTTTTGCTCACTCTGTCCCAAGATAGTGGCTGTAACATGCTTCTCCGCCTATAGGGGACATAATTTTCCTTTCACCCAGTTTCTACTCCTTTTTGGACAGTATGTTTTATCCACTCTATAGAGTCAACCCTGTAACAGGGAACCAGATGTTCCTATTACTTTAAGAAGAAAGCACAGCAGGCTAAGCTTGTTGTGGGGAGCTATTTGAACTACAATATCTCTTACACCCTTGTGTATAGCTAGAGATTCACTGATAGGAAGAGGTGGGGCTGGGGCCCATAAGACGAGTGCCAGATGTCAAGCGAATAGTCTGGCCCTGTATGATACAGGGAGAAGAGCTCCTGGAGGAAGATGGCAGCAAAAGGCAATCCGAAAGATAGGCAAGCCACCTGATAAAGCTTGAAGGAGAAAGCTAAGGGAACAAGCATGGCTTGTGGTGTGGCTTTGACCCAGAATAGGGGAGAAATTTAATTTGGAATCAATGTGTTTGTATTTGTGTTACTTTTAGGTTGATACCAAAGGCTACAGGTGTGGTATGGAAGCCACAGGGGCACTTGAGACGCATCCAGAATAGAGCCCTGCAAGGAACAAGGACCACAGGGGGATGAGAAGCAAGAGAGCATCTGGGCCAGGGTCAGGGCCAAGGCCAGGGCCAGGGGGCTTAGTAGTCTGAGAAGAATTGGTCCAGGGCCAGGGGCCTGGGGCCTGAGAAAGGTGGGACCAGGGCCAGAGGTCCAGAGCCTGAGAAAGCTAGGATATGGCTGGGGTCCAGAAACCAAGGTCTGAGGCAGTATACCTAGGTTGAGGGGGCCCAGCCAGAGACAAGAGGCTGAAGCTGGAAAGCCCAACAGTTTGAGGCCTGAGTATTGCACTGGGGCCAAGTATTGCACTGGGCCCCAAGTATTGCACTGGGCTCCAAGTATTGCACTGGGGCCACAGCCCCCCACCCCCGAGTGATATCAACTACCACCTGCAAGGCATGAATGTGGCTATAAGAGATGATGGAGGCCATGAATACCACCCGTAAGGTGACTGACACCCTGAGACACTAATAGGGCCAGGACAGCCACAATTTAGACTGCCTATAGATTTGCTGGTTTGCATTCTAGTATTAGGTATCAGGGCATACATGATTACTCAAGTCTGCTCCATGTTCTAATTGGAATATTCCAGCATTGCCTTACCATTATGTGTATTAAGCTCCACCCCCACATTTTAAAATGGCCATAGGTGTTGCCCTGAGGCGTCAGGCCAATGCTCAGGATCTCAATATTGCGCTGTTAGACAGGAGGGTGTGGTGTACAATTGCACATGCACACATAAAAATCAATTAAGCACACATACACTTCCTAGGTGCATACGCCCCCACTAGGCATATACACTCACACTAGCAGCTCAGATACACGCACATTCAAAATAATTAGTCTAGGTTCATGCACACCTATCACCAGTTTAAGCCCATACACACTACACACACAAAATTTAGACAGAATCAGTTACCAGTTACCAACACCTGCACATCCAATACACATACGTGGATTACTAATTCATATACCACACACACACACACACACACACAATGATATCTATATATGTATATATATGTGTATTCACTAATTTACACACATAGCACCCACATACATGTACACACAAGTGAGTTCCTAAGTTGAGTATTGTGATATATATGCATGTATGTATGTATGTGCTTAGTGTATTTGGGATACCTGGGGAAAGGTTAAGGTAAGAAAATAGAAGTGTAGGGAGTGAAAGTTACCAGGACCAGGATTAGAACCAATAGACTACAGGGGTCTGGGCTGAAGAACTGAGGCTCAGGGGTAGCTTTAGGTGAATTGATCTTAATTGATTAAAATATAATGCCCCAAGCCTGCAGAACAGGGAAGCATCCCAGTATAGAGTCTGGGACTGGAGCCAGAGCTATGGGGGAGCTGAAAACGTAGGTAGGGAGAGGGAAAAATGGGACTAAGGGAAAGTGTGGGTGTTAAAGAGGGGCTCTGGACCATCCAGGGGATGGCTTTTGGGCAGCTAGAGAAGTTGCAGGGAGCAGCAGTAGGTGCTAGAAGCTGGAGTAAAGCTCCAGCTGCTGAAGAAAACTGCAGGACAGCTAAGAGGAGCTGGGAAGCTGCAGGGAGGAGGGCGGGGAGGATTACAGAAGGTGTGGGGGAAGCCTGAAAACAGAGAGATGGACAGAAGGAAAAGCAGCAGGTGGCAGGGCAGCAGGAAAGCAGAGAAAGGCAGCAGAAAGTCACAGGGAAAAGGCAGTAGGAGCAGGGGAGGCTGAGAGGTGGCAGAAAAGAGGAGATGGAATTGGGAGGGGATCGGGAAACTAGCAGAGAGGGTGGGGACTGGAACTGAGAGAGAGAGAGAGAACAAGGCTGGAATTTAAGATAGCAAAGGGACTGGGACTCAGTAAAACATGATCCAATTAAGGGCTGCAAATGACTGTGGTTTTATTGAACAGGGGAGATGGTGACACAATGTCAAATTGGTTCCCTTGCACCCCCCCCCCCACACACACACACACAATGGCAGCAGGGGTTAAAAAGGCTTGCTGCAGGGGCTGAAGTCCACTGAAGTCCAGGAGGAGAGAGACAGAGAGAGAGAGAGAGTCTAAATTGTAGGAGGAGGTCTGCAGGTAATATCTACCTATCCCAGGCTGGAAGTTGATCCTCGATGGCCAGTCAGGGTTTTCTTCAGCTCGCTATTGTCCACAGGGGGTCACCAGCAGGGCCTCTGGCATGGATAGGTGACATGAAGCTGGTCTGGTCTGGATGGAAATGGTGTTCCCACTAGGCCTGTCTTCACTGCCCCTTTTTATAGGTGCAGAAAGTGTGTGACCCTAGTGACAGGAGGCATTCCCAGGCAAGAGTCAGCCCCTGGCATACTGAGCATGTGTACTCCATGCAGGGATGTGCAGTTTCAGGTGTCTGTAATGGTGGGGTAAATGGTTGAGTTGCTGGTTCTGCATGGTCTTTTGTCTTTCAAATGCTGGGTTCTTGTCTCTGTTCCTGGGTGAGGTCCATGGTTCCTGGATGAATCAATGTGAGGTGATGGCCCAGTCATTACAGGCCATTCAGTAGAGGCTTGCTATCATTGTATATCAATTATTCCCAATCATTCTCATTGTCTTGGATCGTCTCTTGGAGAAACTGGCCAATTGTCGCCTTGGGTCCCCCACGATCCACTGGCTGGAAAATTGGCTCCGGGGTCGGACCCAGAGGGTAGTAATTGATGGAAGTCACTCATCGTGGTGTCCTGTGACCAGTGGGGTCCCCCAGGGCTCTGTCCTTGGACCCATACTGTTCAACATCTTCATTAACGATGTGGACACTGGAGTCAGAAGCGGACTGGCCAAGTTCGCCGATGACACCAAACTTTGGGGCAAAGCATCCACACCAGAAGACAGGCGGGTGATCCAGGCTGACCTGGACAGGCTCAGCAAGTGCGCGGATGAAAATCTGATGGTGTTCAATGCCGATAAATGCAAGGTTCTCCACCTTGGGAAGAAAAACCCGCAGCATCCTTATAGGCTCGGCAGTGCTATGTTGGTTAGCACTATGGAAGAAAGAGACTTGGGGGTCATCATTGACCACAAGATGAACATGAGCCTACAATGCGATGCTGCGGCTAGTAAAGCGACCAAAACGCTGGCTTGCATCCATAGATGCTTCTCAAGCAAATCCCGGGACGTCATTTTCCCCCTGTACTCAGCCTTAGTGAGGCCGCAGCTGGAGTACTGCGTCCAGTTTTGGGCTCCACAATTCAAAAAGGATGTGGAGAAGCTTGAGAGAGTCCAGAGAAGAGCCACGCGCATGATCAGAGGTCAGGGAAGCAGACCCTACGATGACAGGCTGAGAGCCCTGGGGCTCTTTAGCCTGGAAAAGCGCAGGCTCAGGGGTGATCTGATGGCCACCTACAAGTTTATCAGGGGTGATCACCAGTATCTGGGGGAACGTTTGTTCACCAGAGCGCCCCAAGGGATGACGAGGACGAATGGTCACAAACTACTACAAGATCGTTTCAGGCTCGACATAAGGAAGAATTTCTTTACTGTCCGAGCCCCCAAGGTCTGGAACAGCCTGCCGCCGGAGGTTGTTCAAGCGCCTTCATTGAACACCTTCAAGAGCAAACTGGATGCTTATCTTGCTGGGATCCTATGACCCCAGCTGACGTCCTGCCCTTTGGGCGGGGGGCTGGACTCGATGATCTTCCGAGGTCCCTTCCAGCCCTAATGTCTATGAAATCTATGAAATCATTCATCAGGGAGCCAATTTACATGGGAGGGGTACAATGAATCATATTGTTGCAACATGGGATGCCCAGGCAGAGGACAAAAGATGGAGGCTTGAAATATAAAATGGAAACTTGACATGACTTTGGTTCACTTACAAACACAGGCCTAAACCATACAATATTCATAAGAAACAATAAAAAAAGCAATACAAAAATGATAATAATACAATATACAACAGTAAAAATTAATACAAACCTAATAATTATACAATATAAAACAATGGATATCCAAAACCAAAAACTTGTTATCAAAATAAAAATGTTTAAAGCTTATCCTTAGTTTGAACTCACTTATACTTTTCTATAGGGAATAGAGAGGGAGAGAAAAGTCAGAAATGGTTCGGGAAGGGGAAGGAATGCATTTTAAAATAAATTAAAAAAAAAGAAAAACTGGGCATTTTGCTACATAGGGACACTTTAGCTAAAGCTCATTTGATGAGCTTTACTTAAAATACCCCTGATGCAAGGGAACATTTAAAAAATGTGAGGGTTTAATACATGTTATGATGGGCCATTTTAATTAAAGTGTGTGTCAGGGAACTGCTCCAATTAAAATGTCCCCTCTCCAGCCCCAAGCACATGTATAGGGACCCTTAGTGCTCAAAGTCAAGGCTAAGGTGAACTGGGGGCTCACTCTTGGACCCTGAGGCAGCCTCCATAAACTCTATAAAAATTCCATCAAGGCATGGCAGGTGGGGGGGGGGGAGGGAAAGGGGTATAGGTATTCCAAGGAGATGGAGTGAGGAAGGAGTCATGTGACCATCTGGGGGCATCACAGCCACCCTTGAGCCAGATGTGCAAGAAACCCCCAGCCAAAAATACAGTACAGAGGGCTAGTCAGAGAAAGAGAGGGTGTCTTTCTTTTATTCCACTTAATGGGGCTGTTAAGTTAAAGAGCAAATCAAGGCTGTAAGGGCTGAGCTAGGCCACAGCAATGTAATAGAGGTACAATGCTAATATTACCTCAACCCTTGCTCAGGCCCAGGGATAAATTGGCTGCTCTGCATCAAGTTTTCATTGAATATTCTCCGTCTGTTCCATTATTAATAGGATATTTTCTCCTTTGCCTACCCATTTATCTTTGCCTAAGCCTCTCACCAGAGTGCAAATCCAGTAGCATTCAAGTTCCAAGGTGTTTTTATATGAAGCATAATTAAAAATGTACTGATGCCTGAATTGAGGGGAGAAAAATCTGTGTGAAAGTCTGTTTTTCATTCCTTAAAATAAGATGTGCATTTCTTAAGGTATCCTTTCATTTTAATAGCATTTAATCATAGTTACTAAACTCAGGCTTACTTGTGATGATCAGTAATGTAAATGTAAAATGTATGCTTCACAACAATAGCTAAGTTTCCACACTACATAGCAAGCATTCTGTTTATGAAAGATTTGTTGCCTAGCCACAAAGATAATGATGTGTGTGAAGTGCCCCAAACACTCAGAGTTGTAGTCAGCAAGATAAATGTAGTACAGAGTATGCAACTGAACTGGTATTTATGGCCAGGTGCAGACATTGCTTTTTTACTTGTAATGTCTGTAAAACGTTATAAGTGATCAGAAAACAATCTAGACTCATAACAACAAAATTTCAGCACACAAAACTAGTCTATACCCATAATAGAGCAGAAGTTCAACACTGAGATTGGCTTAAAGGCAGAACCTGTTCTAAGATTTGGCCCTCCAAACAAAGGGTGAATGTGCGTTCTGTTTGCTACCAACCTAAACCACACAATTTACATAAACCCACAGAACTTTGATTCTCCCTCAGGCTTTTTGAATGTATGTACCTAGACTATGAGTTATTTATACTGTCTAGTCAACCTAACTCCAATGGTCTTTTCTTCCATCTTTAGAAAACTGATATAAAAATCCCATATCTTGGACATTCTTCTCCATTTATAGAGTACCAACTACAGTCATGGGTTTAGGAGACAAATAAAAGCCTTCCTGCCAAGGATCAAAAAAGGATATTGGGTCCTGTGGTCTTCACCTTTTCCATTATGTATGAAGATCAGCATGGGCCAAGAGAAATCTTCACAGCCTCCTAAAATTATCCCTTTGGTTATTTCCCTCCTTCGTTGTATTACTATGTTGACATACTTTTACAAACTCTGTGTCCTGAATTGTGGCTTAGGATACTTACCATCATTTTCTTATCTCTGCCATTCTCTTCCCTTCCCTCCTGCTCCCCACATATTTCATCTCCCCCATCTCCTTTTTGCCAAGAACTGCTGTGATCACTTGGATTGTTTTAGTCTACCAGGGATATATATGAAAGAGTATATAATCTCTCCTATGGGCACATCTACTCAAGATACTTTACTGTGGAACTGACTAATTAGCTCCACACTACAGTGTCTCTCTTTACACTTGTGATGCTTTTAGGCCACAGTAAACTAATTAACTCTGCTGTAGGATAGTACTGCCCAACACAAGCACTAGCCTACAGCAGAGTTATTCTGTGCAGTGAAACACACATGTAGACAGTGACTCAGGCTGACTGGGTGCTACAGTGCAGGGGGTGCTACAGTACAGGGGTGCCTGCCAGCTAACCCCACACTGTAGCACCCTTATGCCCCAGCCAACCTGTCCACAGCACATTGAGCCAGGTTGGAGCAGCTCCAGACTGGCAGGCACAGCTCCAGGACCCCATGCTGGCTGGGGTTGTTCCGCCATGGCACATACTTCTGCAGTCCTTGACACACATGCCGACTCTATGTCTGGGAGCAACAAACTCCAGGGTGAACTGTGCTTAGGTTTATTGTGTTACATTAATAGCACATGTAGACACACTCCATTTTGCCAGTCCAAATGAATCAGGTTCAAGCTACAGTGAATTCACCAGATGAAGTGGTGGATATAGACCAAGAAAGTCTGTGAATTATTTTCCTGGCAGTTTATTTGTTTGTATAACAGCATTAAAAAAAAATCATTTGTGTAGTTTGAATTCAACTAAAAGTTGATTCTGAGTACTTTTGCCAAATGAATCTTGCCTTTCATGTACCTTTAATGCTCATCATCCATAATGCAAAAGGGAAACTAGCAGAAATCATGGATCAGAATTCAGTGTTGTACATTATAAACCCAGTTGTTCATGGTTAATCACCAGTCTCTGCTTAAAGTATCTTATCTATTTCACTGTCCCCATCACTGGAATATTTCACTGTATTACTGGAGTGACTTGAAAGTGAGAACTGTTACCTGAGACAATGGCTAGTTCTATGTACAGAATAACCATTTATACTTGTTTAGGAGAGATAGGAGTCAGATCAGCAGCTGCTGTAAATTGATCTCAATGGAATTATATTGCTTTATACACTCTAATAATCTTGGCTATGGTGCTTTTCAGGTAGTGTAAAACAATTAAATGAAAAATGGAAGCATAGGTTCATACATGTGATGTTTGTAGTTTACTGTGGCAGGGTAGCTCGTTATAAGGACATGTGACAAGGAACTTCCAGATCTCAAATGAGGTATGTTATTCATCCCTGTGAGTCTAAGAGGTGCCAATATTAACTCCTGCACCTGCAGAAATAACTGTGCTCAACCCAGAAATCATTCCCCAAAGCAGGACAGAGAATGATATGCTTGTCTACAGTATTGGAGGTATTCTGCCACAATGAATAGCTTTAAGCACCACCTAGGGCTCAATCAGAGTCTTCTCAATGGAACTTCCCTTGAGAGAGGTCTCTCTGGTCCTGACCCACCTCATTTTCTGGAGAGCAACTAAGATCCACCTTCCCAAGACAAATAGGAATTGCAGGTGTTTTATGCTACTGTCCTCTCACTTTTTGTTCCTGATGGCCAGCTGCAGCAATGAGCCTGATTCATTACAAGAATTAATTGAGCTAGCTTCAGTCTATTCTCAGTTATGCCTTTCCCAGACAGAGAGAGGAAGGAGCGTGTGTGAGAGGAGGAAAGGGGACAAAGCAATGAAATAATATAACTTAGTATGTAAAATGGAGTATCAGAGCTTGAGTACAAAGGAGTTGTTTCTATTGCTTAAATGGACCTCCTTGACTGGCATGCAATGCTTCACCCATCTGGTGCTACTCTTTTACTCTGTGTCCAAATCAAATGGTTATACATTCTATGATTCATTTGCAAATCAAGTAGAGTACGCCTCCAAATTTTGCAGCCAATTTTATACAAGGCCAATACATTATCATCAGAAACTTGATTTCATTCACTCAATTATGGTTTTGAATCTTCATGCTAAAAAAGAAATGACAGGTCAAATATATTCTATGTTTTTTTCCTGTGCTAGGCAGTCAGGTGCAAGCTATATAATGCTTTTGTCTCAATAGTAATACATGGAGGAAGTGTTGCATCCTTTGTCCATTTTTCTAAACAGTACAACTTATCCAGTGAATTAACAGACCATTTTTTAGACATTTGAAAGAATATTGAAATGCAAAATCTTCAGTCTGGGGGGTTTTCATCTCCCCCAGAGGGTGGGGAAAGTGTATTGCATCCCCACACTCAGTTGGGGAGGGCCCAGTTCACCTACCTCACCCTTCATCACCAGCTGGGGAACCCCAAGGATGAAATCCCTCCACTGCCTTTCCACCCCTCCCATTCTGAAAACAGCAAATATTGGCAGAGAGCCTGGCCACTGCTATGGGAACCTGGCTGCAGCTAGATTCTTCTCTCCCCTGGAACCAACAGTGAACATCTGTTTAGTCTGGAGTAACACTGTAACTCAGAACACTTTACAAAAATCATTCTGAGTTACACCTGGGAGCTGCACTTGTCTGTACTCTGAATAATCAGGCCTTGAATGTTGAATTTTTTTGAAAGGCACCAATTCTGATTTTTTTGGTTTTTTGGGGTTTTTTATCAAAAAGATAAAAACACGTATCATACATGTTGCTAGAAAATTATCCTTTAGTTCTATTAGTTAGCATTTCTGTGCTATGACTCATGATGTAGCTGTCAATTCCTTCCCTCTGCCACACATTCCATAAAGATTTCTAGTTGATATAAAAAATAAATTGTCCCTTAAAGGAGAAACTTTTACCTATAAGTTTTGGGATGGGGAATCAAATATTGCTTCTGACTTAACATCAACATCTGTACGTATTTTTAATAATAACTTCATTTTTAAATTAAATTTCTCAGCACCAATTAGGAACTTTTTAGTTATGTCAAAATATGGTCTAAAGGTCATATGATCCATTAAGGTTGAATTATTCATTCTGTTCTATAGCTTATTTCTTGTGTTTTGTTTTGTTTTCCTCCAGTGAGGAGATATTTCATATTGGTAAGGCAATCTGGGATGCCTTCTCTGTCATTGCCTGTACTTTCCCTTTTCTGTGACTTCAACAAAATGCTTCGGTCTCCCAGGCTGTCAATCTGTCACTTTTCATGAGCACTAAATACACTAGAGGGGAGAAAACAATTTATTACATTTTCACAACTGAGGGTGAGTTGATGGCCCAGGAGATTGGTAATGAGTCTAGATACTAAAGTTATAGATGTAGCATAGAAAAATTTTGAATACATTCTGTTTTCAGACACAGAGAGGTACTAGTCTGGAATAACTCTAATTTCAACAACATGACTGAGAGCATAATTTGAACCATGGTGCATTTCATTTCTAGGCCAGCACTTATGACATGCTTTTTCTCAACACCTTTTGTGTACTCAGATGGAAGTTCCCTGCAATCCAAATTTATTTTTATTTAATTTTAGAAAATAAAGCCATTCAACACCTAAAATCATAGAAAATTAGGGTGGGAAGAGACCTTAGGAGGTCATCTAGTCCAACCCCTTTCTCAAAGCAGGACCATCTCCAACTAGATCATCCCAGTCAAGGATTTATCTAGCCTGGTCTTAAAAACATCTAAGGATGGAGATTCCTCAACCTCTCTGGGTAACCTGTTCCAGTACTTTACTACTCTGCTGGTGCATACGTTCTTCCTAATATCTAACCTAAACTTGCTTTGCTGCAACTTGAGACCATTATTTCCTTGTTCTGCTATCTGCCACCACTGAGAACGCTTTAGGTCCATCCTCTTTGAAACCACCCTTCAGGTAGTTGAAGACTGCTGTTAAATGTCCTCTATCTTCTCTTCTCTAAACTAAATAAGTCCAGTTTCCTCAGCCTCTCCTCAGAAGTCATATGCCCCAGGTTTCTAACCATTTGTGTTGCCCCTCCCATTAGTCTATACCCAATGGACTCTGAACTCTCTCCAGTTACTTTACTTGTATATCCTTTCTCTAGTGAGGGGCTGAAAACTGGATACAGTACTCCAGATGTGTCTTCAACAGTGCCAAATAAAGGGCAAGAATCACTTCCCTCAAACTACTGGCAACACCCCTACAGAAAGGACAGGGTGGGGAAAAAAAGGGAGAGAGGTTGCGCTCTATGTCAGTGAGCAATATACATCAACCCTCATCAAGACGGAATCCAAGAATGAGGAAGTAGAAGGATTGTGGGTTAGGCTACATGGGGGGGCAAGGAGAAAGGGATTTGGTGGTAGGGGTCTGCTACAGACCCCCACACCAAGGGGAAGAAAGAGATTCGGGGCTCCTAAGGCAACGCTCGGAGACCATAAAAGTTAAAGAGGCGGTAGTCATGGGGGACCTAAACTACCCGGACATCTGCTGGGAGTCACAGACAGCAAAGTCCCACCACTCACACAGGTTTCTAACCTGTGTACAGGACCTCCACCTGACACAGGAGGTACACGGTCCCACTAGGGGGAATGCCATACTGGATCTGGTATTGGCAACGGGGAATGACATGGTAGGGGACCTCCAGATTGGTAGCCATCTGGGGGACAGTGATCACCTAATAATAGAATTCACCATAAGACGTCGAGTGGGTAAGGTAACTAGTAGGGTGAAAGTGCTAGACTTTAGGAAAGCTGATCTCAATGAACTCAGGCGATTAGTCAAGGACGCACTGCAGAGTAGGAGTTTTGAAGTGATGGGAGCCCAAGAAGGGTGGCTGTGCCTTAAGGAAACGATCCTTCGGGCACAAAGCAAGACGATCCCCGTGCCAGGTAAAAGAGGGAAAGGGGCCAGGAGGCTTCCCTGGCTGACCAGAGAAATCCAGGGCAGCCTAAGGGCCAAAAGGGGAGCACATAAAAAGTGGAAACAGGGAGAGATCACCAAAGACGAATATACCTCTTCTGCTTGTGCTTGTAGGGAGGCAGTTAGACGGGCCAAAGCTACCATGGAGCTGAGGATGGCAACCCAAGTAAAAGACAACAAGAAATTGTTTTTTAGATATATAGGGAGTAAAAGGAAGGCCCAGGGAGGAATAGGACCCCTGCTAAATGGGCAGAAACAATTGGTGACGGACAGAGGGGACAAGGCTGAACTCCTCAACAAGTTCTTTGCCTCAGTGTTCCTAAGCGAGGGGCACGACAAGTCTCTCACTGGGGTTGTAGAGAGGCAGCAGCAAGGCGCCAGACTTCCCTGCGTAGACCCTGAGATGGTGCAGAGTCACTTGGAAGAACTGGATGCCTTTAAGTAGGCAGGCCTGGATGAGCTCCATCCGAGGGTGCTGAAGGCACTGGCCAACATCATTGCAGAGCCACTGGCGGGAATATTTGAACGCTCGTGGTGCACGGGCCAAGTCCCGGAGGACTGGAAAAGGGCCAATGTGGTCCCCATTTTCAAGAAGGGGAGGAAGGAGGACCCGGGCAACTATAGGCCAGTCAGTCTCACCTCCATCCTTGGCAAAGTCTTTGAAAAAATTATCAAGGCTCACATTTGTGAGAGCCCAGCAGGACAAATTATGCTGAGGGGAAACCAGCACGGGTTCGTGGCAGGCAGATCTTGCCTGACCAATCTAGTCTCTTTTTATGACCAGATTACGAAATGCCTGGACACAGCAGGAGGGGTGGATATCGTATACTTGGACTTCAGGAAGGCCTTTGATATGGTATCCCACCCCATACTGGTGAACAAGTTAAGAGGCTGTGACTTGGATGACTACACAGTCTGGTGGGTGGCGAATTGGCTGGAACGTCGCATCCAGAGAGTCGTGGTGGATGGGTCGGTTTCGACCTGGAAGGGTGTGGGCAGTGGGGTCCCGCAGGGCTCGGTCCTTGGACCAATACTCTTTAATGTCTTCATCAGTGACTTGGATGAGGGAGTGAAATGTACTCTGTCCAAGTTTGCAGATGACACAAAGCTATGGGGAGAAGTGGACATGCCGGAGGGCAGGGAACAGCTGCAGGCAGACCTGGACAGGTTGGACAAGTGGGCAGAAAACAACAGAATGCAGTTCAACAAGAAGAAATGCAAAGTGCTGCACCTAGGGAGGAAAAATGTCCAGCACACCTACAGCCTAGGGAATGACCTGCTGAGTGGCACGGAAGTGGAAAGGGATCTTGAAGTCCTAGTGGACTCCAAGATGAACATGAGTCGGCAGTGTGACGAAGCCATCAGAAAAGCCAATGGCACTTTATCGTGCATCAGCAGATGCATGACAAATAGGTCCAAGGAGGTGACACTTCCCCTCTATCGGGCTCTGGTCAGACCACAGTTGGAGTACTGCGTGCAATTCTGGGCACCACACTTCAAGAAGGATGCGAATAACCCGGAGAGGGTCCAGAGAAGGGCCACTCATATGGTTAAGGGCCTGAAGACCAAGCTCTACGAGGAGAGACTAGAGAAACTGGACCTTTTCAGCCTCCACAAGAGAAGGTTGAGAGGCGACCTTGTGGCTGCCTATAAGTTCCTCACGGGGGCACAGAAAGGAATTGGTGAGGATTTATTCACCAAGGCGCCCCCGGGGGTTACAAGAAATAATGGCCACAAGCTAGCAGAGAGCAGATTTAGACTGGACATTAGGAAGAACTTCTTCACAGTTCGAGTGGCCAAGGTCTGGAACGGGCTCCCAAGGGAGGTGGTGCTCTCCCCTACCCTGGGGGTCTTCAAGAGGAGGTTAGATGAGTATCTAGCTGGGGTCATCTAGACCCAGCACTCTTTCCTGCTTATGCAGGGGGTCGGACTCGATGATCTATTGAGGTCTCTTCCGACCCTAGCATCTATGAATCTATGAATCTATAATGCAGCCCAGTATGACGTTAGCCTGCTACATAGCAAGGACATGCTGTTGGCTCATATTTACCTTACTGTCCCCTGTAACTCCCAGGTCCTTTTCTGCAGAGCTACTGCTTATCCACTCAGTCCCCAGGCTGTACCAGTGCATGGGGTTGTTCCATTCTAAATACAGGACTTGGCACTTCTTCTCATTGAACCTCATGAGATTTCTTTGAGTCCAATCTTCCAGTTTTTTGAGGTCTCTCTGAATCCCAGCCCAACCCCGCAGTGTATTTACTATTACCCCACATTGGTGTCATCTGCAAACTTACTGAGGGTGCACTCTATCCCCTCTTCTAGGTCATTGATAAAAATATTGAACAAAACCAGCCTCAGGATTGACCCCTGGGCCAGATTCCAGCTAGACTAGACACCAACTGCCAGCTAGACATCCAGACACTGACTACTACCTGACCATCCAAACAGTTTTCTATCCACTTTACAGTCAGTTTATCCATCCCATACGTACCCGTCTCCGTTCAAGCAGGAGTTCAGGCGCCACCTTCGCCCAGGCCCAAGATCTCGCGTACCCGGACTTTGCTAGTACGCCCCGGAGTTTACCCTGTCTGGTATCAAGGGGGACCCCAGAACTCTCCTGCCATGACTTTGATGACTCCTTCAGTGGGGGGGTCTTCCCTTGGTGCTGGCGCGCTCCTTCACGGGTACTCTCGGGGCTCCGTCCTCCCCTACACCCTGGCCATTCGCCACCTTAGGGTCTTCCTATTCTGGCCTCTAACCCGTCCTTGCCTTGTCCTCTCTTGCCTCAGTCCACTCGGCCATCAACAGCGGTCTTCAGAACGGGTATGCCCCCCAGTAGGGACGCTGACTTGGTCCCTCCTTCCCTGGGATGCGGCTGGCCTCTCTACTACTCCAATAGCCCACACCACGGTTACCCTCGCCGTCGGCTCTGTGGTGCGGGGTGCAGTCGGCCCCTCTCTCGGCGCTGCTGCTGGCCCTCCTGCTGCCTCGGCTGCTGGGTTCCCCGCTGGCTGTGCCCCCACTTAAGGAGCTGACTCCTCTCCGCCCCGTGCTGCTCCCAGCGGCTCCGCCACACTTCTCGCAGCCATCTCCACCTCCTTCCTGTGCTGTCCCGCACTCTGCGGGTGGTGGCTGATCCCTCACTCGCTGGGGCTCCATGCTCCAGCTCTCTCCTCTCAGCTGCCCCGTTGCCTCGGCGGGGCCACTTTTTGTTTCTCCCGGCAGGCTTGCCCCGCCCTCGTCGCTCAGCCGCAGCCGGATAAATGCCCAGCTGACAACTCACGCTGGCACAGCCGGCGCGTGGACTCCCTTCGGCTCCCTTCGGCTCCCTTGGGACACCAAACTTCCTTAGCTTGCCTGAAAGAATGCTGTGGGAGACTGTATCAAAAGCCTTGCTAAAGTCAAAGCACACCACATCCACTGATGTCCCCACATCCACAGAGCCAGTCAACTCATAGAATGCAATCAGATTTGTCAGGCATGACTTGCCCCTGGTGAATCTATGCTGACTGTTCCTGATAACATTCTTCTCCTCCAAATGCTTAGACATTTCCTTAAGGACCTGCTCCATGATCTTTCTAGGGACTGAGGTGAGGTTGACTGGTCTGTAGTTCCCAGGATGGTCAGTAGATTTGCTCTTTTCTAATTATCCAGGACCTTTCCCAATTACCATGTGTTTTCAAAGTTGACGGGCAGTGGTTCTACAATCGCATTGACCAACTTCCACAGCACCTTGGGTGCATCCCATGCAGCCCCATGAACTTGTATACATCCAGATTTTCTAAATAGTCTCTTTCCTGTTCTTTTGCCACTGTTGGCTGTTCACCTTCTCCCCATATTGTGCTGCCAGGTGGAGCAGCCTGGGAGCTGATGTTGCTTGTGAAGACTGAGGAGAAAAAGGCATTTAGCACTTCAGTCTTTTCCTCATTACCTGTCACTAAATTGCCTTCCTTATTTAGTAAAGGATACACAATTTTCATAGTCCCCTCCTTGTTCCTGACATACTTGTAGAAATCCTTCTTGCTACCCTTCACATTCCTTGCTAGTTGCAACTCAAATTGTGCTTTGGCCTTCCTCACTTCAACCCTGTATGCCCAAGCATACTCTTATGCTCCTCTCTAGTTGTTTGTCCAAGTTTCCACTTCTTATAAGCTCCTTTTTGTGTTTTAGTTTACTAAAGAGTTCCACCCTAAGCCAAGCTTGTCTTCTACCATACTTAGTAGTTTTCCTGCACATCAGGTACATTCCTGCACCCTCAATAAGGTTTCTTTAAAGTACAGCCAATTCTCCTGGACTTCTCTCCCCCTCAGACTGGTTTCCCAGGGAATCCTGCCCATGAGTTTTCTGAGTGGGTCAAAGTCTGCTTTTTTGGAGTCCATGGTCCTTACTCTGCTACTCTCCTTCCTTCCTTTCCTCAGGATCCTGAATTCATTCATCTTGTGGTCACTACTGCCCAAGTTGCCATCCACTACTACATTTCCCACTTATCAAAGGCTTCCCCAACAAGTAGTCTTCTAGTAGCCTACGAAGCCTCATAAAGTGCTAATAATTTATTTCCCACATATGGCTTTTATTAATATTTTCTGGGTTACAAATCAATCCCAAAATTCTTAGAAAAATACTTTCACAAGAACAGAAAACTAGACTGAAATACAAACTGTCCTACACTTTGTGGGGGCTTGCTATTTTGTGTTTAACTTTTTTCCTTCATATAAATCATATCTCCTTCCCCCACAATGTTTCCAATGCTATACTTATTGTACTGATACTTCAGCCTACCCTAACTCAAGACAATTATTTTTCTTTGCCATTCTAGGAATAATGCAGGAGAACCTCTAAAGTTTTATGTTCATTTCGATCCATGTTCTCAGACTGGATACTTATTTAATGCTCAATCCAACTCTTATAAGATTGCAAACTTGATCTAGAGAACTTATGAGAACAGCTTTTTGCTAGTGAATTTTTGTATTTCTCATTCTGGGAACACAGGTTTTGTCATAATGGATTAGCACTTTGTTCCTTCAGGTGTGGCATCCCACTCAGTACCCTCAAGTTAACAGTAGAACTTAAAAAAAAAATTCATAAAACAACCCAAACTTTAATTGAATTTTCAGCCAGATATGGAACTAGTGAAAAACAGCACCTATTCCACTTTTCAGCCAATAGCAGTAGAGGGATAGCTGCTGATGACAATTGTAGAGCTGTATCATGACAGCATTGAGCAGTCTAGTTTTGCAAAAACAGAATCTGGGTATAGAATTAGCTATAAAAGCTGTTTTCAATATTGCTGCCTGCCTCCTCATCAAGGCTTGCCTTTGAACTGGCAAAAATCAAACTTTTACTCTGTAAGGAATTTGTACATTTTAAGGATGTTTCAGTCCAAATTAGAATGAAAACCATTAATTTTGAAATTTTCAGTAACAAAAATCCTGTTTTAAAATTTAATTTTCAATTTTGTCAGGTTTCATTTTAAAATGGAAATTTTGTTTGGAAATTTTATTTTTTATGTTTGTCTTATTTTGTTAAATAGAGACAAAGTCAGTATTGGTACATAATGTGACAGATGTTTATATTGTGTTATGTTATGACTAGATATATCTTTGAAACATCTTTGTTTTTATTTAATTTTTAATTTTTAAAGTCACTAAGGTAGCTGGGGTTTTTTGTACAAATTTAAACCTCTTGTATTAATTCCAAAGTTATTATCACCCATTTCTATTGTAATAAGATTTTTGATACTTTCTCTAGAAAATAATTTGGATACTAGATGTACCAAAACCCTGCATTTTTTTTCAATATTTAGAAAAAGAAATTATTTCAAGCTAAAAACAAGGCTATTGAAATTAGATGCTTGTTTTCTAGATGACAAGGTTAATGTGTCAAATTATTTTATTTCAACATAAACATATATGATATAAAAATGAAACAGACTATGGTAGTCCCTCATGCAATGACATATCAACAGCAGAAGTACAGGGAATAACTTGCAGTAGTACAGCATGTAATGAAACAATATTAAATAATATAAAAATTCCAAAATTGTTTTAAAACAACTATGTTTTTCCTTTTTTTCATGAGAAATTTTGTTGAAATCAATGTGACTGACTGAAAAGAGCATTATCCAACAGAAAACTGTTTTGCCAAACATTTTGCAAGCTGTTTTACTTTCCATGATGACTGGATAGATGAAATTAAATTGAAGAATGTGTCCAGGGGCCCTACCTATTTAGTCAAAACAGTACCATCTTTAAGTAGACCTAGCTGGTGAAGGATACTTTAGGAAGAGGGGAGGCTATAGGCAGTTTACCTAGATTTTCAAAAGAAGTTAAGTCATTTTGGATGCCCTGAAACAGGGACCTGATATAAATAGTGACTTTTGAAAATCAGGCCCCTTATTTAGGTTCTTCTTCTCATTTCCTATCTGAGATTGTTGATGACAGATATTTAGCAGAAATCAGATTAATTAGAAATTGACAGGGCTGTGACATGAGCACTTCTGCTATAGCTGTTATAGCAGTTGGAGATATTAAGGTTGATCCAAGTGTAAGAGCTACATGTAAGTGAACTAATCTAGATCAGGTGGCCATTTTTTGCCTGATCTAACCTCCAAGAAATGTGTGTTGTTTGGCACTTCAGTCTTTCTAACTTTGGTTAGATCTAAGTGTAACCTGTGTATATACCCCAAGTCACCATTAAAAAAATCTTAGCCCATGAGTCTGTCACCACCATTCCTGGCTAACTTTCTACAATCAGAGCAAGTTTTCCAGTATTTTTTTTTCCATTAGAAGTAGCTAAAAATCCTAAACGCATCCTAATAAAAACAAATATTTATTTAAAATGCTTGTTTTCATGGCACTGGAGTTGGTGCTACATTTATTCCAGATCATTTCGACTTTTGAACTGCCAGTTCCACTATAGCTTAATAAGTTTCAAGAGCTTTTGGACACAGTTCTCTTAGCTCAAATGGTGTGAGGCTGCACCTGACTTTCATTAGAAATTCTCAGCTTGCTTTTAGCTTTTCATTTTTAATATGCCATAAAAAGAAAAAAAAACACTGCTTTTGGAAGAGGACTCCAACATTTACATATTATGCACTAACCATTTACAAATACTACTCAGAAATTCATTGCTGGCAGTGGCAACTCCTGTTTTACAGCAGCCCGAAGACAGAGCAGAAATCTTAAAAAAAAAAAAAAAAAAAAAAAAAAAGTCTTAGAAGGTGCCTGTGGGACAGAAGGAGGTTAAAAACAAAACAAAAAGAAGGAGAAATTGCACTATTTGGGTGGTTTCTAACTAGAGCTATTTGTTACTCTCCTAATGGGAGTTCAAAAGTGCTAGAGAAACTGTTTGTCCACTCATAGCTAGTTAAGCAAAACAGAGATTTACAAGATGATGGGCAAACAAAAGCTACATGGTGTTTGAGTCTAATGTACTGCTATCTTCCACCACTGGAAGCTATGTTTGAAATATTTAGTATCAAAACCCAAAACCCTCATAAACCCATCTTCATTCTTGTAGGACACAGCCACTTCCACTGCCTTGTGAAATAACTGACATGACATCATGTTCATTGTCATGGTATTTAATTGTGAACTCTTGTTAATAGTGAATAAAGACAGTCACTTTCAATAACCCTGGCACCACAGTTTAAGCCTGATAGGGAAGTAAAGGAGGAAATCCCAACAGTTTGCAGTCTGTAGTTGTTACACAGAGTGCACCTCTCTTCAGCAAAGCTGACTAGAAATATCTTTTAGTAATCTTAGCTGTGTGGGTAACACACTACTGTGTTTTCCAATGACTGTGGGTAGCAATCATTTTAATGTGTGCTATGTGTCTACTAATCCCAAGGAAAACCTATTTAGCAATACTTCATGAAGATATAAATAAAAATAATCTTTCTGCAAGCATTAACTAAGATTGAATTTTGTCAAATACGGCCCATTGCTTCCCTGTGGATTGAATCAGGTCTTATAATTTTAGCACCATCACCTGTAGTGTGCAAGCAGGGTGCCAGCCTCTGCTGACTTTGAGGAGGCATGGGATGGCAGCAATCCTTTGTGGAGTCTTTGTCCCAGTGGTATGAATCCAGTGCTTTGAAGCCAGTCCTGTATCTTGGCATTATTAGCCAAGTTATGAGCACTGCTGCAACAGCTGTTATGACTCCTCTCAGCCCTCTGGGTGAAGGGGATTTTTCCAGTGGTGCAAAACTTTCTATCTGTGTCTCTGTATTTTAGTTAACCTTGAACTGATATTTACTCTGCTAGTTCTTTGTATCTATGAAACAAAACAACATAAGACAGTACTGTTGGTTAGTAGAATTATTGTTCTTTTAATTCTGATGGTGGCAAATAATGAACTGGTTGTCTCCTAGTAGTATACATTTGTTTTCTAAATTTTTAGGAGTAAAACTAAATATAAGCTGTAAGTTCCTCAGTCTTTCCTTATTTGACTAACCCAATGTGACAAAACTTTTATTTTGTGACTGTCATTCTAACACTAACTTAATAATTATAGAATTGAATTTTCCTTCAATTTATCATCTTTGCCAGTTAAAGTTTCTTTTATATTTCAAGCGTTTGAAAAGAATAATTATTACCATAATTATTTATACACTATATGCCAGATGGCAGCATGATGGCAGTGATATATCATGCTGCATTTTTATTTCTTTATCAGATGTTCATTCCAGAGGTACTTACCTGATAGAACATTGGCATCAACTGTACAGGTTGCAAAACAACCTGTTTTTTATTCTTCCAAAAAGTTTATTTTTAATGAACTGAATTTGATGGAATTTTTTTTTACATTTATTAGCATCTCAGTCATTCTATTCCTACTTTCCTGCATAACTCTTATATATATAGTAGTATACCCTCTTGGCTTGCCTCTGCAGGGAAGCAGTGAGGAAGGCTGAAGCAGAAATGGAACTCAGGCTGGCAACAAAGATTAAGGGTAACAAAAAGTCCTCCTTTAAGTACATAGGGAGCAAGAAGAAGGCACAGGGTAGCATAGGGCCACTACAGGATGGACTAGGGCAACTCATAACAGATTTCTTTATTTCTTAATAAATTATTTCTTTACATCTCTGTTCCTGGACATGGATACAAAAACACTTCCCAGTGGGACTTTAGTCTGGCTTGAGAGAGATACTGATCCGCCAATGGTTAGCACTGACCTGGTGAAAGGGCACGTGGAGGAGTTGGACATATTTAAGTCAGGAGACCCCGATGATCTTCACCCAAGTGTACTATAGGAATTAGACAGTGTCATACAGAAACCACTGGCACAACTGTTTGAGAGCTTATGGCACTCAGGCCAGGTCCCAGATGACTGGAAAAGGGCCAATGTGCTCCCTATTTTCAAGAAGGGGAGGGAGAAGGACCAGTTAGCCTCACCGCTAATCTTGGTAAGACCTTAGAAAGAATCATTAAGGATTACACGGAGGGGGGCGGGCAAGAGGGCAAGACAATGTTAAGGAGAAACCTGCATGGGTTTATAGCAGGTGGATCCTTCCTGACTATCCTGGTCTCTTTTTATGACCAGGTCACAAAGTGCTTAGATGCAGGAGTAGAGGTAGATGTTATTTACTTGGATTTTAAAAAGGCTTTTGACATGGTGTCAAATCCAATTCTTACTAGTAAACTAAGTAGCCATGACATGATTTTTTTCAGTCAGGTGGATGGAAAACTGGCTCATGGGATGCAGCCAGACATCAGACCCTTCCGACACTAGAAATCTATGAATTCTATGACATCTATTATCCAATCCTAATAAAACTTTGTTTTTGAATGTAATCTTGTTTTCTTATATGTTTTTCTTTTTGAACAACAACAGATAATGAGCTATTAAATATACCTCTATTCTATGAAGTGAAGTAAAAATTGTTCTGTGGAGTACTATATTTTTGTCTTATTTCCATAAATAACCTGTTTGGTTTAGAGACAAAATTTTGATTGTGTTTCTTATTAGTGCAAGTCCTGGAAATGTGGGATCTGAAACACAGATAGGTTCTTTTATTATTGTTTATTATATGCAACATGAAGACCTGGCTTCCCAATTATCCTTTTGTCAGAGTCCAGGGACCCTGTGAATTCTGCTGAATACTAGACCTGTGCAAAGCAGCTAGTATTTGGATTCGGCTGATTCGGGGGACAGTAATTCAATTTGGTGATTCAAATCACTGCCCTGAATCGATTCAGCTGAATCTGATTCAGCGATTTAGCTTCTGCCGAATTTCCAAATCTCTGAATCAGCCAGGCCCATCCCCCCAGCCTGATAATGGCTGCCCCACCTGGTGGGGGGCATAATCCCTACTGCCTCCCACTGTTCCACACTGCATGGGGAGTTCTGCACGAATCTCCTCTGAATCAAATCACCACCCAAAACTTTGCACAGCCCTGCTAAATACCTTGTCACAAGGACATGAGAAAGGAAAGGAAAGAAACCGCTCTAGTCATTAAACTTAGTTTTTGTTATGAAAGAAGCAGAACTATTGAGTAAGGAGCCTCTTTTTTTTTTTTTTTTTAAATACACTGTTATATTTCCAAGTAGAAATTAACTTCATTTCCTTTTTGGGATTTAATTCCCTCCCTAACAGTTGTTGGGGGAAACTGTATTTGTACCAAGGAAGTGTCCCATTATAAAGACTCTATTGCTGTTATTGCTATTGTTTAAAAAAAGAAAATGAGATATCATATTGAAGGGCTTCTTAAAGTCTAGGTAAATTACATCTACCTTCACTCCTGCATCTAAGCATTTTGTGACCTGGTCATAAAAAGAAACAAGGTTAATCAGGCAAGATCTACCTGCAATTAATCTGTGCTGATTTCCTTTCAGCATTATTTCCCCTGCTAAGCTCCCATAAATGTGATCCTTAAAGATTTTTTCCAGAGTTTTCCCAAGAATACAGGTGAGACTAACTGGCCTATAGTTTTCCGGTTCCTCCCTCCTCCCCTTCTTGAAAATAGGGATCACATTGGCCCTTTCCCAGTTCTCTGGGACCTTACTGGAGATACAGTAATCAGCTTTTTTCTTCTACTAATTGCTTGTCTGCTACCCTGGCAATTCCTTTCCTCCCTCTTATAACTGATGGGGTTTTTTTTGCTTTTTTAACTATGCCGTAGTGGTTCCTACTGCTCAGACCTGATAAAGCATATATTGTATTTGGAAACTTGTCTAACTCTCTGTGTTTCAATTATGCAGTTGGTCCAGTAAAATATACCATTCTAAGAAACCCTTGTCTCATATTAAACTAGGCATGTGTACCCCTCCCATGATGCAGTGGCTATTTTATCAGTACAAAAAAGGATATGGTTTGGTTTGAGAACCCTTTCTTACATGGGAAAAGATTATTTTACTAACTGATGATTAATTTATATCCTAAAGTTTAAAGTTAGGTTGTTAAGCTTTAACATATCTGACCTATATTAGCATAATGTAACTCTATATTCCAGGGGTAGACACTTATTTTGGCTAGAGGACCATTTAATGAGTTTTGGTGAGCTGTTGAGCTCACATATAAAACCATTTTTTACCAAATTATAGAAAAAACAAAAACAAATTATATGTTATAATAGAAGTTTGCACTTCAGGCTGGGAGCAACTGTGTGTGGGACAAGAGACTATGAGCCACCATGTGTGTTGAAGTGGTCTAAGTTGACAATTGTTGAAGGTTCGAGAGAGGAACACTTGTGTGTATTGCTGAGGAGAGTCTGCATTGCAAGGATTGCCTGCTTGAATCGTGTGGCTGGAGGAGCAGCCAGGGGTGGGACTGGCCACTCTGAGCCCTCACTCACTCTGTACTCAATTTCCTCCGTGTGTATTAGGAGCATGCCTGGTGAGTGCCTGGGTGACTGTTGCTGTGTTGTGCAAGTGGCTGAAGGAGCAGCCAGTG
This sequence comes from Alligator mississippiensis, assembly GCF_030867095.1. Classification (NCBI taxonomy): domain Eukaryota; kingdom Metazoa; phylum Chordata; order Crocodylia; family Alligatoridae; genus Alligator; species Alligator mississippiensis. The sequence continues at coordinate 37,405,831 of NC_081829.1, forward strand.
TAAGTGTATTAGAGGTGCAGCTGCAGATGGGTATTGCTCACTGGCACCCTCTTTTGCTATCATTGGTTATATTGTTGGATTGATATTGTTGGAAATATATATAGGTATTGATCTTGATTGCTGTTTACCTTGTTATTGAACATATATATTTATTATTACCCCTCAACTGTGTCATTGTCTTTGATTAGTGCTGACTAATTAATTATCTAGTGCCAGGTTAGAGCCAGGTTGTAGTTTAGACTTGGTGAGAGTAAGCACCCCCCCCCCCCCAGCCAAATCCTTTCCCTGAGCGGATCCTTACATCAGGATTAATGACCCCATTTAATTAATTAAGCATGTATGCCTCAATATGGGGGTAAGTTTTGGGGGGTGGGGACTGTGCACACGCTAGGTCCCAGGAACTAGACAGGCATTGGGACAAGGGGGGCAGGGTATGTGTACAGCAGAGCTGTCTGGAGTGGGGCAGTCTGTCCCATGGTTACCCTGCAGCACTCTGCATAGAGCTGAGCCCCACCTGCTTCCACCCAAGCAAGTCCATGTTGTGCCCCCACCCATGCTGTCTAGCCCTGGAGAGAACAGCTTTCTTATGGGACTTCTCACAGCGTAGCTGTAGCCATCTAGGTACTGCTCAGACCCCTCCCTCTCCTCCTCCTCCTGCCCTGCTACACCACTACAGGTAGTGGGGAAGCTGCAGCTGGGCACCTCCTGCCCCAGTGCACGGGGCTCCAGCTCTCAGTTGCCTTCAAACTGTTCCCATGATGAACAGCTACCTTTGGGCAGCCAAATGTGTGGAAAGAGGCTGCAAGCTGGACCTCTATGCTCTGGGGCAGGAGCTACCTGGCTGCAGCTTTGCCCCTGCCCAGAGCAGTGGAGCAGGGACAGGAGGAAGAAGAACCACTGAAGGTGGGAAGAACTGAAAAGTACCCAGGTGACTGCAGCCACGATGCTCCCATGCTTCTACTGGGAAGCTGTGCACGCTGGCCAGGACAGGCAGCTGCAGGTGGGAATGCAGCATGGGCTGCCTTGGGAGGGAGCAGGTGTGGCTTGGCCCCATGTGGAGTGCCACATAGGTAGTCACAGCCCATATCCAATCAATCCAGATCTGGCCTATGGGCCATACTTTGCCCACCCCTGCTGTATTCTGTATAATTCTGTGTTCATGAATCTCTCTATCCATAGATGCAGCATACATAAAAGTGGTGCATGCAATCACTGGTCTGTACTATGGCTTTCATTTAGAGAAGAATTGGATATCAAGTAGTTGTTAGTATATAAGGTATTTAAATACAACTACCACCACAACTCTACAAGTTTAAATCCCTCCTGTGTTTTTTTGCCTTATGTTTATTCTAGTAAACCTCAGACCTACAAATTTAATTTACTAAGGGAACCAAAACCATGAAAACACTAAATAATATTTAAGCTTGTTCTAAAGGCAAAATGTGACCAATTATTTTTATTTATTTTGTGAGTTTCTTTTGATTACCAATGTGCCAATGGGATCTGGTTCTTACATCCCCAATAGAAAAGAATGAATGCATTAGAAATCATTAAGTACTTAATTCAGTACTTTCTAAAGTTTGAACAGTTATGAGTAGTTGTCTTTTGCTATTGGTAAGGAATTTCAAATTTTGTTCAGGTATTCAGGTTGTAGCTGTATTGGTTTAGAGGAAAAAACAATTGAGGCTCATAGTAGAGGTGATATCTCAGGACTCCTTGCTCTGCTCCCCTCCCCTGGGGGCCTCTGCAGCATAGCAGGTAGGACCCAGTGCAGCAGGGCAGAGCGGGGCCAGGTGGGAAGGTCACTGCCTCTGCTACAAGTCCCATGCCACCATGGTGAGGTGCCCCTCTCCCACCCAGCAGCAGTGGGGGGCACATCCCCCCGCTACCACCCCCACTGCTGCCAGAAGAGCAGGTGGTGCTTTGCTATGGCCATATAGGGCTTGTAGCAGCAGCAACAAGCTTCCCTGCCCTGCTCTGGCCTGCCACACAGGGTCCCACCCACTGGGCTGTGGAGGTCCTGGGGAGAGGGTATCAGGGCAAGGAGTCCAAGTCCACAGCAGACAGCCCACCTCCACACGTGCCCCCCATGTCGCCCCCCCCCGCCCCCCGCCGGGCCCTGTGGCCAAGCATTCTGACCTTGGGCCACAGCCCCACACACCACCTCAGATGGGCAGCAGCCCTGGCCCTGCCAAACTTCCTCCCTCACTATGGTGGCCTCAATTCTTCATCCTCCCTGTCCTTGGTGAGACTTATCTGCGGTGAGCTGCTCTCCAGGCTCCCTGGAGGGCATGTGCATGTGTACATGGACATATGTGCATGGCTCCCCCTCCCTGACCACCCTCTTCCTACTTCCCCCAGACCCTGGTAGACTGGAACTCTGCTACCCTGCAAGGGAAAACCCACCGTTTCCTGTCTTTTTCTCCTTTAAAAGAGAAAGTGCATAGTTGTATCTTCAAAATGAGAAATTCCATGTTTTTCTCCTTAAAATTAGAAAATCCACATTTTATTTCATTTTTCCCTGGCAACTGGAAAACCTAGATCCTTGCTTATCAGTTCTATCTACACAGGTTAGAGAAACCTGCAAAGATTGAATTGATTCTGCCTCAGGCTTTTTAACCATCTGTATTTATCCATGAGAACAGGTTGAAAAGACTAGGATTATTCAGTCTGGAAAAGAAAACACTGGGGAGAGGATTTGATTACAGGATGAAGAGGGACTTTTCTTTGTAGCTGTAGGGGACACAATAGATGTCTCAAACTGTTGCAGAGGGAATTTAAGTTAGAGATTCAGAAGAACTTTCTAGCTATGAGGGTGATCAAGCTCTGGAATAGACTGCCTAGAGGGGCTGTGGAATCTCATTCACTTGAAATTTTCAACAACAGGTTGGCAAATACATGGCTGGTATGGCTTATTCATGGGAAAGACGTGCTTCACAGGGCTTAAGGCATGCTTTATGTGGATCCTGTCTTGAACAGGGGACTGGACTAGAAGACCTCCTGAATGTAGTGATATAAGTTATAATTTGAACTTCTAAGGAAAGTGAGGAAGTTAGTAATTCAAAGATTGTCCCTTAGTTAAGTAGTTAGTTAATTAGAGAGACCAAGGGACTAAAGAGGTTATTCCACATATGAAGTTAATTGCTATTAGTTCTTCATTATATTTATTGAACCCAGTGATCACTACCATGAGATTGTTTTCAATCCTATTTTTATAATTATCTTCTTTGTAGATGAAAATTGCTATCAAATTCCTCCTCAGTCTTCTCTTTTCCTAAATTAAATAACACCAATTCTTCCCATCTTTCCTCATACCTCATATGTCAAGTTTTCTAGATTTCTGATGACTTTGGTTGTTGTCCTCTTAACCCTCAAAGTTTTCCATATCATCCTTCAATTTTGATGTGACTCCAACACTCCTGCAGGTGCAGCTGGTGAACTCAGAATGATGGGGTGGGTGGAGCATCCCATGGAAGTGGGGAGGGGCATGGAGGGGGTTTTCAGCCATCTGGCAGCGGGGGGGGGGGGCAGAGTTCAGCTGGCTGCGAGGGGGAGGGGGGGGTTGTAGCCTCCCCATTACCGGCTGGAGTGCCCAGCCAGCTGCAAACCCCACCCTGTTCCTGACCAGCTGCAAACTCCTACCCCACTGCTCCCATGGGACATTCCACCTGTTCCATCAGTCTGAGTTCACAGGCTGCGTCTACACTCCTGATAGCACATTTTAGTAGTAGTGTGTGTGTGTGTGTGTGTGTGTGTGTGTGTGTGTGTTTTGTTTTGCTGCTTTTTTTTTGTAACTTTATAATTATATTACCTTGATTCAAAGATAGCTTCTGATCTTCTTTAGAAGAGGAGTATCACCTCTCTGGACTGGCTTGAGATGCATCTTTGGATGCATGACAAGGTGTGGTTGGCTTTGCTGGCTGTGGTCTGGCATTGACAGCTCATGTTCATCTTGGAGTCAATAATGACTTCAAGATCCCTTTCTGCCTCTGTGCTCACAAGGGGGGAGCTCCCCAACCTGTATGTATGCTGTGGATTCCTTCTCCCAAGGTGCAGCACCCTGCATTTATCTACATTGAAGCCCATCCTATTACCATCCACCCACCTCTGTAGTCTGTCTAAGTCTAATTCCAGCCTCTCTCTCCCTTTGAGCGTGACTACCTCTCCCCACATCTTGGTGTCATCAGCAAATTTGGACAACGTGTTTTCCACCCCTTTGTCCAAGTTGCTGATGAAGATGTTGAACAGTGTAGGCCCCAGGACCGAGGCCTGGGGAACCCCACTATTCACATCCCGCCAGGTCGAGTACAACCCGTCCACCACCACTCTCTGGGTGCACCCCATCAGCCAATTTTTGACCCATCCAGCTGTGTAGGCATCAATGCCACAGTCACTCAGTTTATTAATGAGAATGGGGTGAGAGACAGTGTCAAAGGCCTTCTTAAAGTCCAGAAAGACTACATCCACGGCAACACCATCATCCAGGGATTTAGTTACCTGGTCATAAAAGGCCATCAGGTTGGTCTGGCAGGACCTGCCTTTGATGAACCCATGTTGATTACCTCTGGGCATGATCTCCCCTGCTGGCCCCTCACAAATGTGCTCCTTAATAATTTTTTCAAGGATTTTCTTGGTTTTTGGGAGTCAGGATAAAAAAGTCTTATTAAAGTTGAGGTATATCCTATTCCCTGCTCCCCCTCTAGAGTTGGCTAGGTATGCTTTGCCATTGAGGGATATATGTCCACTATAATTTGTACACTTGTATAGCTGTAGCTGCTTACAGATAGCTTGATTGATAAGCCTACTATATGATTCTGGGTATCAAGGTTAAGTTGACCAACCTGTACTCTTTTGGGTTCTCCTGTTCCCCATATTTTCCAGAAGATGAGCACAAGATTTATTCTTTTGCAGACTTCTAACTCTTCACCTGATCACTATTATGACATCTGAAATATAATAGCTATTACTTAAACCAGTTCCTTGAGCACTCCAGGATGACTCTCATCCAACCCAACAAATTTGAAAATATCTAGTTTATCTAAATAATTTCTAATCTGTTATTTTTCTATTTTCAGTGATAACCTACCCTCTTCTCCATTCTTGATTATACTGACCTTGTACTTCTCTTCTGATACTTGACCATTTGTAAAGACTGATATAAATAAGGTATTGAACACTTCAGCCTTCTCTGCATTGTCTCTCATTGGCTTCTATTTTATACACAATAAGTGCCCCATACTATCTTTGGTCCTCCTTTTACTTCTAACATATATTTATATATTTGATCCTCAGCTCCATCCCACCTTATATCCACAATGGGCTCTGCTCCACCATTTCCAAACCCTGGGGAGAGTTATCTCCCTGGTGGTGGCCCTCTCACTGGGGTGCTGAGACACCAGTCTCTGCCATAAGCACTCATTCTGTTGTCAGGTCATGATCAAGTTGGTGATGGGACCATGGCTGGAGGCTGAAGGCAGACTCATAGTTCCTTTTCAGAGGGTTTTCTATATGCTGGAGGATCTGCGGTGCTTCTGCTACTAGGCCCTGTGGCACTTGCATCATGAGTGCCCTGTGGGCCAGGTGGGGAGGGCATCTGCAGGTCCCACTGGCAAGACAGGTACCCCTACCACCAGCGTTCCTCCTCACTTGGACCCCCTGGCACCCCAGCCACAACTACCAAACCCCCTGTGGGGTCAAGGGTCCCCGCACTGCAACCAAGTTGGCGGAGTCCCAAGGAGGGGGGTAGCAGCCATAAGAGGAGAGGGAGTGGGACCCCCCTAACCCCAGTCATGTCCTCGCTGTAACTGCCCCACCGCCCCAACTCTCACCTTCTACTGGAACCTGTTCACCTGAGGGCCACCCCATGGCTCAGTGGGTGCATGTTCCCTCCAGGCACAAAGCCAATAGGGAGGCCCAGGTGCAGCAGGAGCCCTCTGACATAGAGAACCACACCCCATGATCATCACATGGGGAGAAGGAACAGTTCAGCTTCTGAAGACCTCCCCAGTTGCACCCGATACCCCACCCCTGTGGAAGATTAAACAGGTTATCACAGTAGAGGAGGCTTTGGGGCTGCTGGACACTCCTGAACCTGAGCCCATGCAGGAAGCCCCTCACTCTACTGGCCAGGGCCTACCCCCTGAGACCACAGGCGCTGAGGCTGAAGCTGACACGGAAGAAGGTCTGGCAGCAGAGCCCTCCCCCTCTGATGATCTGAGGAAGACAGGGGCCATGAGGAGGGAGGTCCCCTTTCCCAATACCCTGAGGCAGACACCGAAGCCACCCCAGTGCCTGACAGATCTCTTCCCTCCCCCTCCCTGAAAAACCTCTCTTCCAGCCTGCCTCATGGACCTACACCAGAGTGGGTTGGGCATGGGTACCCTGATCAACAAGTCAATCTTGTTGGGGACCCTGCACAGACCCCCCCCCCGCCCAGCACTCCAGCTCTACCACACCATCTTGTGAAGGAGCCTGACCCCCATCCTTACTCCCAGCTCTGTCCCAAGGGGCTGCAGAAATCTCCCAATCCCAACCAGAGTCCAGGGTCTTAGTGGAGCAGAGGTTTCAGACAGTGCCTAACAAGCCCACTGAACCCCAGGAACAGGAGGACTCCTGAGACATGGCAGGCTCCATGAAGCCTGTGGACCTCTGAGTCCTGGCAGTCCCTAGCAGGAAGCTACATGCATTTCTTGACTGTAACTACACCTGCCAGTCTGCCAGAAAGGTACAGCTTGCCTTGGACTGCTGGGGAGACTTTGACAGCATCCTTGTCACTGTGAGGGTGCTGGCAGGGAAAGGAAAGGGGCCCAAAAGCTGCAATACCTGGATCTATAGGCAGGCCTGAAGTTTCACAGTCACCCTCTATACTTTGGGAGGGTGCTGCACAAGCCAGCACACCCCACACTGGGCGCTGAGATGCACAAGGCCCCTGCTGAACCACCCCTCCAGCCATGAGGTCATTTAAGATTGTGACCCTCAATGTCCATGGTTGCAGGAATGGTCTCCAGAGATTCCAGGTACTCTGCTTCCTTCAGGAAGGGGTTACCCAGTAATATTCTTGCAGGAGACCCTGACAACTCTGGCTTATGAGCCTAAATGACAACTGGAGTGGTGAGGCAGGGTCTTTTTTAGTCACCTCTCAGCCACCTCTTGCCGGGTGGTCACCCTGTTCTCCCCAGATCTGCAGCTGGATGTTCTCCAGGATGTTGAGGTGGTGCCAGGCCACCAGCTGCATCTCCGGGTCCAAGTGCAGGGGCTGGTCCTGAACCTTCTGAACATGTACGCCTCTGCAAAGGACCCAGATTTGGTGGATTTTTTCTACCAGATGGCCACTTATATTGGCACCCTCAACCCTTACGAGTGCCTGGTCCTTGGCAGGGAACTTAACGTCACCCTAGATTCACAAGACTGGTTGAGTTGGGAGCAGAACTAGGCTCCTGTGGACTTCCTTGGGGAGAACCTGACAGACTACTCCCTGGTGGATGTCTGGCATGCCTGTCACCCTACCGACTCTCCTACCTTCACCTATGTGAGGGTGGGAAAGGAGGAAGCTTGCCACTCCTCGTTGGACCGGGTTTATATTGCTTTGCCACACTTTGCCCAGGTCTGCTCCTCTGGCATCCAGCTGACCCCTTTCAGTGATCACCACCTTGTCTGAGCCCAGGCCATACTAGGGCCTGGGGATCCCGGGCCAGCCTAGTGGCATTTCAATACCAGTCTGCTGGAGGATGTGGGCTTCTGGGAGGCCTTCCCAGAGTTCTGGCTGACCTGGCTGGAGCAATGGGCAGCTTTCCACTCAGCTCAGAGATGGTGGGATGTGAGGAAGGTGCGTATTTGGCTTTTGTGCTGCAGCTACACTCAGGGGCACAACCAGCATAGGTAGGCAGTCCAGGAGCAGCTCAAGCGGGAAGTGCTAGAACAGGAGAGGCACCTGGCCACTGACCCAGCCAACCTGTCCCTCTGTGCAGAGTGTCAGGAGAGGTGGAAAGAGCTTCATAGTAATCTGAAGAACCACTACACCCATGGTGTGTTTGCCCGCTCATGCATCAAGCTTTTTTGGGAGATGGGCTCTGACTCCCACTTATTCTATGCCCTGGAAAGGAGGTGGGAGGTCAATAATTACATCACCTGCCTTCTGGTGGGTAACATCCCTACCCTGACAGATCCAGGTGAGATGCACCAGTGCACATGGGCCTTCTACAAAGAGCTCTTTTTCCTCGATCCAACTAACACCGAAGCCTGTCAGGCTCTGTGGGAGGGACTCCCACAGCTCAGCGTGGGTGACCGGGACTGGCTGGAGGCTCCTATCACTCTGGCTGAGTTTTCAGCCACCCTCCACCTGATGTCTGGCAACAAGGCACCGGTCATCCACAGGCTGACCGCAGAGGTCTACTGGGCCTTCTGAGATGTTCTTGGCCTGGACTTCGCTGCAGTCTGGGCTGAATCTGAGGGAAGTAGGGAATTCCCCCCATCAGACCAGATGGCTGTGCTGAGCCCCATGCTGAAGAAGGGGGAACCCCACAACCTGAGGAACTCCTCTGCATGGACTACAAGGTGGCAGCAAAGGCCATCTGGCTGTGCCTGTGTTCCGTGCTGACAGACACGATCCATCCCAATCAGACATACACAGTGCCCAGATGCTCCATCTTCAACAACCTATACCTGGTTTAAGACCTCCTGGAGCTAGAGGGCCAGGAAGGCCTGCGTTCGCCCTCCTATCCCTGGATCAGAAGAAGGCATTTGACATAGTGTATCGGGGTACCTCACAGGCAGGCTGTGGGCCTTTGACTTTGGGCCCCTGTTTGTGTGGGTTCTTGAGGTGTTGTATGCATCTGCTGAGGGTTTGGTCAAGATCAATTGAACCCTGATGGAGCCCATTCCATTCAGGAGAGACAGGTGCATTAAGGCTGCCTGCTGTCAGGCCAACAGTATGCCTTCACCCTGGATCCCTTTCTTGTTCTCCTATGGAGTGGGGGCGGGGGGTGGCAGGGTCGATATTCTGGGAGCCAGTGATGTGGCTGGTCCTGTCAGTATATGCTGATGATGTACTCCTCATGGTCCGGGACTCAGGCAACCTGGCATAGGTGGAGGCCTACCAGGCATTGTACTTGGGGGCCTCCTCTGCCTGGGTCAACTGGGTCAAGAGCTTTGGCCTGGTGATAGGTGACGGGTGGCAGGTGGGCTCACTTCTACCCTGGCTCCATGGGATCTGCTGGAATTCAGACTTGCTACTCTACTTGGGGGTCTACCTTTCCTCCACAGGTGACTCACCACCAGAGAACTAGCATGAGCTGGAGCTGAGGTTGGTAGAGTGGCTCCAGGCATGGGCAGGGCTCCTGAGATGTCTCTCCAAGCATGGGAGAGTGCTGATGCAGAACCAGCTGGTCCTGTCCATGATCTGGCACTACTTATACACCCTGCCTGTGCCCTCAGAGGTCTGGAGGGACTCCAGAGATAGGCACTGGAGTTTTTCTGGCCAGGATGGCACTGGGTCACTGTAGAGGTCCTGAGCCTCCCCTTGTGGGAAAGAGGCTAGGGCCTGGTTTGCCTGTGCAGCCAGTTCCTGGCATTCTGCCTTCAGGCCCTGCAGCAACTTCTATATGGTGTCAGTAGCCATGTGACATGGAACCACCTGGGGTGGACTTTCCTCCACCAATTATGGGGGCTCCAATACAACTAGCAGATCCTTGGCCTGCAGGACTTCTCCCTGAACAACCTGCAAAGGCTGCCAGATTTCTACCAGGACCCCCTCCAAGCTTGGAGGCTGGTCTCTGCCTCCATGTCTGGCACAACAGTTGCCTAGGGCACTGACCTGATCATCAAGCCCCTCTTCTGGCAGCCCCAGGTGGAAGTGCTGATGTCGGAGGCACCCTGGTTATGACAGAAGTAGATCCTGGCTGGTGTCACCCATGTTGGAGACCTCCTGGACTACGTTAGGTGGAGTGTGTGGTCCCCACTGTGCTGGACCAGTGCATGGGTCTACCCATGATGCATATGACCTGCCATCTTGTGCAGTGGCCAGCACCTCACCTGACCTCACAGTGCTCCCCGCTCCAACACCTGAGCTGGCTGAAGGACACCAGACCAGTCTGCTTTTCCACCATCCATCTCCACCACTTCTATTTGCTCATGCACTACACTATCCATCATGCTGCCCTCATGTCCCACCCAGACACCAAGTGGCAGGACTTGCTTGGCGAGGGCATGGCTGGGGCACCCCAGTGGCTGAGTCTGTGCCCTTATCCCATGAGCCACTGGGGACCACAACTGGTGGCTTCTCCATGGAGCGTGGATCCAGTGAGCTTCATGGACAACCCAGTCTCCTGCCTCTTCTGTGGGCAGAGGGAGACCCTGGCACACATGACCCTTGAGTGTGCCAGGTTCCAGACCCTTCAGCTCCACCTCCAGAGTCTCCTCTTGAGGTTTTGGTTCAATTTCAGCCCCAATCTTTTTGTTTTTGGGCACCCCATCTGTGGCCCACCAAGTCCCAGAAACTTTTGATCAACCTACTCCTGGCCCTGTCCAGGGGGTTGCTTGGTGTCCATCTCTGGAGAATTTACTTTTACTTTTTAACCCTTTGACCCCCCATGTCACCCCTATCCTGTTTTTGCTTTTGTTTTCCCATGAGATTAGTTGTATCTTTCACCCTTTGGCCCCACAGAAGGGCTATTAGTTAGTTGGGTGGACCTTAAGGCCTAAGTTAATAAGGAAGATACAAATAGAATGGAGCTGCTGAAGGAGGAGCCTATGGGAGGAAGTTGGCCATGCCTCTTCCTGTCCCAGGCTGCTGCTGCTGCTGGTTGCTGAAAGCTCGGTCCCAGGAGCTTCTGGGGAGAAGATGGCCAGGCCCCTTTCTGCCTCTGGCTACTTCTAGCTGCTGGCTTGTTCTCAGAGGTTTTGGGGGTAAGTTGGCCACAACCTTTTCTGCCTTCAGCTGCTGCTGTTGCTGCCTCCCTCCAAGGAAGGAGGTACTCTGCTGCACGCCACTGCACCACCCCAGGGAGGGGCCCACAGCACTACACTGCACCCCAGCACTGCACCTCAGCTTCCTCACCCATGTTATGGACTGCTGCCCAGCCACAGTCAGGGGAGAACCTTGGGAGGAAGCCTGCACTGCCTTTGGGTGCCTTCCCCACCATCACTGCCAGAGCATAAAGGTGCCTTGCCTGCCTCAGCTGCCTTGGCAGCCCACCTCCAGCCTTCACATCCACTTTTACCTGAAGTACACCCTGAACTGGATGGCTACTACCACCACTTCTGCTCCTGTTGCTGCTACTGCTGCCATCTGTTCCGCTGCTGCCCCTCTTGGGAGAGAGGGAGATTCCCTGCAGCACCACCTTGCACCACTCAACACCACACCTGCACTGGATTACTTCCTAATAGACTGATTCCTCTTCTGATCCCCCGCAGATGCCTCACTGCATATGACCCTGCTTTGTTTTCCTACCTATTACTCTGTTGCTGAGAGCATAGCTAGAGCCCTGAGGGGCTCCTGGACTGATCTTCAACAAACAAAGACCCTCCACCACCCCAGCCATCTTTTATGTCTCCCTCAGCAGCTTCCCAGTGCTTTTTGCCCTTGTGTGGTAAGTCCTGTGGTCCACTCCCCCTGCACTGCGGTTTGTTGTGTGCCTGAGTAAGCCAGCTCGAGTTTCCCCAGCCCTTGTGTGTGTGTTCCCCTTCCCCCACATTCCCTAAGCATAGCCCTCCCATTTTTTTTTCCTGTGGGGCTGTAGCTCAGTGAGCTTCAGCCCCCTTCCTCCCTACCTATATTTCCTCCCCACAACCCCAGCCTGCCCCTAGTAGATTCACTAGCCCCATTGGATATTTTGATTTTCTTTATTGTCTTCCACACCCTTATGTAAAACAGTGGCAGGGCAGGAACCTTCTGGAGGAACAGTCAGCCAGGTTGGACCGTTCCAGGAGGTTCCTGGCTGAGATACAGGACCTCCACTTAACCCAGGAGGTGCACAGCCTCACCAGAGGAAATGCCCTGTTGGACCTGGTCCTGGCCACAGGCGATGCTCTGGTAAGGGGGCTCCAGGTCCTTGGGTGATAGGATGATAGCGATCATCGCTTGTTGGAATTCATCATCCAGCACAGGGTGTCAAGGGCCTGCAGCGAGGGCCTGCAGCATGGCAGTAGCCATAGACTTCAAGAGGGCTAACTTCAATGAGTTTAGGACATTGTTGGGAGAGGCGCTGGGGTTCTCGAGGGCAGGGGAACTCAGTGCCCAAGATGAGTGGTCATTCCTTAAGGAGACAATACTCAGGGCCCAAGGGGTGGTGATCCCAACAAGAAGCAAGGGGGGCAAGAGTGCCCAAAAGCCCCCGTGGCTCACCAAGGATGTCTGGGAATGCCTGGTTGCCAAAAAGGCAGCGTACACTCGGTGGAAGGGGGGAGCTATGCTTGGGTCTGTAGGGGGGCTGTTAGGAAAGCTAAGGCAGACATAGAGCTAGGACTAGCATCCAAGATCAAAGATAATAAAAAGTCCTTTTTCAAATATATAGGGAGGATGAAGAAGGCACCGAGAAATGTGGGGACCCTGCAAGATACGCTGACCAATCTGGTGGTTGCACCAGAGGAGAAAGCAGACCACTTTATCAAATTCTTCACCTCTGTTTTCTTGTGCAGGGAGCGGGACTCCCGCACCGTGATTCAAGACGGACTCAAGGGGAATGCCTCCAGACCTAAGGTTGAGGAGGACTGGGTTAAAGTGCTTCTGGAGGGGCTGAACATGTTTAAATCAGCAGGTTCAGATGCTCTCCACCCCAGGATGTTGAGGGAGCTAGCAGGGGTTATTGCAGGGCCCTTGGCATGGGTTGATGAGCGTTCGTGGTGCTCGGGCCAGGTGCCAGATGATTGGAAGATAGCCATTGTGGTCCCCATCTTTAAAAAAGGGAGGAGGGAGGACCCTGGCAACTATAGGCCCGTCAGTCTTACCTCAATCCTGGGGAAACTCTTTGAGAAGATCATCAAAGAGCACATCTGTGATGGGCCGGCATCAGGGATGATGCTCAAGGGCAGCCAGCACAGTTTCATTAGGGACAGGTCATGTCAGACCAACCTGATTACCTTTTACGATCAGGTCACAAAATCATTGGATGTAGGTGTCTCCATGGATGTAGTCTTTCTGGACTTCAGCAAAGCCTTTGACACTTTCGACCACCCCATCCTCTTTAAAAAACTAGCCGACTTTGGCATTGATACCTACACAGTCAGATGGATTGCAATTTGGCTGATGGGTCGTACTCAGAGGGTGCTGGTGGGAGGGTCATATTTGACCTGGGGGGAAGTGGGCAGTGGAGTCCCCCAGGGCTCGGTCCATGGGCCAGCACTGTTCAATTTCTTTATCAGTGATTTGGGTGATGGGGTGAAAAGCAACCTGTTTAAATTTGCTGATGATACCAAAATGTGGGGTGAGGTGGGCATGCTAGCAGGGAGGGAAGACTGAAGCAAGACCTGGATAGGTTGCAGGGGTGGGCCAAGAAAAACAGGATGCATTTCAATACTGACAAGTGCAGGGTGCTGCACTTGGGCAGTAGTAACCAGCAGCACACTTATAAGATGGGAAACTCCCTTCTTGAGAGCACAGAGGCAGAAAGGGATCTTAGAGTCATTATTGACTCCAAGATGAACATGGGCCGACAACGTGAGGTCATGATCAGCAGGGCTAACTGGACCTTATCGTGCATCCACAGGTGCACCTCAAGTAGGGTCAAGGAGGTGATCCTCCCCCTCTACATGACACTGGTCAGGCCACAGCTAGAATAATGTGTCCAGTTCTGGGCACCCCACTTCAAGAGGGATGTGGACAACATTGAGAAGGTCCAGAGGAGGGCTACCCTCATGATCTGGGGACAGCAGGGCAGAGCCAAAAATGAGAGGCTATGGGACATGAACCTGTTCAGCCTTCACAAGAGAAGGCTGAGGGGGGACCTGGTGACCATCTATAAACTCACTAGAGGGGACCAGAAGGGTTTGGGGGAGACCTTGTTTCCCCTAGCGCCCCCCGGGATAACAAGGAATAACGGCCACAAGTTGTTGGAAAGTAGGTTTAGATTAAACGTCCGCAAGAACTACTTCACAGTTAGGGTGGCTAGGATCTGGAACCAACTTTCAAGGGAAGTGGTGCTGGTTCCTACCCTGGGGGTCTTTAAGAAGAGGCTTGATGCCTACCTGGCTGGGGTCATTTGAGTCCAGTTTTCCTCCTGCCCAGGCAGGGGGCCAGACTTGAAGATCTACAAGGTCCCTTCTGACTCTACTTCTATGATCTAGGTTGGTGGATCTCCCCCAGGGTGCTTTAAACTAGGCTCGATGGGGGGAGGGGAAGATGAGGGCGGGGGAAGCTGTAGTCCACCAAACCTTGTGGCACCCACAAGGACAGCCCAGCCTGAAGAAGGAGAACATCGGGAACCTGCAATCCATGGGGCAGCCAGCAGTGCAGCACAGGTAAGCAATAAGGGGCCCTTTGGGAATCAGAGCTGGGGGGGCAGCAAAGACACCAGTCACAGGGCTCAAGTGCCTATATACTAATCGTAGAAGCATGGGGAGCAAGCAGGATGAACTAGCGCTCCTGCTTGCAGAAATCACCTATGAGTTAGTAGGGCTAACAGAAACCTGGTGGGATTCTTCCCACGACCGGGCGGTACATATTGAGGGTTATAGGCTGTACAGAAAGGACAGAGTGGGGAAGAAAGGGGGAGGGGTTGCGCTCTACATCAATGAGCAATATACTTCGACCCTCATCAAGATGGAATCGAAGGAGGAGAAAGTAGAAGGATTGTGGGTTAGGTTACATGGGGGTCAAGGAGAAAGGGATTTGGTGGTAGGGGTCTGCTACAGACCCCCACACCAAGGGGAAGAGCTAGATTCAGGGCTCCTGAGGCAGCTCTCAGAGACCATAAAAACTAAGGAGGCAGTAGTCATGGGGGACCTAAACTACTCAGACATCTGCTGGGAGACGCAGACAGCAAAGTCCCACCATTCAGGCAGGTTCCTATCCTGTGTACAGGACCTCCATCTGACGCAGGAGGTACATGGTCCCACTAGGGGGAATGCCTTACTGGACCTGGTATTGGCAATGGGGGATTACATGGTAGGGGACCTACGGATCGGTGGTCACCTGGGGGACAGTGATCACCAAATAATAGAATTCCTCATAAGACATCAAGTGGGTAAGGTAACTAGTAGGGTGAAAGTGCTAGAATTTAGGAAAGCTGATTTCAGTGAACTCAGGCGATTAGTCAAGGACACACTGCAGAGTAGGAGTTTTGAAGAGATGGGATCCCAGGAAGGGTGGCTGTGCCTTAAGGAAATGACCCTTCGGGCACAGAGGGAGACAATCCCAATGTGAGAAAAAGGAGGGAAAGGAGCCAGAAAGCTTCCCTGGCTGACCAGAGAAATCCAGAGCAGCCTACAGGCTAAAAGGGGAGCATATAAAAAGTGGAAACAGGGAGAGATTACCAAAGAGGATTATACCTCCTCTGCTCACGCTTGTAGGGAGGCAGTTAGATGGGCCAAAGCTGCCATGGAGCTGAGGATGGCATCCCAAGTAAGGATAACAAGAAATTGTTTTTAAGCTATATAGGGAGTAAAAGGAAGGCCCAGGGTGGAATAGGACCCCTATTGAATGGGCATAAGCAATTGGTGATGGACAGCGGGGACAAGGCTGAACTCCTCAATGAGTTCTTTGCCTCAGTGTTCCTAAGTGAGGGCCATGACAAGTCTCTCACTGGGATTGTAGAGAGGCAGCAGCAGGGCACAAGACTATCATGCATAGACCCTGAGATGGTGCAGAGGCACTTGGAGGAACTGGATGCGTTTAAGTCGGCAGGCCCGGATGAGCTCCATCCGAGGGTACTGAAGGCTCTGGCTGACGTCATTGCACAGCCACTGGAGGGAATATTTGAACGCTCATGGCGCATGGGCCAGGTCCCAGAGGACTGGAAAAGGGCCAATGTGATCCCCATTTTCAAGAAGGGGAGGAAGGAGGACCCAGGCAACTATAGGCCAGTCAGTCTCACCTCCATCCTTGGCAAAGTCTTTGAAAAATTATCAAGGCTCACATTTGCGAGAGCCCGGCAGGACAAATTATGCTGAGGGGAAACCAGCACAGGTTCGTAGCAGGTAGATCATGCCTGACTAATCTAGTCTCTTTTTATGACCAGGCAACAAAACTCCTGGATGCAGGAGTAGGGGTTGACGTCATATACTTAGACTTCAGGAAGGCCTTCGATACGGTATCCCACACCATACTGGTTAACAAGATGAGAGGCTGTGACTTGGATGACTGCACAGTCCGGTGGGTGGTGAATTGGTTAGGGGGTTGCACCCAGAGAGTCGTAGTGGATGGGTCAGTATCGACCTGGAAGGGTGTGGGCAGTGGAGTCCTGCAGGGCTCGGTCCTAGAACCAATACTCTTCAATGTCTTCATCAGTGACTTGGACAAGGGAGTGAAGTGTACTCTGTCCAAGTTTGCGGATGACACAAAAATGTGGGGAGAAGTAGACACACCAGAGGGCAGGGAACAACTACAAGCAGACCTGGACAGGTTGGACATATGGGCAGAAAACAACAGAATGCAATTCAACAAGGAGAAATGCAAAGTGCTGCACCAAGGGAGGAAAAATGTCCAGCATACCTACTGCCTAGGAAATGACCTGCTTGGTGGAACGGAAGTGGAAAGGGATCTTGGAGTCCTAATGGACTCCAAGGTGAACATGAGTCGGCAGTGTGATGAAGTCATCAGAAAAGCTAATGCACTTTATCGTGCATCAGCAGATGCATGATGAACAGATCCAAGGAGGTGATACTTCCCCTTTATCGGGCGCTGGTCAGACTGCAGTTGGAATACTGCGTGAAGTTTTGGGTGCCACACTTCAAGAGAGGTATGAATAACCTGGAGAGGGTCCAGAGAAGGGCCACTTGTATGGTTAAGGGCTTGCAGGCCAAGCCCTATGAGGAGAGACTGGGGCACCTGGACCTCTTCAGCCTCTGCAAGAGAAGGTTGAGAGGCGACCTTGTGGCTGCCTATAAGTTCATCACCGGGGCACAGAAGGCAATTGGTGAGGTTTTATTCACCAAGGCATCCCCGGGGGTTACAAGATATAATGGCCAGAAGCTAGCAGAGAGCAGATTTCGACTAGACATTAGGAAGAACTTCTTTACAGTTAGAGTGGCCAAGGTCTGGAACGGGCTCCCAAGGGAGGTGGTGCTCTCCTCTACCCTGGGGGTCTTCAAAAGGAGGTTTGATAGGCATCTAGCTGGGTTCATCTAGACCCAGCACTCTTTCCTGCCTATGCAGGGGGTCGGACTTGATGATCTATTGAGGTCCCGTCCGACCCTAGAATCTATGAAACTATGAATCTATGATCTATGATTCTATGAAGGGATCTCATAGTGGAGGGCATGTACACCCCACACAGGTCCCTAGAAGAGCTGGAGCCTAGGGTAGTCTTCAGCTCTGTCCCTCCTTATATCCCTAATTGGGCCCTTTTCCCCCAGCTCCAAACCCTGGGGAGAGTTATTTTCCTGGTGGTGGCCCTTTCCCTAGAGGTGAGCTCTTTCCATCTTCAGGTTATGATCCAGCTGCTGGTGGGAACGCTGCTGGAGGCTGAGGGCTGCCTCATGGTTCCTTTTCAGGAGGCCCTGGTGAGGGTTTTCTATATGCTGGGGGTCTTGTGATGCTTCCAGTGCCATGCCCCAGGGCACTTGCATCATGACTGCACCATGGGCTGGGAGGAGCAGGCATCTGCAGGTTCCACTGGTGAGAGGGGTTCCCCTGCCACTGGTACCCCTTCCCGCCCAAGACCCCCTGGCACCGCCAGCCAAATCATCCAGCCCCACTATGAGTTCAGGGGACCCCATCCCCAAACCAAGTTTGGCAGGATACTGGGGATGGCAGCAGCAGCCAAGGTAACAGGGTATTGGGACCTCCCTGCCCCTAGTTATGCCCCCACTTTAGGTGATTCACCTCTGCAAGCCTCATGTTCTCTTGCTGGAGCCTGTCCACCTGAGAATCACCCCATGGCTGAGTGGGTGCAGGTCCCCTTTGGGTGCAAAGCCAAGAGGAAGGCCTGGGTGCAGCTGGAGGCCTCTGACACAGAGGACTCCCTCCCCCCCCCCCCGACCACCACATAGGGGGGAAGGACATGGAGGGGGTGCTGGGCTGCCTGCTGCACCTTCGGGTCCAAGTGCAGGGGCTGGTCCTCAAACTTCTCAATGTGTATACCCCTGAGAAGGACCTGAAGGATGCATATTTTTTTCCTCCAGGTGGCCACTTGCATCAGCACCCTCAACCCTCATGAGTGCCTGAGATGCACGAGAAGAGTCAAGCAGAGAGCAGAATGAGACTGCCATGGGCATCCTTGGGGAGATCCTGATGGACTACTCCCTGGTGGACATCTGGCATGCCTGTCACGCAGCTGGCAACCCTGCCTTGACCTATGTGAAAGTGAGGGAGAAGTAGGCATGCCACTGCCAGTTGGACCAGATTTATATCTCTTTGCCACACTTTGCCTCGGCCCACCCTTCTCACCCCTTTCAGCAATCATCATCTTGTCTGGGCTGAGGCCACAGTAGGTCCTGTGCATCCAGATCAGCCTACTGGTATTTCAATGCTAGCCTGCTGGAAGATGTGGGCTTCAGGAAAGCCTTCAAGGAGTTCTGGTTTGCTGGTGGGAAGAATGGGTAGCTTTCCCCTTGGCTTGGAGATGGTGGGATGTGGCAAAGTGTGCATCTGGCTTTTTTGGTGCAGCCACACTCAGGGGCTCACCTGGAAGAGGTAGGTGTTCCAGGAGCAGATTGAACAGGAAGTGCTGGAACTGGAGAGGCATCTGGCCACTGATCCAACCAATTCATTCCTCTGTAGAGAGTGTTGGGAGAGGAGGAAAGAACTTCGTGTTCTGGACAACCACCATGCCCGGGGTGCATTTGAACACTTGCACATCCAGCTCCTTCAGGAGATGGACCATGGCTTGCACTTCTTCTATGCCCTGGAGAGGAGGCTGGGGGCCAGGAAGTACAACACGTGCCTTCTGGTGGGTGACAGCACCCCCCCCCCCCCTCACAGATCCATGTCAGATGCACCAACGTGCACAGGACTTCTACAAACAGCTCTTCTCCCTGGATCTGACCAACACTGAAGCCTGTCAGACACTGTGGAAAGAACTCCTACAGGTCAGTGTGGGCAACTGGAACTGGCTGGAGGATCCTCTCACTCTGGCTGGGATTTCAGCCACCCTTCACCTGATGCCTGGCATCAAGGCCCCAGGAACCAATGGGCTGACAGTGGAGTTCTACTGGGCCTTTCTGTGGTATGGGCTGAATCTGAAGGAAGTGGGGATCTCCCCCTGTCTTGCCAGAGGTCTGTATTGTCAGTCCTGCTGAAGAAGGGTGATCCCCATAGCCTAAGAAACTGCTTCCTATGTCCCTCCTCTGCATGCACTACAAGGTGGCAATGAAGGCCATCTCACTGTGCCAGTACTCTGTGCTGAGAGACATGATCCATCCCAACCAGACATACACGGTGCCTGGACATTCCATCTTTGACAACCTGTACGTGGTTCAGGACTTCATGGACCTAGCTTGTTGGGAGGGCTTGTCTTTTGCCCTCCTGCACCTGGACCAGGAGAAGGCATTTGTCAGAGTGGATCACAGGTACCTCACAGGCATGCTGCAGGCTTTTGGCTTTGGTCCCTGCTTCATGTGGGTTCTCAAGGTGCTGTCTTTTCTTCTCTGAGGAAAATGGGAAATCTCCCATCAAATTTACTAAGGCCAAGATTTCATCCCTAAACTTCAATATCATAATAATGGATGTTTGGCATGAATCCTTGCAAATGGTTCATTGAGTGAGAAAATATTACATTTATTTATATTGTAGCCACAGTTGTTTAGTGGTTCAACTACACTGCTGTCTGAAAGAATTCCTATATGTTACCTAGTACAAAAATCAAAAGTAGTCAGTCTTTTTGTATGCCTTAGGACAAACTATGCCATAAAAGCAATTTTTTTTTCCTGCTATTTGAGCAATCATTCATGGTGTTGAGAAATTACTTTGTCAAAATGTGCCTCAATATGATTTTTAAAAATATAACTGAAAGCCAAAAGTAGTCCTAAACAAGAAAGGAAACAGAAAGGAAAGGTAACAAAATCCCAATTAAATGTAACTATGATTAAATTATTTCAGATTTCAAGGAATTATAACAGCGATCTGACTTAGACTCTTAAGAAATTAAAGAAATTATTAATCAGTAGGAAACTACTGCTAGCAAACTTTAGGAAGAAGCCACATAGGCTTCATAGGTAGCTCAGACTAAATGGATATGAGCC
The DNA here is from genome assembly GCF_030867095.1 of Alligator mississippiensis. Taxonomy (NCBI): domain Eukaryota; kingdom Metazoa; phylum Chordata; order Crocodylia; family Alligatoridae; genus Alligator; species Alligator mississippiensis. Next base: position 37,426,162 of record NC_081829.1, read on the forward strand.
AGAAATAATACAAGCAACCAGCTTCAAAGAGGAACTTGGGAAGAATTTAGGTGTCCAGTTCCAAAGATTATATTCTGAAAAGCCCTGCTGAGCTGCTGCCTAACCCTAGAAGCACTTAAACTCCATAGTTGCCCCAGCTTTATTAATTTATTTTGCCTGCAAGAATCCCAGGCACCTACATTTCTGCATCTATTTGTGGCCAGAAGCACCTCAGTTGTGACAATGCTGAACAGTGCCCCTAAGCCCAACTGGAGTCCCGACATCAGGCATTCTCCCACTTAAGTCTCTTGAGGTACTTGATCTTGTAGATGTTGCACAGCTTATCTAAGTCTGCATGTAGACATCCAGGGAGGTTAGATCAAGTTAAAAGTAGCCACTTGATCTAAGGGAAGTCAGGAAGGGGGAGGGGGCAAGCAGGGAGGTCAGAGAGATTGCAGGGGGATAAGAAAGTTTAGGAGGAAGATGGGGAGGGGCCACTGGAGGGATTGTGGGTGGGGGCAGGTAGTGTCTGCAGTGGGGTTGGGAGGATCAGGGGGAAGGTGGGGCTCTCAGAGGGTATCAGATGGTAAGCAGCATTTGCAGGAGGGATTGTGGGACAGATGGTATCCACCAGAGGGAGTGGCAAGGCTCACTGGGTCTGCAGGAGGGATCACGGGGCAGGTGGGGTCTGTGGAGGGGAATTGAGGAGGACAGGGTCTGCAGGGGTTCATGGGGTCTGGGAGGCTTTGGCAGGATCAGGGGGCTTGCAGGGTCCATGGGTAGTTTGGGGAATGAGGAGCTCTCTATCCCATCCTCCAGGTCCAGGGGTTATTTTTAGCTCCTTGACACCCCTCACACCCAGACAAATAACTTTCTGCCATGAAACTATGCTCCATCTTCCTCTCTTCCCCTCCCCCAGACTTACTTCCTCAGCTTCAGGCATCAGCAAATGCTGATAAAACCAGCACCAAAAGCAGCTTGAGGGATGGGGGCACTTGTGGGGGATGGGGAGAGGGTGGTTGGCTGGTCCATGAGAAAGGGTTGTCCATCTGGAGGATAGAGGAAGGGGCCAGGGATAAAAATTAGGGCTGTGTGAGTCTTTGGATCCCGCTTCAGATCCAGAGCTGCTTTGGATGCTTCGGCGTCCAAAGTGGCACTTCCGGATCGAAGCGGGGTCCCAGCAATAGTATCCAGAGTGGGTTGGGGGCATCTGAAGTGCTTCAGATCCACTTCAGATGCTTCAGACCTGCTTCAGCCATTTTGAGACAATTAGAAGAGGAAGGGGGAGCGGGGGTGGGGGGGGAAGACTGATGTCTGTAGGCATTCAGTGAGAAGGATTTCTCTTTGGCTACCTTCCCAATGGCAGCGTCTGTGGGGTGGGACAAAAAAAAGCATAAAAGCCTTTGTTTCCATCCCTTCTGTGCCCTTTGAAGCTCATTCCCTGCCAGCAACTGTGTGAGAGAGGAATGCTGAGACTGAGACCTGCCTGCTCCTTTTTCTTGTTATGAAAGAGTGGTTAGGATTTAGCTTATCTTACCTTAGCTTAGCTTAGCTATTCTATTAAATTATTATTAGTATTACAATTCATTTTATTTCTTTTAATTTATATTTGCTCTTTTTTGGGAAACTTTGCAAAAAAAAAGTTGTGTTTTCCCTGTCAGTGTTATCTATCACTATGCAGGGAGGCACAGATTGCTTGCAGAGAAGCATGCATGCACACACGCATGCACTCATGCATATATACGGAGACCCAGAATATAGAAAAAAAATCACAGTGGAAGAAGACAGACAGATATTTACAGAAGAACAAGACACAGATAATATATTGAGACACACGAAGACACAAAGACAATATTATTCACAGCAGAACAAGACATAGATATTCACAGGAGAACAAGACAGACAGATATACAAAAGGATTCACACACACACACAGACCTTTTGCAATACAGGAAAGATCAGTATGAAGCGTGCTGGAAAGCAGGTGCCAGTTCTTCTGGCAGGGAGGGAGAGGGGGTATGGGGAGAGCTAGAGCTGCAATCCCCCCCTCCCAAACACAGATGTATTCTATTCCTGAGCAGCCATGACATCAGTGCTGCCAGTGGTGTTGCCCTGTGGGGTCAAGCCAACTCTCAGGATCTCAATTTTGCACTGTTAGACAGGAGGGTGTAACACAATTGCACATATACAAACACACAAATCAATTAGGTGCACGCACACACACACACACACACACACACACACACACACACACACACACACGCTCTCTACCAGCTCAGGCACATACACATCCAAACCAGCCTAGGCTCATGCATATCACCAATTCAAGCACATGCACACTACACAATAAAAGTTAGACAAAAATCAATTGTCAATACCTGCACACTCCGTACACACACACACATCACTAATTTGTATATCATGCACACAATGATATATACACACACGCCCACACACACTCACCAGTTCACACACATACAACCCATCTACCCATAGGTAAGTTCCTAACTTGGATGGTACAGTATGTATGTGAGTACATTAAAGTCTGCTTTTCAGAAATTACTTGTATTTATTCTGCTGCTATATTTCCTTTCCTTAGGATCTTGAACTATATCATTATGTTATCACTTCCCAAGTTGGCTTCCACTTTCAGATTCTTCTGTAATTCTTCCCTATTACTAGATTAAATTTGGTCTATTAATGTACACATTTTATAAAGTTTATTTCCCTCCCTCCATTAAAATGAATTTAAAGTATTTTTAAGCCTTAATACTAAATTTTATGAAGTAAAACTACAGTACTTGGCAGGTGACTATTTTTAAAGTCCTGTGATTATAGCTTCCTGGTTTAAATACAGTCAGAGGAAAGTAGTGAAAACTATTTGTCAGATAAATGTTATGTATCTGAGCTATTATTACCTGCAGGTTGTTTAGCAGCTACATTTACCAAAAGATGGACATGATATATTTGGCTTTTTATTTTGTTATGGTAGATATCTATCGATAGATCAATAGACAGATATATCAATAGAAAGATAGATATATCTATCTATCTAATCTACAACAACACAATAAACATTAAAGTCAAATCTATCATTATCAGCTCAGCTTTTTGTAAATGTGGCAGCATAAATATAGATGCATAAATAAATATATATATATAACTATATAACGATATATATATATATATATATATATATATATATATATGTTGGCTACAAATGTCCAACTCAGGATCCTTAAAATTCTAGTTTATTAGGCAGATTGAAACACTGTAATCATAAACCTTGGGGCTGCTCCCCACACACACATGCACACACATACACACACACACAGTAGCAGGCTACAGAGTCAGGTATACCTATCCTACAAGCACTGGAGTCTGTCATTGAGGCTTCTTTCAGCGTGGTGTTATCTTCCAGAAGGGGGTTGCCGGCTGCTCCTTCTGGCTGGACAGGTCTGGTCGAGTTGGAGATCAAGAGGGCTCCACTGAGGGACACTTTTCATTGCCTTTTATCTGTCCCTGGCAGACTTTGGTGACTCCCCAGTTTTCAGGTTTGCCCAATCCAGGAGTCATTGACCCTCGTGGGACTTCCCCCCCCCCCCCCCACCTCGGTGGATACTGGATGGCATCTGTCAGCCCCAGGGGTCATCCGCATGTACGTGCAGGTTTGGGAGTCCATTGATGAATTTTGAATAGGGCTCTGGGAGTGGTCAATGTGGAGATATTCAGCCCAAAAGTCTGTCTCTGGCGTTGATTAACTCAGGCCAGGGCTTCTAGCCCTTGATCAGTGAAGTTTACAGATTTCCCAGTTGTTACATTGTCTTCTATTGAGTTCTTCCCTTGGTTGATCTGCAGCTTCCCAGGTGTTAATTACTGCAGAGAAGGACAGTTTGATTCCTGCCCTTTGTTAACATTGTTACAATGTATAACTTACTAAAACACATTTAGTTGAAAGTTGAAAGGTGAGTATAAAATATAAGCTACAAATGCCATGGCACACAAATAGATAAAAATACCAAACTACAAGGGGAGACACAAAATGCACACACACAAATTTTAAAACACAATTCCTTATCTTAAAGTGAAAGAAAGAGGAAGGAAGAAAGGTAGAAAAAGAGAAACATATCCAAAGAAGGGAGAGCAAATGCAGGCAAGAGGAAAAGGGGGCTTTCTGCTACATATATATATATTTATTTATGAAGCTTGTAAATTAACTTGTCCTCCTGAATAACTGAGACAGAGTTGGTATTTTGTTGTCAGCTCTTGCATTTTGTTGGGACTTAACTTTTTGCTTCCTTATTTGTTTGCAGTTATTGTAAGAGAACGTGAATGATGTACCGCATTACTGTATCTCACACCCACTGCAAGTTTCAATTAGCTCATTCTTAATAGCAGATAATTAGTGATGCTTATAATAGATACATAAATATGTGGGAGGGAAAGATTGCATAAGAGCGACTGAGCTCTATAAAAAATGAATCTGGTTCCTTTTGAGTAATGATGGTGAATGTATAATTTCATAATGTTCTATGACAAACCTTAAACTTTGGTGATAGTGCTGTTTTAATTTCACTTTTTTTCTGTTGTTCTGTTGTCTTTTTTCTGTTGTTCAGTCAATAAAACTACCCTTTATTGCTTTTACTTTGTATAATGTGATACTTTTACAGAAGACAATAAGTGTACCCAAGGGCTTATTGATAAACCTAGGGTTTTACAGTGACATATATTCTAAAAGTAATTTTCTCATTCCAATTTCAATAGGAAGCACTAGGGGCAAACCTCCTCCCCCATGTGTTCCATTCACAAGTTAGGCATTGAGCATAAGTTCTAGGACCCCACGAAGCATGTCTTCCTCTTAAGAGAGTGCAGTGAAAATAGTGCTGCAAATCTGGAATTACACAGGGAATGATTGTGTGTAGCATGACAATGGTACAATAAACATTGTATCCTGTAGGAGCTGCAAAAATGACTTCACTGACATATCACACTCCAGAGTGTAGCTGTCACTCACTACCCCCCATTCCCCATCTCACCATCTAAACCACTTAATTTGCTTTTCAATTTTCTTTTTTTTTTTTTTTAACATGGCTAGGTGAACTTCATCTCAGGAAAATGGATAATGTAGTTAGATAGAATATGTAGGTTATATAAAATATGTAATATGATTATATATTACATACATGTATTGCACATAAATATAATACATTATAAAATATAAATATGAAATAATATACAATGTTTACCTTTAGTTCATCTCAAGGAAACGGAAAATGATATATGACAAAAGAGCTTGTAGAAAACTTTTCTAGAAGCTGTAGCTTTTACTGATTAAAAAGCATAGCAAAAGGTGTCCCTTTGAGCTCCAAGTTCTGTGTAGGAACCCCAGCTACACCTTGTCATTGGTTTAGCTCTAAGGGGGCACATCCAGACGAGTGTGCACATGCCCCTTGCCCCATCTCAAACCCCTTTGAGACGAGGCAAGAGGCACACACAGGAACAAAAAAATGTTCCCTGAGCTGCAAGTTTGCAGCATGGGGAGAGAATTAGACCTCTAGCCATGGGTCTAAAAAAACCTGAAGTGTAAAACTGAAGTTTAAAAAAGTGTGGCAAGGCACAGTCTTGGACCTTGCCCTGAGGCAACTGGAGGATGCATCCTCCATGGAGGCACTCTGGTTGCCAGAATGTCTGTGGTTGGTTCTGTTGGACCCAAAGGACAGTGAGTTCGTGCCTGGTGCGCTTGTGCCAATAAACACACAGGGGTGAAGGATCCAACTTAATCTTTATTTCTGCGCAGAAAGTGGTGCTTGGCAATCGTTCGCAAAGCAAGCACACCCACCCCAGTGGGCGTCTGCCTTATATAGCTACGTAACAGGTTAAACTTGCTGATGTGATGAAATGTATAGCATGCCCAGCAAGTAACCCCCCTTCCAGCTCCCCCCCAAGTAACCCCGCTTCCAGCTCCGGAACTTTGTTGAATCAGCTTTTCCTTCTAGCAAGGCCAGCAATCAGCAACTACGCAACAAGCAATCTCCTCCAGCCTAAACAACCTACTCTATGCCCTTGGTTAGATAAAATACTTTTCCAAAACATACAAAGCTGTTCCCTGGTTAAAATGCAGTGAAAGTCCAGGGGTGCTTCATCAGTTCCTCGCCCTGGTGCTGAAGCAGCTGCTTCAACACCAGGACTCTAGAGCTGGTGAGTAAGGGGTCGGGGGGCTGGAGGAAGGGGGAGGGGACTATGGGGGAACCCCCTCTGACCCCACCTGCTCCCCCATCCCCCCCAGCCCTGCTCTGCCAGGCCCCACCCCTCGTCAGCCTCCTCAGGTGCCTGATCCCTGTGGTGCCCAGCCCCATCCCCTGCAGCCCCCTGAGGCCCCTGCTCCCTGCCCCCCCCCCCAGCATCCTCAGGTCAAAAAAGAAAGAAAAAAACCCTGGCACTGACCAGCAGTTCAACTGCTGTAAGGGTCACTAGGGCTCCATCTGCACAGTACAGGGCAGATGGACAGCCCCGGTGGCCTCAGCCTGAGCCCCCTTGCCCTGTGCTGCCCAGGGGTGCTCTGCCAGGAGGTCCTACAGCCCTCCCAGCCCCTACTTGTAAGGTAAGTACAAGGTTTTCCCCCTTTTTTTTCCTTCTTTTTTTAAAGTAACAGTGCCTGGGGTTGTGGGGGCAGCCATGGGGACCTGGGGAGTGCAAGTGGGGGCTAGGCAGGACAGCCTTTGGGTGGAGTGTGGTGATGAGGCCAGATGGGGCAGTAATTGAGGGGCTGTGTTGGGGCATGTGGGACTTGCAGGGTGGGGTAGTAGCCCCTACAGGGGCCATTTGGCCCTGGTTGGGGAGGCTGTAGCCCCTGCAGGGGACATTTGGCTCCTGTGTGGGGGCCATAACCCCTGTGTTGCCCCTGTCTCTATCTCACTCTCTCTTTATAGTGGAATTTTGTTTTACTTGTGGAGGAACAAGGATTACAGAGTGCCTTTGGGATTTTTTTGTCAGGGATTTTTCAGTTTTCCAATAGAGAACATCAGAATTCCTGCTAGGAAGGCCAGTGGCAGCACCTGGCCTGCTCAGAGCTGGCACTTTGGACCCAGCTGGCTGTGGATGACCTCCTGGTCAAATGGGGCCAGGAGGACATGCTTTGACAGTTCAAAGCAGGCCACAACACCCAGAATATCTTCTGGGCAATAGATGTCCAGGTGGCTAGGCAGGGAGCACACATGGCAGTAGTGCCGCAAGCCGCACAGAAGCCAACCCTGTAGCCACAGCCCACTGGAAGCTGCACAGCAGGTCACAGCCAGGCATAATCCCCCACTGCCAGACTGCTACAGTCAGTAAAGGGTGCAGGGAACTCTTAGGGCTGCTTCAGCAATCCAACTGGCACAAAAGATAGTGTCCCCAGGTACCAATTGGCTGGGCCCCAGAAGCTCCTGAGAGTGAGTAGCCCTGAACTACTTGCCAGGGAAGCTTTTTGTACTGCTGAGGCCAGGACAGGGCAGCTTTTTGTATTGCTGGGGACAGCACAGGTGCTGGCCCTGGGCTCTAGCTCCCTCTGGCTACAGATTCAGGAGGAGCCAGGCAGGCTTATTTTGCCCCAAGTGGTACAATTTGCTCCACAACAAAGTGCATGTCTGAGCGTGTGCACTGAGGCAAATATCCCCAGCTCAAATTTATACCACTTGTATTAGCTTTCATGTGTGGACATGCCCAGGATGTGAAAAGGATACAGGAGGCCAATGGGTATCCTAACCAAAGGAGAAGAACTCTGACTTCCCGAAATTCCTCTCACCTTGATGTTTTTCATCTCTCTGCTGGGAAGCTACAGTTTTGTTCTGTACTTGCAATTCCATGACATGATAACCTTGGTTCTGCTAATGGCTTGGGAATTTCCAGGTTCCTCCTTCTTTCTTTTCTTTCTTGTAACACTGATTTATAATTGTGTCTTCAGTCCCAAAAAATTAAAATAAAATATCTCCTTGAGATGGATTATATGTAGAAAGGGATAAATGATTATTATGATTTCCCATTTTGGCTAAATGATTTGAAGTCCCAGAAGCCAATTGAAATTAAATATTAATGGCTGTAATGTAAACACTAAGATTACTGAAGAGGTTTTTTTAACCTATAATTTGAAGATGGTTGTTATTGTATTATGTGTTTAATGAGTTAGTTTGCCCCACAAACAACTGAATACATTCTAACAACTTATTAAAATAGATGTGGCAAAAGTATTTGCATTCCAAATAATAAAATCTTAGGGAACAATAAAGAATAACTTATTTTCTTCCAGAATACAAATAAGACAATTCCAAGTACCATATTCACTTGATTCTAAGATGAATTCCACCCTCCCTACCCACATTTAACGTAGAGAGGGAGAGAAACCTTTCATCTTAGGATCACGTCCAAGGGCAGTAGCTGAAGCTGATGCCTGCCCCTGCACCCCAGCATCCCACCTGCAGCCTCTTTCCCCATGTCTCCCCTATACACAGACCCTGCTCCCCTGCCTGCCCCTCTCCCTTAATCTTTGCTTCATGCTGGCAGTCTCCATGCTCCAGCCTAGGGTGCCAAGCCTGTCCCCATAGCAGTGGTGTATAGTCTACATGGTTTCTGTGGAGCTGAGGGTGGTGCTATGATCAGTGCCCCAGGATGGAATGGGAACAATGCTCCAGCAGAGAGCAAGGGGAAGTGGGGGGCAGAGAGGGGAGAAGCAGAAGCTGGGAGGAGGGGGAGGGGGTAGTAGAGGCATTGGAGAGAAAGAAAGAGATTGGATGAGGTGGGGTGGGGAGTAGGGGCCCAAGGCTGCAGGGGGAAGTCAGGCATGAGGCAGAGGTGGCTGGTGGGTAAGCACAAGCAGAGGGCAAGCTGCTTTAGTTCCCTACACCACCTGTTGTGCCCACTGCCTGCCCCCCTGCAGAGGTGGGCGGATGACTTGAAGATGGCCCTCAAATAATTGGATTCTATACATGGAAAATTATAACACATTTTATAAATTTCCATTGTATAGAATCTAATTATTTGGAGGCCATCTTCAATTCAGGTTCATTTTAAATTTAAGTGAATATGATAAATTACTTTCCATGATGAACACTATCTTTTTGAACAATGCTTCTCTTTTATTCTAGGCAAAAACAATCTATAAAAAATATAGATTGAATGTAATTTTCTTTTTCTTTCTTCTTGTAGAATGTCCACAATCAGGTAATTGCTTGGACATTACTGTGTTCAAACTTATTCTTCATGTAACATATGCATGGGTTGGTTTTTATTTTTACTCTGTGAACTGGTAGGCCTCCAATGTGACTGTATTGTATTCAAGCATGTGCTCTTAAATTTGTGGGGGGGGGGGGGGTTGTAAATATTTGTGCTATTTGAGTGTCCATCAAATCTTAAGTACAGTATTAAGATGACTGGTCTACCCCTCCCATTAAACATAAGGTGCAGGAAGCCCCTCATCTTCTAGTACAAGGTGGTGGGATAGGTAGCTGCTGAGGCTCTGGCTCTGCCCCCAACATAGGCTCAGGATCAAGAGATGGAGCCACAACCTCAGCCCTCCAATCCTTGCTGTTTTTCCCCAATACACACGCCTCTGTCCAATGCCTTCTCTGTCCCTCAGTCATGGCTCCAGCACCAGCCCCTCTGGTCTGGGGCATAAGGCACATGGTTAGTGAAACAAAGAACTCCAAACCTAGGATCAATATATATAGGAGTTATCAACTTGCAGAAACTTTTGTCCTTCTTTCAATTTGCATTTGCAGACTGATTTTTTTTCCTGCATTTCAGTTTTTAGTAAATCATTTAAGTTATTCTTAAAACATCGGTATAAGAAATGTAGACTTTACAAATTTCATGGGTTTAAATTTTGTTTTGTTTAGAAGTTATTGATGTAACATAAAAGGTACATTATTACATAGACTGAAAAATCAGCTTAGTATGAAACTCAGAAGCTTTTTTTTTTTTTGATAGGTAACAAGATTTCTGAATAAAATTAGCTACTAGAGCAGAGTGAGCTATCCATGTTAGTCTGAAATTGAGCAGTAGAGCTATTGAAAAAAATGTGGGCTTGATATAGTTACAAAACCATAATTCTGTGGTTCTCTATGCTATCTTGATACATGGAAGTTTATTGATTACATGTGTTTTATGGTTAAGGATAAGGTGACCTACAGTATCAAAAGAACCTGTATTTTTTTTTTAAATGCAATACAAATTTAGATCTGAGAAGAGAATAAAAACATAAGAAAAGGATGTGAATAGGAGACAAGAAGAGTACAGAAGGGATTCAGAAGGCAAATAGAAGAGTCATGAGAATAAATTAGAGAACTGCATGCAGGAAAAGTAATGCAGGATCAAGAGAAAGGCAAGAAGCTATACAGAACCACAGAGAAAGTCTTTGATATCTCTCATCACAAAGCAATACTCTACTTTTGTTTGTTTGTTTTACCTAGGGAACAACAGTAACTAAATTATCTCAAGAATAGAGCCCCAAACTTCACCATCAAATATACATAAGCAGCTTTAATTTTGGGCCATCCTTCCAGGAGCAGTGAGGTATCATGGTAATAAACTGGGACAATATTTTACTGCTAAGATGCACAAAATAATGATTTTGGTTTCCTTGAGAAGCAATAGGGGAAAAGGACTAAGCAGATGGTGACCATTAATTACAAGACATTTGGAAATGTAATGAGAGACTCTGCCCTTTCAAAAAGGAGCAACATAGGCAAACCAAGCTCTTTGGATAATTATGGTGCCATTCCAATTACCTACTTACTCACTTAAACACAGACTTCAGTGCAAAATGTCAGAGTGTAAGACTAGCAGGGCTGTTAAGAAATTCCCCATTGTGACGGAACTCTTGGTTGCTGCAAAAATTCATAGCCAGCTGCTATGCCAATTACCCCATTTCGGTGTAGGGCACATGTTTGGTCAGGATGGAGCACACTGGTGCACTCCATTTCTTAGCTGATGTATGATTCCATAGGGCAAGTATACACATGATGCCTTTAACTTGTCCATGTGATGAAAAGGTCACTTTTTGTGGCTTAATGGCATCACAGTATACACGTGAAAGACTTTTGAGGCGGGGGGGGGGGGGGTTAAATGACTTTGCATTGTTGCAAGTTAAACTACATCTGAATGTAGTTTATTTTGCAACTTTGCAATGATGCAGTGTCCATCCAAGCAGACAGGAGAGAGGGGCCCAATCCTTTATATATATATAAAATCCTTTATATATATATATATATATATATATATATCTTTTAGCAGAGCCTGCCTGCCCCTTCTGCAACCAGGCGGGAGAGCTACTGGCAGGCTGAGTGGCCCCTGAGCTGTGGGGGGCACCAATCTTTCCTCCAGACTGGCAGCATCCCCAGGACCACCTGGGCAGGATGCTAGCAGGCCAGGTGCTGCCCCAGCTCTGGGTCAGGGAAGAGCTGGATTGGTCTGGGTGCTGCCTCTGAGCTGGGGCAGCACCTGGCTCACTAGAAGCCCACTTGGGTGGCCCCAGGGAGTGCTGCGGATGTGAAAGGAAGGACTGGGACCCCCCACAGCTCAGGAGCCCCTCAGCCCACTGGCAGCTCACCCCCCAACTGCAGGAGAGGTGGACAGGCTCCTCCAAAACAAAGGATTGGGTTCCTTGATACAGTGAGGGGCCTGATACTCTTTTTTTTTTTTTTTTTTTTCAGTGGAGCCTGCCTGTGGCCAGGGGGTGAACTGCCAGTGGGCTGAGCAGCCCCTGAACTTCAGAGAGGTCCTGTTCTTCCTGCCACAATGGCAGGACCTCCCAGGGCTGCCTGGGTGGCTACTAGTGGGCCAGGTGGTGCCCCAGCTTGGAGGCAGCACCCAGCCAGATCCAAGTCTTCCCTGAGTCTGTCAGGGCTTCCAGAGCCCTGTACACTGCCTCCACTGCCTTCCTGCATCCTGGAACCAGTAGAGAATGGGTTGGCTTGCCCCTAGAACAGTTCAGAGAGGAGGCAGGAGGGTGTCTGGGTGTGCTGGTGGCCAGAGAAGGTGGCAGGGATGGTGCACAGAGCACTGGAAGTCTATTGACCCTGAGTTTCCCTGAGCCAGCCCAGGCTTCCAGCACCCCGTGCACCATCCCTGCTGCCGCCTCCAGCCCCCAGCACACCCAGCCAGCCACCCTCCTGCCACTTTCCAATGCTGCTCCAGGAGCAAGCCAGCCCATTTCTGGGCAGTAACAGGTGGCAGAAAGGTGGCAGGGACAGTGCAGGGGGCACTGAAAGCCCCATCAGGCTCAGCGAAGAGTTGGATCTGGCTGGGTGCTGCCTCTGAGCTGAGGCAGTATCCAGCCCACTACCAGCCTGCCTGGATGTCCCTGGGGGGTCCTGACACCACAAAGTGAAGGAATAAAACCCCCTGCAGCTCAGGGGCTGCTTGGCCTGCTGTCAGATTCCCCCCCCCCCCCCCCCCCCCAGCTGCAGTAGGTTCTGGCTCTGACAAACAAAAAAAATTGGGCCCCTCTACCATAAAGTGATGGAAAAATTAAAACAGTTTGGTCCTCAGGATTTTATTCTATGCCCCACCATTTCAATTTAAGGGGCATAAAATAAAACCTTGGGGATTAAAGCCCCATCACATGCACAGGCACCCACAGAGATGATGGCCAGGTGGGGTTTCTTAAGCAAGTCCTACATGGCCAAGGTTGACACTGCTATAGCATGAGAATAAAGAATGCATAACTTGCTTACCAGTACACAAGACATAATATTTCCTAGACAACAAATATAGTTCCTTGCTGTCAAGGACAATGTGACCAAAGAACATGTTCTGGAATTTTATAAAGACACTTTTTTTATTTTCTGTCTTTCTGAGGAGAAGAGTTTTCTAATTCCATCGGGGACTGAGGGGAATGCTACAAAGACATGTAACAAAAGCATAAAGAGAGAGTGTGATCTCCTCAGGGCTGGGGGTTTCTTTCCTTTCCATTTGGAAAGTGCTTAGTAGGTTGTGGGAGAAAAAATTAATATGTAACCCAGGTAAAGCCAAGGTTGTGCCCTATTCTCAGTTGGATGGGACGGGTAGGCAGGAGAGGGTGCTGTGAGAGGGATGCCAGAATTTCGTGCAGACCCCTCTTTCCTCTATAAAAGTTCTTAACTATATAGACTTTATTGAGTTACCTATATATATATATATGGTAACTCTTTAAGATAGATATAATTACAGATAGAAATACAAATATACATATAAAGGTTAGCTGGAGGAAGTTGGTCCTAGGGAGGGCATTCAGGTAAGTACCTGTGCCTTAGGCCCAGAAGAGGACTGGATCCCAGGACAGTCAATCCAGCAAGTTTATCTCACAAGTGGATTAGCTAATAAGGACATCCTTACAGAGCCCATTCTACAGAATTAATACACCCAACTATTTATAATACCAACAATGACAATAGGTACCGAATAGGAAACATAACCATACCAGATATTAGATGCACCCTATCTGGGTTCCAACCACTTGGTCCTTCAAATGGGATAGGGTCTTTCCCCCCTAGGCCCACTCCCTCCAGGGCCCCTGCAGGACCTGGGTTCCCAGTAACTCACGGTCCTTCCTCAGGGGGCTGTCACTCTGGCCTCTCAGTCCCCACAGCATCTCATGCTACCTGGAGCCATTGGCCTTGAGTTGAGGGTTCTTCCCTCTGGGCCCTGGGCCCTGCATTGGGCACTCAGGGAGCTCCTATGGGAGCCGAGCCCTCACTGGCTCTGGTTCCCCAGCCTTACACCAGGGATCTTTCCCCTTCCCAGGCCCTGCTCTGGGCACCAGGGCTATTTTAGTTTAATGCTGAGCCACACTGCAGGGCTCTGATTATCCAGCTTACAGCTGGGGCTGACTTGAGCAGTCTTGAGCTGCTCCCAGGGCCAGCTCTCCATGTGCCGATCCAAACACCGATGAGGCTCAGGCAGGGTCCATATAATGGTCTTCTCTGGAGCTCCTCTCTCCTCAACATCCATCGCTGCATTTCCACCAATCAGGACTTTTATTTACACTGGAGGCCCCGCCCCTGAAGTCCGCTGGACCTGCAAAACACAATCTTCAATCAGGTCCAGGGACTCCTTGCATCCCCCCACCTCCAAGCCGGGGTGGGGCCAGCCCCTCCCAGATGTTACCTGCTCGGTGGAAATGTTCCACCAATCTGAAGTGTCCTTCTCCAAGCCAGGCTTGCCAAGTAAAAGCAGCGAGCCTGCCACAAACTGTAATGGTGAACAATATCAGCTCATGATGTGAGGCCAAGAAGGGAAAACAAAGGACTTATTGAATGTGGGTATAAAAAAGAAGTAAATGGAATACCTAAAAGAATGCCCAGAAGAAGAAAAAGGAGGACAGGATTTCTCCATCCAACTGTCACAGGATTGAAAAGTAAAAAAGAAACAAGAAACAGCAAAAGCAACTATCACCTGAAATACTCTAATGTGAAGTCTCCTTGTGCCCTTTCCTCTCTGCATTTATGAATACACCCTGGTTTGGCTGGGGATGTCCAGACTTCTAAAGGTTCTGCTGGGAAACTTAGTGCTGACCAATGTCACAGGATACAGGAAAGTTTCAGGGTTTCTCCTCATGGCATCTGGAGAGTGCTATCATCCTTGCTCAGCTGCCTCACTACATTATTGTAGTGCTCTTCCTCATCTCCTTGGTGAATATTTTAGCCGCTGCCTTATATGAAAAATCCCTTTGATGATTAACATTTCAATTTTGATAACATTTTCTAAATGTTAATGACAAACTGGAAAATACCTTCGTAATTTGTCACTCCAAATTTTTTTCTGTTTTTCTTCTTTTCCTGTTCTTCAGAAGGGTGGGGGGGAGGGGGGAGAAGGGGTGGAAGGAGGAGCAATTATTTCTTTTTTTTTTACACAAATATTAAATTGTTCATTTGTTGTAAATATTTTCTTGCTGGAAGCCTGCAGTGTTCTTGACCAGCTATGCTGAATACAAGTCATTGTTCCTACTGTTTAATCGTTTATACTCCATATTCATTATTTATACATTTACAAGCCAATTCTTGTGATTTTTTCCCACAATGTGAATATTAGATTCCAACAAAAGTCCAAGAAATTAATATAATTATTAATAAAACAGCTAAAATTGACAGGAATATTAATTTTCATTGGGAGGAAGTGACCTTCATATAATGTTTGAATGAGGTCTAATAATGAAATGATTAAATACATGCTGGCACATACTACATTCCACATTTGACTTTTTACAGTTTGAGTAACACCTCTGTTTTACATTTGAATCTGAACGAAAATCTCTCTTGGCAGAACCTTGCACTTAGCTCTGGAATTCGATCCATTTTTTAAGCTCTGGTTAATTGACCTTCATTGTGTAGTGCAAACCCCATCTGTTTGTTTGAATACTTGTTTTATGGTGGGTTTGATCTAAGAAGAATCTTGCTCTAAGGTTGTTTGAAGATCATGCTCTCAGTAGTTTTCAATCAGGGCAAAGCTGCTGTTGCTGTCACACGGGATTTGTGGAGGTGGAAAGCATACTCATTTTATTCATAGATACTTCCTAATGTAAGAAGCTTTTGCATACTAAATATGCTTATAATTGTATAAATTTGCCCAGTAGCTTATATTTATAAATATTAATATAATGCTAAGGACATTCAAATCAAAGTATTTCTTAATGGAAATGTTAGTGTATTTATCCACCACATGCTTGAGAATCTTTGTAAGAAGGGATTCCTACTCACATGAAACCACAGAAATAAATAATTGCAAAATTATATTATTGGTTCTGAAACAGAGTTAATAGTCTCCATCCTTGAATGTTAGAAGCAGGTTAGAGAATAATTAGTCTATGGCAGTTTAGGCAAGTATTGTCCTGACTTCAACATTGTGTAGGACCATTTAAGCTCCCAAGGTGCCTTCCGGGTCTACTTTTTATGATTCTAAGAGTGATGATGTATTAGTGAATATATGCTTTTTTAAGAAGTCAGTTTATAAGCACGCCTGTATTTGCAAAGGGAGTTGATAAAGGATTGCCATATATTATTCTACCAAAACTGTTGTAACAAAATGGATGCTGCTTACTTATTAACTAGAATGTGAGGTCCTGTTGTGAAATAAAACTTTTTTTGTTTTTTTTAACATGGGCCAAGTTGGAATTTGTGTTCCTTCTTTTTCCTTTCTTTCTTGCAGTGAAAAGGAAAGGACAAGGGAAAGGCAAACGAAGAGGGTAAACCCAGAAAATGTTTAACTAAACAACATTAAAAAAAATAAAGTAAAAAAGCCATTTGTCATTTTTTAAAAATTCTCCAAGAAAAAAATCTAAATCCAGATCTCCTATTTCAATCTAAATCTCCTATTTCATTTTAATTTTATTATTTTAGCTATGAATATAATATAAATAAAATAATGGTCAAAATAGTAAAGTAAAAAAAAGAAAGAAGTTTTGCCTTTTTAAAATGTTTCAGTTTCAGTGTTGAAATTTCTTATCCCAAGGAAATTTCAGATATTTTTAGTTTTGACCATGATTTAGAATAAAGTGTTAGAATAAAATAAAATGTAAATTGTTAGAATTTTATACAGAATGAAGTTTTGACCAGTTCTAACAATCTCATACTCCTGTTACTTAGAGGTAACTTATCTCTAGTTATGTCTATGTTTTGTTATGTTTTAGCAGTGACAAATGTATAACAGGTTCTATCAAGCTATAAACACCATGTATTCTTAGAATACCCCTGTATCAGGGGGTGGCCTATGAACAGACTAAACCGAGCTCATGGAAGCTTTGGGAATCAGCAACATGCTTCTGCCACAGCAGCAGAGGTGTCCCCCAGCACTGTTCACCTGCCGTGTTCAATTTATTCTCTCTGCCGCAGTAAGGAAGGCATCCCCAAGGTACTGTTTTTACCAGTTCCAAATGCATCATCTACTGATTTCCTGGGGATGCAGGGGTGTGGCCTATGACACAGGTTGGGTCACAAGCAATGACCCACCATGGCAAAAGTTTGCCAACTCCTGCCCTATAATGGTAATTCTTAAACAGGGTGCTGGGGTACCTTAGGGTGCCTTGAGAACTTTGAAAAGTTCCCCAAAGTACGACTAAAACTTGGTACATTTGGTACACAAACATGATTTACAAGATAAGCCCAGAGATTTCAAATAGGAATCTATAGTGTCAAAAGCATTCAGATGTGTTGTGGTCTTTCTGGCCATGTCCAAACAAGTGTAGCTGTGTGGTAAATGGAGATGCAGATGCATCTGCAATGCCACATACTGTATATTCAGCTGTTCTGTGCACTGCAAGAGAGCAACTTAGAGGGAGTTTTTGATTCCTAGATATCCAGGGGTCAAGAACAGCTGCACAAAACAAAGCAGGGTGGCACACATGGGGAAAGAGCGCACCACTCAAAACTGAAGCCTGGCCAGCCAGAGCCATTCTGGCTGCCAGCCAGGCTCTGAGCAGCAGGATCACCACTGCTGCAGCCCCAGAAGGCCCCCAGGACTTCAGGTAAGGCTGCTAGGTCCATCCCAGTGCTGGCCCTAGCCTCCCACCCCCTACCCAGGGTAACGTGCTGCATGACACAGGCATTCCCTGAGGACAACTAGTGGCGGCACAAGGTGTGCCACTGAAAGTTGTCTCCAGGGAACCAAATGTCCATGTTCATGTGGGTGTGGCCTCTGAGTTCTTTGCAGCAGTACAACAGAAGAAATTATCTTATTTTTCTGTAGTTAAAAATGAATAAATCTAAAATCTGGCATCTTTCAAGAGGTGCCTTGAGTCTTTTTTTTTTTTCGGCCGGGGGTGGGGGGGGAGGGGGTCTTGAGCTAAAAAGATTGAGAACTAATGCCTATAATGTATCATTTAAATTGTGTGCTGTACAAGTTAACCTTCTGAACATGAATGAAGGCTTCCTACCTGCCCCTCCCCCCCCGCCCCAAGTTGGGACAGAAGAAAACAGGATAGTTAACTTAATGGATCTTTCTGGGGACAGAACAAACCATGATTCTGGCAAGGCTGGCTGCAGTTAACTGGCTCACTGTAAATTGTTAACAATATTGTTCCAAATATTGGAAAACAAAGCAAAATATAGGAAGCAGGTACCTTTGTGTGTGTTAACAATTAAAATAAATGGTATAAACAGATTTAATGCATATATATATATATGCACTTGTGTTCATATGTATAAATGTCATTGCCAACATAATTTACAAGCCATAGAACCCTAAACCAGGCTATTATGACAAATCTCATTTAACTAATTTAAAGGTATTTTTTTTTCAAACATTCTCCATAAGAACCTTTTACACACATTTAAATAACTTATTTGTAGGTATCATTTAAAAGAGGCTTAAATTTATCCAATATCTTGGCAGTGAGATTTCTGCCACCTGTTTTTCTTCCAAGTAGAGCCAAAATATCCACTTTGGTTAGCAATTATCCACTTCCATTTACTTTTCTTTATGCAGTAATTCTTCACTTTGTAATAAAAGTGGTATCTCTAACTATGAGAAATTTATCTACTGAAGAGAAAATAAACACTTATGGCAGAGAGGTATCAGTGAATAATTATCCCAGAACAAAAAGCATCTTTTACTATATGTTTAAAATATAACTATAATATGTTTTAATCCATTTTGTGTTACAGTATAATCTAATCTTACATAGACATTCAATAAAAATTCATCTTAATTGCCCCGTGTGGGGTCAGTAATGACTACTCTATCTTATACTTTGTGTCTTCTTAGTATGTCCTGCAACCCCGCCCAGTAAAATACAGATGCGCACACAAACATTGCCCTGCCTTACAAATAGCCTTATATGTAAATCTTGGGTTAATTTATTTTTAATTTAAACCTCTCTCCCAGCTCAGTTTATTTCTAATTTGGCCCATTTCATATTTTTATGGTCTGGATTAAGACTTATCGGGTGTGTCCACACATGCAAGCACGTGAGCTTGCAGCAACTCAAATAGAAGTGGTGCAAATTTCAGCTGGGGCTTTTTGCCTCAGCCCATGTGCTCAGACATGCACTTTATTGTGGAGCAAATTGTGCCACTTGGGGCAAAATAAACCTGCATGAGTCCTCCCAGATCTGCAGTCAGGGGGAGCTAGGGCCTGGGGCCAGCACCTATGCTGTCCCCAGCAGTATAAAAGCTACCCTGTCCTGGCCCCATCAATACAAAAAGCTGCCTTGTGAAGTAGCTCAGGGCTACTCATTCTCAGGAGCTTCTGAGGCCTGGTCAAATGGTACCTGGGGACACTACCCCTTGTGTCAGGTGGACTGCTGAAGCAGCCTTGAGAGTTCCCTGAACCCTTTACCCACTGCAGCAGTCTAGCAGTTGGGGCTGCTGCCTGGCTGTGACCTGCCAGACTCAGATGGGGACTGCACAGCCAGTAGAGGCATCTGCCCCTCTTGGCCAGCTGCCAGTGAGCTGTGGTTGCAGGGTTGGCCTCTGTGTGCCACTACTGCCATGTGTGCCCCCTGCCAGGCCATCTGGGAAGCTATTGCCTGGAAGATGTTTTGGGTGTGGTGACCTGCTTTGAACTGTCAAAGCATGTCCTCTTGGCTCCATTTGGCCAGGAGGTCAGCCACAGCCAGCTGGGTCCAAGGTGCCAGCTCTCTCAGGGACTGTTACCCTTTGGGTCTGGAGGATCGCCCCCTTAAGGTATGACCATCCCTTATGGACTCCCATCTCCTCTACCTTCTGGGCCCTTAGTGCCTCCCCCACTAATCTCCTAAGCTCATTGAATTTTGCCCATCTGAAGTCAAGGGCTTTAGCTTTGGTGTGAACCCTAGACACCCTGTGTTGGATAGTGAAATCCAGCAGGTGATGAGCGCTATTGCACAGGTGTTCAAGGACCTGCAGTCCCCTCACCAGGTCATCCCCCGTGGCCAGGACCAGGTCCAGCAAGGCATTACCCCTAGTGGGGCTGTGCACTTGCTGAGCAGGTAGAGTTCTGCCACTGGCCTCCCTAGCAGGAATTCTGGTGTTCCTTACTGGGAAACTGAGAAATCCCTGATTAAAAAAAAAAAAAAAAAAAAATCCCAAAGTCACTCTGTAAAATATCACAAAATCCATGTTCCTCCACAAGTAAAATAAAAGACCACTATAAAGACACAGAGAGAGTGAGGCAGAGACAGCAATCAGTTGGGCAATGTTTTATTGATATATCTACAGTGTTAAAGCAATGTGGAAGTCTACCAGTGTCTCTATCATAATAAAGTGAACTCTAAACACGTGTTCATGAATTCATGAAACATGAATATATATTTTGCTGCCCTCCCACAGGGGCTACAGCCTCACAACAGGGGCTACGGCCCCACACAGGTGTTGCAGCCCCCACACAGGGATTATGGCCTCATAACAGGGGCTATGGCCCTACACAGGCGTTATGGCCCCCCAACAGGGGCTACAGCCCCACACAGGGGTTATGGTGCCCCAACAGGGGCTACAGCCCCACACACAGCTTATGGCCCCCCACAGGTGTTACAATGCCCCACACAGGGCTTATGCCCCCCCCAACAGGGGTTATGCCCCCCATCAGGAGATATGGCCCCACACAGGGGTTACAGTTATGCACACTGGGGTTATGGCCCCACAACAGAGCCTACAGCCTCACATAAGGGTTATGGCCCCCCAACAGGGGCCATGCCCCCGCAACATGGGCCAAAAAGCTACCACCCCCCCCCGCAAGGCCCACAAGCCCCACTGAAGACACCTGATTGCTGCCCCACCTGGTCCCATCCCCCACCAGCTGCTGCTGTTCCCCCAATGGTTGCCCCCAGTCCCATCCCCCTGCTCCCCCAGAGCCCCCCAATGACTGCCCTGACAGGCCCCACCCCCCAGCATTTACTTACCAAAGGAGCAAGGGCTGGGGCCTCCTGGCAGAGCCCCTCCAGGCAGCACAGGGCAGTGGGGGTGGGGAGGAGGGCCCAGGCTGGGACCACTGGGAATGTCCCTCTGCCACACACTGCGTGCAGGGCCCCAGTGAGCCATATGGCAGATGAAATGCTGGTAAATGCTGGGGGTGGGTTTTTTTTTTAACTGTTGGGATGCTGGGGTCAGTGGGGCAGGGATCAGGGGCCTCATGGGGCTGGGGGAGTATGGGGGCCAGGCAGAGCAGGGATTGCGGGGTTTGGAGGGCTGGCAGGGATGGGGCCAAGCAGAAAAGAAATCAGGGAGGTCAGAGGCAGGCAGGGCAAGGGGCCAGACAGAAAAGTGATTGGGTGGCTTGGGGGGACAGGTAAGGGCTGGGGCTGGGCGGGGCAGGAATCGGAGGGCTGGGGCAGTGGCAGGGCCGCCGGGGGACCCCTCCCATAGTACTCTGCCCCCTGTTCTAGCACCCTGAACTCTTACTTATGGGACTGGAGCCCTGGTGCTGAAACAGGAGCCTGCCCTGCATGGGCAGGCTGTGTGTTTCAGCACCAGGGTGAGGGACCAAGGATAGAAATGCTCTGGCAGCCAGAGCATCTCTGTGAAGAAACCAGCCTCTGACTGCCTTGATTTTTTAAACTTCATTTTTTTAGACCCCTGGATATCCAGGGGTCTAATTTTGTCCCTGAACTGCAAGTTTGCAGGGTAGGGAGCATTTTCTCATTCCCACACGTGCCTGTTGCCCCATCTCAACAGGGTTTGAGGCAGGGCAAGAGGCGCATGCATGTTCATCTGGATGCATCCATAGAGTGTGTCCACATATGCAAGCACATGCTCAAATACAAGTGGTGCAAATTTGAGCTGGGACTTTTTGCCTCAGCGCACATGCTCAAACATGCACTTTGTTGTGGAGCAAGTTGTGCCACTTGGGACAAAATAACCCTACATGGCTCCTCCCAGATCTGCAGCCAGGGGGAGCTAGATCCTGGGGCCAGCACCTGTGCTGGCCTCAGCAGTATGAAAACCTGCCCTGGCAATCAGCTCAGGGCTACTCGCTCTCAGGAGCTTCTGGGGGAGAAGCCTCAAGGAGGAAGTTTGCCTCACTTCTTCCTGACCCAGGCTGCTGCTGCTGCTGCAGCTGTGGCTGGCTGCTGCAAACTTGGTCTCAGGAGCTTCTGGGGAGAAGATGGGCAGGCCCTTTCCTGCCTCTGGCTACTATCCATAGTATCATAGTATCATAGTAGCTAGGGTCAGGAGGGACCTGAACAGATCATCTAACCTGACCCCCTGACACAGGCAGGAATGAATGCTGGGTTCACAAGACCCCAGACAGGTGATCATCCAACCTCCTCTTTAAAGTGCCCAAGGTAGGGGCAAGGACCACCTGCCTGGGAAGTTGGTTCCAGATTTTGGCCACCCTAACTGTAAAATATTGCCTTCTGATCTCCAACCTAAACCTATTCTCCATCAGTTTATGACCATTGTTCCTCATCACCCCAGGTGATGCTGGAGAGAAAAGAGCTCTGCCTATTTGCTGTTGATTCCCCCTGATGAGCCTGTAGGCAGCCACCAGGTCCCCCCTCAACCTCCTCTTGCTGAGGCTGAACAGATTCAGGTCCTTCAGTCTCTCCTCATAGGCCCTGTCCTGCTGCCATCTCACCAAGCAGGTGGCCCTCCTCTGAACCCTCTCCAGGCTGGCCACATCCCTTTTGAAGTGCGGTGCCCAGTACTGGATGCAGTACTCCAACTGTGGCCTGACCAAGGTCGCATAGAGGGGGAGTATCACCTCTCTGGACTGGCTTGAGATGCACCTTTGGATGCATGACAAGATATGGCTGGCCTTGCTGGCTGCGGTCTGGCATTGGCAGCTCACGTTCATCTTGGAGTCAATAATGACTCCAAGATCCCTTTCCGCCTCTGTGCTTTCAAGAAGGGAACTCCTCAGCCAGTATGTATGCTGTGGATTCCTTTTCCCAAGGTGCAGCACCCTGCATTTGTCTACGTTGAACCCCATCCTATTCTCATCTGCCCACTTTTGTAGTCTGTCTAAATCTAGTTGCAGCCTTTCTCTCCCTTCAAGTGTGTTCACCTCGCCCCACATCTTAGCGTCATCAGCAAACTTGGACAGTGTGCTTTCCAACCCCTCATCCAAGTCACTGATGAAGATGTTAAACAGTGCGGGCCCAAGGACTGAGCCCTGGGGTACCCCACTGCTCAGGTTGAGTACAACCTGTCCACCACTACTCTCTGGGTGCGCCCATCAGCCAATTTTTTACCCATCCAACTGTGCAGACATCAATGCTGCAGTCACTTAATTTATTGATGAAGATGGGGTGAGAGACAGTGTCAAAGGCCTTCTTAAAGTCTAGAAAAACTATGTCCACAGTGAAACTATCATCCAAGGATTTAGTTACCTGGTCGTAAAAGGCAATCAGATTGGTCTGGCAGGACCTGCCTTGGGTGAAGCCATGCTGATTGCCCCTGAGTATGATCTCCCCTGCAGGCCCCCCACAGATATGCTCCTTGATAATCCTCTCCAAGAGCTTCCCGAGCACCGAGGTAAGGCTTAAAGGCCTATAATTATTTGGGTCCTCCTTCCTCCCCTTCTTAAAAATAGGGACCATATTAGCCAGTTTCAAATCCCCCGGCACCTGGCCAGATGACCACGAATGCTCATACAGCCGGGCCAAAGGCTCCGCAATGACCCCTGCCAGCTCCCTCAACACCCTTGGGTGGAGGGCATCTGGACCTGCAGATTTAAAAATGTCTAGCCCTTCCAGAAGATCCCTAACTACATCTGCACTGACTGAAGGCTTGATAGAGCTATCCCCAAGATTGCCCCTACCTCTGGTAGGTGGGATATCCCAGTCCCTGTTCAGGAAAACAGAGGCAAAAAACTTAAAAATATCAGCTTTCTTGTCTGGCATGGCCACAAGATTACCGTTTGTGTCTTGCAGGAGCCCTACATTGCCTGGTGCCCTTTTCTTGCTGCCATTGTACTTGAAAAAGGACTTTTTGTTGTCCTTAATCCTGGACGCTGGCCTGAGTTCCATCTGTGCCTTGGCCTTCCTAATAGCCCTCCTACACTCCCAGGCTGAGGAGGAGTACTCCTCCTTGGTGATAGTTCCTCCCTTCCACTGGTTTTACACCTCCCTTTTAGTCCTCAGGCATTGCTGAATGCCCTTGCTGAGCCAAGGGGGTTTCTGAGCACTCTTACCCCCTTACTTCTCTCAGGGACTGTTATCCTTTGGGTCTGGAGGATCGCCCCCTTAAGGTATGACCATCCCTCATGGACTCCCATCTCCTCTACCTTCTGGGCCCTCAGTGCCCCCCCACTAGTCTCTTAAGCTCATTGAAGTTGGCCGTTCTGAAGTTAAGTGCTTTAGCCTTGGTGTGAGCCCTAGACGCCCTGTGTTGGATAGTGAAATCCAGCAGGTAATGATCGCTATTGCCCAGGTGATCAAGGACCTGCAGTCCCCTCTCCAGGTCATCCCCCATGGCCAGGATCAGGTCCAGCAAGGCGTTACCTCTAGTAGGGCTGTGTACTGCCTGGATAAGGTGAAGTTCCTGTAATACAGCCAGGAACCTACGCGAGTGGTCAGACCTGGCTGTCTGCTCCTCCCAGCAAATGTCTGGGTAGTTTAGGTCACCCATGACAATAACATCCCTTGACCTAACCACCTCCATAGGCTGACTGGAGAAGTCCTGCTGGTTGGGTGGTCTGTAGTAGACACCCACCATAAGGTCCCTTTCACCACACCTCCCCTTGTAGTTTGACCCATAGTGTCTCTGCCCGACCCTCCTGTAACCTGAAGCTAATCCTTGATGATGTGAGGTGCTTTTTGACATATAGCACAACCCCCCCCCACCTTTCCTTTCTCCCCTGTCTCTTCTATATAGGGTGTACCTCTGAATGCCCACTGCCCAGTCATAGGCAGAATCCCACCAGGTTTCTGTGAGCCCTACTAAGTCTAGGTTCTTACTTGCAATCAGGAGGCATAGTTCGTCCTGCTTACACCCCATACTACGAGCATTAGTGTAGAGGCACCTGAGGCCTCCTGAGGGTGCTCGTGCCTTTCTCCCACTCCCAGGACAGTTGTGACCCCCTTCTCCTCGTACGTTGATACTTACCTGTGCTTCCCTTCCTCTTGTCACCCTGCATGCTGGTGAAGCATCCTCTCCACTCCCTCAGCTGCCCCTTCCCCTGGCGAAGCTAGTTTAAACCCTGCCGTATGAGATCAGCCAACCTAGAGGAAAAGATACGTCTGCTCTTAGGGGACAGGTGAAGCCCATCCCAACCCAGCATGCCCTTCTTACAAAAACATAGGTCATTGTCAAAAAACCCAAAGCCTGCCTCATGGCACCAGCTCCGAAACGACCAGTTAACCACGTCAATGCAGGTCTCATGACACCTACCCTGCCCACTTACCAGGAAAATGGAGGAAAATACCACCTGAGCTCCCGTCCTCTTCAGTTGGTGTCCCAAGGCCTTATAGTCCTCCATGATATTGTCCAGCTTGCCCTTGGATGCATCATTTTACCCACATGGGCCACAAACACTGGGTAGTAGTCAGAGGGCTTGATGATTTTAGGGATGGTCTCTGTGACATTGCGAATCCTCACTCCAGGCATGCAGCAGACCTGCCTGACCAGGGCTCCAGGCGACATATTGGACCATCAGTTCCCCTCAGGATGGAGTCCCCGATGACCAGAACTTTGCATCTCCTTCTTCTCGGGGTATGCCTCTTCTGGAGGCATTATCTATTAGCTGCTGGCTTGGTCTCAGAGCTTTTGGAGTCAGTTGGCCACACCCCTTCCTGCCTTGGGCTACTGCTGCTGTTGCTGCCCTGCCCTCCCCCACAGGGGTCCTCTGCTTCACACTGCTGCCCCACCTCAGGGAGGGGCCCACTGCACTGCACTCCAACACTGCATCCCAGCTTCTGTACCTCTGTTCCACACTGCTGCCCAGCCCGCTACCAAGCTGTAGTTAAGGAACAGCCTGGGGAGGGAGCCTGTGCTGGCTATGGGCCCCTCCCCAACATCACTACTTGAGCCTAAAGAAAGCATGCCTGCCCCAGCTGCTTTGGCAGGCCACCACCACTTTCACCTCCACTTTCACCAAAAGCACACCCTGAGTGGTGGAACTGGATGACTCCTACCATAACTGCTGCTGTAACTGCTGCTACTGCTACTGCCACCACCATTGTTTCTGCTGCTGCCCCCTCTCAGGAGAGAGAGAGATTCCCTGATGCACCACCTGACACCACACCTGCACTGGATTACTTCCTAATTGACTGACTGCTCCTACTCTCCCTCACAGCTACCTCACTGCATCTGATCCTGATTTGTCTTGCTGCCTACTGCTGTGATGCTGAGCACCTGGCTGGAGGCCTGATGGGCTTCTGGATGGAACTTCCACAAAGAAAGCCACTCCACCACACCCGCCATCTCTTACATCTACTTCAGCATCCTTCCTTGCCTCAGAACCACAAAAGGTGGTGGAGATTGGGCTCAAGGTGGACGGCGAGTAAGTCCCCCTTGAGCCTCTAGAAGAGCTGGGGACCAGGGTGGCCCTCAGCTCCATACCTCCCTATATCCCCAATTGGGCCCTGCTCCCCCAGCTCCAAACCCTGGGGAGTGTTATCTCTCCAGTGGTAGCCCTTGCACTGGGGTGCGAGGACCCTGACCTCTGCTACGTGTGCTCTTTCTGTCACCAGGTCCTGATCCACCTGGCTGCAGGAGCACAGCTGGAGGCTGAAGAGTGCCTGGTAATTCCTTATCAGGGGGCCGTGGAGAGGATTTTATATACATTGGGGGATTTGCAGTGCTCCCAGTCCTGTGCCCTGGAGCACTTGCATCATGAGTACCCCATGGGCCAAGCAGGCTCCACTGGAAAAAGGGGTGCCACTACCACTGGTGCCCCACCCCCAACAGGCCCCCCTGGTTCCTCAGCCACAACTACAAGCCCACCTGTGAGGTCAAGGAACCCTGTGTCCCAACCAAGGTTAGCAGAGTCCCAGGGAGGGCACCAGCAACCAAGGGGAGAGAGGGAGCAGGGCCCCACCCCAGCAATCATCATGGCTGTCCCACCCCACCAACCCTCACCTTCTCTTGCTGGAGCCTATCCACCTTAGGGCCACCCCATGGCTGAGTGGGTGCAGGTCCCCTCTGAACGTAAAGGCAAGAAGAAGGCCCAGGCACAGCTGGAACCCTTTGACATGGAGAACTCACCTCCTCCTCCCAAGACCACCAGCCCATCATTCTGCTGATCATGGCCTACCCCCTTAAACTACAGGCACTGAAGCTGAGGCCTACCCAAAAGAAGTTCTGGCAGCAGAGCCTTCTGCCTCTGATCTAGCAGATACAGAGGCCCTGGGGCTCACCCTGATGATCCTGAAGGAGGAGGTCCCCTTTCCCAGGACCCCAAGGCTGATGCCAGAGCCACCCCAGTGTCTGGTGGGTTTCTTCCCTCCCCCTTTCAGGAAAACCTCACCTCCATCTTGCCCCATAGTCCCACACCAGAGGAGGTCATGGTGGGGTGCCCTAATAAATGGACTGATCTCAATGGGGAACCTGCACAGACCCCCCCCCCCCACCCGGGCTCCAGCTCTAGCCCCACCATTTTGTGACGTAGCCTCACCCCCACCCCTGTCCCAGGGGGCTGCAGAGCTCTCCCAATCCCAACAACAGTCTGGGGTCTTAGCAGACCAGGAGGTTCAGATGGTGCCGAAGGAGCCCTCTGAGCTCCAGGACCAGGAGAAGGACACCCAAGAACCACCAGGCTTCATGGAGCCTGCAGACCATTAGGTCCCAGTGGTCCCCAGGGATGAGCTACTTGCATTTCTTGACTGTGACTACACCAACCAGTCTACCAGAAAAGTACAGCTAGCCTTGCACTGCTGGGGAGATTTTGACAACATCCTCACCCCTGTGAGGGTGCTGGCAAGGGAAGGGAAGAGAAGGGTCCCATAAGCTGCAATGCCCAGATCTATAGGTGGGCATGCAGTTTCATAGAGGCCCTTTATATACATGAGAGGGTGCTATGCAAACTGGTGCACCCCACACCGGGTGTTGAGATGCCCCTGCTGAGCAATCTATTCCACCCCCACCAGCCATGAGGTAATTTAAGATTGTGACCCTCAATGTCCATGGCTGCAAGAGGGGTCTCTGGAGGTGCTTGGTGCTCTTCTTCCCTCAGGAGGGAGGGTACCCCATAGTATTCTTGCAGGAGACCCTGATGACTCCAGCTGACAAAACAAATTGGCGGCTGGAGTGGGGAGGCAGGGTCTTTTTTAGACACCTCTCAGTCACCTCATGTGGGGTGGCCACCCTGCTCTCCCCAGTCCTGCAGCTGGAGGCTCTTCAGGACATTGAGGTGGTACTGGGCCTCCTGCTGCACCTCCGGGTCCAGGTGCAGAGAATGGTTCTGAACCTTCTGAATGTGTATGCCCCTGCAAAGAACCCAGAGTTGGCAGATTTCTTCCACCGGGTGGCCACAAACATCAGCACCTTCAACCCTCAAGAGTGTCTGGTCCTTGGCAGGGATTTTAACATCAACCTAGATGTATGAAACTGGTCAGGCAAGAAGCCGAACCAGGCCACCATGGGCATCCTCAGGAAGATCCTGATGGATTACTCTGTGGTGAACGTCTGGTGTTCCTGTCACCTCACTGAGCCCCCTGCTTTCACTTACGTGAGGGTGGGGGAGGAGCAGGCATGCCACTCTTGGTTAGATGATGTTTATATTTCTTTGCTGCACTTTGCCCAGGCCCACTCCTCTGGCATCTGGACAACCCCTTTCAGTGATCACCACCTTGTTCACCACCTTGTCTGGGCCCAGGCCACGCTGGGGCCTGGGCATCTGGGGTCAGCTTACTGACATTTCAGTGCCAGTCTGCTGGAGGATGTGGGCTTCAAGGAGTCTTTCTAAGAGTTCTGGCTGGCCTGGCAGGAGCATCGGGGAGCTTTCCCCTTGGCTCAGAGATGGTGGGATGTGTGGAAGGTGCGCATCCAGCTTTTCTGCTGTGGCTACACTTGGGAGCACACCAGCAGAGGGAGGTGCTCCTAGAACAGCTTGAGCAGGAAGTGCCAGAGCTGGAGAGGTGCCTTGCCACTGACCCAATCAACGTTTCCCTCTGCAGAGTGTTGGAAGAGGCAGGAAGAGCTTTGTGCTATGTACGACCACCACACCCATGGTGCATTAGTCTTCTCGGGCATCCAGCTCCTTCAGGAGATGGACCGTGGCTCCTTCTTCTATGCCCTGGAGAGGAGGTGAGGGGCCAAGAAGCACATCACCTGCCTTCTGACAGGTGACAGCACTCCCCTCACTGATCCCAGTGAAATACGCCAGCACACAGGCCATCTATGAAGAGCTTTTCTTTCTGGATCTGACTAATGCTGAGGCCTATCTGATCTTGTGAGATGGACTCCCACAAGTCAGTGTGGGTGATCGGGACTGCCTGGAAGCTCCTCTCACTCTGGCTGAGTTTTCAGCTGCCCTCTACCTGATGCCTGGCAACAAGACTCAGGTCATCGACGGGCTGACCTTTGAGTTCTACCAGACTTCTGGAACATTCTCAGCCCAGACCTTGCTGCAGTCTGGGCCAAATCTGAGGGAAGTGGGGAGCTCCCCCTGTCATGCCAGAGGACCATGCTGATCCTCCTGCTGAAGAAGAGAGATCCCCATGACCTAAGGAATGGCATCCCATCTCCCTCCTCTGCACAGACTACAAGATGGTAGCAAAGGCATCTTGATGTTCCTGTGGTCTGTGCTGATGGATATGATCCATCCTGACCAAATGTACACGGTGCCTGAATGCTCCATCTTCAACAACCTGTACCTGGTTTGGGACCCCCTGGAGTTAGTGTGCTGGGAGGGCCTGCCTTTCGCTTTCCTATCCCTGGACCAGGAGAAGGTGTTTGACAGAGTGGATCATGGGTACCTCACAGGAATGCTGCAGGCCTTTGGCTTTGGGCCCCACTTCGTGTGGGCTCTCCAGGTGCTGTATGCCTCTGCAGAATGTTTGGTTAAGCTCAACTAAACCCTGACAGAGCCCATCCCATTCAGGAGAGGGGTGTTTCAAGGCTGTCTGTGGTCAGGCCAGCTGTACACCTTGGCCTTGGAGCCCTTCCTCATTCTCCTGCGAAAGCTGGTGTCAGGGCTGATGCTCCAGGAGCCAGCAGTGCAGCTGGTCCTGTCAGCATATGCTGATGACGTATTCCTCATGGTCCAGGACCCAGGTGAAATTGCACAGGTGGAGGCCTGCCAGGCATTGTACTCAGCGGCCTCCTCTGCCCAGGTCAACTGGGTCAAGAGAGTTGGCCTGGTGGTGGGTGATGGGTGGCAAGTGGGTTCACACCCACCTGTGCTCCACAGGATCCACTGGAGTGTGGGCTTGCTGCTCTGCTTGGAGGTCTACCTGTCCCAAACAGACCCCTTCCCACCAGAGTACTGGCAACAGCTGGAGGCAAGGGTGGTGGAGTGGATCTGGGTATGAGCAGGGCTCCTGTGATGTCTTTCTGTGCATGGGAGAGTGCTGGTTCTGAACCAGCAGGTCCCATCCATGCTCTGGCACTGCTTACACACCCTGTCTGTGCACTCTGAGGTCTGACAGGACTTCAGAGATGGGTACCCGAGTTTTTTTGGCCAGGACTACACTGGGTCACTGCAGAGGTCCTGAGCCTCCCCTTGTGAGAGGGTGGCCAGGACCTGGCTTGCCTGTGCAGCCAGGTCTTGGCTTTCAGCCTTCAGGCCCTGCAGCAGCTGCTATACGGTGTTGGCAGCCACGTGGCATGAGGCCACCTAGGGCACTCTTTTGTCCACCACTTCTGGGGGCTACGATATGACTGGGAGCTCCTCAGCCTGTGGGGCTTCTCCCTGCAGGAACTGCAAGGGCTGCCAGAGTTCTACCAGGACCTCCTCCAGGCCTGAAGGCTGGTCTCCACCTCCAGGTCCCCACAACAGTCACCCAGTGTGCCAACCTGCTCATTGAGCCCCTCCTCTGTAACCTCCACTGGAGGTGCCAACAGCAGAGGTGCCCTAGTTGTGACGGAAGTTGATCCTGGCTGGTGTCATCTGTATTGGAGACCTCCTGGACTATGACAGGCAGAAGTTGGTGGACCCTGCTACACTGGCCTGGTGCATGCGTCTACCCATGACACATGCAACCTGTTGTCTGGTCCAGGAAGTGAAATCTGCCCTACCTCCCAACACCCTTGCCTTTGTTGACCAGGTCCTTCATGGTGGTGGTCCCCCCACCCCCATGTCCTCCATCCCACCAGAATTTGTTGTGGTGATGGCGCCTCTCCCGACTTCATGGCAATCCCTGCTCCACCACCTGAGATGCCTGGATGACACCAGACTGGTCCTTTTTTTTTCATGCTACCTTCGCATCCCACCTAGACACAAAGTGGTGGGACCTGCTTGGCAAGGGCATAGCTGGGGCACCCAGGTGGCTGAGTCTATACTCCACCCTCATCCCACAAGCCACTGGGGACCTCAGCTGGTGGCTCCTCCATGGAGTCTTTGCCATGCGTGTGTATGTGGCAAGCTTCATGGACACCCCAGTCTCCTGCCCCTTCTGTGGGCAGAGGAAGACCCCTTCTGTGGGCAGAGGAAGACCCTGGTGCACATGACCCTTAAGTGCACCAGGCTGCAGCCCCTCCACCTCCATCTCCAGAGCCTCCCCTTTAGGTTTTGGCTGAATTTCACCCCCCATTTTTTTTTTTTATTTTGGTCACCCCATTCATGGCCCCACCAAGTCCCAGGACCTCCTGGTCAACCTTGTCCTGGCCCAATGGGCCATGTATTTGACCAGGAAGGTGGCTTTGGCTGGTAAAGTGACCGGAGACTGCAGGGCCACTTTTCTCTCACTTTTCCATGCATGTTTCCAGGTGGAGCACCAGTGGGCAGCGTCCACTGGCTCCTTGGATGGCTTTGAGGACTTGTGGGTGAGGCCCCAGGGGCTCTGTTTGGTGTCCCCCTCAGGCACACTTATTTTCATGTTTTGACCCTTTGACCCACACAATGCTCCTATCCTCCTATCCTGGTTTTTTTTTTTTTTCATTAGTTGTCCCAAGTATTTTGTTTTGTCATCCATCCATTAGCCCCTGTCATACTGAATGTAATAGTTTGAATGCTTGTAAAAGTTGCCCATTAGCCAGTTTAGAAAAAAAGGCGAGGTTCATCTTATCTAGGTTCATTGTTTTACCTGGCCTTACAACAAATGTGCTTAAAGTCTTGGCTCCACGATCTTATCTCTAGAGGCCTTTAACAAGTTTTCCTAAGGACCAAAAAAAGGATCTTTAAGCAAACATTTTGAGAGATCAAAACCCTAGAAGCCTTTTGAAAGGGGGTTGTAAAGAAAAGGTCACCGCAGTGGTATGGAAAATCTTCCAAAGCAAAATTTAAGATAAACTAAATAGTCAGCAGACAAATTCCATTGCAGAAGACAAACTGACCATGTAGCAAAAAACCTGTTGAGTAAGATCCGAGCCCAAATTTGGGAGTAGTGACAGGTTTGGGTAGGAGGGGCCCAAGACAGCAACTCACCCAACAAAAACTGAAACCTACAGTCCCTATTTGGAGGTAACCTCACTTGCAGAACAACAAAGGAAGAATCACAAGTGTAGGCCGGATCAGATTGATCACCTGAACCACCCTCTCTGTGAACACGAATCTCTTAGTTCACGCCGAAGCTGCAGAGCGCCCGAGTGGGACCGAAGGAAGGGTACTTAGTCGTATCTGTATTGAGGCCAACCCATTGGACCGTACTACTGAGGCCAGCCCATTAAATTGTACTACTAAGGAATGAAACCATATTTAGGTGTTTGGCTTCTTGGAATTCTAGGATTGTAAGTATAATATAGTAGTTCAAATTATATAGTTAGCTGTAATTGTTTTAAAGAAGTGCATTTAGAATATTGTTCCTTATATATATATTTATCGTGTTTTTGATGTTTATGGTATTTCTTAAAATAAAATTGTGTTGTATAAATTGTGTGAAATCATTGTGAAATCATGCAATTAGCTGAAAATTTCCCCAGACAGTGCATCAAATGAATCAGTAAGTTGTGTGGGATCTTCTCTATTCTATAACCCACTAGAGACAGCCCCATACATTAGGAGCTCTTATTTAGCTGTGTGGGCCTCAGAGTCCACAATAATTGGGTAATACAAATAGTCAGGAGCTTCTGGGGGAAGAAGCCTCTGGGAGGAAGTTGACCATGCCCCTTCCTGTCCCAGACTGCTGCTGCTGTAGCTGGTTGCTGCAAGCTTGGTCTCAGAAGCTTCTGTGGAGAAGATGGGTAGGCCCTTTCCTCTGGTTACTATTAGCTGCTGGCTTGGTCTCAGAGCTTTTGGAGTAAGCTGGCCGCACCCCATCCTGCCTTGAGCTGCTGCTGCTGTTGCTGCCCCGCCCCCAGGGTGGGGTCCTCTGCTGCACGCCACTGCCCCCCCCCTCAGGGGTTCCTCTGCTGCACCCCAGCACCACACCCCAGCTTCTGCACCCCTGTTCTGGCCTGCTCCCCAGCCTGCCACCAAGCTGCAGTTGGGGGACAGCCTGGGGAGGGAACCTGTGCTTCCTGTGGGCCCCTCTCCCACCATCACTGCTGGAGCCTGAAGGAACCTTGCTTACCCCAGCTGCCTTGGCACACCACCCCAACCTTCGCCTCCACTTTCACCAGAAACACTACCTGAGTGGTTGAACTGGATGGCTCCCAACATCACTGCTGCTGCTGCCCCCCTATCAGGAGAGGTAGATTCCCTGCTGCACAACCTTGCAGCACACCTGCACCGGATTACTTCCTAATTGACTGACTGTTTCTGTCCTCCCCCACATCTACCTCACTGCATCTGATCCTGCTTTGTTTTCCTGCCTACTGCTCTGCTGCTGAGGGCCTGGCTGGAGGTCTGAGGGACTTCTGGACAGTTCTTCAACAAACAAAGCCCCTCCACCACTCTAGCCATCTCTTACATCTACCTCAGCAGCCTTCCCTGAGTGTTTTTTGCCCTTGTGTGCTAAGTCCTGTGGTCCACTCCCCCTGCCCTAGTGTTTGTTGTGTGGCTGAGTAAGCCAGCTTGAGTTTCCCCAGCTCTTGTGTGTGTTCCCCCTCCCCACATTCTCAAAGCATAGGCCTACTATTTATTTTTCCTGTGGGACTGTGGCTTATTGAGGTTCAGCCCCCTCCCTCCCTCCCTACCTGCCTTCTCTGCCCATAATCCCAGCCTGTCCCTACTAGATTCACCATTCCCACTGGATAGTTTGTTTTTCTTTATTGTCTTCCCTGCCCTCATGTGAGACGATGGCAGGTCAGGAACCTTCTGAGGGGTAGGGAAATGCCCCCACAGAGTGTCCTACCACCCCCACTATGGAGGCAGATTCCAGACAAGCCCCCAAAAGGATGTAAGCCCCTGCAGCCTCCACCCTGGAGGCAGAGTCCTACCAACATCCTCTAGGGCTGGAGAAGCCTGCAAACTCTACTGCAGGACCAGGTGTGACTCTGGTATGGAACCAACAAAGTCATGGGGTCTCCCTGGGCCAAGCCCCACATGGACGGGCTCCCAAGCCCCCTCTCCCATCATCAGGGACCAAGGGAAAGGGCAGTGGGAAGGGCTCCTCTTCAGACTCCTCTATAGCTGGGGGTAGGAAGGGCAAGGGCCCTGCCCCCAGGTCTAGACCACCATCACCTGAGGAAACCATGTACTAGCCAGCACATGCACTCAACCTGTCCCTGTCCCTAGCTCCAGCCCCAGCCCCAACCCCAGCCCCACCAATGTGAGTACCCGGGGGTGGGGGGTGGACCACAGCTATGAACATGCAGCTGTGGGCAGACCCAAAGCTGGGGGGCCTTGACACTCCACTGCCAGCCCTTCTAACTTCCTGGCACTCACCTGCAGGCAAGGGGTGAAGTGCCAACTGCCCAATTGGGAGAACCTGGACTTTAAGACCTCAATGCAGGCCCTGGCTTGGATATTGGGCCCCCCAAGATTTTGGTGGCCTCCCACTTTCATGGCAAGGCGGTCTTTTTCCTTGCCTCGGAGGCTGCCACACAAAAGGTGGTGGAGAGGGACGTCATGGTAGAGAGCAAATGTGTTCCCCCTTGAGCCTCTAGAACCGCTGGGGACGAGGGTAGTCCTCTGCTCCGTCCCTGCCTATATGTGTTATTTCGACCCCTGAGTTGGGTTTTGCTTTACTATGGTTTAGCGCTGCTCCAATCTCTGCTCCTCGCCCCTCTAATTTCTGTCTCATTTCTCCCTCCCCTGCTTCTGGCTCATTGCCACCTCCAACACCTGTCCTGAGCTCCTCTCTGCCTCCAAAACCCCTGTTTCTTTGCCACTGTCTTATCCCCACTGCCTTTTCTCCTGAGCAACCAGGTTTCTGCCTCAGTTTCTTTCCTGGCTGTCTCCTCCTTGCCACCACTTATCTGCCCCACCACCCCAATATCTCAGCTGTCTGCCTCAGTTTCCAGCCCCAAGCTCCCAGGTTCCTGTCTCTCTCTCTTCTCTGGCTGTCTCCACCTTGCCACCAGGCTTCTTTTATTTTTTTTCTCCCTCCCACGCACTAGTGACCTCAAGTAACCCTGGGGCCACTTGATCTTAAGTAAACCTAACCCTCAGTTCCTCAGCCAGCTTCTTTCTAGTTCACTGGTTCTAATCCTAGTTCTGGCAACTTTCACTCCCTACACTTTAACTCTCTCTCTCTCACCTTAACCTTCCCCCATATATCCCAGGTACCCCAAGCACATACATATGTAACAGCACAAAGTAACAGTTGAAATATCAGGCCTTAGTAATTCCAAAAATTTCAAAATGGTCCAAGGTTAGATGGCTGTCAGGAAAACTAAGGGAGAAATGTGAAGAGTAAATGGCCAAACATATGAAGTCAATTTGCTACTGTACTTGTGAATTCAATAAGTTATGCAGTCAGAAAGTACGTACATACCTTCAGTGAGGAACTTGTCTAAAGGCCAATTAAATGTGATCAGCAGAGATCAGTAAGAGCTATGCTCTTCTGTGTTATGTGGCTATTCTTTAGGTTTGGGGTTATTTTCCTATGGCTATCCTTTCAGATTTAATAATCTTGCACTTCATCATTCAGCTATGGATTTTCTCTTTCCTTTTTACTTTCTTTCTTTTGATAAAAATATCTGCCTATTTTCTATGAATAATAGAAGAAAATCATTGCCATGGAGATAGATAGACGGCCCATGCACCTTTTAAAGGTCACTTCTATTCTGGTTTGAAGGTTTAAGGAGCTCTTAGGTTGTGCATGTGCCTTGAGCTGTCTGGAGAAAAAAATCACATTCTGTATAGCAAAAGTTCTTCCTCATACATAAATACATTATACATGTGAATATACAGCTATTAGTCTGAGAAATAATCATCAAAAGTTCTCTTCAGTATAAAACCAATTCAATCTCTTACTGAATACATTATTTTTGGGAGATTTTTAGAATGGTCTTCTTGGACTCTTTTTTTTTTTTTAACTGTCTCCCAGTTCTAGCAATAGCATATACCACAGAACTATTCTGGAGAAATTCTTCTAAAGTTTGAAATCATACAACATACACTGTATATAGTCCATCAAATTTTGAAATGTTCACTCATTGTATTAATTCTGACAATATGTTCCATCTCTGTAAAGTCTTGCATAACAACATCTTCTAGCAACTGACAATGATTAAATATACATTGTCAAAACACCTTATACATTAAAAGGCCCTTTTAAATGACTGGGGAGAGAAGACATGGCTATAACTTAAAGAAGTTTCAGGTCAATTTATAGTTCTGGTTTTCATAGAAATGAAAGTGTAGAGGAACAAGAAGAACAGAGTCTTCAAAATATGACAGGTGAGAACACACTTCTAGATACAATTACATGTTTTATGCATAACAACAAATTGGCTTTGAGTTTTAGGCAAAGCTACCTAAGGGCTATATAAAGAAAAATAAATGCATGGGTTTGTCTGTCTATACAGGTGTCATTATGCTTTGGAGGTCTAAACTTGTAGTGAGTGAAACACTCCAGTGCAATGTTTGTCAGCACAAAATTACTTCAGCTTTCCAAATGGAATAGAAGAAAATAAAGTTTTACTTTACCTTTAACTAGCCTCCTGCAGTGGAGTGAATGCCACCAAATTTGCCTTCTGATTCAAGAGCCTATGTTCTTTGGGACAGGGACTGTCTTTTTGCTCTGTATTCCTACACTGTCTAAAGGAGCCTTGCTTTGGGACCAGGATTTCTAGGTGCTACAATAATATGAATAAATAACATAAGTTAAGATGTGTTTTAACAGGAATAGCTCTATATAAAATAATGACAAGAAAGCATTTAACACATTTGCTGGTGTTTGTACTTGTATGCTTTGTTCTTCCTGCATGATACAAGTTGCCAAATGTACTGCCGTCAACATAAACTACATTTTAGAAGTATAAGGGCTCAAGATTATGCCTTTGTTCCATCTCCCAACAAGAATGGAATTTAGCTGCCACTCTAAAACTAAAGGTGGTAATTTTAAAATTCCAAAGACCTGTAAAAAAGAGATTGGGGTAGAAAAAAACAAGTGCTAATGGGGAAGTTTCCTGCTGGCAGTGTGTCAGTTATGTATTTACTTTTTAATATATATTAATTTGGGCACTGTCTGTGGAATCCAGTCTGACAACTAAGGGTTACACAGGGGATTTACTCCAGCTTTCAGCTAGAATAACTTTCCTGGGTAAAATTCATTGCTCAGACACAGATGGGGAATGTAAAATGCTAGAAAATTGGATAGTGTTTTTCACGGAAGAAGACAAGCCTATTTCTCATTAAACCCCTGTCTCTCAGTCTGCTCTATCCCTCCACTCCCTCCAACTTCTACCCCTCACCCTATCCCAACAGCATGATACAGCAGAAAGTAAATCAGACAGGGCTTCTTCATGCCAGCTCATTTCTGTTGAATCAGTTGATGATCTGGTGCTGGGCCAATTTCCATTTCCGTTTTTGGAAGCCAGGACACATTTATTGTTGACTGGAGCACTAAACATTCTGATTATTGTGGCAAATCATTGTGTCTATTGTATCTCATTATGACAAAGCACATTACAGTTCAAGAGCCTTTTGAAGAACTCAAGTAAGGTTTTGGCATAAGAATGTAAACAGAAAGTTTTCTAATGTTCTAAATGAAGTAATACCAAGCCATTAAAGAAGGGTTCTTTAATTGCATGCATGCATACATTAATCTGTCCGTCCTTGATATACAACAGCAAGTAGGTGGCACAGGGCCCAGTCATTAGGCTCTGATTCATTTTACATTCCTATTCTATTTTTCTAATACATGTTTGGAAGGTTTTTGATGGAATAAATGGGCAGTACAACACATATGATATCACAATTTTAATTTAAAGTAGATCCACAAGGAAGATAGGCATTCATTTTTAATGACAAAATTGTAGGCCTTGCCCTCTGCTCCAGAGTGAAAACAAGAACAGAGCAGATTTATATTACAATGGGAGGAGTCTCCTAGCCAGGAGATGATTCTAACAAGAAGGCTCAGGGACTCATGAGAGGTCTCATTTTGCTGCTGTTCAGGAAAGAAGGAACCTGTCCTTTCTGCTGTTATGGCTCCACATACAGGAACTGGATATGGGCCTGCACTTGCTCTTAATTTGGATGTTTATTCAGCTCTTAGTTGTTTTTCAGACAGTATGCTTCAGCATGTGTTCATTATTTTACTAAACAAGAATGCTTAAATGACTTATGTTTTGGTGGGGCTTTATTGAAGACACCCTTTCAACACTGTCATGTCTGGGACAGCAAGGTACCACACTACTTCACCTCTTTTTCTCACTTGAGAGAGAAAGAGGTTTGCTTCTATTTTTTTTTTTTTCTTCAAATATAAGGAAAGGTTTTATACATTCTTTCTCCTTATGAAGAAAATTCAGCAAGGTACTTAAAAATAAGCCTGTCTTTAAGCATGGGAATAGCCCCATGAAGATGAATGGGAATGTTTCCATTGACTTCAGTAGACTTTTAGATGAATTTCCAAGTTAGGCAACATGAGCTTTGTCCTTTAATATATGAACATGTTATTTTGCTAAACGACCGTATCAGTTACTGGTAAGTGCTAAAGAAATGATGCAATTATATATATTTTTTAAGTAATAAAAAACATTTTTTCTGCTTTTGTTTTGCAAAAGTAAGATTTTTGCTTTTTCCTAGTGCACTTATATTCAGAAGAACTATAGTGTTATAGCATAGCAATATAGCATAGGAATAGATTAGGGCAGAGAAATAATTTCAATCTTGTTAATTCAACGCTGTGATTATAGCCCAAAATACTGTCTGAGCTATGAGTGCTGGCCTCACAGTACATATCCAAGAAAAGATTTGGGCCATTCTAGAAAGATGCCTAGATGCCTCACCTGAGTCCCAAGGAATAGTAAGTCTGACCTGGAATTTTACAATATGTAATTCTGCACAGGAAGCATTATTTATTTGCTTTTCACTAGCACCTGGTCCCATATCAAGGCCCTATTGTACATCTTACACAAAGTGGAACAGCGGATGAGCACTGCACCAAAGGGGACACAATCTGAAAGATAAGGTAAACCTATGTAGACAAACGGGAAGATGTCGTCAATACAATTCCTTTCATATGATTTTTTTCCTGTTTTCCACATTGTATAACAATTCATTTCCTATCCCAAAGACCAAGCCAGTGGGTGTGTCTACATGAGATGTTTACTCTCACGTTACCAAATTATCTCTGCAATAAATTTCTCCATGTGTACATGTGCACCCCATTATGGTGCATGACATGAAAAACTCTGGAGCAGTCTAGTACTTGTATTTACAAGTAGTAACCTGCTCCAGAGTTTATTAATTTGCAGCAGCACATGTATAGACACTGCCTGGTTGGCTGGGGCACAAGGGTGTTTTAGTGTGGGGGCTGCCTGCTAGCTTGCCCCATGCAGAAGCAGTCTTGTGCCCCAGCCAGCCCCTGTGCAACACATTGAGCCCTGCTGGAGCAGCTCTGGACTGCTCTGACCAGGCTCAATGTACTCCACATGAATAAACTCCAGAGCAATATACTCCAGTTATTTGCTCCCAGGTGCACATTCAAATGGCATGTCCAGGAGCAAAAAAGCTCCAGAGCAATAAGCTTT
The DNA here is from genome assembly GCF_030867095.1 of Alligator mississippiensis. Taxonomy (NCBI): domain Eukaryota; kingdom Metazoa; phylum Chordata; order Crocodylia; family Alligatoridae; genus Alligator; species Alligator mississippiensis. The sequence continues at coordinate 37,466,124 of NC_081829.1, forward strand.
GGAGTTAATTCATGCATATGAATTTCATGTGTAGATGTGCCCAGTATTTACTTATAATTGGCCCATACAGAGTAGCGTTTCTGTTGCACGCTGGAAGAGAAAACATTTGTCCCATCATTTCTTTACTGAGTATTGGGACAGTTTCCCTGAATCATCAATCAATAAGGAACAGGGTTTACCCTTTGAGCTATCTTCTCGGTTACCTTTAGGCTTCATGACAACTTTTCACGCTCCTGGTTTCCCTCCCTTCTCTGCCATTTATCACCTCTAACATCAGTGCATTTTTGGGTAACCCTGGAAGTATTTCCAGTTCCCTACTGGTGTTAATTTGTGCTGTTCTGTTTAATTAATAAGTATAACTATCTCTGTGATCGTACCCCTTAACAATGTTTATCTGTTTTAGAGGCAGGTTGTAATTATATTTTCAATATGGGGGGTAAACAGCAGTGCCATGATCTTCCAAAGTTGCTGAAGACTATTTTGTAGCTATTCTCTCTGGAGTTATGGTATCTGAAATGACTACACACAGTTGCTCATAGAAGGTCTAGTAGGCAAAATATTAGATCTACATCCTAAATAACTCAGCTCTCATCAGGTTTAAGAAATTCACCAAAGACCCAATCCCTCTAATAGACATGTCAGTATAGTATGTCTTACTTTCAAGCATACCTCTGTATGTTGAACTCAGTTTGTGTAAATTATTATCTACACTTTGTATAACCTAGAGGTCAGAACACCACTGTGCTCTGTACAAAAATATATCAAGCTCTACAAAAGTAAGAAGTAAACAATCCCTGCCCACAGAACTTATACTCTATATGTAATGCTTTAGAAAACAGGTAGGAAAACCAGTCAGGGGAACTGCAAGGATACAATCAAAAATACTTGTTAGAATGGAAAATAATATTCACAATAAAACAACTCTCTAATCGTTGTTCATTTCTTTGTAGTCATCCTAGCTAAGTACAGACATTCAAGAAGTCTGAGGTAGAAGTGCTCTAACGTTAGAGCTTTATTTTAAATGCCTAAGGTTATGTTGGGAGCAAGCAGAACACACATTAGCCTTTGAGAGGATGGGGCTTGGAGTCTGCCTGCACATCCCAAGCCCAGCAGGTTCCTGCCTCCCAGTGTACCCCGCAGGCTTTCCAGGCTGCTGAAGACTCCTAAGAAGAGCTGAACAGCCAAGCCACCCCTGACTGGTTGGCAGGGACATCATGGCCACACACCTGGACTTGATGCAGCAGCAGTTCATCATGGTGTGCACCTCATGGCCATGAGCCACTAACTGTTCATCCTGTGCATGCCCACACAGCATGCCCTGCACCTGCCAAGTGTATGTGTGTTTATGTCCCAGACTCCTGAGTTCTGTTTGTGAGTGCATGTATAATGCACCACCCAGACACCAGAGGGGTGTGTGTGTGTGTGTGTGTGTGTGTGTGTGTGTGCCTCCACCCCTATCCGTCCCCCCCCACCTCCCCCCCCACCACAGACACAGAACCCAGACATCCAGGGCATGCCTAGGCCATCAACTTAGACATAGCTCATAAAGATGATGCCCATCTCTTGCACAAGTCCCCATTCCCTGGGGTGATGCAGAGTGGGCACTATGCCCCTGAGGTTCACGATTTTTATCATCAGTGATGTCATTGCCTCCCCATTCCTCATCAGGGGCCCAGACTACCTTTCCTGCCCTGGCTCATGAGGTCCCATGAGGGACAGTTGGACTGCCAGCAGGAGCACTTCAACTATGGACTGGGCCTGATGCAGCAAGCACATGCAGCACAGGGATGGGGAAGAGGGCAAGCCCCCCACCAATGTGTGTGGCCCTGGCCCTACACGATGGAAGGCTGTCCAAATCTGTGAAGCCCTGAACAACTAGCTTTTCAATCGTGTGGACCAGGAGCCCTCCCTAGATGAGTAGGGACAGAGGGATTTGAATGCCCATGCTCTGGCACTGGGCTGTGGGTCTTCTGCCATGGGCTCCTCTGACCCTGCTTCACAGCCACCACTGCCCACACCCTAGGCTGCCTGGGCACTGTTCCCCTTCCCTCTTCCTCCCCTTACCATCACAGTTTATATAGTATCCTCATATATGGCCTGACTTATAAAGAGAAGTCTTGAGAGGAATGGCCACAGGTCCTGCAGTTTGTGCCAGTGCAGCGGCCACTGTGCTGGTATTGGGCAGCCTGGTATAAACTCTAGAAAGGGTGATGAGACATGTGATAGGACTTGCTCTGGAAAAGCCATGGCCCCTGTGTGGGAAACAGTGTCACAGGAGCTGTCTACACTACCTCCTTTCACAGCAAGGTACATGCAGGTGACTCCTTGGGAACACCTCTGGCCCTGTTGGCTTGGGGGACATGGGACTCAAAGGTCCATGGGCTGCCAGCAGAATGCAACTGAACATGAATCACAATGGGATGTGGTATTCATTATGGTGCTCTAACTTATAGCACTGAAGTCTGATACTACATCCATCCTGGGTTATCTTAGAGTGGGACCCATCATTTTTTAAAGCACTTTGTGTTCCCTGACTGTCTGTTCAGTTACAGAAGTAAAGCTTGCTATTCATGCTTACTGCACAATAAATGTAACATCTGTACCTGGCTCATGTTAGAGAAGTTTCAAATAGAGATATTAAAAAGGATGAGGTAGTTTCACAGTTATTTATGGGCCTTTCTCTTATATACTGACTGGTATCAGAGAAAACACTCTGAACGTGCTGGTTCTTGGTGGTGGGGTTTTTCACTTTTTTGTCAGATGATAAAAATCAGGATAATTTGCTAAACAAATTATGGGCTTTGTGCCTTGATGATATCCAAAATAATAAATGAGTAGGGCACAAGTAGGATATGGTAGGCCTTTAAATTGAGGACAAATGTTCAGTGTACATGATAATGGGGAACTGGTAGATGAATACAAACAGAGGAAAGGTACAGTCCAAACAACAAACTTAGCAAAATTTCAACTTCATTTTTTATATAGGTATCTTGGGACAAAAAATAATTTTCATTTCCACCTAGAAGCAATGTTACAATCTTTGCATTCTTCTATGCCTGAGGAAGGTGATTGTTCCTGAAAGCTTGAAAATAAAGATTTTTTTTTTTTTTTTGGAACTACGTAGTTGGTCTAATAAGATATCATCTCTGCCATGAATTCTGACTCCTTGTTACAGTAAGGGATTTGTCAAGGCTGGAAAGGGAATAAAGATGCAACATGACTAAGATATAGGCAAGGCATTACCTGTGTGAATGGAGGAGTAAAGTCAGATCATATAGATGTGCTGAGGATGTATATGTTATGAATTAGTTATGACTTAGTAAAGTTCATTTGTATTTCCAGTATTTGGACATTATTGAATCATATAAACTAATAGGGGGTGTGTGTGTGTGTGTGTGTTGTGTGTATGCATGTGTGTGTGTGTGTGTGTGTATATATATATATCTCATATGTATTTTTTTTAGCTATATAGATACATCTATCGATCAATCGATTGATCAATCAATCGATTGATCAATAGATAGATAGATAGATAGATATATCTAAAAAATCAATATACATTTGGCTTGATGATAAATGGCTTTGTCCACTATAACTGACCTCTGTCTGCTTTTACTCCACCTCAGGTTTCTAAGTCATTTTACATGTTAGTATCACACTAGATTATGTTTCTGTATTATAAAAATAAATCAAAAATAGTGAAAATCAACATCATTTTTAAACAAAACTGTATACAAAGCAGAGTCCCAAAATGACCAGTGCGTTTGAGTGGTTTGTTACTATTTAATAAGCCATTTGTAGGTATTTCATTAGGAGCCACTTGATTGACCTAGATGATCCTATCCATACAAACTCCTTGTTAATAATAAATATGTCCTAGGAAGCATGAGAAAATATTATACCCAGCACTAAAATATACTCTGGCCTTGGAAGAATTCCTCCACTGATATTCCTGCAGGGCAAGATTCTGTTTTCCATATTCACATTGAATAGATATGTATACCTAAATGATTCCTTTTGGAGTCAGTGGAACTGCTTTTTAGGATAGAATGTTGCTCTCTTTGGGCACGTCCACATGAGGGCGCATGTGCCTCTTACCCCATGCATATACGGGCAGCAGGCACATGTGGGAACGAAAAAATGTTCCCCACGCTGCAAGTTTGCAGCTCAGGGAGAAAATTAAGCCACTAAATATCCAGATGTATAAAAAAACCCAATGTTTGAAAAAGCAGGCCAGGGTCCTGAGGCAACTGGAGGCTGGGTCCTCCATGGAGATGCTCTGGCTGCCAGAGTGTCTCTATGATTGGACCTCAGCCTGGTACTGAAACACCTCATGGGGGCTGGCAGGAGGAGGGGCTGGCCATGGGCTTTTTGTACTGCTGGGGCCAGGACAGGGCAGCTTTTTATAGTGCTGGGGACAGCACAGGTTCTGGCCCTGGGTTCTAGTTCCCCCTGGCTAAAGATCCAGGAGGAGCCAAGCAGGGTTATTTTGCCCCAAGTGGCACAATTTGCTCCACAACAAAGTGCATATCTGAACACATGCACTGAAGCAAAAAGCCCTGACTCAAGTTTGCACTGCTTCTATTTGAGCTGCTGCAAGTGCATGTGCTTGCATGTGTGGATGCATCCTTTAAGGGTATCTGGCCCAGAGTTTATAGAGATTGTAGTAATCACTAATATAAACGGTTACATAATTGCAATTTATAAACTGTGCTTAAAAAGATATTTAACAAAGGAACTTTAAAATCTTTCTTGGTTACTTTTATATCATCAACAAGACTGGTGCAAGGATTTTTTCCACCCTAAGCAAGCAAAATTTTGCTGCCCTCCCTTTTCATTCAGGGGGTAGTTGATGTCAGGCAACCCCTTAAATAGCTGCAAGCATCTCTGCAGAACATATGGATGCAGTTGTTGCACAATACCCTCACACCCTGGCTACATGGAGCCATGGTTTATACAGCACTGAGCAGCCAGGCCATGTCACCATCTCTCACACTGTTCCGGCTATGGTGGCATCATGCTGAGCCTGGACCCAGCCAATTATGTTCTGTCAGCCTGCTCAGAATGCCATTTTTGCCACTCCCTATACTTTGCTGCCCTAGGTGGCTGCATGTGCTGCCTGTATGGTTATACCAGCCTTGATTACAAATGTGCCTTAAAATCCCAACCAATTCCAGTGTTTCATTGTGTTAGGTTCTTCAAGAGTTACTGTTTGTCCCAAAAAGTTCTTAATACAAATTGACAAAGTAGATTAAAGGTTGGTGGAAAAGGAGTCACAGATTCACACAGATTCACCAAAGTATAGGGCTGCAAGGTACCTTGTGAGATCATTGGGTCCATCCCACCTGCTCTGGGCAGGAAAGACTGATGGGGTCATAAAAACTCAGCAAAGTGTGTGTACAATATCCTTTTGAAGATCTCCATGGTAGGTGCCTGCATCACCCCTGCTAGGAGTCTATTACAGAGTCTGAACCTAGAGAGGTGAAAGGACTCACTCCCATGGTTATGCCTCAGCTCAATGGCAGAACTGGAAATCAAGCACTGGTCTCTTGAGTACCAGCACAGTGCTCTATCAATCTTTCATCTCACTAAAATAAAATATCTAACCTATGCATTGTTGGAGGACTTTGATAACACGGTCGCTTTGATACTAGTTGAGTGATAATATTTTTACTATAATTTGTAATTATTTACATCCTGTAAGTTATATTATCTGTCATTAAAAATATCTTTTGACTAAAAAATAATAAATAAATTAGGAAGAGGGGAAAATGGTGAGCCTGAGAAGGTTTTAATTCTTTTTATCAATAATAGGAGTCTTTTGGGAGGCTTGGGGACCAGCACTACGAGATAAGCTCAGACAACACTCCCCCTTTCTCTCTTTCAGAGCACAGACTTGCTTCATTACTGTTTCAATTGTTTTTTGTGTGTGTAGGCTAAACACAACACATCAGAAGAATGCGAGGGTGGATACTCTACCCAGACTGAAAACTACATTCTGCAGTCATTTCCAATGATGTAAGTCTAGAATAATTCTACTGAAGTAAATGGTAACACCTGAAATTTGCACCAAGGTAAATTACTAAAGCAATTGGCCCTCTGTATATCAATGCTTCTGAAAATAATTGTGAAGAGTGAATGAGTCTGTATACAAGAAAAACTACAGATGTTGATCCCCCCACTACCTAACCCAGGGACTTTTTACATGCTCCCTAAAATCCACAAACAAGGGAACCCTGGCAGACCTATCATATCCAACCATGGGACCCTAACTGAAGAAGTATCAGGTTTTGTTGAATCCATCCTAAAACTGTTTGTCACCCACAGAGCAAGTTTTGTCCAAGACACCACAGACTTGCTACAGAAACTTAAAAACATAGACCACCTTCCCAACAACACAGTCCTAGCCACCATGGACGTTACCAGCCTATACACCAACATCCCACACCAGGATGGCATCCATGCCTGCCTTACATATCTACAGGAACAAGATTACAACCCAGAATACAGACCCAAAGATATCACTGAGCTTATACACTTCACCCTTACACACAACAATTTCACTTTTAATAATCAACACTTCCTCCAGACGATGGGAACAGCTATGGGCACTAAAATGGCCCCACAGTATGCCAACCTTTTTATGAGCCACCTGGAAGAAGACTTCCTCAAAAACTGCACCATCAAACCCTTGCTGTACTTACGATATATCAATGACATCTTCATCATTTGGAGTGAGAACCAGGAATCTCTAATTGAGTTCCACCAGAAATTCAACAGTCACCATCCCTCCATCCGACTTTCTTTAGAATACTCCAGCACCAACATCCCCTTTTTAGACACAATGATCAGTATCCAGAAGGGTAAAATACAGACCACAGTATACAAGAAACCCACAGACCAACACACATATCTGCACAAAACCAGCAATCACCCGAAAGACACCAAAAAAGCTGTGATATACAGCCAAGCCCTCAGATACCACCGCATCTGTACTGAAGAGAACACCCGGGATCGCCACCTCACCAATCTTAAAAAGGCTTTCACCCAGCAAGGACACTCCTTCAGAGAGGTAGATCGCATGTTTGAAAGAGCCACCTGGATACCACGTGAAGAACTGCTACAGTACAGAAGAAAAACACCCACAAATCGCACACCGCTGGTTATGACCTATCACCCATCCCTTGAACCTATATGGAAAATCCTCAAAAAATTGCAACCCATATTAGAAAAAGATCCTATTCTTAAAAAAATCTTCCCAGAGCCACCCATCCTAGCCTTCATTCAAGCACCGAACCTCGCCAACCTCATCACAAGAAGCAAACTTCCTCAGCCCCAGAACACACCAAAAGGATCCAGACCGTGCCATGACAAGAAATGCAAAACCTGCCCCCACATCTCCACCACCCCCACTATTACTACACCCCACAGCAGAGCCATCAGCATCCCAGGATCTTACAGCTGCACCTCCAGGAATGTAGTATACCTCATCCAATGCACCAAATGCCCTGATGGAAGATATGTAGGAGAGACCAGACAACAACTGCGCACCAGAATGAATGCACACCCGAAATCCATCAAAGACAGAAACACCCAATTACCAGTGGGGGCACATTTCTCACAGGAGGGCCACTCTTTCTCCAATCTCTCAGTCCTGATCCTCAAGGGAAATTTACACAACACATCCCAGAGACGAGCCTATGAGTTCCATTTCATCAACCTGCTGGATACTAGAGATCATGGACTAAACACAGACACTGGATTTTTGATACATTACAATCTGCCTGGCAACTGACTCCCCAGCCCAGCCCAGCCCAGCCCAGCCCAGCCCAGCCCAGCCCAGCCCCTGGCTTCTTTACTTTTCATTCCATCCAGGAAGAGCACGCAGCAACTGCTGCAGCGTCCTTAGCCTGACGAAGGGTTTTTGAACCCGAAAGCTTGCTTAATAACTATTCTCCAACCATATGGGTTGGTCTAATAAAAGATCTCAAATTCACCCAAGGAACCTTGTCTGCCTGAGTCTGTATATAAAATGCAAGGAAGTCAGAACTTGCAGTGTACCACAGGTGGTGGGAAAATAGATCAAGATTTCCCTATTAGTGAATGCATATACAATTCTAGTTCAGGTCCTCTGGCTGTTACTGCTGCAGGGCTCTGCCAGGGGCTCTCGGAGGGACAGCCATGGGGAAATCCTTTCCCTGGTCTCCAGTCTGTCTTTCAGCCCCCTCTCTCTGCTTTGTTCTTCCCCCCTGAGAAAACTGCTCCCCTCTTTTAACCAAGCCTCTCAGCCAATCCCAGGCCAGGGCTCTCCCCGGGCTTTTGCTAACATCTCTCATTCAAACTCTGCTGGGGTTATATCGCCCCTCCTACTTCTACTGTAGGGCATCCCTTCCTATTCCTTCATGTGGGCCCATTTTTAATGCTGCTACATTTCTCATCATTTCATTTTAACAAAATAATTTCATGAAACTTCCTTAACAGACCATCTCATGCAGACCTTTGTTTTACACAGCTTTAATCTTTTGCAATGGCTCAAGGATGGCTGTGCTCAGATATTTGTCCATGTTCAGATGTGTCTGTAAAATAAAATAATTCTACAATAGCATATTTACATACATTTGTCATTTATTTCCAGGAGTGAGTTTCCTGAGTGCTATGATGTTCTTTTACAGGATACTTCTGTGCCCTAAAACCATTAATCAAAGGTCACCTGCCTTTTGTTTTTTAGTGCTTTAGAATACTGTCATCTGACAACAGATCCTTTGCTGGTGCTGGAAAGCCTAATAAAAATGTGAAATTACTGTAAGACATGTCTGTACTTGTTTTTAATCATTTTCTGGTATATTGTTGATATAAGTGGTGTTTGTAACACAAGTTGTACTGCTGCCAATCTTGCCTTGGAAATGAAACACTTTATCCCCAGAGGTGTCCCATAGACTATAAATTTAATAAATAATTATAAGAAGAGCCTGCATTAAACACTGAAACCAAAACATTCAAATACAAAATACTCTTATATAAGTTTATCTAGGCATACTTCAGCCTATCCTCTTCTGCATGTTAGGACTGACAATCTGAGGCTATGTTGCATAACTTTGTATATATGTTTATTTTACAAACTTGGAGCAGGTCAGTAGAAAGGGGTCTAGTGATCATTAGAGAAAGCTGTAGCAATCTGTTTGCTAAGTGTTCAAACTTGAGTAAATAAATTCCTGTCAGGAAAAGCTGCAAAAGAGGTAAACAATATAAGCTTTAAAAGCGGTTGTTTACAAACATCCCAGACACTTAATTTCACAGTTCCTGCCCTTCCTGTTCCCACCATTATCTCCTTCTTCTTTCTACTAGAAATGGAGAAATTTTCTTGTATATGTAAATAAACATCACAATGAAATTCATTTTCTTTTCTTTCTGTTTTTCCCAGTGACCCCATACTCTTATTTTCTGCCTCAAAGCCTTTCACTATCAGTTGAATATTAACATATCTTCATAGATTTCATAGACATTAGGGCTGGAAGAGACTTCGTGAGATCATTGGGTCCAGCACCCTGACCAAGGAGCAGGAAGCCATCTGGGGGAATCTATTCCACACTCTGGAGACTCAGATGGTAAAGAACTTTTTCCTTATGTCCAGTGTAAAACAGTCTTCGAGCAGTTTGTGACTGTGGTAGGGGCGTTGGAATTGCCAAGCCACGGGAGCCTGGTGGCAATGGTGAAATCCTCATGCCCCACCACAGCCAGTGGTGCCACAGCATGCTGAGCCACAAGGGCATGGTGGCAGCAGCAAAATTGCTGTGCCTTGGATCCTGCTGGCAGCCCCACAGCATTCTGAGCTGTAGGAATGGGGAAGCAACAGAGAGATAGCTGTGCCAATAGTTCTGCTGGCAGCACCCCAGCACACGAAGCTGTGGGAACATGGTGGCAGTGGCAGGTTCACCATGCTGCAGGGCTTACCAGCAGTACTGTGCCATACTGAGCTGCAACCAACAGGGGCAAGGACACCAGAAAAAGAAAGAAGCCAAAGCCAGCATGGGTGCACTTTATAAGTGTGTGCCAATGCCAATTTGCCAGTAGAGGCAGTGGAACAGAGCTAAAAGCCCCACACCCTAGACAGCAGGGGGACCGCAAAGAAGTTCCAGGCAGCCAAGGGAAGGCAGCACGCTGATCTAGGTCCTGGGGGGGGAGCCTGGTGACAGCCTCTGAATGAGGAGCTGCCCCTACTGGCTGACTCACAGAAGTCAAGCTACTTACCTTGAGGAGTGAAGTGGAAGTCTGGCCGTAGAGAGTGGAGCCAAGGCAGCAGTGGATCTGCAGGACAAGATGAGAGAGACGACTGGTAAAAAACTATATCCGTGTAACATCGGGGTTGCAATGGGCTGGTGCTAGGTGGGGTGTAAGGGAGGCAGAGCACCAATGACCTTGTGCTAACGATCAGATCCAACATGATACCACTGAACTGGGACTGGCAACATTCCCCAAGATTAAAGTTCCATCAAAGATGTGGCAGGAGAGAAGCATCGTGGTCTTGGTAACTGGTACCAAGGGTCAAATTTTTGGGCCGCAAGACCACGGTTAGCTCCGGGCAACTAGAAAAGCATAAGTGAGAAGCACAGGACAGGCACAGCAAGTTACAGTAACCATTAGACCTTGTCTTCCCTTGGGATGCCCTGGTGAACAGATATTCTCCCAGTGCCTGATGCACACCCCTTATATATTTATAGGCTGCCACCAAGTCACCCCTGAGCCTCCACTTCTCCAGGCTGAAGAGTCCCATGCCTCTCAGACCCTCCTCATAAGCCCTGTTCTCTTGACTTCTAATCATTCATGTGGCTCTCTTCTGGATTCTCTCAAGCTTCTCCACATTCTTTCTAAGGTCGAACACAGAACTGGATGAAGTACTCTGGCTGTGGCCTCACCAAGGCCGAAGTAAAGCGGGAAGATATCTTCTTTGGTAGTACTTGAGATGCATTGGTAGATGCAAGCAAGAGTTTTATTTGCTTTGCCAGCTGCGGCATTGCATTGGTGGCTCATGTTCATTTTGTGGTCAATTGTGACCCCCAAGTCTCTTTCAGTTGTGGTGCTAGTGAGTGTACTACTGCTGAGCGTATAAGTATGATGTGTTTTTTGTTTGTTTTTTTCCTGAGGTGGAGCACCTTGCACTTCTCCATGTTGAATGTCATCAGGTTTTGATCTGCCCACCTTGTAAGCCTGTCCAGGTCAGCCTGAATTGCCAACCTATCCTCTAGTGTGACTTCACTTCCCCATAATTTGGTGTTGTCTAATATTTTCCCTTGCAATGGAGGAGAGGACCTATAGCTAGTCTGACATGTTCTGTTATTAGCCCCAGCTGGTAAGGAGCAGGGCTGCTACTCCTTAGGAAGTGCTCAAGAACTCAGATAGAAAAGGGTAGGAAGCAGAGGGCTTGAATATATGTAGTTCCATTTCAGGACTTTAAAGAGATAAAGCATGTAGTAGAAACTGTAACATGTGATAAAAAAGTAATGGTTGGGTGTTAGGGTTGCCAGTTCTGACTGAAGCTATTCCAGGAGATTTTTTTTCCCCCACCATGATGTAATGTACTGTTCAACCTGTTCAATCCCGGATTGCTTTCAATAGTCACTAGGAGATAGATTAGATTTTGGTAGACTCCTGGCCAATCCAGGAGGGTTGGCAACCCTATTTTGTGTTATTATTTGATAATGTTTTGTTTTGTTTTGTTTTGGCCATCAATTTCTAAAAGATATCTAGATATGACTCGAAGCATACCCTGGTCTGTTAAGACAGCCTAGCCACCTACACTGGGTCTGCTTCTCTCACAATCAAAACCTAACATCTCTCTCCAGTCACCCTTTGCATATACTTTCTAAGAAAAAGTGGCTTCATTTTCTCACTCTAAGCATATTTGAAAGTATAGCCTCAATAAATGCTTTCTTGGATGAGGATTCATCTTTTGAATGGTTTAGCAATTACCCTTGTCCATAAATTTCTTTCACTTCTGGTTGTATCTCAGTTGGGTTTTTGACATATTTGAACAAAATTACCTTTCTTGGGTAACTGGAGATAGAAGCTGACTGGTAAAGTAGCTTCTTCCTTAAGGAGATATAGCATTGTGAGAGTTTAAAAAGCAGATATAATGACAGATGAGCCTGAGGGGACTTGGCATGTGTTATTGAAAGATAATTATGAGTGAGTTCTTGTTGAGGGATCAGTGTATATATGTAAAGAGGTAGAGACCAGAGATTTGATCTTATGGTAGAAAGAATGGCTAAGTATAGGCAGTCAAAAACCCAGCTTGTGACTTCCCCTGTGTGATCACTCCCATCCTGTTCACCATCTACCTGACCATCATCATCCACGTCATCTGAGATGATCTACCATCCAGCGTTAGTACCCAGTATTCACTGAATGGGAAGCTATTCAATCTTGGGTGCTTATGGGCAAAACTGAAACACCACCAAAGACATCCACAAACTTCATTTTGCAGATGATTTTTGCATGATGGCTCACTCTGCACAGGATGTACAAGCAACCTTAGATGTCTTCAATGCCTTGTTCAAGAGACTTGGCCTGCCTTTGAATGTCTCCAAGATAAAAAGTTCTCCAACAACCCTTCCCAGGCTGGCTGAACATTTCTCACACTATCTACATAGATGGGGAGGCTCTGGAGTACATGGACTGTTTTCTGTATCTTGGCAGTCATCTCTCTCAATGGGCTACTATCGATGAAAAAGTCCAGCACTGGGTCAGCTGCGCCAGTGCCACCTTCTTCAAAAAGTCTGAGGCAGAATCGATTCAATCTTTACAGGTGACCTAGATTGGGCCAATAATGAACTGAGCTCATGTACACTCTTCAGTTAAGAAAGGCAGCCAGATGCCTTCACTGGCTCAGACCAAAACATGGAAGGTGCTAGAGCATGCATGCCAGTCACTGCCAAGCCCAGATGAGCCCAACCAAGCAGGGCCATCCCTGATTGGCACCCCAGCACAAGTCCCCAATCTTCTGTCCCCCAAAAGGAAAGAGGAAGGACCCACCCCCATCCAGGTGTCAGCTTGCCCATAGGGTGGAAGCCCCATGTCTGTAGGGGTTTCCCCTGTCCCAGCCCAGGGTCCCCCAAACCAAGATCTGTCCTGCTGTGGTAGCAGAAGGTGATTCCACCCCAACTCTCACCCCAGCACAATCAGGCTGTGACACAGCCCTGCCCCACAGGTGGCAGGGTGAGCAGTTCCCCAGGTGCCAGCCCTCCACCCAAGCTGGGTATCTGCCCACAAAGGAAGACCTCCACACCTTGGTGGAGATTCCCCTGCCCCAGCTTGCCTCAAATGGGAGGACCACCGGACCAGTGCGAGCATCCTCCATGAAGATGCATCCACCAGAATTGAAAACTTGCTCTTGAGAAATCAACTCTGACGGATGGGCCACTGTGTCCAAATGTCCAAGGACTGCCTCCCTCACCAGATTCTTTTTTCCAGCTCTCCATTGGCCAACACTCAAAGGGTGGCCAAAGAAAACATTACAAAGACACACTCAAGGTCACCCTCAAGCACAGAGGCATCAAAACCAATGGCTGGGAGGAGGAAGCTGCTAACCATTTGGTGTGGCACCACCTAGTCCACCAAGGCATGCACCACTTCAATGCCCAATGACTCAATAAGGAGGTGGAACAATGACAGTGGTGGAAGGAGAGGGAGACCAACCCAGGGCTGCAAATCCCACCCTCCCATGCAACAACATACTGCCATTGTCAAAGAATCTGTGTATCCAGAATCAGGCTCCTCAGTCACCTGAGGACCCATCAAGCCTAACAGACATCATCCTTGACTCTGAGGGACTGGCCATGATAACAATTCCCTCAGTCCATGGTAGCCTTTGAGACCCTTCCTGGGGGAAAGGGATTGCAATGGGGACCCCTCCAAGGAAGAGAGGGAGGGACAGGGAGGGACCTTTTGTTAATCTCAAGTCTCTGCTTTTGTATTCTCCTTCCCCCTTTATGATTCCTGATGACTCTTCATCCAGAGAGTCTCTGGTTAGTTGTCTTGATGTGGTCACATGTCCACATAGTCTTCCAGGCCTTCTCCTAGTTTGGTCTATTGCCCCAAAACTGGGACTCAGCCCCTCTGCTGCTCTAGGGCCTTGTAGCTGGTGTCACTTATCTCATGTTATGGGACAGTATTGGACATACTTCCTTGGTTCCCAACTATGTGTCCTTGTTGTGCTAGACAGCCTGTCTGCCTTGAAGGCTGTGATCTCATGTTATGGTATGCCCCCCTTAATTCTCAAGCTGTGTGTCTATCTGTTGGCCTTGTTGCGCTAGACAGCCTGTCTGCCTTCAGGGATGTGAGAAACATTGTGTCTGAAACCCAGGCTTTTTAGAAATCAAATTAACCCCTGATGCCCATCTTGACCCCTTATAATGCATATATCTATACCTATAAGCCAATTCCCCAAAAAACAGACCTTTAAATGTCATTTCCAAGCCAACAGGGGAGAACCCCCCTCTGTTTCCATGGCAGGGTAGACCAGTGTTTGCAGGACCCCTTCCTGGGGAGGGGAAAACCCACTAAGGTATGGGGATCCACCCATGTGGGTAGACACCCAGCCTGGGGGTTGGCACTGGCTTGGACAACTGCTCCCCACCTCCCACCTGCAGGAGTGGGGCTGAGCTGCAGCTTGACTGCATGGGGGAGGGAGGTGGTGGGGGATGAGAGAGGGAGGAAATCCTCCTCTGTTCCTGCTGAAGAGCACAGCAGGGCTTGGGAGGCCCTGGGGTAGGGCCAGGCGCTCTGTTCCTCCCTCTCCCACCTTGCTGCCCTGCAGGTCTGACAGGTGCAGGAAGTAGAGGAAGTGGCTTTGCTGCCTCAGCTCTGTGACAGCTTAGGGGTGGGGCCAGCTAAGCACTAGGCTGGGGCAGTGTAGTGTGAGCCATGTTCCGGTGGGCTACCCTGTGAAGGGTAGCTAGCAGGGGGCTACAGAAGATCGTGGGGTGCCAATGGACTGCAAGGTAATTTGTGTTGGGAAGGAATCTGGGAAAGAATTTCAATATAATGGTTTAACTTAAATTGATTTAATCTGAAAATATATCCATCCAGATCTATCTTAAACTGGGTGTGGTCATTTTGAAAGTGGTCCAAGTGCAGTGAAATTCTGTTCTGTTACAGGTTTAAACCTTTTTTTTTTTTCAATCACTTATACTAGTTTACGTCTAATTTCTGTCCCTGGCCACTAAGTTTTATAGGAAAAGTAGGCATTGTATGGCTAGAGAAAGGGGGGATGTAACAAAGCTGATTCATTACTCACAAAAAGTGGGCTTAGAGAAAGCATCATGGTTGATGTTGAGCTTATCACAACCTTGAAAACTTTGCTTTTGCCATCATACCCCCTTTTCTCAGTGTGACAAACAAATAGCCCAAGGTTGCTTCATATCTCATAGTGCTATTACATTTTGATTATTAAAAAAAAAATGTTGGTGTGACTAGCTACAACAAAAGTGAAAGTCAGCACTCTGACTTCCAGTGGCCAAGCTGAGTTAAAAAGGAAAGCAATGGCAGAAAAGTGTGGAAAGCTTATGCACTGGGTAGTTTTCCAGTTTTAGTGTTTTATGTCCATTGTGCATTTCTAATCTCATTCCTTGTTGCTGTGGCAGATACGTCCTGGCATAGAGGAAGTTTTTACTCCATCATGCTTATTGAGGGTAGACCTCTTCATCCATGTAGGATCGCATACATATCATCAGAATAGTACCTGCATGGCAGAATATGCCTATGCAGATGTGGTACTAGAAGCCAACATTTCACCTTAAGACAGAGCTTTGGGGCAGCTTTTTCTGTTATTTATTATAGTTTGTCTCATAGTGTAAATGTGATATTGTAGCCATTATGGTTTGGGAAATGTGCAAGAGACAAGGGGCTTTGTGGGTGCTATCTTTTAGTGGACCAGCTGCATGTTTGGAACAGACAGGTAAGTTTTCAGGTACAACAGTTCTTTTGATTTTTTTATTTTTTTTGGCATAACAGGAACTACTAACCTGTCAGAAATTTCTTTTAGGAGATCTTTAAATAATTTTTTTAAGTCCATTCAGTTAAAGATACATCAGTAAAAATTAAGGACCGGATCCTCAGCTAGTGTGAACTGGTAATGCTATTTTTTAACTAAAGTGTAACTGTGCTATTGTGAATAAGGTATATCTGGAATTTAATTTTGTAACCAAGGGAAGGAATAATTTTCATAGCTGTATAATCACTTTGTTTTGAAATAAACGAAAAATTGCTGGGAGCCTCAATACAATTTCCTAAACCAACTTGAATATTAACCAACTTATTACTGTTGCTTATTATGTATTCTATTATTGCTAACTGAGCTGTTGGCCAACCTTTTAGCTTTCTTTTGGCTCATTCAGGTTAGAAATAGAAATTGAAAATTCAGTAGTTTATTTTTTGCAGTTCTCTTTCCATTAACATAGAAGAAATTAAATATCAATAGATATCGCTGCTCCCCAAGAGTTTCTTTGGCTTTTTCTTAAATTATATTTTTTATGCTGTGTCACATGTATCTTTGCAGATCTCTCTTTCTCTCTGGGGTCTGTTCTGTTTATTTCTTGTAAGTGCACAAACCTTCACAAAACTATAGCCCCCAGAATCCCTTCTGTCCAAGTTTGTGTTCATCTTGCTTAGTTGCCTGTAGGGCTGTGCAAAATTTTGACTGCCATTTCATTTGCACAGCATTTTGAGCATTTCAATGCTTGAAACGCTGAATGAAAAACAAAATGGGAGACATGTTGAAATGTTCAAAATTAAAGGAAATGAATCAAAACATTTTGAAAATGTTTCAGCATTTTGAAGGTGTTTCAAAGCTGGGCTTGCAAGGAAAGAGAAAGTAAGGAAAGGGAGGGGGAAGCAGGGGGAACAGATGAACATCTGTAGCTGGCCAGCGTCTGCCAACTGTCCCTGAGGTCCCTTCCAATTCCAGTGCCCTTGTGGAGGAACCTAAAAAGTTTTAAAACATCATATAAGCCTGTGAGTGCCTAAGCTGTCAGCCTTTGCCAGCCTGTCTCTCACCAGAGAGCAGCATCTGAAAGACACTGACTTTGACTGCTTCCTAGCCACTACTGTCTAGCTAGGGAGTGTATCCACCACGCCTGCCTCAACTGCCTGCCTCTGAACAGGGCCGTCCATTTCAGCCCCTGGGATAAAAGGTGCCAACAGTGCAGCTACATGGCAGAGACCCTTCCCCACATGCTGTGCAGCTCCAGGCTACACGCCAGAGCCTACCAGGTCCACCAAAACACTGTCCAGGACTGCCTGGTGAAGGCCATCCCAGCCACAGTGGGGCAGATCTCCATGAACCGCACTGTCTTGGGCTTCAAGAGCCAGATGCAACCCGACATCATGATCACCAATGAAGAGGCCAAGAAGATCATGATCATGACCATCCCCTTCGAGAACCAGCACCAAGCCTTCACTGATGCCTGGGCTCACACGTGGGAGAAGTACACCCTGCTGGCTGACATCCTGAGGGGCCGTGGCTATGACATGACAGCCAACGCACTGCACTCATCGTGTGAACGCTCAGTCTGGGACCCCAGCAACGAGAGAGTCCTGCATGCCTGCTGCATCTCCCACTACACCAAGCTGATGCGCTGCCTCATGGTATCTGACACGATCCACTGGTCCCGCAAAATATCTACAATGAGCACATCACGGGCCACCACCTGTACTCCAACCCCACCAGATGGAGTGCCACTGGATTGGACCCAGAGGGGACCACCTGAACCCCACTCTGCACCTGATGAACTTCATTTCAAGAGGAATCTGCAGCAGCAGACCACCCCACTGCACCCAAAGAGGACCCCTGCAATGAGACTCTATATGGACTGAGACGCTTTCTTCGACCTACTTCCTCCACCATTGTGGACCATTGTACAGGTATGTGTGTATCTATCTTCTTTCTCTCTCAGCATCATAAACCTCCTCCCTCCCTTTCCCCCACCCTCCTCCCCCACCCCTGGGCTGGGTTGACTAACATTGTATTTTCTGTAACCTATTTGCATTCCCCTCCTCACCCCCATCTCTCTAATGTTAGTCCCTCACTCAAACGATTTGTATTTCCCTACTGGCTTTGTCTTTTTTTTGGACTCACAGTCCTAAACATTTACTAATAAAATTCAATCTACTTGAAAAGAATTGGATAGGATACAGTTTACACTAACAGCTTAGAAATACTAGCCTAACTTCAGTACTAGTATTGTTATCCCTATATCATTTCTTTTTTTTTCCCTAAATCCATTCCTTTGAAATTCTTCTTTTTTATTTATTTTTTTAACTTAAAGAAAAATAAATCTATGTTTTCCTTAACAGTGTGATCACTGGGCATTATTCAGGAAAGCACAGTATAGATTAGATAGATTACACACACAGACACCTAAATATACACACACTGCACACAGTCAGACACCTTTTCCAACACAGGAAAACATGAAACATGCTGAAAAGAGAGATTTGGAAAGAGTTGGTGATTTAGACATAGACACAGCTTTAAATGTTATTTCTACATACTTTTAGGTAGCAGGTGGCTCATGAACATTGTGATGCTGGTACACATGGAGCATCCCACAGAAGTGAGGGAGGCTCCCCAGCACGGTTGGTGGCAGACCAGGCGGTGGAGCAGAAGCACTTCCGGTCCACTTCTGGGTCCAGAGAGTGTGCCGGGCCCCTCCCCCCCTTCGCACCCTTCTGGCTCCGTTACTGGTGCCTCCTGGGTCTGGGGAGGGGGGGCACCAGGGGTATGCCCACAGCTGATCACTGAGCTGAGAAAGTGTTGGGGGAGGGCCCTGAGTACTCTCTGGCAGACCTAGAAGTGGACCAGAACTAATTCTGGTCCACTTCTGGGTTTTGTCACTGAGCACATCAAGGGCTGCCCTGTGCTTCTGTGGGACACTCCATCCACCTCAGCATCACATTCACAAGCTGTGCCTGGTACCTCAAGGTATGTAGAAAAAACATTTAAAGCTGTGTCTATGTCTGAATCACTGATTCTCTGAATCAGCATCAAATCTTCAGATTCACATTTGGCTGAATTGAATTAGGGACAGTGATCTGATTTGGGCCAAATCTGAATCTGAATCAAATAGGGTCCACTTTGCACATCCCTAATAAATTCCTTTGTGGGATCAGGCCTGAGAGATTGGAGACAGGTAATTGGGTGTTCTTATCTTAAGTAAAATTTTGGTGTGGGCTCATTCTGGTGCACAGTTCTTGCTTGGTGTCTCCTATGTATTTTCCATCAGGGCATTTGGTGCCCTGATAGAGATATGTACTGTGGATATATGAACCATACTGGAGATATTGTTAGCAGGTTTTGCACGTCTTGTCATGGCATGGTCTGAGTTCACTTGTGTGTTTTGGGCTGTAGAACATCGGCTTCTGGTGATGAGGTTAGCGAGGTTCAGTGTTTCTTTGAATTTACAAACACGAACTGCAGGTGCTTCCACAGCCTGACAAATGGTTTTCAACCCCAAAACTTGCTAAGATATATTTCTCCAACTATTCAGTTAGTCTACTAAAAGACGAATTAATCGGTGACCTAGTGATTGATGGTAAGCTGGGTGACAGTGACCATGAGCTGATCACCTTCACCATCCGCCGTAAAGCTTGCAAGTCAGTCAGCAACACTGAAGTCCTTGACTTCAGGAAAGCAAACTTTAACAAGCTCAGAAGGCTTGTCAGTGAGGCCCTAAGGGACCATGACCCCAGGGGGAGGGGAGTTCAGGAAGAGTGGTTGCTCCTCAAGGGAGTGATCCTCAATGCACAAGCTAATTCTATTCCATCACAGAGGAAAGTCGGCAAGAGGGCACAACAGACCCCCTGGCTCTCCAGGGATCTAGCAGACATCCAGAGGCTAAAAAGAAAGGCCTACAAAGGATGGAGGATGGGGTTCACCTCCAAGGAGGAATATTCTGCACTGGTCCTGTCCTGCAGGGATCAAACCAGGAAAGCCAAGGTTGCAACTGAACTCCAACTAGCTTTGGGTATCAAGGACAATAAAAAGTCCTTTTTCAGATATGTGGGGAGCTGAAGGAAAAGCAAGGGCAACGTTGGACCCCTGCTAAACCAGGTGGGACAACTGACAACTGACGCCCAGGAAAAAGCTAACCTATTAAATGGGTTCTTTGCGTCGGTCTTTCATCAGTCCCATGGGATGCCCATGCCCACTGTGGGACATGGAGGTCTGGGTGAGGGAGATCCCCTGCCCTCCATCAATGCTGACCTCATGAAGGAACATCTTGAGAGGCGGGGTACCTTCAAGTCAGCTGGCGCTGACAATCTATACCCCAAGGTACTCAAGGAGCTGGTGAGCATCATAGCCCAGCCTCTGGCATGGATCTTTTAGCACTCCTGGCACTCTAGTGCAGTGCCTGAAGACTGGAAGAAGGCCAATGTGGTGCCTATCTTCAAGAAAGGGAGGAAAGTATATCCTGCAAACTATAGGCCTACCATCCTGACCTCTATCCTAGGGAAGGTCTTAAAGAAGTTTATTAAAGAGGCCATCCTTAATGGACTGGCCGACACCACCGTCCTGGGGGACAGCCAACACGGGTTTGTTGCAGGTAGGTCTTGCTTGACCAATCTCATTTCCTTTTATGACCAGGTGGCCTATCACCTGGACAAGGGAGAAGAGATTGATGTCATATATCTTGACTTCAAAAAAGCATTCAATCTGGTATCCCACGATCACCTCTTGGCAAAACTGGCAAATTGTGGCCTTGGGTCCACCACGATCCACTGGCTGGGAAATTGTCTCTGTGGTCAGACCCAGAGGGTAGTAAATGATGGAAGTCAATCATTGTGGTGCCGTGCAACCAGTTGAGTCTCCCAAGGCTCTGTCCTTGGACCTATGTTGTTCAACATCTTCATTAATGATGTGGACATTGGAGTCAGAAGCAGACTGGCCAAGTTCGCCGATGACACCAAACTTTGGGGCAAAGCATCCACATCCGAAGACAGGAGTGCAATCCAGGCTGACCTGGACAGGCTCAGCAAGTGGGCAGACAAGAATCTGATGGTGTTTAACACTGAAAAATGCAAGTTTCTTCACCTTGGGAGGAAAAACCTGCAGCATCCTTATAGGCCCGGCAGGGCTACGCTGGCTAGCACTATGGAAGAAAGAGACTTGGGGGTCATGATTGACCACAAGATGAGCATGAGCCTTCAATGCAATGCTGTGGCTATTAAAGTGAGAAAAATGCTGGCTTGCATCCATAGATGCTTCTCAAGCAAATCCTGGGACATCATTCTCCCCCAGTACTCGGCCTTGGTGAGGCCACAGCTGGAGTACCGCATCCAGTTTTGGGCCCCAGAATTCAAAAAGGATGTGGAGAAGCTTGAGAGAGTCCAGAGAAGAGCCACGCACATGATCAGAGGTCAGGAAAACAGACCTTATGATGACAGGCTGAGAGCTATGGGGCTCTGTAGCCTGGAAAAGCACAGGCTCAGGAGTGATCTGATGGCCACCTATAAGTTTTTCAGGGGTGACCACCAGAATATGGGGAAATGTTTGTTCACCAGAGCGCCCCAAGGGATGACAAGGTTGAATGGTTATAAACTACTGCAAGAGCATTTCAGGCTGGACATAAGGAAAAAAGTTCTTTACTGTCTGAGTCCCCAAGGAATGGAATAGCCTGCCATCGGAGGTGGTTCAAGCACCTACATTGAACACCTTCAAGAGAAAATTAGATACCTATCTTGCTCAGATCCTATTTCCTGCCTTTCAGGCAGTGGGCTGGACTCAATGATCTTCCAAGGTCCCTTCCAGCCCTAATGTCTATGAAATCTATGAAGATATCAAATTGACTCAAAGAACTTTGTCTGCCATGTCCTTAGATCAACACAGCTACAACCTACATCCCTAGCACCTGTCCCCAGTCAGCTGACCAGAAGGAGGCAGAGCCCTGGGCACATCTAAGCTGGGGCTAGCAGGTATAGTTCTCTGACAGCTGCTGGAGAAGAAGCTCCTGCAGGAAAGGAAGGAAAGACTCTGTGACTCTGTGAGTTTGGCTGAGATGCTAGTGCTACTGTGCTTCTTACCTGTTGTTATTTGAAATCGTGAACTGAGATGAGGCTATAGGGGAGGAGGAAACCTCACTGGGGCACACTACCATGTGGTGTAGAGACCCCAGCACCAGTGAGGGCAGTAACAGGAGCTTAGGGAGCCCAGCAACAATAGAAGGTAGAGTGAGACTGAGACCTCATTACAGGGACAATATTGATATATTATCTGTGAGGCATGGGACATGGTAAGGGATGGTTGGAGTCATGCATCTAGTCCATAAAGCTTAGGGTGTCCCCTTGAGGTGCCTACTTAGAGGTGGGTTCCAGCAAGGGGTCCATGAACATACAGGGTTTATTGGAGTCCATAAGACCATTACTGAGCTCAAGATTGAGGGCAGCCTCTCTAAATATTAACTTTTCTAACAAGCTATGGCAACAGGCAGGAAGAGAAGGTGCCCACAGGATGGATCTGGCATGGTCACAGGGCCTTAGGAGTGTCATGGCCATCTCTGAGGACCCTACTCTGTAACCAAGTGTAGTTTCCCAGAAACCCATGCACCGATCTCCTTGAAACCTGGCAAGCTTCATGGCCTCAGCAGGGGATACCATGCCTGCTGCTTTCACCCTGCTCCGCCTTAATACACACACAATGTGAGTTTTGCTTGTCAGAAACTTGAGGTGCAGTTTCCCAGAAACCCTTTTACCTATCTACTTGAAACCTGGCAGGCTTTATGGCTACAGCAGGAGCTACCATGCCTGCTGTTTTTACCCTGCTTCACCTTAACACACAGATGTGACATGGAATTCAGGGGAACCAAGTTTGGTTGGTGTCTTTTCTTTTCCCCAGCTCTCCTGGATGGTCTGGGAGGCTGCAAAAAGGAAGAGAGTGTTTTGTTTTGTTTTGTTTTTTCCCCCTGGGTGCATTTGGCAACAGTGTTAGACGAGAACCTATCTCCTTGAAATGTGGCAGGCATCATGCCCTCAGAAGTGGCTACCATTTCTCAATTTGCATCAGAATCAGGCAAGAAATGACAAAATAATAAGCATTTTAGTCATTCCCCATTATAGCCTATGGCCAAAACACCAAAACAGCACCAAAACAGCATTGACATTTGAAACAGTTTCTGCCAAAAAGAAATGAAACAGCAATTCAAAATGCCAAAACTAATTGCTTTCCTGTTGAAATGTCACATCCAAACCAAAACAAAACAGGCATTTCACACAGCCCTAGTTGCCTGGTGATATGCCCAAGACAAAACTGTTTTGTGTGTCTTCTCAGGAGGAAGGGGATTTTTTGTTTGTTTGTTTTTAAATAAAGTGTTTAACTATTTCTTGTGACTACCTTAAATAAAGGACAGCAGTTAAAATACTCCAGCTTTAATGGTATTTACCTTAGCCTGTAACAGTTCTGTTTGCCTTAGAACATGCATGTTAATGCTGTTAATTAGTTATGGGCATTATCAATAGCACAAATCTCTGCAACCCACTGTGCTCTCTGTCTCAAGGATCTTCTTGAAGCATCTGTTATTCTAATTACAACATAATATACTTTACTAGTCATTATTTTCTTAATTCCCTCCTTTCTTAATAGATTCTCTGTCCTTTGCCATTTCTACTGCTTAGGTGATGGTTAATTTCCCCCTCCGTCCCCTCACTGGATGCAGGGCTAAAAAGCCCTTCTCATTACATTACAGCCCTTGATAAATATGTGTCTTGAGAGTAGAGATGGCATGTAGTTCAAGCACCTACTCCAGCTAGCATTTAGTTCTAAAAGACTATTGTTGTTGGCACAAGGTAGATCAACTCCTGCCTTGTGACAAAGAATGGGGGAACCATGAATTGTTGGTCTCTCTTCTTTTCCCCAGCTCTCCCAGCTGGTCTGGGAGGCTGCAAAAAGGAAAGGAGGTTTTTTTTTTTTGGTGGGGTGGGGTTCTGGGATGCATTTGGCAATGGTGTTAGACAAGTTCCTGTACACTTGTTTCCAGGAGTCCTACAACCTGCCAGGCAGCAGGACAACTAGAATTAATATCTGCTTTCCCTTGTAATTCACTAGTCAGCCAGAGAGGATTGCAGGGAGTAGCAGATGCTAAGCTGCAGAGGAGGGAAAATACAGCAAATGAGTAGAGCATTTCCAATTGCAAAAAAAAAAAAGAACTTGAGCTGGAGAGGAGGTGCCCCGTACCTCTTCCCAGAAGTAATGAGGTGGGTTCAAGCAACTCTTTGTATTAACTGTAAGGCATGTTTCTGGAAACACCCTTTCAAATGCACATTTTCTTCTTAAAATAATGTCCATTGAGGCCTGCAGTTTGGAGCCTCCTGGACCTCAGATTGGACATGACTGCTTTAAAACACCTCACAACGTATCCTTAAATGGTTTCAAGGGTCACATACTAATCTTGCATACAGTGGTGTGTATCCAGCATGGTGGAAATAAATGGAGCTGCTCTGGATTTATGTAGCTGTAAGAAAGAGCAGAATTTATTCTGCTGAGTTCACTGAGACAGCCTGAGCAGAACTCAACCAACTCTCACTTAATTTCAGTAGAATCTCTTAGGACTGCTGTATCAATGCTCAGCTTTGTACACTAAAAAAGATTGATGTTTTTAATTACACTGTTTTCTTTGCTTAAGCTATAGTTTCCTGAAAATATCATACAAGGTCACTGTTCTGCAAAGCTGCAGCACCCATAAGCTTTCCTCTCCTTGGAGAGAATTTGTTACATTTTTTACACCAAGAGATGTATTTTCTTATTGCCTCTCATTAATTGTGCCTAACATATCACAATACTCTGTAAAATTATTAAAATGTTGCTATTTAAAAGTATAAAACCCTTATGTTATTCCTTGTTAAAAGACATTAATGGATTGCTGTCTTCACTCTGGAACATAAATTGACCAAAACACCATCTTGACACATGATCAGACTGCTAACTTTTCTCCTGTCACAAACCTTGTGACAGATTATTACCCTTTGAGCTGTGCACCTAAGGAAAATAAATAACTGCAAAAAAAAAAAGGCAAGCAGTATGCACAGATATACTGTTCTAACTGTGTGTTAGGGGAGCTTTATAAAGGGCTTGCATCTGGAGACCATGCTCTTAATATGAGTGATACAGGATGAAGTCCTGAGCACCCAGTTCTTCACATTAGGATGTACTCTCAGTGCCACTTGGGCCCTTGAGAGACATTACATGTAAAACATGATTAATTGGTTAATCATACCTTAAGTAGTGACCCTGCCATGTGTTAATTTAATTAGTGGTATGATAAAGTGAGTAAAGTTATCCCATAAAATATGTATAATCATTTGTCTGGTTCTTAATATAGTTTTAATTGAATGTGTGGCCAGTGCCCAGTCTCTGGAGCACACAGGAGCCTTACAAGATTCCCATGTGCCCCAGAGGCTGGGAGGCTCCTCAGCTGCATAGGGCTCCCAGCCTGAATGCTCAGCATGCACCCCCCCTGGCTGGGCACTCTTTTAGCTGACTGGATTTCCCAGATGGGGGAGCACATGGTATGTACACCTCCACCCACGTGTGTGCTCCCCTGGCTTGGCACTCCAATCAGCTGATGGGGTTCCCAGACATGATAACTCCTGGTGCACAACCCTAGCCAAGAACCAGTCTTGCTACTTGCAGGTGCAGGGGAATAATTTTTCCTAGGCTCCCTCTGCACCATCAGTGTGGCACAATGGAATCTGATGTAGCATCCTATAATCACACCTCCAGCCATGCATTTGTGGCATGGCAAGATATGTGATTGTTGCAATCCCACATCTTATCCCATCATGATTGTACTTGTACTCCCATGCCTTGAGGTCAGTGGGAGTTAGAAGCATTTGTACTTCACAAGAAATACTTAGAACTGTTCTTTGACTTTAGGGCCACAGGAAAACTACCCATACAGCTCTTTTTGGTAAATTATAATCAAGAAATTATATTCAAAGCTTCATTTTCTTCCTATGCATTGATGGGTGAAGAAAATTGTCTAAAGATAAGCATATACAAATGCACCCAATCTAAAATAATACAAATCTACACTGTATTCATAGTAGTGATTGCAATGTAGTGCTTCCCAAACAGGCTTTAACCAGCTAACTTGATGGCCACTGGGAATTTAGGTATAGCAGCACAGAACTCAATGCAAGCTAATTTGCCCTATTCTTTACCCAGGTTTGGAAGCCTGCCATAAACTCTGTATTGTCCTAGACATATTGTTCCCTGCACCTTAACTAACAAGTTTAAAGCTAGATCAGGTGTCTTTACTCTACAATGCTGTGACTTCAGTGCAGATACATCTTGATTTTATGTTTTAGCCTACTCATTATTGTACAAATACCTTTTCATGCACAAGGATAATTTATAACCATAATTTGGGATTCTAATCCTAATTGCTTTTATCAAAATTGTATAAAAGAAGAATTCTGAGTAAAAGGGATACTGCCAAGCTCTCATTTATATGTTCTAGTTGCATTTTGTTACTAGTTTTTGTTCATAATAACTCATGCAAAATTAAATATAACATTTCATTTCTTCTTGGTTAACTCTAGGATGTGTGATCACCTCCCAAGCTCCGCTCTCTCTCTCTCTCTCTCTCTCTCTGTCTCTTTCTCTCTATGTGTCTTACAAAACACAGAGAAATTTGGCATTGCCTGCTGTTTGCTCCCTAGATGTTAACCATATATCACTGACACATCAATGCCAGTAGACTTCTGGGTTGGGAATTGTTAGTTGTGCACCTGCTGTCTGGATTGCTGCCTCCTCAATAGAAATATTGCAGGTTAGAGGATTATATATTACCTATAGGTTTTGAGCACGTGTGTGTGTTCATGTATGCAAGTACAGGCACCTAAGGAAAGAAGTTTGTTAAATGCTAAACCTCTAGATGAATGGATTTTTACCTGGTTTGAACACAGTAAAGTACTGTGAATTTAAGATAGGAATGTAAACATTATTCTATTTGTGCTCCTTTAGGACAGTACATAGTAATTATCAGTGGTGTGCAAAGCTTCGGTCACCAATTCGATTTGGAGAAGATGTGGCCCGATTTGGTGGCCAAGTCATTGAATCTGAATCAAATTGGGAGACCTATTAAAAGCTCCAAATCAATTTGAAGCATCCAATGTATGGATGTAGTGGCCAGGTAAAAGTGGAGAGGTACCTGGGGAGTCAGATGTCAGGCAGGTTAGTGTGTCATAAATCCAGTGTCTATATTGAGTCCATGAGTTTTTATATCCAGTAGATTTATGAAGTGAAGTTTGTAGGCTTATCTACAAAAGTTGTTTTGTAAATTCCCTTTAAGGATCAGGACAGAGATTGCAGAGAGAGTGGTTTTATTGTGAGAAATGTGCCCCCACTAGTGTAACCTCCTGCATCACTCACTAGCATGCTTTGCTCTTTCTGGCCTTTTGGACACTGCCGTCTTTTTTCTGGTTGACAGCTTGTCGTCCAGGCAGATACCTTGAAAGGTCCCCAGGGTTTCTCACCTGCCATGTCTTGTTGATATTGGTTATTGTTGGGAGGATGGTTTTAAGTCCTGCCTCCCCTGGTTCCTTCCTTTGGCCCTCTTGCCCAGACTCCTATATTGGGGCTCTGCCTCCCCTACACCCTGCCTTGCACCAACCAAAGCCACAACTCCAAGCCATGTGATTCCAAGCTATGACTGAGACAAAGTCCACTTGTCACGGTAAGGGCTTTAGCCCTTATAGGTTCAAAGTCTAGTTTGGATGGCGTACCATCTGGCTTCAGGCCTTACATCAGCCTAACTTGTATTTCTATCCACCCCTGGTTGCCTTGCTCCAGGTGCACTACCTTTTCTTTTGGTTTTGACTCACACTATGTTATGGTTTCTCTTCTCTTCTCTCCCCAGGCTCACTGCTGTTCCACTCCAGGCTGGCTGTGTCCAGGATCCATGCTCCCATCCCAGGTAAGAGCTCAAGCTCTGCCGAGCCAGTGTTGTCTAGGCATGGCCTCATCCTGGGGCTGCCACCACTCACCCCCGTTGGGGCTGTAGATCAATCCTGGCCCCTCTGGTCTTTCCAGAAGACCTACTTCTGGTCCTCCACAATTGTTGTCTGGCAGGGTTTTTATTCCTCACTCAGGGGGCTGGCCAGTGAACCAGCATCAGCATGCTACCATAAAGCAGGCCCATGCTGGTGTGAGTGCACATGCCAGTTCTCCTGCGGCCTTCTGTGGCCACTCTGGCTTTTCTCCTTCTGGTTTCAGCATGGCGTGTTCTTCTGCAGCAGTCCCTTCTCTTGTGTGCTTCCACCCCTTGCTGGTGTCCCACTGGTTCCTTGCATCTGTCTGCTCCTGTCTGCCAGGTAAGTTTTTATCCATGGCAGCATCCCTGCCACAAGTCCTAATTGGGTGTTCTTGTCTTTAATAGGTGTCTGCTATGCATTCGTTCTGGTGTGCAGTTGTTGTTTCGTCTCTCCTACATATTTTAAATCAGGGCACTTGGTGCACTGGATGAGATATGTAGTGTTTCTGGAGGTGTGGTTCTGTTGTAGGATGTAGGAATTATGGGGGTACTGGAGATATGTTGGCAGGTTTTGCATTTCTTGTCCTGGCAAGGTCTGGATCCATTCCATTTGTTTTGGGCTGTAGGAAGTTGGCTTCTGGTGATGAGGTTACCGAGGTTCAGTTCTTGTTTGAATTTACAAAACACTTTTCAAAGATGAGCCTATGAACTTCACTTCATCAACCTCCTTGATACAAAAACTCATGGACTCAATATAGACATTAGATTTATGACATACTATAACCTGCCTGACATCTGACTCCCCAGTTACCTCTCCACTTTTACCTGCTACATCCTCTCCCCCCCCCCCCTCCCAGCCCGTCTCTGGCTTTCTTGCCTGCAGCCCAGCTTCTGGCTTCTTTACTATGCATTCCATCCAGGAAGAGCACACACACCAACTGCAGATGCTTCCTCAGCCTGACGAAGGGGTTTTAAACCCAAAAGCTTGACAATATATATTTCTCCAACTATTCAGTTGGTCTAATAAAAGATATCTCATCTACTCAAAGAACCTTGCCTGCCTGTTGCTTAGACCAATACAGCTACAACCAGAACCCCAGTTAACACACACAAGTGACACAAGTTTTGTTTTCAACACTTTGAGGTGCATTTTCACAGAATCCCCTGCACCTATCTCCTTGAGACTTGACAGGCTTCATGCCCTCAGAAGGGGCTACCATCTCTGCTGTTTCACCCTGCTCAGCCTTAACACACACACAGCACAAGTTTTGCTTTCAATGTGAAGGTGTGCTGTGATGCCTGGTACTGTATATTACTGACAGCTGTAAGTATCTATATATATTTTCAGACAAGGTTCCTTGGGTGAATCTGATATTTTTATTAGACCAACCCATATAGTTGGAAAATAATAGTTGGGTTGGTCTAATAAAAGAGATCAGATTCAACCAAGGAATCTTGTCTACCTATGTCCTTAGACCAACTCGGCTACAACCTACACCCCTGTATATATATTTTCTGTTCCTATGCAGTCAATCTTCATAATCCTTATATCACAAAGCCCAAATCTAGAAATAATCATAAAAGATGGTTTATTAACTATCTGCAGGCCAAGGTCTACTGTGGCTGAAAGAATTAATAATTATTAAAACTACAGTACTTGTATAAGTATTTATTGTGGATTTCTCACTTACCTCTGCTGTCTTCTTTTAAGTTTACATTGCTTTTATTTAGTAGGAAGTATAATTTGTATGTGGGTAGCACCTTTCAAATTAGAATGTGAAAAAATCTTCACAGGTATCTCTTAAATAATCATCTCATTTTTACTTAATTGTGAGCAGGATGAATCTGCAGTACCACAAATGTGGAAACTGTGATTTAAATTTTCTACCAAGAAAGCAGTGGCAGAGCTAGAAGTAGAATCCAGGCATCTAGATTCCTAGTTCTTTCTTAAATCAATGATCAGTACTTGCAAATACAGTATTGGATTCTGAATTTCTTCAATGTATAAAATAACTCCATTGACTTCTGGAAGATGGGTAACATTGACTTTAAATCATTGTAACTAAGATCAGAATTTTTCTTTTCAGGCAGAAGTAAACTCTGTTTAAAATAGGGCACTGAAACTGTAACCTAGCTTTGAATATAAAGTGTCTGATCCATCGTAGACTATAGTCATTAGAAACTTTCAATTTAGGCTTGTCTTTCTCAGAGAAGAAAATAAAGACCATATCTAACAGACAGGGAATAGAAAGAAACTGATAGATCTACTATTTGTTTCACTCTTCTCATCAAGGAGATGTTACTGTCCCTGCATAAAGGTGACACTGTCTCAGATGTGAAAAACACGCACTGAGTTTATTCTGAATTCCCAATTCATTATAATAACATAGGATAATCTCATCACTGAGTTTTGACCTGTCATTCATCAATATTTTACTGACAGTGCAATTAGGCTTCTGTAGAAAATTGTGCTCAGAATTTGTAGTGATTTGGTTGTTCTTGGATTCCTGCAGTACAGGAAATGATCAACAGTTGTCATATAGAGTGTTTTCTGTGTGGGAGTTTCTTTGCAATTTTTTTCTATTGAACTTGATAATGAGTATAAATGTAATAATGTCAGGGCTTGTATAGACTCTAAACCTCATCTGCTTTTTGTACTGTGGGTACTGAAAAGAGTAGGAGCAGAGAAGCATGGAAGCCAGGGAAGCAGGAGAGAGATAATTCAATCCCCATAAACTCATTTGGATCTTCCATTCAATCACAAATTACTTCCCCTTAGAAAGTCCAAAATTTGATAATCAAGTGAGGGCTTTTAAGAACCATTTCACAGTTGAGATAACATTTCTTTCCAGAGGACAATGTTTTGCAACTGTTGCCTGTAATAGTCCCTAGTTTATGCTAATGGCCATTGGATACATCAACTGAAATAACAAATAGCAATAATATCCTGTTACTTGTTAGAGAGAATGGACTTTAGTGGGCTTTGCATCAGGTCCTCACAGAAACTAGATATCTTGATTATTTGAATGTTTGACTTATCAGTGTGATTTGGTCAAATTCAGCCTGATTTGTTAGGTGCAACCACTGTTTTTCAGTGTCTGAATTAAGATGTTTAGTGCCTGAGTTTCTGAGAACCTGAAAATGCTTTCTGTAATCAGTTGGAACTGTGGGTCATCAGCATTTCTGAGAAAAAAAAAACAAAAACAAGTACAAGTGGTGGGATTTTTCAAAAGCTCTTAAGGGACAGGACCAGAAGGCCCAGTGGAATTTGTGCTCCTCAGTCACTGAGGTGCTTTTCCAGCCAAGGTAGCAGAAGTGGGGAGTGCAAAAACAAGGCTTTACAAAACACTATATTAGTGGACATGTCTGAAAGCATTGATATTAATCACTAGAAGATATTTGTTGGAAATTTGCAAGATTCTGTTTATTAAATGAGATATATTACAATTATTCGGTGAGAATGTAGTCTATTTAATACTTTGGGGCTCAGATGTGAGGCCATAAACTCAGTATAGGATCTGGCCTATGCCTCTGTTTACGCAGCTGTGAAATGGAAATGAAAATACGTTGCTTATTGAAGGGCTTGGACAAACTTAGATTATTCATGTTATACATCTGAACTAGAATGTTATGGTTATTTGCTGCTGTGTCAATTAGGCAAAGTGAAATAGAGCCAAGCTAACAACTTTACAAGAGATGTGTAAGAGTTGACTATGGGGGACACTAATATGTTAGCAAAACCACTGCTAAAGTAAGTAATTATGTAGCCAGAAAAACAACCACTTCCTCAAGGGAGCTCTAAAGAAGCAGTAAAATAATTGCTTCTCTGATGCAGTCCAAAGCCTTTTTTCAAGGAGACTCTCTTGTATATTTTTAAATGGTACAAAAGAGAACTACGATGGAAGAAAAGGACTCAGCACTAATGTGAAAACCTATCCACTAATAATCAGCTATCCATGGGCAGAGCTGCACAGCTGCATACAGACATTTAAGGAGCTTAGATCACTTTAAAAATAGCTACCCAATCTAAGGTAAATCAGGATGGGAGGAGCTACTGGGGCTTTGGGGCGATTGGCAGGGCAAACATTCTCTGGGGTAGAAACTGTGTATTAAGGGAGGAGGTGGGATCTGTGGGGGGGGTGGCATCCAGGAGGGTTTGGCAGAAGTGGGGGGGGGGAGGGCTCATGACATCAATGGGAGGGCTTGGGGGAATGGAGGAACTCTCTTCCCAACCCCCCTGAGAACCAGGGTTATTTTTGCCCCCCCCCCCCGACACCACTACACCCCCAGACAAACAACCTCCCTGAAGAACCAACCTCCCACTCCTCCCACCCTGAATTACTTCCTCAGCTCCTGGCATTATCAAATGCTGATGCAACTGGCACTAGAAGGAGCTTGTGGAATGGGGGTTTTGGTGGGTTGACGGGGCATGGCTGACTGGTCTGTGGGGGGTGATTTTTTATCTGGGGAAGGGGAAAGGGCTGGGAGGCTAAACATAGGCCAGTGCCAGGGACAGGGTAGGAAAAGCACAGCCCTGGGGCTGGGGCTTTCGGCTGGCAGCTGAGCTTTCCTTGTCTGGGGCTGTGCTGGGAACTGTACAGAAGTTCAGTTAGATCACTCTCACTGGACCCAAGCTAACTTAGGTTACTTTGGAAGTACACTTAACTTTGATCAGTTCAGCCATGTTTAGATCTGTCTAACAGTTCTGATCTTCTGTAAAATTTCTATCCGGGTCCACCTAACTAGTATAATGTCTGCA
Organism: Alligator mississippiensis; assembly: GCF_030867095.1. Lineage (NCBI taxonomy): Eukaryota > Metazoa > Chordata > Crocodylia > Alligatoridae > Alligator > Alligator mississippiensis. Next base: position 37,498,902 of record NC_081829.1, read on the forward strand.
AGGTCTAACTGGGTGAAATAATTTAGACCAGGTGGCCATTTTTTGCTTAATCTATCCTGCCCCTAGCCTCCTCGAATGTTTGTACATAGCCCAGATTTTGTTTTTCTTTTTTGTCCAGTTAGCTTAACAATGATTCCCTGATTAAAGAAGGCTGAATTTAAAAAAAAATTCTGAAAAAAAGTAAATGGTGGGATCTAAAGAGATGAACATAACAAGATTTAGTCAGGTGAAAACTTTTTTTTATGGTTCAGATTGTAAAACCATGCTTGGACTACTGCTATTCTATGAACATGTGTGACTTGTCAATGCAGCTAGATTTTTGTCACAAGTTGATCTGCTTTGTTGATTTAAACGTATTTTAAAAAATTAGAAAACAATCAGTTTGTTTTTAATGGTTTAAAAAAAAACAACATTTTTTGAATGAAGCACCAGACCCAGATTTGGCTACCACAAGTATCTTTTCAAAACTAACTTCTATGGAGAGTGGGTAATCATGATCACAGTAAACTGAATATATCCTGTGAAGAAGAAAGAAAGTCAATTCTAGTGTTCTCGTGCATGCTTTAGAAATAAACTTTTCATAGCTAGATAAATGTTTGGGGTTTTTTTGCTAAACAGGGCAGTAAGAACAGATCCTCAAAAGGCATTTAGGTGTCAACTGATTTGAAATTTTAATGGGATAACAAATATCTTTGATTTTTGGTCTTCACAAACTTTCTTCTTTAGAGGAAGATGTTTTTGCATATTAATACCATAAAGCCACACCAAAGTCTTTGAGACAATAAAACATTACTCTTCCCTGACAATATGGAATGTACAAACAAGGTGCCCTTTCACTCACCTTCGGGCAAATACAAGGAAAAAGAAAAATCAATAACTTTTGATAGAGCAAACAATTGCATAGCATTAGTTACTTTACCCCAGGATTCAGCCTACAGTATAGTTCAGGCTTCACCACTGGAAATCTTCATCTGTGGTTTCCTTCTTTAGATGAGTTAGAAAGACCACCAAAACTAATTAACTACAGAAAATGTCTCCCCTTTACAATCCAGCTGTTCCACCTTTTAATGCCACCTATTGCTGAGAACTCCTTAATTTCATGTGTCCCAGCCTACCTCACCAACCTCTTGTGGTTGCTGTCATCTTACTTTATGTACAACTTAGAATGATGTTAAGATCCACACAAAAGACTTGGACAATGTTCATTCATCTGATATCAGGCAGGATATTTGACCCTTGAAATAAACAACGGCTATGTTAAATTGCAATTGTCAAATCCAAAAGTGAATATATGGTGATAACTGTGAGATATTTGAATGCTTTTATGAAAATCTAAGGTTCAACTTTTTTATTGAATCTTCCATTAGCAACTAATTTATAGTTTTTATTTTATTTCTATAATATATTCTGTGCTGGCCATCAAGGCAGCACTGTTACCAACACCAGTGTGCTAAGACACTGTCTTCATATATTTGGGTAGAATACAAGAGTGATCACCACAGATGTCAGTACTGAAAACGTCTATGATAAATAAAATGGAAGGCTTCAGGACAGGCCTAGTTATATGTGATATCAGCGGGTATAAAAATGCAAGTGAATACCAGACTGCTCCCTTACTGACTGCAGTCTATGAAGGCTACTCTGTGGCTGCTCTCTCAGCACTTAGGAAAGATTCCTTTCCAACAGCTCTGTCATTTTGCTGCAGTGTGTATCATAGTGAAACAACACTAATTCACTATGAAGGTGATAGGATTAAAAATGGGAAAAGACAAAATATTTTTGATTGTCAGTGTCCCTTTCTCTTTACAAGTTGCTCTCTGTTTTTTTTTTTTTTTCCTCAGTTTTAACCCTATTCTTTCATTAGTCTGTAATGCATTTAAAGATTGGGAAATTCCATGAAAATAACACAATCTGGTTATTTTTAAAGCTTCCCTGCCATAATTATGTATCCAACAGTATAATGAGTGCTAGAGCTTAATGACAAGTGAAATCAAATCAAGTGAAGATATCATTGCTGAGTAGTGACAGTATCCATTGTAAACACAGAATTAGGCATGATCGTTCATGGAATAGTGTGATAATTAAATCAAGGACATTTATATTCAAGGACAGGCATTGTTTGTAAATGGCATTAAATACTTATTTGGAAAGAATGTCTCATTGCTAAGACTACTGCAGCATTCCACGGCAAAATGGATGTGCCAAGATATTTGTATATTTGTGATGAACATCTAAATTAAGGTATTAAATTTTAGTTGAACCTGTGAATATAATTCTGGAAATGGACAGCTTGCCAAAATGTGAAATATATTGCCTTAAAGCTGATATGGATGTTAATATGAAAACTAGTATCCAGTCCTCTAAATAGCCATAGTATGAGCATAAGAACCAGAAAACTGTAGCTGCAGACAAGCACTATTTTTTTTTTACAGAGGTTAAATAGTCTCCTTTATACAGAAGATAGTGTAATACCCAGATCCCACATTAACACTTAAAGGTTACTCTTCTATGACATCCAAACAAGCTTGTTCACTAATAATCACAACATCTATCCCCCCTAGGGGGAATGCCTTACTGGACCTGGTATTGGCGACGGGGGATGACATGGTAGGAGACCTACAGATCGGTGGTCACCTGGGGGACAGTGATCACCAAATAATAGAATTCATCATAAGACGTCGAGTGGGTAAGGTAACTAGTAGGGTGAAAGTGCTAGACTTTAGGAAACCTGATATCAATGAACTCAGGTGTTTAGTCAAGGATGCACTGCAGAGTAAGAGTTTTGAAGAGATGGGAGCCCAGGAAGGGTGGCTGTGCCTTAAGGAAATGATCATTCAGGCACAGAGGAAGACGATCCCGATGCAGGGAAAAAGGGGGAAACAGGCCAAGAGGCTTCCTTGGCTAACCAGAGAAATCCAGAGCAGCCTACAGGGAAAAAGGGGGGCATATAAAAAGTGGAAACAGGGAGAGATTAATGAAGAGGCGTATACCTCCTCTGCTCGCGCTTGTAGGGGGGCAGTTAGACAGGCCAAAGCTACCATGGAGCTGAGGATGGCATCCCAAGTTAAGGATAACAAAAATTTGTTTTTTACATATATAGGAACTAAAAGGAAGGCCCAGGGTGGACTAGGACCTCTACTAAATGGGCATAAGCAATTGGTGACGGACGAGGGGACAAGGCTGAACTCCTCAACGAGTTCTTTGCCTCAGTGTTCCTAAGTGAGGGGCAAGACAAGTCTCTCACTGGGATTGTAGAGAGGCAGCAGCAGGGCATCAGACTATCAAGTGTAGACCCTGAGATGGTGCAGAGGCACTTGGAAGAACTGGATGCGTTTAAGTCGGCAGGCCCGGATGAGCTCCATCCAAGGGTACTGAAGGCACTGGCTGACATCATCGCACAGCTACTGGCGGGAATATTTGAACAGTTCAGTTAGAAGCGGGAGCGGCGAGAGACGCGCGGGTGAAAGCTCGCTGCGCCCCCGCTCCCCCGAAGCCCCCCAGAAACCCTCCAACAGCCGCGGAGCCCCCCGCTGACCCCCAGCGCAGCCGGGGTAAGCAGGGCCCGTGGAGAGAAGGGGCTAACCCCCTTAGTGTGTGTGTGGGAGGCGGCAGCTGAGTGGAGCCGGGCCGGGTCAAGCCCCGCCCAGGCCCCTACTTGGCCCAGCCCCCCAGGGAGAGAGAGAGAGAGAGAGAAGGGGGGGTACTCACCAGTCCCCCTCCAGTAAGGCAGGGTCCCCCAAATCCCGGGCAGGGCCCCCTTATTTGCCTTAAGAGCAGCTTCCTCGACGGCAGGCCCACTGCGCATGCGCGCAGTTTAAAAGGGCCCGCCGACCGGGAAAAAGCCCAGTTAGATGCGGGAGCGGTGAGAGACGCGCGGGTGAAAGCTCGCTGTGCCCCCGCTCCCCCGAAGCCCCCCAGAAACCCTCCAGCAGCCGCGGAGCCCCCCGCTGACCCCCAGCGCAGCTGGGGTAAGCGGGGCCCGTGGAGAGAAGGGGCTAACCCCCTTAGTGTGTGTGTGGGAGGCGGCAGCTGAGTGGAGCCGGGCCGGGTCAAGCCCCGCCCAGGCCCCTACTTCGCCCAGCCCCCCAGGGAGCCACGTGACTGGAGCCGCACGAACAGGCTGCACAAACAGGCGTGCTTCTCTGCCGGCGCGTGAGTTAGCGCGGAGTTCGCGCGGGAGGGCGTGCGGGAGGGCACCAGACCCTGCCTGCGCACCCCCCAGGGTAGACAGTCCCAGCCGTAGCCAGCCTACCTGAGGCATGACACGGATGGGCACGCGCCGCACCCCGAGGGTCCCCTCGGGCTCCGCGGCCCCCCCCTCTGGCACCTCAGAGATGGCCACCCAGACGGAGCCCCTGGTTCCGGGCTCCACACAGAGGGAGCCCCTGGCTCTCGGCTGCGGGGGCTGCCTGTCCCTTTTTCAGGCTCTGGGGCCTGGGAGCATGGCGACCTCCCCTTGCGGGGTCTGCTCCCTTTTGGGGTCTCTGGCACGCCAGCTGGAGGAGCTCCAGGCCACAGTCCACAGACTGCGTGCCATCAGGGACTGCGAGCAGGAGATAGACTCCTACTGCCAGGCCCTTCTCCCCCGGGAGACAGAGGGAAGATCACAGTCTCCCTCCAGGCCAGAGGAGGACTCTGGGACCTCCTGCTGTGTCCAGCCAGGGGCATGGACCAAGGTGGTCAAGGGCCCTAAGGCCTGCCGCACCAAGGCCCCTCCCCCGCCAGAACTGAGCAACAGGTATGCACCTCTTGCTGCCCCAGCAGAGCCTGCTGAGTTGCCGGCCCCCACAGGCAACATGGGCCCCACGGCAGCTCCCGCCCCTGCTCTCCCCAAGACAAAACGTAAGGTCTTTGTTGTGGGAGACTCCCTCCTGAGGGGGACGGAGGGGCCAATCTGCCACCCTGACCCCTTAGCCCGGCAAGTCTGCTGCTTCCCAGGGGCCCACATCCGGGACATTGCAGAGAGGATCCCCAAGCTCCTCAAACCCACAGACCACTATCCCATGCTCCTTATTCATGTGGGCACCAATGACACGGCTCAGAGCACTCCCAGCCAGGTCATGAGGCGCTACAGGGATTTGGGAGCAGGGCTTAAGGGTCTGGGGGCACAGGTGGTGTTCTCGTCGATCCTCCCAGTCTCAGGCTATGGGCTGAGAAGGGACAGGAGGATCTATGTGGTCAACCAAAGACTGCGGAGCTGGTGTCGTCAGGAAGGCTTTGGCTTTCATGACCACAGCCCGCTCTTTGGCGAGAGAGGCAGCGAGCTGCTGGGAAGAGATGGTCTCCACCTCTCTCCCCTAGGGAGGAGGCTCTTCTCAGCCAGACTGGCTGACCTGCTCCACCGGGCTTTAAACTAAGCCCGCTGGGGGACGGGGGGACTACCGCCACTGCTGGCCCGCTGAACAATCCTTGCAAAGCCAGCAGATCACGGCACTCAAGGGAGCCCACCCCTGCCCCAGCCCTGGTAAAATCTGTGGGCAAGGAAGGAGCCCCCCAGGGGGCACTTGCCTGCCTGTACACTAATGCCAGGAGCTTGGGGAATAAGCAGGAGGAGCTCATCCTCCTGCTCAGTGCAAACAATTACGATGTCATAGGGATCACGGAGACCTGGTGGGACTCCACCCATGACTGGACCACGGGGATAGATGGCTATACCCTGTACAGGAGGGATCGTATAGAGAAAAGGGGCGGGGGTGTAGCTCTCTATGTTAAGGAAAGCTACGCGTCCCTGCAAGCCGATATTGGCAACCAGGGTGGACGGCTGGAGACCCTCTGGGTTAAAATCCGTGGGGAACATGGCACAGGGGACACAATGGTGGGAGTCTATTACAGACCTCCCACCCAAAGTCCTGAGCTAGACCAGGAGTTTGCCCAGGAACTGGCTGAGGCAGCTTGCTCCAGGACCATGGTTGTCATGGGTGAGTTCAATTACCCAGACATCTCGTGGGAGGATCGCTCAGCAAAATCTGAGCGGTCGCAGAGCTTCCTCTCGTGCGTGGATGACCTCTACCTCACTCAAGAAGTCTATGGGCCAACGAGAGGCAAAGCGCTGCTCGACCTGGTGCTGGCTACTGGGGAGGACCTAGTCGGTGACCTAGTGATCGATGGGAAGCTGGGTGACAGCGACCACGAGCTGATCACCTTCACCATCCGCCGAAAAGCTGGCAAGTCAGTCAGCAACACAGAAGTCCTTGACTTCAGGAAAGCCAACTTTGACAAGCTCAGGAGGCTTGTCAGTGAGGCCCTAAGGGACTGTGGCCACAGGGAGAGGGGAGTTCAAGAAGAGTGGTTGCTCCTCAAGGGAGCGATCCTCAATGCACAAACTAAGTCTATTCCATCTCGGAGGAAAGGCAGCAAGAGGGCACAGCAGCCCCCCTGGCTCTCCAGGGACCTAGCAGACCTCCTGAGGCTAAAAAGAAAGGCCTACAAAGGATGGAGGATGGGAGTCACCTCCAAGGAGGATTATTCTGCACTGTTCCTGTCCTGTAGGGAGCAGACCAGGAAAGCCAAGGCTGCAACTGAACTCCAGCTAGCATTGAGCATCAAGGACAATAAAAAGTCCTTTTTCAGATATGTGGGGAGCCGGAGGAAAAGCAGGGGCAACGTTGGACCCCTGCTGAACCAGATGGGGCAACTGACAACTGACGCCCAGGAAAAAGCCAACCTATTAAATAGGTAATTTGCGTCGGTCTTTCATCAGCCCCATGGAACGCCTGTGTCTGCTACAGGGCCGGGAAGTCCGGGTGAGGGTGATCCCCTGCCCTCCATTAATGCTGACTTTGTGAAGGAACATCTTGAGAAGCTGGATACCTTCAAGTCAGCCGGCCCTGACAATCTTCACCCCAGGGTACTCAAGGAGCTGGCGAGCATCATAGCCCAGCTTCTAGCGCAGATCTTTGAAAACTCTTGGCGCTCTGGTGTAGTGCCCGAAGACTGGAAGAAGGCCAATGTGGTGCCTATCTTCAGGAAAGGGAGGAAAGTGGATCCGGCTAACTATAGGCCCATCAGCCTGACTTCTATCCCGGGGAAGATCTTAGAAAAGTTTATTAAGGAGGCCATCCTTAATGGACTGGCCGACGCCACCATCTTAAGGGATAGCCAGCACGGGTTTGTTGAGGGTAGGTCTTGCTTGACCAATCTCATTTCCTTCTACAACCAGGTGACCTATCACCTGGACAAGGGAGATGAGATTGATGTCATATATCTTGACTTCAAAAAAGCCTTCGATCTGGTGTCCCATGATCGCCTCTTGGAGAAACTGGCCAATTGTCGCCTTGGGTCCCCCACGATCCACTGGCTGGAAAATTGGCTCCGGGGTCGGACCCAGAGGGTAGTAATTGATGGAAGTCATTCATCGTGGTGTCCTGTGACCAGTGGGGTCCCCCAGGGCTCTGTCTTTGGACCCATACTGTTCAACATCTTCATTAATGATGTGGACACTGGAGTCAGAAGCGGACTGGCCAAGTTCGCCGATGACACCAAACTTCGGGGCAAAGCATCCACACCAGAAGACAGGAGAATGATCCAGGCTGACCTGGACAGGCTCAGCAAGTGGGCAGATGAGAATCTGATGGTGTTCCACGCTGATAAATGCAAGGTTCTCCACCTTGGGAAAAAAAACGCGCAGCATCCTTATAGGCTCGGCAGTGCTATGTTGGTTAGCACTATGGAAGAAAGAGACTTGGGGGTCATCATTGGCCACAAGATGAACATGAGCCTGCAATGCGATGCTGCGGCTAGCAAAGCGACCAAAATGCTGGCTTGCATCCATAGATGCTTCTCAAGCAAATCCCGGGACGTCATTCTCCCCCTGTACTCGGCCTTAGTGAGGCCGCAGCTGGAGTACTGCGTCCAGTTTTGGGCTCCACAATTCAAAAAGGATGTGGAGAAGCTTGAGAGAGTCCAGAGAAGAGCCACGCACATGATCAGAGGTCAGGGAAGCAGACCCTACGATGACAGGCTGAGAGCCCTGGGGCTCTTTAGCCTGGAAAAGCGTAGGCTCAGGGGTGATCTGATGGCCACCTACAAGTTTATCAGGGGTGACCACCAGTATCTGGGGGAACGTTTGTTCACCAGAGCGCCCCAAGGGATGACGACGACGAATGGTCACAAACTACTACAAGATCGTTTCAGGCTCGACATAAGGAAGAATTTCTTTACTGTCCGAGCCCCCAAGGTCTGGAACAGCCTGCCACCGGAGGTTGTTCAAGCGCCTTCATTGAACACCTTCAAGATGAAACTGGATGCTTATCTTGCTGGGATCCTATGACCCCAGCTGACGTCCTGCCCTTTGGGCGGGGGGCTGGACTCGATGATCTTCCGAGGTCCCTTCCAGCCCTAATGTCTATGAAATCTATGAAATCTATGAACACTCATGGCACACAGGCCAAGTCCCGGAGGACTGGAAAAGGTCCAATGTGGTCCCCATTTTCAAGAAGGAGAGGAAGGAGGAGCCAGGCAACTATAGGCCAGTGAGTCTCACCTCCATCCTTGGCAAAGTCTTTGAAAAAATTATCAAGGCTCACATTTGTGAGAGCCCGGCAGGAAAAATTATGCTGAGGGGAAAGCAGCACGGGTTCGTAGTAGGTAGATCATGCCTGACTAATCTAGTCTCTTTTTATGACCAGGTTACAAAACACCTGGACACAGGAGTAGGGGTTGACGTCGTTTACTTAGACTTCAGGAAGGCCTTCGATACGGTATCCCACATCATACAGGTGAACAAGTTAAGAGCCTGTGACTTGGATGACAACACAGTGTGGTGGGTGGCGAATTGGCTAGAGGGTCATACCCAGAAAGTCGTAGTGGATGGGTCGGTGTCGACCTGGAAGGGTGTGGTCAGTGGGGTCCCACAGGGCTCGGTCCTTGGACCGATACTCTTCCATGTCTTCATCAGTGACTTGGATGAGGGAGTGAAGTGTACTCTGTCCAAGTCTGTGGATGACACAAAACTGTGGGGAGAAGTGAACACACCGGAAGCAGGGAACAGCTACAAGCAGACCTGGACAGGTTGGACATATGAGCAGAAAACAACAGAAAGCAATTCAACAAGGAGAAATGCAAAGTGCTGCACCTAGGGAGGAAAAATGTCCAGCACACCTACAGCCTAGGAAATTACCTGCTTGGTGGAACGGAAGTGGAAAGGGATCTTGGAGTCCTAGTGGACTCCAAGAGGAACATTAGTCATCAGTTTGACGAAGCCATCAGAAAAGCTAATAGAACTTTATCGTGCATCAGCAGATGCATGATGAACAGAACCAAGGAGGTGATAATTCCCGTCTATCGGGCACTAGTTAGACCGCAGTTGGAATACTGCATGCAATTTTGCGAACCGCACTTCAAGAGGGATGTGGATAACCTGGAGAGGGTCCAGAGAAGGGCCACTCATATGGTTAAGGGCTTGCAGGCCAAGCCCTATGAGGAGAGACTAGGGCACCTGGACCACTTCAGCCTCCGCAAGAGAAGGTTGAGAGGCGACCTTGTGGCTGCCTATAAGTTCATCACAGGGGTACAGAAGGGAATTGTTGAGGTTTTATTCACCAAGGCATCCCCGGGTGTTACAAGAAATAATGGCCACAAGTTAGCAGAGAGCAGATTTAGACTGGACATTAGGAAGAACTTCTTCACATTTAGAGTGGCCAAGGTCTGGAATGGGCTCTCAAGGGAGGTGGTGCTCTCCCCTACCCTGAGGGTCTTCAAGAGGAGGTTGGATAGGCATCTAACTGGGGTCATCTAAACCCAGCACTCTTTTCTGCCTATGCAGGGGGTTGGACTCGATGATCTATTGAGGTCCCTTCCAACTCCAACATCTATGAATCTATGAATCTATCTACATGGTATCCCCCGGAGCCCTGAGTTTTCCCCCCTTATCTTGTTGCCTGTCCTAAGGAACAGACCAAGGTTTGCCCTGGGATAACTCCTCCCTGCAATCCTCACCTTCACTGTCCTTTACTGGGCCTCACAGCTGCAGCTGGCCAGCTCTAAATGGCTTCCCCTTGCATTGTAAAATAATTTTGTGGTCCCACTTTCCACAGAATGGGTTTGCCTGAAATACCACTTACTGAAAGGTTCCTCTTTATCTCAGGCAATCAACAAGGAGGCCAAACAACAAAAGGAGGTATTATATAGAAGAAAAGAAGTAAGGGCCATATTACACAACAATTTTGGGCAGCTCATGGACCTCTTAACCCCTGTATTGTCCTTATATTGCACCTGAAACTAATTTTAAGCACTTGTTATGCAGCTCAAAGTTATGCCACTTCAAGGCAGGATTATCTCAGATCTGTGTTTTCCAGCTTGTATTACACTTAAGGCTACATGCCAGTGTAAAACCACACCAGTTATCCCCTCCCCCCACCCCCATGTTGGCCTGCATCAGGCCTGCTGCCCCCACACTCCTTAGCACCCTATATTCTTGCTCAATAACTGCCCCCCACCCCTTACTTGTGGCTGCCTGCACTGTATGTCCTGGGGGAGCACGCAAGGAAGGGGTAATCCCTTCCTGACCAGCTTCTGCTGCTGCTTCCTTTGCTGGACTCAGCCTAGAGAAGAGCAGCAGCCCTGCAGACTAACCCTTCCCTGCCTCCTCCCCTGGGACAGATAATGCATGCAGTCACAAGTAAGTGATATATAAATGGATACAGTATAGCACTGGCTTTCCAACAAAACCACACGAGTCCTATTAATGAAATAAACACAAACAAAAAATTATGATTCCTATGAGCTCGCAATATTTGGCAGGGTTTGTAATGCTAATCCCTTATTCGTTTTAGTCAGCTGAAGTTCTCCTATGTTTGAATTGGCCCCTAACCCAGTCCATTTCCTTAGCAAGAATATGATGATGATGAAAATATCACTTCAGGAGTATCTAAGATTGATTGTGGAAACTTCTTTAGTGACTCTTATTTAATTTGATAGTGAAAGATTTTAGAATAACTTAGCAACAGCTGTACTTACAGCTCAAAAACTGAGTTGCTGGTTGTGGTAAGCATTGCCCTGAATGGAGATGTTCAGCAGACAATCGAAGTGATCAACATTACAGTAATACTATCTACAAAAAGGCACACCAGAGTATGCCAGGCAAAACATAACATACTTCACTGATAGTCACTCTAATTTAGTTCCTTAAGTTTGAACAGCTGTTTCTTTCCATTAACTGCCAGTTAAAAATTGAATGGGGCTCCTCTGTGTTCAGCTTTGGTGAAGATAGTTATCATTGTTATGTTAGAGAAGTTTCCTCCCTGCCCTCTCCACCCCACAAGTTATTGTTTGAATGGAAACTTTTATGGTGGTTTACAAATGAGGCTTTTCTATTTATAGCTCAAGTTCCTGATACTTAATTATTACAATGTCCTTGAAGCTGTTTTCCAACTTGTGCCACTTATACTGCAGGTCATATTCACTATACATAGGAAAATGTTTCCCTATTGCCTTCTTTTTAGCCCTTCTTCAGAATTAGATAACTTATCCTTCATAAAACCTTTTGAAGTCAACATTTAGTTAATGTGTTTCTTGAACATGAAGAGTATTTAAATGTATCCTGCTTAATCATAACTCATTGTATCATGTTTAATTTAATATTTAGATTTATTTTCCATTTGTCTTGGGTTTCCAGACTTGCAATATTTCTTTTTGTTATTTAATTTGCTATGCTATATATAGGTTTGCAATTAATGTGCATCCTTCATAGAGCATCTCACTATCTACATCAGTATCCAAATGGACTGATGGGATTGTTGCCAAATGACGCAACATTCAGAAGCTAAGACCAAAACTTACAGTCAAGATACTTTACAGCAGTGCTTCCCAAACTTTTCCTCAGCATGCCCCCATTTATGGCTTCATTTTCTCAGCATGACCCCCCACTCCCATGACCACATCTGCTGATGTTGTGACCCCATTTGGTGGGGGGGGGGGTCTTCTATCTTAAGTAGCTTTTGAAATGATGATCAGATGACCTGTAGGTTTACTTCTCCTAAAATTCTGAATGTTAAAATCTGAAGACTTGTTATTGAACCTTAGGTAGGCATGACCTACAAAAAAGGAAATAAAGCAGGGAGAAAAGGGAAGGGTAGAGACAGGTCAAGCGGGAGAGAAAGAGATAATTCTTTTAACTTTTTTTGTAACGAAGGTTTACAAAAGTTAAAACAAAAGGTAAAGAGATAAAAGTGCAAAAAAGATGTAGCCTCAAAGGCTGCATCCACAAGAGCAGGGGCATGCATTTGCAGAAGCACAAATAATAGTGGCTCAAGATGTGCTGAGACACCTTATGCCCTAGCTAGCTGCTCCCTGGCTGCCTGGGGCACAGTGTGCCTCAAGATGGTGGGAGCAGGCAGCCCTGGGATGGTTGTTTCCCCATCTCCACATGCTTCAGTGTGGGGGCTGGCTGGGCTCAGTGTGTCTCACTGTGGTGTTGGGACATAGGGTGCCTCAGTACAGACGTTCCACATGCCTCAGCCCTGAGGTACATGGAGAAAGGGGGAGTAGCTAGCCTAAAACTGTCTGCTCCCCCATCTCGAACTGGGGAGCTGTGGGCTGGGGTGCAGGGTGCCTCACTGTTGGGTTGCAGGGGCCATAGACTACCTGCTTCCCCATCTCCATGTTTGTCCTATTGCTCACCATGTTGGTGTGCTTTGTATTGCTTTTTTCTTCAAGTATTTTATTTTTTTGCTACTGGGAAATCCCAGCAGCATTTTTTACCCCAACACTGCACATTAGCAGCACCATGCACAGTTTGACATGCAATGCATGTGGTTTGTGGCACTGTAAAGAGATTTGCAGTGCCACAAACCGCACGTGCCTGCATGTCTGCATCCAGCCCCAGGGGCTGAGCATGAAATGCTTGTCAGCAACAAAAACAAAGTATTAGAAGAGATTGCATCCCCCTACCACACAATATCTTTGATCGGGTTAAACATTGAGGCTGAGCTGTCTGTTCACCAGTTTGAGTGCCCCTTTGATGGCCCAGCATGATAGAAGTTTGTCCATATTTTGTTGTAAGTTGAAGTGTCCAAATTCAAGTGTGGTATGTATTTGGAAGAGGAGTGTTGGAGGATGTCATTGGAACTGTCCCTTGCAAGCTGACTTCTGCAGCTTTTCAGGGTCACTATCTTGGCCTGACCATGCAGATAATGCTCCCCTCAGCCTGTCAGTACAGCACAGAAAAGATGTTCCCAGTCTCTGAAAACTCTAAGTCCAGCATGCCAAAGAGGGTACTGAGGGCTGCCAAGACTGGGGGAAGTCCATGCTGGCATCAAAGTGAATCTTCTCCACCTCTTCCTCTCAAAGAGGACAGACTCCTGGCACCAATGGGCCTAAAAGACAGACAAAGGTGGCTATGGCCAGGGTCCCATGCACCAATTTCTACTGAAGATGACCAGTTCTAGTTGCAATAGGCACTTTGTACAGGGTATGCCAGGTCAGAGAGCTCGCTCTGATGTTGTTGTCACTAGGTGCCACTTCCAAGTTGTGTCAGGGTGGGTGGCAAGGACATGGGCATGACATATTTAAACTGTCCACATGTAGATTGCCCAGACAGGACCTCAAAGCAGGTCTCACCACTGTTTCCACTGGGACCAAGGAGGGGAAGCCAGGTGCCAAGCTTGCCACTTTCATTACTTTCCACAGCCAGAAAGAGAGACTGGCATAAGTGAGCTTTTGGTTATATGAAATAAGAAACAATCAGGGGCCAATCCAGCAAGAGTACCATGATAGATACAAGGGTATTACTGCATATTTGTGTTGTTTCTGCACATAATAGACTATAACACACTGCAGAGATTTATCATATACTCCTTTCTAATAAAACTCTGGTGAGTCTCAGAATTTGCCCTAAGTGTTACTTGATTATGGAAAATTGGTGTATTGTTTTGTTCCACCTGTAAATGATGCATTTTTGCTTCTGCTATGCATAAATGTTTTTTAAAGATTTATGAATTGGAAAATGTTCATGCTTTATCACAAGATTTTTATCTCAGTTTTATACTCTAATATTTTTTATTCAAACATCTCTCAGCAATAACATCCTTGATGAGCAAAGGGTTTGAATGTGGTCATATCAAAAGGTCAAGTTGTCTTTAACACATGAAAAGGAAATAACTAAAAGTCATTGAGACAAAACTTGCTGGAAGCTTGTTGGTGTCTGTGTCCAGTATTCTAGTTTTTTTGAGATCTTCTGATGTTGAGACTGTTAAATGTGATCCCAAGTGACAGGCAGTGGATTACAAATGTGAAGGGTCTAGAAACCCAGAGGGAATAAAAGACAAATGAGAAAAAAATAAGGTAGAAATTCTGGCCAAGATTAATCTTGAATGCATTTTCACTTAATACTACTCCAGGGAGCTTGGCAGATAGACAGTCCAAATGGTAGGCCAAGAAGACAAAACAACCACCTAAAAGACTATTCCAATTGATCAGTGCATGGCAGTAAGTAACTGCAGGCTTAAGGGGGGAGCAGGGGGTTGGGGTGGATTATATACAAAACAAACATGTGATCTAGTTATAAAAAAGGATTTGGGTTAGGTGGAAATGTCCAATAAATAATAGAAATGAAACTCCTAACAGATTGAAGCAGTATCTTGCAGCTAATATTCAAGAAGTAAAAATTAGCAAAGACACTGCAAAAGATAAAGGGGCACAAATGAAATGTAGGGGGAAAGAAATCTAAAATGATAAAGAGAACTAAAACAAAGAGAATATTATTAATGTCTGCTTACATGTTAATCTGCATACTTATAGAGTAGATTTGATAAAAAAATGACAAAGTCTAGTTTTTTGTTAAAATATTTACTCAAAATGTTGGTCTAGTAATTACCAATTTTTATCATTTCTTATTTTTTACTAGTTTTGTCATTTTAGCTGTTCTTGGATTCTCTGCTTCCATTATATGTGGAAGTATAAATTTGTATGGAACGGCCAGTTAAAAGAATGCATCAGATGATATGCCCCTTTACCTATTCTGTTTTTACAATGTTGATTCCTAAATTCTACTTCAGGTGACTAAACATGGTGGAAACAAAAATCTACACAATTTTCTGCTGGCAGTTAGAGGCATTTGTTCCTTTTTCAAGAAGTATGCACAGTTTTTCATTTCCAATGCAGAACATGTTACGTTTCCTTCAAGTGAGGTGGATATCCTGAAGAGGCCTTCTAACACAAGCAATTGTTTGTGCTGGAAAAATAACAAAAAATTGTCCCTATCTGGTTCTTTTAGGGCTGCATAGAGGATTTGGTGAAATAGAATGTTTTCCTTTGCAGTCTTTTCTTTCAATTACTAACTTTAGGTCATGCCACATTTATTTGGTCTTAATACCTAATGTAAGCTAGTAGAATAAAGAATATTGAGTTAACCATGGCCATAGATGTCAGCGATCTATGAAGCTCTTTAACATTGGGGAGTAGATATGACACAGGACTTTAACACCATGGTTGGCTGAATAAAGGTGATGGCATATATCAGAAGGAGTACTTTCTGATTTAATCATTGAATACTTGCTTATATAATGAATTTTCAGCCTTTATATTGCTGAACCTTTTCTAACAACCTGTTTGAGGCCTCTATTCCACTATCTTCATATAACTCTTTTTTCAGTTACTAAGTTCCAGATATTACCATGTTTTTCTTTCTTCTAGTGCCATCCAATTCAGTAAGAGTAAGTTATGGTAAAAAGATATTATTCATAAGGTTTTAGGCTCAAATTATGCCAGTCCAAGGATATTCCACATCCTTCAGCTGTTTTTTTTTTTGTAACTCTTTTCTCTCCAACCTAATATGACCTTCCCTCTCAAAATAATAATATCCATTTTTGACCATCTGCTTATGGATCAGGGGTGCAAAAATACAGCCCATCCCAAAGAACAATTTTGCCCAGCCCACAGCAGATCCCTCAGGCCTGCCCGGTGCAGGGGCAGCCCAACTACCCACCCCTGTTGTAGATCTAAGGTTCATCCTGGATAAACCCCAGCTTCAATTCTGAACCTCAAAAAGGGTCCTTGATATATTTATTACAATTTTTTAAAAGCATTTCTCTCATTCAGGATAAAGTAATTATTCTCTGCGTATGTTGAAGTTTTGACTCGTACATGATATTGACACTGATCACAACCAACTAGTGTATATGAAAAGCTAAGGGCATCTTTACATGTGCTCTGGAGATTTTGGTGGAAGGTACTTTGATTAGAGCAGCTTTCAGGAACTACTCTAATTAAAATGCCCGCAGAGTCACGTGTATTCAGCATCCCACACTTCAAAATGATGGCAGGGACATTTTAACTAAAGTTTGTTCGATGAGCCTTACTGAAAGCACCCCTGCTGCCATTTTGAAGTGTGGGGAGATTAAATACATGAGATACTGAGGCTGCTGGATAGTGCTAATTAGCATGCTCCAGTAGACTTGACTAATCAACTTGCCTCCATGCAAAACATTTTGTTGTTCTGCTTCTGTGCTCTTTTTTCAGTTTGCTAGTTACCCATTCCCCCACATGTGTGTCTCCTTCATTTTTTAATATTTGGCTTTTCTGGTGCCAGACACCATTCAGAAAAAATGAAAATAAGTTGTCTGTGTGGATGACTAACTAGATGCAATGATCATGAACCAAGGTTTTTACTCCCTTCATGATTCTCCAGCAGGTAAAATTGCAGAGATGGTTAATAATAATTGCCCTATTTGAATGTACTGAAGTGGAGAGGAGAGGAGATTACATTAGATGTGTAAATATGCTAAATCTGAACATGCTCTAGAATCCTCTATGAAAAAGAAACTCTCTTTATCTCTAATTTGGCTCAACTACAAATATTTATTACAAAACATTTTCCACATCTTACTGGGGCTTTGCCTTATCTTGAATTATTTTACAGTATTTTATAGCGTCTATAAAAATAAGTTTTAAAAAGGTAATTACTTAAACTATTCAATTCTATGCACCTTTCTCAAGATAGTTGAATCATTCACTACCAAATACTTCATCTAACTCTGCCACTACATGAATCTCCAAATATTTCAATCTCTTTAGGATCCAGTGAAATTGGAAATTACTTAATATATTCTAACAAAATATGTAATTCAATGACAGGCCATTAGTGGGTTGTTTTTTTGTTTTGTTTTGTTTTGTTTTGTTTTTCCAATTGACTTTCCATATCAATATAATGATGGATAAAATATGTTTGCACAGGGAAATATTTAGGAAGCATGATTAAGGTCACATTAACAAACTGTTAGAGGATATACAGCTGATCATTGTATTATTTTCTTATCATAAACATGCTAGAAACTAAATTTGTCTCTCAGGGTGAAGGTATTGAAACTTACTCTCCAAATAGCCTTGTTATCTGTGGCACAGAGGTGTTTGTACTGTACCAGCTACTAATAGTATGTGGGCAGAAATACTGGCAAGAATCCTTTAGCATATGACAATGAACCATCTGTAAATACTAGGCATTCTTAACCAACAGCTGTTGAAAGTCCAGCAGGCTGGATGGAGCATTGTTGATAATATCCTGCAATCTGGGGAAAACTAAAAATGTACAGGCCAATTGTTCAGAGTATATGCTTTGAGGAAGAGGAGGGGGCCCTGAGGGCTGCACATGCATGGAAGGGAAAGAGTCCCTTTCATAGGAGCAGTCATAGAATCATAGAATCATAGAAGTAGGGTCGGAAGGGACCATGTAGATCTTCAAGTCCGACCCCCTGCCTGGGCAGGAGGGAAACTGGGCTCAAGTGACCCTAGCCAGGTAGGCATTGAGCCGCTTCTTAAAGACCCCCAGGATAGGAGCCAGCACCACTTCCCTTGGAAGTTGGTTCCAGATCCTAGCCGCCCTAACTGTGAAGTAGTTCTTATGGATGTCTAATCTACACCTACTCTCCAACAACTTGTGGCCGTTATTCCTTGTTATCGCGGGGGGTGGTAGGGGAAACAAGGTCTCCCCCAAACCCTTCTGGTCCCCCCTAGTGAGTTTATAGATGGTCACAAGGTCCCCCCTCAGCCTTCTCTTGTGAACGCTGAACAGGTTCAGGTCCTGTAGCCTCTCATTGTAAGGTCTGCTCTGCTGTCCCCAGATCATGTGGGTGGCCCTCCTCTGGACCCTCTCAATGTTGTCCACATCCCTCTTGAAGTGGGGTGCCCAGAACTGGACACAGTACTCCAGCTGCGGCCTGACCAGTGTCGCGTAGAGGGGGAGGATCACCTCCTTGGCCCTACTTGAGATGCAGTGATTATTAGTGCATCTGTGTTTGTGTTTTCCATGGCCCTTTCATCCTGTGTAACAGCAGGTCTGGTGGTCCTCCACATTTTCCTGGAGTCTGTACTCCATGCTGAATTGGGTCCTCTCCTTTCCCCCAATGCCTCCAATTCTAATCTGTCTTCTGTTAAAATAGCGATATGTTTTATTTTTTAATGGGAGTTGGATTTAACAACTTTTATTATACTAGGAACGCTTACCTCTGAGCACAGAGAACAGTATTTGTCTGCACTTTGACCTAATATCTCTATATGTCAGAGCTGCCTCTATATGACAGAGCTGCTGTCTCATGCAAGTAGTACAAAGTGTATTCAGTCATATTAAAATAAGGCAGAAAATATGTCTGCAGTGAAGTAATAGTTACATTTATGGCTTGAGAGAAAGATATTACTGCAACTGATCCTCCAAAAAGATCAATTTTATTATGTCGGATATAGGATTGGGAGAATGATTCAGGAGCATGAGGTCTAGTCCATTTCAGAGTTAAACTTAGTAGTTGTCTGAGCAACATTTCTAGAGGTGATTACTGATCAGTGACTTCAAAATGGTCAGAGCAGTAAGCTATGTAAATGTGTTGGCTACAAAGAACCAACTCATGGGATCATAATAAATTCTAGTTTATTAGATAGGATACGAAATTACCAATAAAATCATAAATGCAAACTTTGAGTTATGGGTGATACTGGTCACCACAGCACATACACACACATATGCACTTACTCATTCAAACCCATATAGTATAGTGTATAGTAGCTGCTGTAGTGATTATGAGAGCACTGGTGTCAGTATATCTACCTATTTGAGGCCCTGGAGTCTGCTGTTGGTGGTCAGCTTCCTTCAAGGCCATGTCTTCTCCAGAAGGGGGTTCCCTGCTTGTCCTTCTGTCTCAGTAGGTCAGGTGCTAGATAAAAGGATGCCACTGGAGGTCATACTTTTATCCCTTTTATCCCTTTCTGGCAGACTTGTGTGATCCCCCAGCATCATCTTGACTACCCAATCTGGAGGTCTCTGTCCAATGTGGGTTTTGAATAGTACATGACAGTTTTAGTCACAAGGGTCTTTGGCTGCTGGTACCTGAAGTTTTGGGAGTCTACCCTTGACTTACAGATTTAATGGCTGTATTGTCATGGGTTACAGGAATAGTTAATGGGATGAGTGCTCAGTTCCAGGAATCAGTTCTTTGGCTTGATTCGTTTAAAATGGCTTGTTAAGTTCCTTTGAATAGGCTATTGTCACTTAATTACATACTGATCACCATACACTTGCATTCACTCAAGGGGCCACCCAATATAGCAGATTTTATCACTTTACAATAACAATTTGAGTGCAGTTTTTAACAATGGTCCAAGGTATAACTTCATTCTATAGTAAGAACATTCCTTAAGGGTTTAAAAGTATAAAATATAAAATGCAAAATCCCATGGTAAAGATGAGACAGATAAAATATAAAAATTAACTGTGAGAAATATATAAAAATGCAATGTGAGATTGTGAGACTCAAAGGATACTGGGGATAGTAAGCTAGTTAGGTTAGCACAGGATATATTTACAGTCTTTGCAGTGGATATTTTAGTCCTTTTGTTTCCTTTAGTGACACTGAGCTTAACTGATATGTAGATGTAGTCTCTAGGTTTTTCCTACAGAAAGCCACCTTCAGCTTTCTGGCTTGCTCTGAGCCTTGCCACACCCATGCAATGAGTAGGCTAGGTCTCTGCCAATACTGAGAAGGAAAAGAAATGCACCAAATGGGGGATGGGTGGGAGGGGGTTGCAGGCAAGAAGGGGCTTCTATTATATCCATGTCCAGAAGGGAAATGTACCAAGGGGGCTTTCTGCTACAAATGTACATGTAGAGAGAGTGGGGAGACGGCAGACAGAAAAATATATTTTGTCTAGCTGGGTGAAAAAGTTACAGCCAGTCCTAGAAGCAGTCAACCCTGTCTATACTACCTCTGGACTACTTGGAAATACTTCACTGAAGCATAGTACACCCACTTGCTCTGACCTATACCCCAACACAGATGTGATGGAGCCATCATAACTCTACACATCCAATAATGACATATGAAACAAGAAGCACCATGTTAAGGAAGCTACATTATGCTCTTTTGGGCATGTAGCATCCACAAAGTGGTCATGCCACACTTCAGGCTCACTAGAACAGTTGAGAGGCATTGTGTTTTTATTTTTAGAGAAAAACAAAAAAATGTTGAAGAAGATCCTGAGAAAGGACAACTGTAGTTCCTTTTGTGGCATGATGATCACTAGTCAAAAAGTCTGAGAGCCCAAGTTTACCATTAGTCCAACGTCTTCTCTTACCTTTTGTGTTCAGAGCTACTATAAAAAAAAAATGTTAACAGGGAGCAGAGCATTCCCCAAAATACAATAAAAATATTGCCCAAAAAGATGTTTCAAGCATCTGCTGCTATGAATTCTTAAAGAAAAAAACTGTTATACCATATGGCAAAAACACCACTGATGGAATAAATTCTAAGGGGAAAAACTACAGAAATCCTAAAGAAAAGAAGCCCAAGGCCTTAGGATTTGTGCTTAAGGATAAAGTGGAGACAAGACGGCTCTGTAAAGGGGCAGTAGTGCTATGTCTACACAAGACACTGACTGCATAATAGCTTGTTACTTCTGTGCAGTAACGTTGTAATGACACAAAGCATGATGTGACACTACTGCACAGTAATAATGAGCTACCGTGTAGTCAGTGTCACAAAAAAGCCATTTGGGGATGCTACTGTGTACCAACACTGGTTACTGTGCAATCATTTAGTACTTGTGTATGCAAGTACTAAATGATTGCACAGTAACAACTGCACTGTCAGTATCTTATGTAAACACAGTCTAGAAGGATGTAAAGTCCTTACACAGAACAATGCAGGAGAGAAGTATCATTGTTCTTTTTGATGATACGGTGATGATGGGACTGTCACACTGTCCTTGAAATGAAGCATTAACCAGAAAACATTAATCAGTACACTCAGTTTATCTTTAAGCTGCATGCATTTCCTCTTCATGATTCTTCTTGTCTCCTTATGACCCACTGCAAGGGGTTATATTCATCTAACTTGTGATAACTACATCTATTGTAAGGTTCCTGTGAAATCCATTGATGTAAATCAGATTTAAATAACAATATCCTTCAATGTATATTTTCTATCAAGTAAAAAGATTGGCAAGGAGGATTTAATGTTGGGGGACAAATATTTTAAGTCTGCAAGCAAGCAACATACAGAATGTCTTCAGACAGAAGACTACATAAAAGCTTATACAACTTCACATCATTTCTTTCAAAATAGTTTTCTATTTCTTAAATACTTATCATTTAAGAGGACTAGCCTGCAGACAATTTTCATACTGGTGAGATTTTTTTTTTCTCCAGGTGAGATTGTTATAGTGTGCACATAGGACAAAAAATAAACTATAGAAGTAGAACTATGTGGGAAATTTGGCCATCTTGTGCGTGTCTTCACTTACATGATCACAGATATCTGTCCCTGCCTTGTCCAGTACACATGGTGGGCTTCGCTCGGAAGAATCCGGATTGTGAAGAGAAACAATATTGAAGAAATCACGTCTTATTAGTTGGAAAAGTTGGAAGGTGTAAGCTAAATGAGGCAGAAGATTATCCTTTCTCTTCCTATCCTCCCAGCACTTGAATACTGAACTGAAGACTTCTAACTCTAGTTCTGCCTCTGTCAAAGCATTTGTACATGGTGCTGGGCAATAGGGCTGTGCGAAGCTTTGGACTGTGTTCCAGGCCAACTGGGCACTGTGAGTGTATCAATTTGGTTGCAGGCCAACTGGGCAGTGCAAATGTATCAGGTGCTGCAAATGGTTCAGGATTGAAGAGGCGGAGTTGGGAGTGAAGCAAAGACAAGTTTTACTTATAACAGTAAAGATAAATTTTACTTATAGCAGCAAAATAGCAACAAAAATATGTTTTAGCAGCAAAATATGGTTTA
Organism: Alligator mississippiensis; assembly: GCF_030867095.1. Classification (NCBI taxonomy): domain Eukaryota; kingdom Metazoa; phylum Chordata; order Crocodylia; family Alligatoridae; genus Alligator; species Alligator mississippiensis. Next base: position 37,521,110 of record NC_081829.1, read on the forward strand.
CACATATAACAGTTAATAAAAAGCTTAAGCTAATAGACAATATAGCAATAAAAGTTAAAAAAAAATTGGCAGTGATAATAAAAACAGACAGACAAATTGACAAAGAGTTCCCACTTGTTTGTCAGCTTATTGATAGTCCCTCAGTATCAGATACACTTCAAGTTGATCCAGCGTCCCCGTTTAACGCTGTCGGAGGGAGCACCGGAGAACATCCCTTAGTCAGGATCTGGTCCTTGCTTTCACTGGGAGTTGGATTCCGGGCTTGGAACAACAATGACTATTCTGTTCTGTCCTTTCTACTGGTTACCTGATGTGCGTGTTCCTTTATATCTTGTCTTATGCTAATCTGTTGTCTTTAGAGCCACTTACAATCTTACCCTACAGCTGTTACCCTATGCGGTTAAAAGGTGTTAGAAATTATTATAATAGGTTACTGCCTAAACTTGGGTTTACCCAATAAGCAAATCACACCACATCACTTTGGGGTCTGAGATTAGCATTTTCTCTGCCTAAATTCAACCTACTTGGTTACTTCTTTCTGGAATTTTTTGAAATGTGTTAATTATACCTTATAGTCAGGTTTGTCATTTTTCCTGGTCTTTAAGCAAGAACCATTAGATCAGCTAACGTTTGCAGTTTTGTTTTCTAGTTCCACTTCTTGGGGCCCATGTTAGTCATATGATTGGTACAGACAGTTAATTTTAACATTACAGTTATACTTATGACAGACAGGATACATCTGTGGGAAACAAACTTGCAAGCTTTCCTTTAGCTAATATTAACTATTATGCCATTGCTAGATGCTCTCAAGAAGCAAATCTTTTTTGCTATAATTTGCTCATTAACCCCTTTGGTTCTGGCCATCACAGGACTGTGATTCAGATTCAGAAAAGATTTGGAAAAGATTCAGAGAGTTGGAAATTTGGAGGTCTTTCTGTATGGGGAAACAGAAACTTAAAAGAGGGAGGGGGAGCAGGGGGGGGGGGGGAAGGGGAGCAGAGGGGTAAAGACTGACATGTCTAGGTGACCAATGAGCATGATTTCTCACTGACTGCCTTTTCAATTACAGTGTCTGTGGGGAGGGACATAGAAACAGCATAAAAAAACCTCTGTGTGCAGGCTTGCTCTGCCTTTGTGAGATGGTTCTGTCCGAGCAACAGTTTCAGAAAGGTACGGTGCTGCCTGGCTTGCTTCATAGAGTCAGCCAGTTGCAACTTTCCTGCTCCTTTGTTTTTTGTTAGAAAGGATAGGATAGGATTTAGCTTAGCTTAGCTTACCTTAACTTAGAATCTCTTTACTTAATACTATCCAATTCATTTCTTTCAATCAAAGAAGAGTCCAGTGCACACATGCAACACAGAGGGAATAAAATACACAACACAAAAGGACACACACACACACACACACACACACACCTTTTGCAGCACAGCAAAGATTAATATGAAGCATGCTGGAAAGGCAAGTGCCAGGTCTTCTGGCAGGGGAGAGAGAGGGGATAGGGGGAGAGCCAGATCTGCAAGTCCCAAATGCAAACATAGATGCATTCACTTCCCAAGCAGTCATAATGCTTCTGCTGCCAGTGGAAGCAAGAAGGTGGGAACAGTGTCTGCACCTGATGTCCCTGCACCTGTACAACCATCCCTAAGTCCACAAATAGGCACCAACCATGAAATCACTGTCTCCTCCACCCCAATGTCATCTCTCAGCATAAGTCTCCTACTGCCAGAGGAAGATCTGGAGCTGGAACCAGGGGTGCTGAGTGCCTTGGCTCAAGCAATTCTGGGGACTGAGGGGGAATCAGAATTTGTGCTCCACACCCCTCAAAGTTCACCTGGACCCAGGTCTCCTCCAGAAAGCAGCACCTCAGAGCTGCTGTTGTGTCTCAGCCTGCTGAGGAGTGGGATAAGGCAGCTTCTTCACCCTCAATCCATAAAAGGGGGAGTAGTGTAGTGTGGGAGCATTTTGAGCAGGGGGATGATCCCAGTTTTGCTATCTGTTGACTGCTGAAGACACATACCTGGGGTAAGGACGTGAAACACTTTTCCACAATGGTGATGCTGCTGCATCTCAGGAGGCAGCACACCCTAGCTTTTCTTGCTGCTCAGCCTGTCACCAGTGTGTGTGTGCCAAAAGGGAAGTCCCCCGCTCACTCCAAAGCTCCCTTCCCCCCTGAAGCAGAGGCATGTCACCCTGGTGTTGCCCTGAGGGGTCAGGCCAACTCTCAGGATCTCAATATTGCGCTGTTAGACAGGAGGGTGTGACACAATTGCACATATGCAAAACACACACAAATCAATTAGGTGCATACACACACACACTACCAGCTCAGGCACATACACATCCAAACCAGCCTAGGCACATGCATACTTATCACCAATTCAAGCACTTACACTATACACACCAAAAGTTAGACACAGATCACTAATACATATATCATGTACACAACGCCATATGGATATAGATATAGATATATATATATCTATATCTGAATTGCTAGTGTGTGTGTGTGTATGTATACATATATAGATATAGATGTTATGCTTAGTGTGTGTGTGTGTATATATGTGTGTGTGTATATATGTGTGTATATATATACATATATACATACACACACCCACAGTAGCAACTCAGATATAGATCTATCTATCTATCTATATGTATACATACACACACACATACACACTAGCAACTCAGATAGATAGATAGATAGATAGATAGATAGATAGATAGATAGATAGATATACATACACACACACACACACTAGCAACTCAGATATAGATCTATCTATCTATCTATCTATCTATCTATCTATCTATCTATCTATCTGGCATTGTGTACATGATATATAAATTAGTGTTCTGTGTCTAACTTTTGGTGTGTATAGTGTATGTGCTTGAATTGGTGATTATACACACACACACACACACACACACACACACACACTAGCAACTCAGATACACACATGTTCAACATAACCAGTCTAGGTTCATGTGCACATATCACCAGTTTAAGTCCATACACGCTACATGCTCCAAATTTAGACAGAATCAGTTACCAGTTACCAACACCTGCACATCCAACACATATACGTAGATTACTAATTCATATACTGCAAACACACACACACACACACACACACACACACACACTGATATCTATATATGTATATATGTGCGTATTCATTAATTTACACACATAACACCCACCTATACATACACACAGGTGAGTTCCTAAGTTGAGTGTATGATGTGTATGCATGTATGTATGTGCTTGGTGTACTTGGGATACCTGGGGAAATGTTAAGGTAAAAAAAAGTAGAAGTGTAGGGAGTTAAAGTTACCAGGACTGGGATTAGAACCAGTAGACTACAGGGGCCTAGGCTGAAGTACTGAGGCTCAGGGATAATTTTAGGTTAATTGATCTTAATTGATTAAAAGACAATGCCCAAAGCCTGCAGAACAGGGAAGCATGCCGGCACAGAGGTTGGGTCTGAAGCCAGAGCTACGGGAGAGCTGAAAAGGTAGATGGGGAGAGGGAAAAATGGGACTAAGGGAAAGTGTGGGTGTTAACAAGAGGCTTTGGGTGTGGGGAGCCAGAGGATGGCTCTGGGGCAGCTAGAGAAGTTGCAGGGAGTGGCAGTAGTTTCTGGAAGCTGGAGAAAACTTCAGGACAGCTAAGAGGAGCTGGGAAGCTGCAGGAGAGGGGGAGGATTACAGAAGATGTGGGGGAAGCCTGAAAACAGAGAGACAGACAGCAGAAAATCACAAGGAAAAGCAACAGGCAGCAGGAAAGCAGAAAAAGGCAGCAGAAAGTCACAGGGAAAAGATAGTAAGAATTGAGAGGAGATCAGGAAACTAGTGGAGAGGGGTGGGGCAAGAGCTGAGAGAGAGAGAGAGAGAGAAGGGGCTGGAATTTAAGATAAGGAAGGGACTAGAATTCAGTAAAACTTGACCCAACTGAGGGTTGCAAATGACAGTGGTTTTATTGAACAGGGGAGATGGTGACTCAAATTGGTTCCCTTTCACCAACACACACACACACACACACACGAACACACAATGGAAGCAGGGGTTGGAGAGGCTTTGTGCAAGGGCTGAAGTCCACTGAAGTCCAGGAGGAGAGAGAGAGAGAGAAAGAGAGAGAGAGAGAGAGTCCAAATTGTAGCAGGAGGTGTGCAGGTAATATCTACCTATCCAGGCTGGAAAGGAGTCCTTGTCCAGTAGGTGTTGTCCAGAGGGGGGATAGCTGGCAGGGCCTCTGGATGGATAGGTGGTGTGGCATGGTGCTGGACCAGATGGAAATGGTGTTCCCACTGGGTCTGTCTTCACTGCCTGTTTTCATAGGGGCAGATCTTGTGTGACCCTTGTGACAGGAGGCATGCCCAGGCAAGGGTCAGCCCCTGGCATACTGAACATGCGTGCTCCATGCAGGGATGTGCAGTTTCGGGTGTCTGTAATGGTGAGAGTTGCTGGTTTTGCAGTGTCTTTTGTCTTTTAAATGCTGGTCTTGTCTCTGTTCCTGGGTGACGTCCGTGGTTCCTGGATGAATCAAAGCGAGGTGATGGACCAGTCATTACAGGCCATTCAATAGAGGCCTGCTACCATTGTATTTCAGTCATTCCCAATCATTCTCATTCATCCAGGAACCAATTTACATGGGAGGAGTACAATGAATCATATTGTTGCAACATGGGATGCCCAGGCAGAGGACACAAGATGGAGGCTTGACATATAAAATGGAAACTTGACATGAATTTGGTTCACTTACAACACAGGCCTAAACCATACAATATCCATATGAAAAAATAAAAATCAATACAAAAATGGTAATAATACAATATACAACAGTAAAAATCAATTCAAACCTAATAATAAGACAATATAAAAAAGTGGATATCCAAAACCAAAAACTTCCTACCAAAATAAAAAAAAAAATGTTTAAAGCTTATCCTAACTTATACTTATCTATAGGGAATAGGGAGAGAAAAATTCAGAAATGGTTGGGGAAGGGGAGGGAATGCATTTTAAAATAAATATACCCCCCCCCCCCAAGAAACTGGGGGTTCTGCTACCCTGGAACAGTGGGGGAAAGCTGCAGACAGAGTTGGATGAGTTGCAAAGGCAAGCGAGATCACTCAGATGATTGGGGAGATGCTTGCTCTGGAGAGCCAGCCCTTCTCTGAGCAGCCAGGGTTCAGATGGCTCATAGTTCTTCTGGCCTCATCTTGCAAAGTGCATGCATGCACCACCTTTAGCAGGATGGTGGTGTCCTCCCTGTATGAGGCATGCAGAGAGTACTTGAGGGAGGATCTGTACAAGGCAAGGCTGCAGGTAGATTTGTACTTTACCTCTGACATCTGGAGCAGCCTTCACAGGGCACTGGTATGATTAGTCAGGCTGTCGGTTTGCTTTCCTCCAAGCCAAGGTGCTGGATGAGTCCCACATTCAAGGGAGATCATGGGAGCCATGAATCGTATGGTACGGGGGTGGCTTGTTGGGCAGGCTGAGGTCACCCATGGGATCATGGTCACTGACAATGAGACCAATTTGGTGAAGGCTGTCCGTGATGCCAACTTTGTTGGCATCTGCTGTGTAGCACACAGGCTGCACCTCATAGTCAGGGATGCCTTGGAGGGGGACAGGTCTGCCGGTGATGGTACCACCACCACTACTGCTACAAGCCAAGTGATTTTGAAATGCAGGAAGGTGGCAGGCTCCTTCCACTGCAACATTAAAGGGGGCAAGACGCTGTGGGAGAAATGGGCAGAGCTGAGCATCCCACAGCACAAAATCATCCAGGATGTAGAGACTTGGTGGAACTCCACATACCTGATGCTCAAAAGGCTGGTGGAGCAACAGAAGGCCATCTATGAAATGGCTTTGCTTGGGGAGATCAGGATCAGCAGCCCTCTGAACAGAGTTGAGTGGGGTACCATCTCCCAGATCTTGGTGGTTCTCAAGCCCTTCCTTGAGGCCACCGAGACCCTTAGTTCTGGTGATGCCCTCCTCAGCCAGGTGATCCCCATAGTGAGGGAACCGGAGAACCAAATGGAAAAGTTCCAAAGGATCAATGTTCCTGGCTGGGGCAGGTCACTGTCACCACATGTGCAGGCACTGCTGAGGCGGCTAAAGGAAGGCATCAGCAGATGGCTGGATCCCTTGAGGTCCAGTACTGTCCACATGATGGAGGGCATGTGTGACCCAAGGGTGAAGTGGAGTATGTGCACTGGCAACACCAAAACCCTCAATCACTGGATGCAGGTGCTAGTCAACAAAGTCATGGAGGCTGAAGTCCAGAGACAAGGGGATCCACTTTCCCATGACAGCCCTCCCAGCACCAGCACTAGCCTCAGCCCCAGTCCCAGCACCATCCAGTCTCCTCTATGCCAGCCCCTCCCAATGTGGGCCATGGGCATGGCTTCAGTGCTGGGCTCCAAACGCAGCAGACCCCAACCTCAGGCAGGTAGCACTAAGGCTTCAGTGGTTACATATCTTGCTGAGGCTGTGGAGCTACTGACCTGAGACCTCTTGGCATACTGGGCAAGCCATAGCCAGATGTGGCAGGATTTGGCCATGGTTCCCAGGCAACACCTGCCCTGTCCAGCAACCAGTGTTCCAAGCAAAAGGTTGTTCAGCATTGCTGGGGATGATGTGACACCCCACCACACCTGCTTGGATCCTGCTTTGGTGGAGCAGCTGGTGCTCTTGAAGGTGAACCTCCTGCTGCTGGGTTCCCAAAGATTCATCTGCAGATGAACTGAGTGCCACCCTCCTCACTCCATCTGCACCAATTTCCTTTTTTGATGTTTTTAAAAGCCAGGTAATGCCCCGCTCTCAGCTGGAGGGGGCACTAACTGCATCACCAGCTATTAGGAAGAACATATCCCTGCTGAGCTCATTCCCCTGCCAGGATGAACTTATAGGTATGGGATGGAGCTATGGAGATGGAGGAGGCCCCAGGTCCTGGGCATTGTTAGGGTGAGTGTATTTGGATCTTGGGGAGCATTTGGATTTGCAGCTGAATAAAAAGCTGTAACCTGTGTCCTAGCAAAGCTGCTAACCACAAGGAAGAATGATATATTAAAAGTAACATTGCAATACTCTTAGGGAAACATTTTTCTAACACTGTAGCAGTATCTTAAGATATATAGCTCATTGTGTAAGGAGAACAGGATGCAGACCACCGGACATCATTGCAGGATAAGCAGAAGCAAGACCTTGGAGATGGTGAAGAAATGAATAACATCATAAGTCCAACACAACACAAAACAACACAACATCTTTACTTCTTGCTGTCAATTCCTTCATAAAAACAAAGGCTCTGTAACAGTTCCATTTGGGTACCTTTGCTGCTGCTGCTGCTGCTGCTGCTGCTGGTGGTGGTGGTGGTGGTGGTGTTGAGCCAGCTAAGTTATTTTGACCTGCCATCATTTACAGTGGTGGACTGGACTGAGGCTGTAGGGGAGGAGGAGACCTCATGGGGGCATGCTGCCATATTGTGCAGAGGCCCCAGCTCCAGGAAGGGTGCACCTTAATACACACACAGTGTCACCCACCCACGTTGTTAGGCCCCAGCTCAAGTCTGGGTTTGTGCCCGGTATGCAAAGGCCAATAAAGATACCAGGGGTGAAAGTATAAAAAGATTTATTGCTATCAATAAAAGGTGCAAGCGGAATAATTTCACAAAACAAGCACAGCAGATATGCAATACTAAGCCCCTTATATACAAGAGTTTGAATCTTCATAAGCATCCTTGTTTGTTAATTGGTTATAAAGGAGTGACGCAAGGAGTTCTTTACTGAGCATGTCTCTATACCTGTGTTTTAGCTATGTGTCTCATTAACATACATATATGTTTCATTAGCATATATCTTCCCTGCCTAGGGGTGTGATTTTTAGTATTTTAATGAGCTCTTTGTTCCAGTACCTCTGATTCTGTTTTTGTTTTCAAGCCTCCTCTATCTAAGATTGTCTGCTCCTTATCATTGCAGATGGGCATTCGTCACATAACATTCACTTTTGCTTAGGCTTTGCATAGTACTTTCTAGGTCGAACCTTACATTTCCCTCCTCTGGAGCATTCATAATTATTATTAATTATGATTGCTCCATTCAATTTGACTTAACACAAATCTAGTATTCTCAGCTTTCTTTGTTTGCAAAATCATTTGATTTACCTGAGGCCTGAAGATAGATGCGATACAAACCGGTATACATTGGATACAGAAACAAACCATAATCCCTATAAAACAAAACAGAACAACCATACAAAATAACTGTTTCAACCATCCAAAATTGGGAAGCCAGGAAGTTAACCAGGAAAAGTCTAAGCCAGATGATTCTTTCAACGTCTGTGTCAATCGTTGTAAGGCACCAATTTTGTCTTCAATTAGCACAGAATTATCAGTGAGGTTGAAGCAGCACATTCCTTTTAAGGTTTCACACCCCAGATTGTGTCGTAACAAGAGATAATCAATAGCGGCTCTATTCTCTAAGACAGCGTCCCTTAGTTGTTTTTGTTCAGCATTCAAGGCTGAGAGCGCTCGAGATGTAGCATTTAGTCCTTTTGCTAAAACACAGGCCACTGCATTAAGATTTCTGCTATTACTTACAGCAAGACCCGGAACACCCACCATAGATGCAGCTAATGCTATGTATTCTGCCTTAGATAATAGTCCAGGGGAATCATTCTCGTCACAATCAGCAGTGAGAGTAGTGTATGCTCGTTTAAACCTCCCACCAAGAGGGGTTTGTTCAGTGTGCATTAGGTCAGACTTCCTTGGAAGAGCTGCAGTTACCCGGGCAATGGTGCATGGTCCCCCAGTAGCATTTGCTGAAAGGTATGAATATATCATTCTCCCGCAGGCCAGAAACCATCCTCGAGGAAGGATGGTATGTGTGTATTCATAGGATATTTGACTGGTCTTATTATAGAAGATTTTTCTACCTTGGTTCAATTCAAAGCAATTATTGGTACAATTAACTATTAAGAAACATTCAGAAGCATTAGCTGTTGCCTGAACCCGTACAGAAAACATGTCTCTGCTTTTCTCTTTTACAATAGTCCCCCACTTATATATATCCTGATATGTATTTTCCTTCTCTACATCTTTCAGCATAGTATAATTTTGTAAAATTTTCAAAGGGGTAGGTACTGCAATTAAGCATGAGGTAAAAACCAGATGAGCATTGATCCCTCCCGCTAAGCAGAATTCTGTTCTATTTAATATTTCCCAGGCCAGATAAATCCAGACATTTTCCTGAGGGTCAAATTATTGTGGTAAAAGATTTTCCCCTCCTATAAGTAGGAGTGGACAGATCAGGGTGCCCCACACTAAAACCTTGAACAATTTCATAATAAGGCTTGTAAAACTTGATCAAAGATTGACAAATTATTCAAAGTTCCTTTCTTTTGAATAGGAATTTTAAGTCCCTTATTGGCTCCACCTTCCACTGTTCTCTGCCTCCGGTCCCGGAGTTTGCAGGAGTTTCTTCTTGTTCTGGTTCAGCCACTGGCTTTAGGCGACTGGAATGTATCCAAGTCTTGATTCCTTCGAGCTTTGCTGCCGTCGAGATTGTTAAAAGTACTTTATATGGGCCCTTCCATCTGGCTCGAAGTGGTTCCTCGTTCCAATCTTTCACAAGAGCGTAACTCCCAGGTAATAATCGATTTTCCGGGGCAGGAGACTGGTTCTGTGTCTGCAGCACGTCCCGTACCTGCTGATGGATGGAAGACAAAACAGAAACCAAAGACCATACATATTCTCTAATCATTCCCTCTCCTAAAACATGTAACTGTTGTTCAGTACCCATGGGCAGACTCAGAGGGTAAGGCTTACCATACATTATCTCAAATGGGCTTAATCCCAATTTAGAATGTGGTGCGACCCTTACTCGTAACAGGGCCAAGGGTAGGGCCTCTGGCCATTTGAGTCGAGCTTCTTGGCAAATCTTTGCAAGGTGTCTTTTTAAGGTCTGATTCATACGTTCCACCTTTCCACTGGACTGGGGTCTCCAAGGGGTGTGTAAATGCCAGCTGATTCCCAGGAACTCAGAAACCTTCTGAGTAATTTGTGCAATGAAATGTGGGCCATTGTCTGACCCTATTCCTTTTGGAAGTCTGAAGCGAGGTATGATTTCTCGTAGGAGCGCCTTGACCACCTCTCAGGCTTGGGCAGTCCGACATGGGAAGCACTCAACCCAATTAGAGAAAGTGTCCACAAAGACAAGGAGATATCTCATCCCCTGTTGCCGGGGTAACTCAGTAAAATCCACCTGCCATTCTTCTCCTGGCCCATTGCCTATTCTCTGATGTCCTGAAGTTTCTTTTCTCCCTCCTTTTGGGTTATTTCTCTGGCAGACCTCACATGTCTCTGATACCTTCTTGGCAGCCTCTCTTAATCCCACTCCAGTTACATAGTGACTGATCCACCTTATCAGGGCCCTGGGTCCATAGTGGGTGCCATGATGAGCTCTCTTCACTACCATATGAACCCAGGCAGCTGGGATGATAATGCGGCCATCCTTTGCTACTAGCCACCCGTGCTCCCCCTTCTTTGCTTGAAACTCTCTTATCAATTGTTTGTCTCTTTCCCCGTACTGTGGTGTCACAGGCTGGTATAAGTCTGGGAGGAGAGGTAACAGATTACTTACTTCGGGCAGCAAGTCTGTCTGAGGTTTTTTAGCTGCTTTCTTTGCTGTAGCGTCAGCAAATCTATTACCTTTGGTGGAGGGATCATTTTTTTTTTTTTGATGTGCTTTGCAATGCATCACAGCTACCTCTTTTGGTTCCCAGACTGCCTTGAGGAGGGCTTTTACCTGCTTGCTATGCCTAATGCCTGTTCCTTTTGAATCAAGTAGACCTCGCTCTCTCCATAGCGCTCCGTGAGCATGTAAAACAAGGAAAACATATTTAGAGTCAGTATAAATATTGACAGTTTTGTTGGCCGCCAATTGCAAAGCCCGAGTCATAGCAATGAGTTCAGCCTTTTGAGCTGAAACAGATGGGTTTAAAGGTCCTGCTTCTATCACATTCTGTGTAGTCACAATAGCGTATCCGGATTTTCAAATTCCATTCTGTATACTCGAGCTGCCATCAGTGTAGAACTCCAGATCAGCTTTTTCAAGAGGTCTGTCTCTCATATTTGGTCTTGAAGAATAAACAGTTTCCAATTTTTGCAAACAATCATGCACAAGATCTGGTGTGTCACCCATAGATGGCAACAGTGTTGCTGGATTTACATTGCGAGAAATGGCCAATTTTATTTCAGGCTTATCTAGGAGGATGGCCTGATATCGAGCCATTCGTCCCGGAGTTAACCAGTTCCCTGCTTTCTGTTCCAAGACTGTAAGTACTGCGTGAGGAACATATACAATCATTTCATGGCCTAGGGTTAATTTTTCAGCTTCTTGTATTAGCAGACAGGTAGCAGCAACAGCCCAGAGACAAGCAGGCCATCCACATGACACAAAGTCTAATTTTTTTGAAAAATATGCCACTGGTCGTTGCCAGCTACCCAATTTCTGTGTTAAGACTCCCATGGCTACCCCACCTCGGTCATGCACAAAAAGGGAAAAAGGCTTACTCATGTCTGGTAGTCCTAAGGCGGGTGCTTCAATGAGAGCCTGCTTTAACTGGCAGAATGCTTGCTCACACTCTTCAGTCCATTCGAGCACCTTTTCATCTCCGTGTGTTGCTTCATACAGAGGTTTTGCAATAACCCCAAAATTTGGAATCCAAATCCTGCAAAAACCTACTGTACCTAAAAATCCTCGTAGTTTTTTCTTTGTTATTGGGGGTGCCAGCCGGCATATAGCTTCTTTTCTTTCAGGTAACAGGGCTCTCTGACCAGGCTGTAATTCAAATCCTAAGTATGTTACTTTCTGGGATATGGGCTGCATTTTATTTCTGGAAACCCGATATCCTTGTTGACCCAGAAAATTAAGGAGGCAAATTGTTCCTTCCAGGCAGCTTGCTTCAGTGGTGGCTGTTAAAAGCAAGTCATCCACATATTGCAAAAGAGCACAGGACAGTGGCAATTTTAGCCTGCGTAAATCCTTGCTTAATGCATTGCCGAATAGGGTTGGGCTGTTTTTAAATCCTTGGGGTAAAACAGTCCAGCACAACTGAGTCTTAATGCTAGTATCTGGGTCTTCCCATTCAAATGCAAATATTTCCTGAGATCCCCTCTCTACCGGTATACAGAAGAAAGCATCTTTTAAATCAATAACCGTAAACCAGTTATGATCTGGGTTCAAAGCAGATAGCAAGGTGTACGGATTAGGCACAGCCGGGTATATACTCACAACCACTTTATTTACAGCTCTCAAGTCTTGAACAAAACGATATTCATTACTCTTAGGCTTCTTCACAGGCAAGATGGGTGTGTTAAAAGCTGATGTACATTCATGGAGAAGGCCATACTCCAGGAACCGTTCAACTAACGGCTTCAGTCCTTTCCTGGCTTCCATCCGCATTGGATATTGTTTCACACATGGAGGCTGGGACCCTGGCAAAAGTTGAATCTTCACAGGGTCAGCATTTTTAGCCTTCCCAGATCGGTGACCTGCCCATACCCATGGAACAACAGCATCGAGCAGGGGTTGAGGAATATCCGGTATACTCTCCTCTCAGAGAAGGCCAAGAAGGCAAGCCTGTAAATGCCACCCCTTTTCAGGAGGCACTGTTAAAAACATTTGCCCATCCTGGAACGACAACGTAGCTTGCAGTTTACAGAGGAGGTCTCTCCCTAAAAGGGGAACGGGGCAGTTTGGCATGTACAAGAATTGATGGGTAACTTCGGCCTGCCCAATATTACAGGTCATTGGCTGTAGGAAGGATCGTGTTATTACCTTCCCTGTAACCCCTACCACCGGCACAGTCTTTTTACTTAAAGGTTTCAGTTTTTGAGTTAAAACAGAATGGGCAGCACCTGTATCTACGAGAAAATCTACCAATTCATCTCTGTCCCCTAGTTGCATTTTAACCAGAGGCTCGTCAGGGGACACTGGGATCTGGGTTATCTTTCCCTCCCAGGCCTCCGGTCCCCTTCAATCTGAATCCCTTCCAAAAGCGAACAATCCACTGCTCTCCTCTTTTTTCTTTTCACCTTCCCCAACTTTTTGATAAGGGCATTCCCGCTTCCAATGTCCTTTTCGTTTGCAAAAGGCACATTGATCTTTCTCTAATGGACCCCGTCTCTGCGGCTGTCTCCAGGATCCCTCATCTCTAGGTTTTCTCATGATTGCAGCTGTCACTAGGGCTGCCTGCATTTTCATCTTTCTCTCCTCTTTCTTGTCCTGTTTCTTTTCCTGAACACTTTCTCGGTTAGTAAATACTTGGTAAGCAATGTCTACTAGTTGGAAAATAGGCATACCTGTTGCTCCGTCTGCCTTCTGCAATTTCTTTCTAATGTCTGGTGCACTCTGACCTATAAAGATCATATTTACCATGCGAGAGTTCGATGCATCCTCCGGATCTTCACGAGTGTATTGCCTGAAAGTATTGTAAATTCTTTCCAAAAAAGCACTCGGGGTCTCATTAGTCTCCTGTCAAATCTCATACACCTTACTGAGATGTTGAGGTTTTTTCACAGCATCTCTCAATCCTCGGAGGATATATTCTCGATAGGCACGGATGGAGGTCATATCTTGGTCTGGTTTCCAATCTGGCTCCTGGATGGGGACATGATCGTCTCTATTTCCTTGCAGGTTCCCTGCAGTAATTTCCTTTTCCATGTACTCACGAGCTTTGTTCACTACCATTCTCCTTTCCTCTGGTGTCAACAGGATATCTAAAAGAGACTGAACATCTGCCCAAGTTGGGTTATGGGTTTTGAAAATCATTTTAAACTGGTTTTGTACCTTTTCAGGATTCTCTCTCAAGCTGGGGTTATTGTTCTTCCAATTATACAAATCTGAGGTATAGAAAGGAACATGCACAAAGGTTCAACGGTAGGTTGGCTCACCGTCATCTTCGAGAGGCCCGGGTACCACTTGTTCTCTTAGGGGAAATACCCCATTTCCCTTCCCACGGACAGGATTAGATTCCCTGTGATGTTTTCCCTTAACCCCGGAGTCTGCTTCTAACTGTACTCTCCACCCTCCTTCCGGGCTTATATCAGGAGAAGTTGGGGAGTCTGGAGATTGCCAAGCACCTGACAGCCATGGTTGGTGCTGTTCCAGATCCCTGGGTTGGGGAGTATTCACAACTTCTGCCTCAGGGGGGGAAGAAGCAGGAAGAGCAGATGCCAACGAGGAATCAGATGAATCAGGAGGAGGAGGGGGAAGAGGAAGAGAATAAGGTAAAGGCAGCGGGGGGGGGGGGGGGGGAGCCTCCAGCTCCGGACAGTCCAGGACAGGATTTGCAGTTGGTCGAGCCACAGCCATCTCACAGATCCCAACTCCCTCCCCCAATCCACATTCCTCCAAAACTTTTTTATCTCTACAAAGAGACATAAACGCTTGCGCATACAACAATTCCTCCCATTTACCATTCTGCCGGCAGAACAAAATCAATTGTAAGATGGTATTATAATTAACACTTCCCTCTCGAGGCCAGTATTCTTTATCATCTAGCTGATAGCGTGGCCACGCAGTTTCACAGAAGAATTTAGCTTTCTTCTTAGTCATAGGATCCTCACCAAACTCTGCCCAATGTCCCAATAAACAAGAGAGGGGGGTACATTTCCTAACCTTACTGTTAATAGTACCCATCTCAGGGCTGCCTTCCTGGTTCTGACCGTCCGACTTACCTGGGATCCAGGGATCTGTTCTTAGTCCTTGTCCTCACGGGGAAAAAAATCACTGGTCTTGGACTCGGGCCAGACAGAATACTTACAGAAATAATGCCAGGCAGACTTACTGATGGTAGGCCTTATGCCCTTTCTACCCTCTCACCCAGGTGCCTGTTACTGATACTTTCACTCTATGGCATTGCACCGTTAGGCTACTGCCGCCTCAGTGATCCAGCTCCTCCTGAAACAAAAGTCTCACCGGGAAAAGAAATCCCAGGGCGCGCCCGACATTTGATAAGGAAAAGCAGATCAGCTGGTCGTCAGTTAGTCCGGGCAAAGCTTATCTATGGCAGTCCCATCTGGGGTGCCAAAAACTGTTAGGCCCCAGCTCAAGTCTGGGTTCGTGCCCGGTATGCAAAGGCCAATAAAGATACCAGGGGTGAAAGTATAAAAAAGATTTATTGCTAGCAATAAAAGGTGCAAGCGGAATAATTTCAAAAAACAAGCACAGCAGATATGCAATACTAAGCCCCTTATATGCAAGAGTTTGAATCTTCATAAGCATCCTTGTTTGCTAATTGGTTATAAAGGAGTGACGCAAGGAGTTCTTTACTGAGCATGTCTCTATACCTGTATTTTAGCTACGTATCTCATTAACATACATATATGTTTCATTAGCATATATCTTCCCTGCCTAGGGGTGTGATTTTTAGTATTTTAATGAGCTCTTTGTTCCAGTACCTCTGATTCCGTTTTCGTTTTCAAGCTTCCTCTATCTAAGACTGTCTGCTCCTTATCATTGCAGATGGGCATTCGTCACATAACATTCACTTTTGCTTAGGCTTTGCATAGTAGTTTCTAGGTCGAACCTTACAATGTCACAAGTTTTGCCTGTTAGCAGCCAGAGGTGCAGGGCCCCAGCAGGCAGATTCCCCCTGCACCTATCTCCTTGGCAGCTGGCAGGCTTCATGGCCTGGCAGGGCCTAGCACGTCTACAGTATTGTTTTTCACCCCCTTGCACCCTAAGAGAGACATGCACAAGCACCCATGTTGTAAGTGTTAGGGTGACACTATTTAGGTCTTGGGGGGCACTGGGTGTGCAGCTGAATATAGACTTTTTCCTGTATCTCAGCAAAAACTGCTGGTCACAAGGATGAATAATATACTAAAATAAAGTAACTTTGCAAATGCATAAGTGAGCAGTTTCATAACAATGCGATAGTATGCAAGATGCATAATTCCTTGTGTAAGAAGAAAAAGATGCATCCCACCAGCTATTCTCAGAAGATAAAGCAGAATCAAGACCTCAGAGATGAAGAAAGAGTCAGCAAGAAACCAGAAAGAACCAGCAATTGACCAGGAGAAGCTGGGGTCAAAGTCTTACACGTGCACTCTTAACATAGAGGCATATAAATGAATCAAATGCATAGGCAATTCCATGTTAATGAAGTAAACAGTAAAAAGAGGTGGAGCTTGAGATGGGAGGAGAAATGGGTGGAACAGAAGGTGGAGTGAATGTTAATGAGCATGAACCAAGGTCTATAAAATATGAAAAGAACTAATGTTCAATGCAGGTCCCCGGTTTGCTGTTTTTGGGGACCTTTGCCTGAAGATGTCTCTGTTCTAAATAAAGCTGTTGCAAGCAATATGTGCAAGTAGTGTTTACTCCCTGCTTGCTCTAGCTAATGAGTAAGAGGATTCTTTAGCAATTGGATTATCGTCTTCCTAGTCATTGGGTGCTCCATGGAGTTGGAATCTAATATCTTGGCGTAGTTGGCAGGTTCCAACACGCATTTGAAAGGGACTGTGTTACCAGATTTTCCCATTACTTTGGGGTGTGCTCACTTAAGGGATACATTTCTAGGGTCTTGGTAATTCTGTCAATGTGCTGCTTGTGTTACTTGTGTTTCTATACAGAGCTATATATCTCCCTTCTGCAAGTCCTCACCCCCAATGGAGCTATCTCGCAGGACTCTTTTAATGGGGCTGGGTTCCTCCAGTCACCAAATCAGTCATACAAACAAACATACACAGATTAACGTGACACGCCTGACCCGGCCAGGTTGATCAGCGTGGACAGGCTGATACCCTCATGTGCCAGAATCAGTTCATCAGAGTAACAATGCACTGCAGTCAGACACAATCACACAGGTAAACAGAATCCCTCTGAATCCAACTGGGTATCCAGCTGACACCCTCATGGGCCAGCATTCAGTTCATAAGGGCACGTCTGAGTCAAACTGGGTCAATCAGCCTGTACAAGCTGATCCCCTTATGTGTTTCAAACTCAGCACATCCCAATCTTTGGCCTCTTGATGAGCAGACCCCACAGTATTTTTGGGCTTCACAGGGATCTTTAGCTTAGGTAAAAGGAGCATTGCTGCAGAGCACGGGAAGAAAGAGAAGCAGAGAAGGAAAAATATACCCACTTACTACCAGTTTGACTATAAAAGTTATTTATTGCTAAGCATATGAAATATATAATGGTACTAATAGTAATAGACATGCAAAGGAAAAACAAACACAAAGAATTACAATACTACCCTAGTTTCACTAAGTATTTGGGGAAACTTAGCTCAAGCTTAACTAATACAGTTCAGGTTCAGAAATGTATGCCTAGAGAGAAAAGAGAGAGTGAGTGCTGGGATCTCACCAGTCCAAGGTACTTGAGTCTCAAAGCTGACAGGTAAAATTCCTAGCACAGTCCTTGAAGGGAGATGATCTGTTCTTCCAGCATCCCAAGAACAACAGGGGATGGTGTCAGCACATGATTTTTCTTCTTAAAGCACACACACTGCTGCTTTTTTACAGATTTTTACACCCTCAGCTCAGCTTTATCAAAGCATTCTCAATAGTGTAAATCATTGTCTTTTCTATTGACAAGGGGTTATCTGGTTTGGAACATCTCAAGAAACTGATTGATAATCAGGAAACACAAAAAGTTAGGGAGTAACCAGATACTTGGGAGCCAGCTTGAAATTCCTATGGATAGCAGATATACTGATGGGATAGCTCATGGTTTCTTCAGAAACAATAGATAGCTTGCAGTATCAGGATTTTGGATTTTCACTTGCTGTGAACAAGCCTCAGCTTAGCGTGACTTTTCCAGATCTTACTATAGTCTTTTAACAGACTTAAGGCAATTACTGGGGTGTTCATAACCTTTTGTGGAGAGGACTTCCACCAGTTGTCTCAGGAAAAGTATGGCAACACCTGTGGTAAGGGCTCCAACAGGCTGGATGCTGTGATGAACCCCTTTACCATTGTTCAAATGTTGCCCATACCCCCTCTGACTCGGTCTCTTGCCTCAGCATTCCTTAACCCGGCAACTGAGTTTTAATCAAGTTTAAATAGGCTTCCCATAGTGGGATGGGGGAATGTATGGCCCAAGATGCCTATTAAACTTAGAAGTGTTTGTCTGTCGGGGGGGGGGGGGAGAAAGTCCTTTGTAAATCCAGATTACAACTGGTCTGATAAATGCTGAGCTGGGTGTGTGTGAACTTGGGTTGATTAACATTTGGAGCACAGATTCCCCATCATGCAGTGCTCCCCTGCTTCTCTGATCCTAGAGTTCACTGCAGTCTCTGCTTCAGGCTTTCTGTTCTCCATCTCTCATGTATATGAATGGTCATCTGGTTCCATCTTGGATGCAAATGAGACCTAGGGCAGTTGTTTCACTCTTGTCACCCTTATCTGGAGAGTTTTAGGTGTGTCTCCCACTGCATCTTAATCAGTTTCATTTAGGTGGAGGGGGGGGGGAATTCTTCTTGAATCAGACAGGCTGCGTCCTGTGCCCCAAGAACACAGAGCTGAGACCTAACAACTGGTCCATCCTGATTCTACCAGGGTAAGGCCTAGTGGCATATTAGGTTCTCCTGGGCTACCTCGGCTATTGTACCCCATCTTTTACCTTTCCCCAATAGCATGGTAGCAGATTCACACGCTTTTCCTGTGTGTGTGGGGGGTCAGGGTGACCTCCTTGTTTTTACTGAGATTTAGGTTAAATGGAATGGGGGTCTGAGACCCCAGAAGAATCCAGCTAACCTGGCTTGGATTATGACCCAGAGTTTGGTCGAGGAAATTTTAAGTAAAGCAACTGTCCTCCAGGCTTTAGCTTGGCATGTTCAAGATTTCATCTCCAGACTCTTAACACCTAAGAGAGAGAACCTCAGAGTGAAGCCTGCATTCTGGCTAGATGTACCTTAACTCTGATGATAGCCCTGGGCTTAGTAGATATAAAAGTGTTTAATTGTCTGTATTGTTGCTTTTTTGTCCTTGCTCTTTATCAATAAGTTCACCTATTATCAACTGGCAAGTGTTGTGGTCAGTCTGAGGATTGTGTCCAACCAGAACAAAGGTATAGGTCCTGGGTTCAAATCCAGGCCAACAATTGGCAACTCCACCAGGACACAAGATTAGCAACCTGACTAATCAAATAATTTGTTGATGCAGAGTGATCTCTTTTAGAGGAGTTAGCTGAAATTTGTAGTAAGGAATAGTTATATAGGAAGTAACTAAAGTTATAAGTATTGTGCAGGAGATGTTGTTTGTTACTGCTAACGAGGAGACTTTGTTTGTCCAGGTTAGACAGAGTAGTGGACATAAGTCTACGCTGTAGTCTGCTTAGAATTAAGTAAGAACCTCCTGTTGTGTTTACAATAGGAAGCTAGAAAGCAAAGAAAGTAATCTCTCTCCTAGAAAGGCTGTGTGAATAAACAAGGTCCTTTAATTCTAAAGTCCTTGGGAAAATAATTACAGTCTCCTGCAGAGAAAAAATAAATGTAGGTATGTGTTTGCTGTGAAGTTTGTAAATTGTAACTTACCAGTGCAGGCTATAGCAAGATGAAGTGTTATACGAGCATTATAGCTTCACAGAAATCAAAGATAGTTAGAAAAATGTGAGACAGACTCTCTAAAATCCTGTGCGCACCAGAAAATAAAAGCAGAAAGCATAGAAAGAGACAAAATATATTACTGGACATCTGCTCAGGCAGTAGCAGAGAATTTGTGATTAGAAGTTGTGCAAGTAATTTTAACTAGGCCTCTTACTTGACTAAGAGGAGAGACAAGGAGAGACAAAGAGAAGAGAAAAAGATGCTGATGCTGTGTGTTTCAAAAAGTTCTAAGATAAGGGAAAACCTTCATGCCTTGTTTTTTCTGTGTGCAGATGTTAACCTTCTCCTTTCCCCCGAACTAGAAGCTGATAACTGTTCCCAAAACATAGTGTTTTTTTTCAAATAAGTAACATGCTTACTGTCATAACCCAATGATTTTTAGTGCCTTGGCACATTGGAATTTTCCCGCCACATGGAGCTTTCTTTGCACGGTGGATTTTTCAGCTGCAGAGAGAAAACCCCGGTGCAAAGAGCTCCCGCCACACGTATGCAAATTAGTGTCCCACTATTGGTCAATTCTAAATTATTCCTACGTGGCAGCTAGCAATTGGCTTGCTAGCCTTATAAAAAGTTAGAGCAGTTTCCGCCCAAGTTGGAGGACTCCACAACCATCTCGTGGGGAACTCTGAGTGCGCTGTGGAGCCTAGCAAACTCCACGTGTGTCTTGGAGGAGGACATAGAGGCCTGATCAGCTTTTAGCCACTCCCCGTCATAGTGGAAAATTTGACATACTCCCGTGTGAAGTGCTCGTGGAGTTGTACATCGACGACTCACCTCGGTTCGGTTCGGAAGAGATCTCACTTGTGTTTGTTTGTGTGCAACTGCAACTCAAGCAAGTTTCCTTCCTGCACTGTAACTCAAGCAAGTTTCCTTCCTTCCTTCCATCGGCAGTGTAAGTAAAGCTTTCTTTGTAAAACTAATACGCTTCCGTGCCTAACTCTACTCCGTCTTGGAAAAACCCCACCTGACAGTCCGGGCTACTGGCCATAGCCTCAGACCGCCCTTGGTCCCGACATGGCATCACGAACAGGATGCAGGGAAGACACGATGGAGTTAGAGTTAGTGAAAAACTGCCCTTGGCACAGTGGAAAACGGCATGTAACAGACGCCGTAGAATTAGAGGCGCATATTGCTTACCATCAGGTGGGCGGAACGGGTGAAAGGCCCATCAGTGGCTACTTTTCGCTGAAGGGAGAAGAGAAGGAAGCACATCTTCACCCCGGAGCTTTCAGGTGTGTGATGGGTGGAGAGCAGGTCCTATTTAGATCCCGAGAGGAAGGGGGCACCGTATCCTCAGTCCGAGTGAAACCGGTGGGCGCAGTGGACCCGACCCTCAACCCAAAGTATACCCGCTGCCTGTGATATGTGCAGGAGACAGAAGACCAGTTTACTCCCCAAGCAGTGTTGTCTAGAGTGAGGAGCCACGAGCTCCCGTCCGATCTCCGTGAGAGTTTGGAGACGGAGGGACGTGCCGCAGCTGAAGGGGCAGCCCTGAAGTGTGACAGGGGAAAAAAATGTTAAGTGCAATGGTCTATGCTATGACAACTCTCATGCAGGACAATGCAAGTGTGGAAGCCCAGCTGCTCGCAATCGTTCAGGTGGCTAAAGATGCGGCTGTGAGAGAGGATCTTGAGACGCCATTTCAAGATGGCGCCGAGCAAGAAGGGAGCCTCGCAGAGGAGCCGGAAAAGTTGGGTGGAGCTTCAAAAGAACGAGTGAGAATCCATCCAACAGTCCCACCCACAGAAGTGATGTCGCCTCCGGCGGCCCCACCTTCTTGCCATGGGGAGGAAGCATCGAGCAGAGGAGAGCATCCGCCCCTCCTACCAGAATCAGTAATGGCTCTAGCAGCAGTTCGCCCTGTGACAACGACCTGCCAGGCAACTGATCCACTGAGTGCAGCTTGTACCACCACCTATCATGCTCGTACTCGAACTGAGTTGCAGGAACTGTACGAGGAGTCAAAGGTCAAACCTGAAGAGACCCTAGACGTATGGATGGGATGCCTAGTTGTGGAATTTGGGTCCAACTTGCTGGACTTGGAAGAAGCAAGTTTCCTGATCCAGGGGGCCTCGTGGAGCGGAGGGCATGCCATCGACATCAATACAGTGACGTTCAATGTTCATTGGCCCATTCTACTTCCGGCGCTTGCCTCATGACAAGTCGATCGGGAATCTCACGCATGGCATGACAGACGGCCGGAGAAAGCCAGTGCGGAGCAGCTTTTGCTGGCCATAGTTGGAATCTCATACTGCTCCTGGAACCCCAGAACGTGTGTACTGGGACTAACATCATCCCAGCAGAGAGGGCCATGGCCTCACCGCTATCTGCGAAATCCTGGGACAGTTCCAATCAATTTAAACAGTGTGAAAGCCTGTGTTGAGGTCTATGGAGGAAAGAACACCGTCGTCATCTGGATTTTCCTCAACCCAATGGTTGGTCAACCTGCAAGCAACCTTTTGCATCAGCTTTCGTGATTGCGCATCCTGATGAAGTCGAAAACACCCAGCGACTGGGAGCATCGATCTATTATATACCCGATCGAAGCTCAGGGCGCAAGCCATAGCGAATCTGATCATCAACTGTTGCCGCAGAGAATGCCCGAAGAGCGAATCATGTTTGGGTTCCTCATAAACCATTCTGGGCTCACCAAATGACAGCTCCGAGTCCTGGGAGATGCAGGCCAATGGCAACTGGCCTATGAACTGGGTTTTCAGTATCCAAACAAGCTAGATGATGACTCCTCGACGTTGTCATCGACGTTTTCATCTTGCTGAATGTGGATAAAACCCCACAGTGTTTGCCATCCACTTCCGCGTCGGTTGTATCCACGAGCGTGCAAGAGAAAAATCATCCAGAGCGGAGCCATGCCCAAGCACCTGTATTGTGTGCTGTGAAAAGCGGGGAGCAGCAAAAAATCTTGCTGACTGCCCTAACGCGCGTGGTTCCATGTAAATAATGTAATATAGGTTAATTTATCATTTTGAGGATTTTCTTTTTACAGGTCCAGGACTCAAAGTGCGTGGTGGAGGGAAGTTCCGAGAGAGAGACGGAGAACATCATTAAAGAAGCGAGGACTTGACTTGTGACTTCATCATGACGCCTACTGAAGTCCTGATAGTTGAATTTCTTGTTATGAACATAATTATGTGTCTGTGTGTTAGTGCTGGCTATTATCTGATTCGGTCCTTAGAGGACGAACTTATTTTGTTGTCTGAATTTGTGTTTAACCATTTAACTTATGAACCCGCCGAGAGAGCTTGTAACGACTTAAACGACGCGCATGTGGTTTAAAATTCCAGCTGTGCCATCGGCAAGGGGGCATGTCATAACCCAATGATTTTTAGTGCCTCGGCACATTGGAATTTTCCCACCACATGGAGCTTTCTTTACACTGTGGATTTCTCAGCTGCAGAGAGACAACCCCGGTGCAAAGAGCTCCCGCCACACGTATGCAAATTAGTGTCCCACTATTGGTCAATTCTAAATTATTCCTACGTGGCAGCTAGCAATTGGCTCGCTAGCTGTATAAAAGGTTAGAGCAGTTTCCGCCCAAGTTGGAGGACTCCACAACCATCTCGTGGGGAACTCTGAGTGCGCTGTGGAGCCTAGCAAACTCTGCGTGTGTCTTGGAGGAGGACATAGAGGCCTGATCAGCTTTTAGCCACTCCCCATCATAGTGGAAAATTTGACATATCACCCATGTGAAGCGCTCGTGGAGTCGTACATGAACAACTCATCTCGGTTCGGTTCGGAAGAGATCTCACTTGTGTTTGTTTGTGTGCAACTGCAACTCAAGCAAGTTTCCTTCCTGCACTGTGACCATCGGCAGTGTAAGTAAAGCTTTCTCTGTAAAACCAATACGCTTCCGTGCCTAACTCTACTCCGTCGTGGAAAAACCCCACCTGACAGTCCGGGCTACTGGCCATAGCTTCAGACTGCCCTCGGTCCCGACACTTACGTGTGACAAACAAATGATCAACATCTTTCTGTTTCTCTCAAGGTTGCTTTGTCTGAACCCTGCATCTTTTCTCACTGTCTAAAGTATAAATATGCTTGTAAACCTGTAGAGGTCAGAGTTCCTTTGAGAACTCTCCCTGTGATCACTTGTATAGCCTTAAATAAACCTAGATGGCTCTGCCAATTCTAATACAACCACAACGTGAAGTTTGATTTCTTCCATAGTTTGGTGCCATGACTCGGATAGAGATGTCCGGAGTGATCGGTTGGGATACAGACCATCTCCTCACTGATGCCCCGGCTAGCCAGACTAAGGTAAGAGACCTTTTGAAATCTCTACTGGGGCTTTTCAGTGAGAGACTGCCTGTGTGTCTTCCTGGTCGCTGCTTGAGGCTTACCCTATCCGACCCTTTTGCTGCCAGAATTGTCAGACCCACTATGTAAGTAGGAATTGTAAATTAAGGTTAAAGAAAAGAGTAAGAAACTGGGTTGCTCTTGTCAGTGAATGTATTTCCCTGTGTGAATTGAGTTAAGTTCTGCAAAGAACTATGAGGTCTTCCTGAAGCTAGGAGTGGACCCGTGGGAATTGAGTTAAGTTCTGCAAAGAACTATGAGGTCTTTCTAAAGCTGGGAGTGGAAACCTTGTGCAGCCGCCCCAAGGACACCAGACTGTGTGCTCTTCGAAAGCAAGGGTGCAAGGTGGAAACTCTTAGACTGAAGGAGATCAGGGTTGTGTGACAAATTTTCCCTACTCCCACTCTCATGAATGAGCCGTGTCTAACAGTGAGCAACTGCATTGTGTGCCGGTGCTGTGGATATAAGCCACAGCATTTCTGTGCCACTAGCAAATCTCACGACCTGACCGGACACCCTCAATAAGCCTCTCCTGTGTGAAAGACCTGTGTGAATTGAGGTTAAGGAAATGGGGAGTGGAGGGTCTAAAGACGTACTGGCTCTGCCAGAAGGGACTCCAGCATTGTACATGTAAACACACGATGGCCATAAGAGTTGTAAGTTTCTAGCCAAATGGAACTGGTATACCAGAGATGATGCTAGCTTGCAGTTTCCCCTGGAGGGAACATTTGATTTAAGTAAAATCCTTCATCTCCACGGAGCCTTTGAGTTGAGGCAGTAAAACACCACAGACTCAGTGGGATACATTTTTGATTGGTATGCAGAAGCATCCAAAAGACATCAAGAATCTCAAGTTCGCAGCCTTAAGGACTCCCAAGAAAAACTAAAATCTCAGATAAAAGAATTAAAACAGAAAAGTGCACCAAAAGGGGATCCCTCATCAACAACATTATCAGCACCAACACAGCTTTATCCACAATTGACTGAGAATGAATCTGCAGAAGACATAATTGATTTTTTTAGTGTGCTACCTCAATACCTACCCCAGGAGATCTCCTAAACCCTGTTAAGCAATTCCCCAATATCAGGGAAGAACCCCAGAAGTTTAGAGAGGAATTGGAAACTGTAATCAATTGTTATGAGCCAACATGGGCAGATTTAAACCAATTAATGAGAAGTGTTCTGCCCTCCGAAGTCCGTAATCGCCTCATTGCACAGGCTAATTGGCCTCAAGACCCCGGAATGGGAGGTCACTTAGTAGGTGGCTGAGAACGACTTCTTGAGGCTTAGCTTAAAATCTGCCCCAGGAAAACTGATTGGGCCAAAATAAATAACTGTAAGCAAAACAAAGGAGAATCCCCAGCAGACTACATGGATCATGGATCGCTTAAAACTTATAATTAAAAGACATTCTATCATTGAAGATGCAGCTGAAACTGCTCCAGAAGCAGTTGCCGCTGCTTTTGTCCAAGGACTTCTTTCTAAAGTCCAGGAACAGCTGCGTATAATTGCTGTAGGTTGGCAAACTAAGATGCTTACAGAATTAGTCACCATTGATAATCACTGTGCAGCATGCCAAGAAAGGAAAAAGGAATCCACAGTAACTGAGCTAATGTCTTTACCAATACAAACTTTTAGCAGAGGTAGAAGCCGAGGTTTCTATCAGGGACAATTCAGAGGCAGGGGACATGGTCGTGGGATGGGACAAGGAAAATTTCAGTCCCAAAATAATGACAGTTGTTATTATTGTGGCCAACCAGGACACTGGAAGGCTCAATGTCCTCACCGGTCTGGCCAGCCGGGGATGACATTTAACCAGCCACCACCTCCTCTCACTCAATTTTCTGTCCTGAACCAAGAAGCCTCCTGTTAGAACAGCCTGAGGAATGATAACATCATCACAGCTCCGCTTCTCTCACTTAATCAAGAGGATCCCTTTGTTTCCTGTTTAATAAGTGGTACTCCTACAAAATGTTTAGTAGATACTGGTGCAAGTCGGTCTACTCTCCAAGCTGAAGAATTTTCTACAGCCCCCCCTCCCCACCCACTGTTGTAAACTCTGTAGGAATTTCTAATCAGATAGTTCCTCAGCCTGTTTCCCAACCCTTACATGTTTCTCTTGGTCCTGTTTCTGATCAACATGCTTTTCTCCTCTGTCCTTGTTCTCCTGTTAATTTGTTAGGCAGAGATTTGCTTTGTAAACTCGGCTGTACTATTTATTGTTCTCCTTATAGTGTTCATTTGGATTTTCCCTGTGTTAATGAAATGGCTGTACTTGCTACCCTAGCTAGCTCACCTCCTGAGCCTGAGTTCCCTAATCTTTCTGTGTTACAAGAGGAAATCATAAAGGCTGTCCCTCCATTTCTCTGGTCCCAACATGCTAATGAAGTAGGGAAAATTCATGCTGCCCAGCTTGTAAAAATTAGATTAAACCCAGCTAAGCCATTACCTAAAGTTGCTCAATACTCTTTATGCCCAGAAGCTGAAGAAGGGATATGTCCTGTTATAACAGCTCTTTTGAAGCAAGGTATCATTGTTCTGACTAAAAGCCCTTGTAATACACCTATTTTTCCTGTAAAGAAACCTGGAAAGAATACCATCGTTTTGTACAAGACCTCCATGCAGTAAATTCTGCAGTTTTACCTACTTTTCCTGTTGTACCAAATCCAGCCACTATCTTCTCCTGTATTCTTCCTAATGCCTGTTATTTTACTGTTGTTGACTTGTGTTCTGCATTTTTCTCTATCCCTATACATCCTGATATCCAGTTTCTCTTTTCATTTACCTATCAGAGACTTCAGTATAGCTGAACTTGATTGCCCCAAGGTTATACTGAATCCCCTTCTCTTTTTCCTCAAATTCTGAAGAAGGATTTAGATGACATAATATTTAAAGAAAATTCTGTGCTTGTGCAGTACGTTGATGATCTGCTCTTAGCATCTACCTCCCTTAAAGCCTGTAAAGCTGATTCTTTAACTCTTCTCACCTCTCTTGCCCTAAAAGGCCATAAGGCATCTAAAGAAAAGCTACAACTTTGTCTCCCTTGTGTCCACAATTTCAGTTATGATATTTCCGCTGGAGAACGACTGCTTTCTTCTTCCAGGATAGAAGCTATTCTTAAAATCCCTAGACCAACTACTGTGTTCCAAATGCATACTTTCCTAGGCATGGCTGGCTACTGCTGCCAGTGAATACTTGGCTATGCCTCTATAGTCAAGCCCCTGCAAAACCTGACTTTTGTTAATATCCCTGAGCCTTTGCCCTCGACTTCAGAAGCCAAAGCTGCTTTTGCCTCTATTAAACAAGCTCTGTCACAAGCTCCTGCCCTAGGCCTTCCTGATTATACTAAACCATTTATTCTTTTTTGTCATGAAAAAGATGGATTTGCACTTGCTGTGCACATGGAGACAAGCACCATCCCATTGTTTATTATAGCTCTGCTCTTGACTCAGTTGCAGCTGGACTTCCTCCATGTCTTCATGGTGTAGCTGCAGCTGCTATTACTGTTGAACTGACCTGTACCCTTGTATTAGGTTCTCCCCTTACTGTTGCTGTCCTACATGCTGTAGCAGCCCTTTTACTAAAAATTAAAACTTAACACCTTTCAAATGCTACATTGACTAAGTATGAAATTTTGCTTCTTTCTGCTGAAATATTACTTTAACTAGATGCCCTATTTTAAACCCTGACTCCCTGTTGCCTACTCCTTTAGATGGTGAACCCCACGATTGCATTGCTGTTACTGCCCACCTAACAATGCCCTGCACTGATCTAAAGGACACCCCCTTGCAAAACCCAAATCTAGTATTTTATGTTGATGGGTCATGTCAAAGAAACTCAAAAGGTTCTCTTGTTGCAGGATATGCAGTATGTTCCCAATATGATGTTATAGAAAGCCATCACTTGCTCAATGTGTATTCAGCTCAAGTTGCTGAGCTTGTGTCCCTTACCAGGGCTTGCACCCTAGCCTCTGGTACCTCTGTTAATATTTACACTGATTCTTGCTATGCCTTTGGTATGGTACACAATTATGATCAACTTTGGAAGCAAAGAGGCTTCCTCACATCAGGAGGTGCCAAAATTAGTAATGGTCCATATGTAAATGCCTTGTTAAATGCTTTACAGTTACCTTCTGCTGTTGCTATTATTAAATGCCAAGCTCACCAGAAACCTTATGATAATGTTACATGTAAAAATGCTCTGGCAGACTCCACTGCCAAAGCTCTGGCTATTTCCACTCCTCAGGCTACACCTGTGTTTTTGTCTATCTCAACTAAACAGTATCCATTGGCAAGTCTTCATGACGTTGCCCGTCCTCCAAGATCAGGCTCCAGAACCAGAAAAATATACGTGGAGACTGGCTGGGTGTTTGTTATACCCTGACCATTTGTGGTGCTCCCCGGACGGCCGCCTGGTTGCCCCAATGGTCCTTCTTCCCTGTCTTGCTTGCATACACCACAGCATAGCATACTTGAGAGAAGAGGGGAATGATAGAAGCTGTTAAGCTTGATTGGTTTGCTTCAACATTTTCATCTGTAGCTCAACAATACTGTTATACCTTCCCTATTTGTCAAGCCCATAATGTGGGAAAACCTGTAAAAACAAAAAAGGCAGCACATCCCCCACCTTGGGGGCCGTTTGTAAATTAACAAATAGATTTTATTCAAATGCAGAAATGTTGTTCTTATGAATATGTTCTTGTTATTGTATGTATGTTCTCTGGATGGGTATAAGCCTACCCATGTGCAAAAGCTGATACCATCACTGTGAGCAAAAAGTTACTCAGAGACTTTATTCCAAGGTTTGGTATTCCTTTATCCATAAACTCCAATAGAGGAACTCATTTTATTGAGCAGATAATGGAAGAAGTCTGCAAAGTCCTGCAAATCCAGCAGAACTTTCATTGCCAGTACCATCCACAGGCCTTAGGCCAAGTAGAACGCCAAAATGGCATTTTAAAAAAATAAACTGGCCAAAATTTGTTCTGAAACTCACTTAAAATGGCCAGATGCACTTCCCATAGCCCTTATGAGTATGAGATCTACTGTCAATCAAAAGAGCAGACTTAGCCCACATGAAATCCTGATGGGAAGACCCATGAGGCTCCCTGCCTCACCACCTGTTGCCTCCCACTTTTGTGATATACATTTACTTGATGATACTATTCTAGACTACTGTACGGCACCAATGAAGTGTGTCAAGGCTTTTCATTCACAGGTACAAGCAACTCTCCCCAAGGAACAAGATGAGCCATGGCAGTCCATCCTGCCTGGTGACTGGGTTCATGTAAAAGTCCATCAACGAAAGTCATCACTGGAACCCCGCTGGAAAGGCCCATTCCAGGTACTCCTGACAACCAACACTGCAATAATAGTGTCAATAGTGTCAAGGACTCCAACTGTGGATCCATGCTTCACACACTAAGAAAACATCAGTCCCGTTAGACTTAGTCTCCTCCATATCAACCTTGTAATCAGCCACCACAGACTGGTAGTGAGCCTAGTGCCTGCCAACAGGAGAACTTAAGACCAGTAGTGAGCCAAGCGCCTACTGGAAAAGAGGATTTGCCACTACAGAGCGAAGAGGATTTACCACTACAGAACAAAGAAAATGTACTCCAATGACACCACTATGCCCTTTGGGAGAGGAAAAAGGCCTCTACCTAGTTCCTGGTTCCTGAGGTGGGGTTGGTTAGTTGTGACTTGGGTACTTCTCAGTCTTTCCTTTTGTATCATCTTACATGAACTTAAAGATTCATCAGCTAAAAGAAACTTTGTAAATCAGACTAGGCTTCAAACTAGGTCAAAAAGATCACTCCCACACTGGTATGCTCACCAAAACGCTTTTCTTCAACTGTCTTATCAATATGCAAAGAATTTAAATGTTTCCAAATGTTGGATATGTTCCCACTTGCCTCCTAGTACAATGATAGGGGTGCCCATGATTGATTTATCCCTTAAGTGTACCAACTTTTGTGATATATATGAACCACAGCACAACTACAGTGAGTGCCAAGGATTTTGAACAAATCAGACCTTTTCGTAATGTCTTCCTCCCTCTTCTGATCCTGCTCCATTTTTAGTTCCTTGGGCTCTACAGTTATTCATGGTCTGTTAATATTGTTTGTTTGGTTATTTTGGAATATACTTAGTACTTATGCTAATATGATGCTGCTTAAGTTGTGCTGCTAAGCAAATGCAAAATAGCTTGTTAACCTCTGTGCAAAGAAACAAAGTGTATAATAAGTATGTTGAACTAATGGATGGTAAAGAGACAGAAGAATTAGAAGTTAAAAGGTTCATGGCTATAAATATGTAATATGTTGGGCCAAAAAGGCCCAGAAGGGGGGAATGTGGAAGTAAGTTTAACTAGGCCTCTTACTTGACTAAGAGGAGAGACAAAAAGAGACAAAGAGAAGAGAAAAAGATGCTGATGCTGTGTGTTTCAAAATGTTCTAAGATAAGGAAAAACCTTCATGCCTTGTTTTGTCTGTGTGCAGATGTTAACCTTCTCCTTTCCTCTGAACTAGAAGCTGATAACTGTTCCCAAAACATAGTGTTTTTTGTTTTTTTTAAATAAGTAAACTGCTTACGTGTGACAAACAAATGATCAACATCTTTCTGTTTCTCTCAAGGTTGCTTTGTCTGAACCCTGCATCTTTTCTCACCGTCTAAAGTATAAATATGCTTGTAAACTTGTAGAGGTCAGAGTTCCTTTGAGAACTCTCCCTGTGATCACTTGTATAGCTTTAAATAAACCTAGATGGCTCTGCCAATTCTAATACAACCACAACACGAAGTTTGATTTCTTCCACAAAGTGAAAAGAAACTTAGTTCTCCACCACCACCCCACCCCACCCCACCCCACCCCCAGAACAGTGAAGAGCCTAAAAAAGATAAAGATTGTTGCAGGAGTGTAACAGCTTGTTTTAGAAAACATCAGGGAACAGCTGTGTAAAGAGAAATCAGTACCCCAAATTACTTTAAGTTACTTTGCACAGGGAAAGAGGAATGAGCTTATCAGAGGCATGTTTTGTTTCTCTCTGCAGAGGCATAGCTTGAAAGTTTCCTTTTTAAGGTGAGAAGAGTTTTCCTAAAAGGATTGTGTGTAATTTATCACTCAGGGTCTTTCAGGGGAACTTTCTTAGTTTGAAGTGGAGCTTACTGGGTTGTACAGCTGTGAGAGAGAAACATTTAATAGATGAATTAGTTTGCAAAGAACAAGGCAAGAAAAAGCTACTAATGAAAACAAATTGTGAAGCCTGTAGCCCAGAAAGGCTATAGTGAAAATCTGTTAAAGAAAGGAAAAAGTAGAAGTTAAGTAAAACCTGGAAGACGTGTTAGGATTCTAGAAATTTACTAAAGAGAGAGAGCAAGAAAAAAGAAATAACTAATAAAGCATCTGCAGAGCCTTAAAAAACCAAGTAATCTTGCAGTCCAGAAAAAGGGCACAGAAAGAAAGATCTGAGAGTGTACAATCTCAACTGACCCAAGCAGGGGCCAAGAAGCCCAGAAGTTAAAGACTGTGCCCATAAGAAGTAAAGAAAACCAGAGCAGGAGAGTGGAAAGTTTAATCCTGAGTATGACCGAAAACTGCCACCCTCCTAGGTGTAGTCAGTGTAATTAAGCTACCTGTAGCAGGGTAGGCACCTCAAAATGCTGCATAATAACCACCCTAGGGAACAGGAAGAGGCAAATATAGAGTGCCCTAAAAACCTTAGCTCCCACCTCCTTGTAAGTTAGCCTTCATTAACAAAAAGCTAGGGGAGCATATTCCAACAGAAAAACTCTTAGTGCAAGCCAAGGCAAAGAGATGTGTGACATCAAACATCCGCCACTTTAAGAGAAAAACACTGCTGTAAAAGCAGCCTCTCCAAAATGCAAGGAGGAGAAAATTTTAAATGAGTGCCAGCCTGGCTATAAACCAAGCAAAGCCAGCCACAAGTGTATGAGAAACTAACCTAAAGGAGTGAGCCCTTCTCTTTTTGTCCTTGTGTTTTACAGGATAAAATCACCATTGAAGTATCATGAAGTTTGCTGAGTACAAGAAATAAATCAAGCTTAACTGTTATGTGTAATGATTGTGTTTTACTAAGTCTGTAAAATGCTGTTATTATAAGTAATTGTCAAGTCAACTATACTAGACTATAAAATGTAAAATAAAACTTCTTAATAAGCTATAAAATACCTGAAGAGTGGCTACAAAAAATAATACATCATGCAGAGCATAACCTCACAGAGTTCTGTTACCAAATTTGCCCATTACCTTGGGGTGTGCTCATTTATTAGGGATAGTTTCTAGGGTCTTGGTGATTCTGTCAATGTGCTGCTTGTGTTACTATATGGAGCTGTATTTCTCCCTTCTGCAAGCCCTCACCCCCAGTGGAGCTATCTTGCAGGACTCAGTCTCAATGGGACTGGGTTCCTCCTGTCACCAAATCAGTCATACACACAAACACACACAAATTAACTTGACATGCCTGACCTGGCCGGGCTGATCAGCATGGACAGGCTGACACCCTCATATGCCAAGAATCAGTTCATAAGAGCAACAATAAAATGCAGTCAGACACAAGCACACAGGTAAACAGAATCCCTCTGAATCCGGCTTGGTGTCCAGCTGACACCCTCATGGGCCAGCATTCAGTTCATAAGGGCACGTCTGAGTCAAACTGGGTCAATCAGCCTGTACAAGCTGATCCCCTTATGTGTTTCAAACTCAGCACGTCCCAATCTTTGGCCTCTTCATGAGCAGACCCCACAATAATTTGGGCTTCACAGGGATCTTTAGCACAGGTAAAAGAAGCGTTGCTGCAGAGCACAGGAGGAAAAAGAAGCAGAGAAGGAAAAATATACCCAATTACTACCAGTTTGACTATAAAAGTTATTTATTGCTAAGCATATGAAATATATAATAGTACTAGTCGTAATAGACATGCAAAAGAAACACAAACACAAACAATGACAATACTACTCTGGTTTCACTAAGTATTTGGGGAAACTTAGCTCAAGCTTAACTGATACAGTTCAGGTTCAGAAGTTTATGCCTAGACAGAAGAGAGAGCGCTGTAATCTCACCTAGTCCACGGTACTCAGGCTGCAAAGCTGACAGGCACAGTCCGTAGCACAGTCCTTGAAGAGAGAGATAATCTGTTCTACCAGCGTCCCAAGAATGACAGGGGATGGTGTCAGCACAGGAGTTTTCTTCTTCTTTCCTTTTCTCCCTCTTTCCTCCAGCTTCTTCTTCTTCTTTCTTTCTTTTTTTTTTTTTTAAGCACACGCACTTACAGATTTTTATACCCTCAGTTCAGCTGCTTCGAAGCACCCTCAGTAGTGTAAATCATTGTCTTTTCTATTGACAAGGGGTTATCTGGTTTGGACCATCTCAGAAAACTGATTGATAATCAGGAAACACTTAAGATTAGGGAGTAACCCAAATACTTGGGAGCCAGCTTGAGATTCCTATGGATGGCAGATATCCTGATGGGATATCTCATGGTTTCTTCAGGAACAATAGATAGCTTGCAGCATCAGGATTTGGGATTTTTACTTGTTGTGCACAAGCCTCAGCTTAGCATGACTTTTCCAGATTTAAAGCAATTATTGGGGTGCTCATAACCTTTTGTGGAGAGGACTTCCACCAGTCGTCTCGGGAAAGATACGACAACACCTGGGATTAGGGCTCCAGCAGGCTGGATGCTGTGATGAACCCTTAACCATTGTTCAAATGTTGCCCATACCCCCTCGGACTTGGTCTCTTGCCTCAGCATTCCCTAACCCGGCAACTGAGTTTTAGTCAATCAAGTTTAAATAGGCCTCCCATAGTGGGACCGGGGAATGTACGGCCCGAGATGCCTATTAAATTTAGAGCTGTGTGTGTGTCTGGGGGGAGAAAAGTCCTTAGCAAATCCAGATTAGAACTGGTCTGATAAATGCTGAGCTGGGTGTATGTGAACATGGGTTGATTAACATTGGAAGCACAGATTCCCCATCATGCAGTGCTCTCCTGCTTCTCTGGTCCCAGAATTTACTGCAGTCTCTGCTTCAGGCTTTCTGTTCTCCATCTCTCATGTAAATGAACGGTCATCTGGTTCCATCTCGGATGCAAATGAGACCTAGGGCAGTTGTTTCACTCTTATCACCCTTATCTGGTGAGGTTCTTAGGTGTGTCTCTCACTGCATCTTAATCAGTTTCATTTAGGTAGAGGAGGGGAGGGGGGGGGGTGAGTCCTTGTGAGTCAGACAGACTTCATCCTGTGCCAGGGTTGCCCAAGAACACAGAGCTGAGACGTAACAGTTCAGCCATGCCAAAGATCAAGAAGGCTACTGAATTATTTGTTTTATCATCATCCTTTGTTTCCTGCCTCCCACCTTGTTTTTTTTTTGTTTGTGTTAAAATTAATGTATTTAATTTGTGTAGTAGAAATAGTAATGTAATGTGGTTTTATTAATTTCCAGAATTTGTGCAGAAATTAGAAACACAAAGTAAAATGATAAAATCCTAAGGAAAACGAAGGTCTTGCTGTGCAAACAGCATACCTAGTTTCCATATCAAGTTACGAAAAGTCCTAACCCTTGACATTTATCCAAACTTCCACAGAATGAAAGGGATACTAGTAGTGCTATAATGGCCCCAGCATCCAGCAAATCAAATTCAGCTGCATATTCATGCCAATTAAAAAGCCTTATGGTACCATGGTTCCAATTCCTGGCTCAGTCCCAGGCTGAAAAGTGAGCAGCCTAAGCTCCCTCTTACTTGTCATCAACAATAGGCAAAAGGTCAGTCCTCTGTCCAAGTAACACAAAAACACCATCTACTTTGTCAGGCCCAAGGGGTATATTGTGCGGAGAGAGCGATGACCTCTAGAGAATCAGCTGGGTATCTCCTTTGCTGCCTATACTAATTCTGTAAGGGAGTGTTAGTGTGATGCTATTTAGATCTTGGGGAGCACTGGGTATGCAGCTAAATCCTGTCTCTCAGCAAAAGCTGCTGATCACAAGGCAGGATGATATATTAAAAGAAAGTAACTTTGCCAGTGCTTAAGTAAGTAGTTTCCTAACAATGGGATAGTGTGCAAGATGCATGATTCCTTGTGTAAGAAGAACAAGATGCAGCCCACCAGCTATTGTCAGGAGCTAAAGCAGAAGCAAGACCTTGGAGAAGAAGGAGGAGGCAGCAAGAAACCAGTAAGAATCAGCAATTGACTGAGAAAAGCTGGGGTCAAAGTCTTACGCATGCACTCGTACAGAGAGGCATGTAAATGAATGAATGCATAGGCAATGCATAGGCAATGCTAATGAAGTAAACAGTAAACGGAGGTGGAGCTTGAGATGGGAGGAGAAATGGGTGGAACAGAACGTGGAGTGAATGTTAATGAGCATGAACCAAGGTGTATAAAATACGAAAAGAACTAATGTTCAGTGCAGGTCCCCAATTTGCTGTTTTTTTGAGACCTTTGCCCAAAGCTATCTCCATTCTAAATAAAGCGGTTGCAAGCAATGTGTGCAAGTAGTGTTTACTCCCTGCTTGCTCTGGCTAATGAGTAACAGGATTCATGAGCGATTGGATCGTTGTCTTCCAAGTCATTGGGGGCCACAAGGAGGCAGTGTCTAACAATGAGTTTTGCCTGCTAGCAGCCAGAAGTGCAGAGCCCCTGAAGACAGACTGCCCCAGCACCTATCTCCTTGGCAGCTGGCAGGCTTCATGGCTGCAACAGGGCCTAGCAGGCCTGCATGCAGTAGGGTTTTTCACCCCCCTGTGCCCTGAGAGAGAGACAGTCTCATAAGCACCTGTGTCACGAGTTTTGCCTGTTAGCAGCCAGAGGTGCAGGGACCCAGAAGACAGACTCCCCTTGCACCTATCTCCTTAGCAGCTGGCAGGCTTTGTGGCTGCAGCAGGGCCAAGAAGGCCTGCAGTTTTCACCCCTCTGCACCTTAACACACACACACACCGTGTTACCTATCTCATGAGTTTTCCTTATCAACAACTTGAGGTGCAGTTTCTCAGAAACCCCTGCACCTATCTCCTTGAAACTTAGTAGGCTTTGTGGCCTCAGCATGGGCTACCACCCTTGTAGTTTTCACCCCACTGTGGTGTAATGCACACACGTGAGTTTTGCTTTCAGGACTTTGAGGTGCAGTTTCCCAGAAACCCCTGCACCTATCACCTTGAAACTTGGCAGGCCTCATGCTCTCAGCACAGGCTACCACCAGGCATGTTTCATCCAAATCATACAAAAAACAACAAAGTTATAGCTACTTAATTCATTCCCCATTATACCCTATTGCTGAATCTCCGAATTGGCTCCAAATCAGCTCCAAAGCTTCGGAGCCAATTCGGCCAAATTGAAGCAAAAAATGATTCAGAGCTCTGAATCAAATTGCTGGTATCCAAATTGGCCAAATATGGATCTGAATCAAATAGTTCCCTATTTTCTTAGGCCTACTGGGCAAGCCATTTAAACCATTTGTGGTCCATAATTTTGTCCCTAACTTTATGAATATCTAATCTGGAGGTCAACTTCCAGAAGTACAGAACACTGTCAGTTGTAAATGAAGACAGTAAGGACCGTGCTGTGAACATACAAAATGCTAACTTCTTTTTTTTTTCTCCATATTTGCAACTCAAAGATATTAGGACTTATGACACTAGTATGTCCATGCCTCAGTCGTCAATCTCTAAAATGGGATTAATAACACTTTTATCTCAAGGGTGTTCTGGAGATAACTTTGTGCCCTCCTGGCCTCGAACATTTTTGTTTCGTGCCTCTTCGGTTCAGGTGCCTACCGGAATCCACCCTGCCATTCTTGAGAAGGTATTTACCCGCGTCCCAGTCCATCCCCTTCTCACCTGCCACGACTTTGAATCTTCCTCGGGGCGGGGGGCGGCTTAGTACTGCGTGATCTTCCTCGCGGGCCCCTCGTTCCTCTGGCAGTCTTCTGCGAGGCTCCACCTTCCCTCTACTTCATCCTATACCCAGCCTGGCCAGGGGTCACTGTTGGTCCTGAAGCCAGTCTTGTGCACCACTGGTGCCTTTCAATCCACAACCGCCCTCCTACTCTCTCCCTCAACCCCTCCAGACATGGGGTAACAGAAAATATTCTACCACAAAAGAAAACGCAAGAAAATCACCACCACCAACACCGTGCACTCCAAGTGTACCCAAGGAACAACCCTGTGCTCCTATCTGGCTACTAGGGCCCCTTTCTGCTCGCCCAGCCTCTGGCTTCGCCCCTTCAGCCCAGAATATTGTTGCTCTCTTTCTGGATCATCACACTGGTGTGACCCTCTCTTTGGGTTTTCACACTGGAGTGGACTTCTCTCTGGGCCTTCACACTGGCGCCGCCCTCTCTATGCATCTTCACAATGGTATGACCCTCTCTCTGAGGATCCTCAAAATGCTACCCCCTTCCCCGGGGCTTCTCAACAATACCGCCCTCTCTCTGGGGCTTCTCATTAATGCTGCCCTCTTCCTGGGCTCTTCAATATCATTGTTGCCTTCGGGGTATATCCTTGGGTCCCCCGGGTCCCTCCACGGACACACCTGTTTAAATGTTGTAGGGAGAACCAGTGCCTCCCTCCTCCCTGCAGAGTCTCCTAAGCTCTGGATTCCTCCAGCCTTGATCTTCCGTCCCCGCCTTCTCCCGCACCAGGGCTCCTGCCTCGAGCGCGGCTTTACTTTCACTGCGTGAGGTGTTGGATCCACCTCTGCTGGAGATCGCCGTCTCTCGCTCTGCCCTGGACTTCTGGCAGACCCTGCTGATGGGGAATCCCTTTGGCGTCTCCTCCCCTGCCTCTCTGTAGGCCAACCTTTTTTATCCTTGCTGGCCGGTAATCGCTGCTGACGTCACCGGCCAGCCGCAGCCATATGAAAGCATGGATAATTGCTCATGAGGGTTCTTGCCGGTGTTCTTGTTTTGCTGTTGGTCTCACTGCAAGTAAGTATTCTTTTTTTACTTTAACTTTTTCTGTACTCTCCTCTTTTTCTGGTCCCGGGGTTCCCCTTTTAGGTTTTAGGGTCTCCCCCATTTGTCTCTCCCTGTGACAAACTTCATTAATTTTTGTAAATTAAATTGCTGCTGCACTATAAACACCACCCCTCCCCCCCCCCCGAAGGAATTAACAGTTTTCTGATCAGAGCAAGTAAATAAGGCCTGAGCAATGAAATACTGAAGAACTGTTTATTCAGCTGAGTAATTCTTTGGTGATGATCACTATAAATTTGTGCTTATAACTTTCTAATAACACTATTTCAAATAAATGGCTGTATATTTATGACTGTAATTACCTTAAATATAAATATTTAAATATTTTCAGGATACCTACTAAACTTTAGGAAGGTTGAGAAATAAGTGCAGACCCTTATCACAATTTGAAATTATTGCTTTCTTAGAGCAAGGTAGATTTTTTTTACTAGCACCAAATAATGGTGGGATCAGAAAAGGCCCATCCAAAAATGAAATTGCATCCAGAGATACTACCTTGTACCATCATATGTACGTATAAGGTCATTGACTATTTAACTATGTGTGTTTATGCAATTTAGGTTGTGTTTAAGCTTCCTTTTCAGCTGTTATATATTTGTTTCATATAAATTATTATGTGACTGGTACTGGCAGCATGGTTTATGGAGAAGAGTACCTAATCCACAAAAGAATTACCAAAATTAGTGAGATTACATGATATACATGAGGGTGTCATGACCTCCCCTCTACTCAGAAGGAAGGGCAGTGCTAACATTAAATGCTCATCTTCTCTTGTTTTCTTCTTTCACACTTTTCAGAAGCAATGCTTCATAATTGATAATAATAGTTTTTGTTAGACTCTGACTCCATGCAGTGCCCAATGACTAAGGAGATGATGATTCAATCACTCATGGATCCTGTTATTCGTTAGCCAGAGCAAGCAGGGAGTAAACACTAAAACACATTGCTCGCAATAGCTTTATTTAAAACGGAGACAGCTTCGGACTACCTCCCAAAAAACTGACAAACCAGGGAGCCGCAGTGAACCATAGTTTTTTTCCCACATTTATACACTTTGGTTTATACTCATTAACATTTACTCCACCTCTGTCCCTACTTCTGTTCCACCCATTTATCCTCCCATCTCAAGCTCCACCTCTGTTTCCTGTTTGCTTCATTAGCATGGAATTACCTATGTGTTTCATTCATTTGCATGCCTTTTTGCTATGAGTGCATGTCCAAGGCCTTGACTCCTGCTCTTCGGTCAATGGGCGGACTTTGACCAAAACCTGGAAGCTTCTGGAGGCTTCTTCACCAATCACTATTCACTTTTTTCCATATGTTCATTTCAGATTCTGTTACCAATTACATGTTGTTTTCCACATTTCAGTCTGTTTTTCTGTCTCAGGTTTTACCATCTTCCACATTCCTAAAATGTCACCTCATTCACAGCACACAGACTCACACAGATTCATTTGCTGCTTTTTCCTCAGAAAATGGTTGACACAGTTAAGATGGTTACTTAGCATAAGCAAATGGCTGGCTTAGATATCATTTTGCCTTGTGGTCAGCAGCTTTGCTAGGTCACAGGTGATGCCTGAACCTTTATTCAGCTGCAGATTCAATGCTCCCCGAAAATCCACATAGTGTTACCCTAACAGTTTTCAATGAAATTCTGGGAGTCAGGAGACTGATGGAATTGCCTTTTTTCCCTGCCAACCAGATACATTGCCCTATATATTTTTAATACTATAAGGAAACAGTATATGGAAAGATGTGCATTGGTCAGAATATGGATTATCTAACTAAATGTTGCATGTGACCCAATAATCCTTCAGAACAGTGCTTCATAATTTTTCTTTTGAAAATATTCTTGGAAATATTTCAATTTTTTTTTTGTTTTGTTTCTGGGCTACTGAAATACTAAACACTGAAACTAAGAAATATATCCCACTGATTTAGCTAAGAACTTGATGGATTATCTACTGTGTCACCCAAATAAGCACAGAAAGTTTATCAACCATTTTTTCCTTTTTATAATTTAAAGGATTTTGTAGTAAAGCTATGTATAGACCTGCAACTTAAGTCTTAAGCCAATTGATAAAAAGCTAAACTTTATTAATATATTTCTATTCATTATGCTTGAATGCTTTTTTTATCGGAGCCAAAGTAGCAACAGCAAAATTCCCTTTTCTGACAGTGTTTAATAGACTAAAGTGTCATACACATTGTTAGATACAAGATGCTCTTTCAGAAATCCCACTTGGCTCAAATAAATAATCTTGACTTCTTTCAGAACAGGTAGCCAAATATATATTTTATGATCTTAGTTTCAGTTAATTCATTGTACTTTTCTATCTCAAACAGCTTAATGGTTATTAGCTTTCTGAAGTAATTTAGAAATTAATTATTTTTGCTTGTAAAAGGAAATGATTCTTGTATACATTAAAACAACATTATTTAGCATTGCTAGCCATACAAATGCATGAACTGAGGTAGAAATAATGTGGGTAATCATGACCTGAAGCATCTCCCAGGTTTACAACAGTGAAGGATACTTATTTATGACCCTGAGGCATATGGGGGCAGAGGGCAGGATCCATCCTATGGGCTTCAAGCTTTTTCTTCATCCCAGATGCGTGTACAGATAGTATGAGGAAGACTTTCCATATTAACACTTCTTCAGAAGCTAGATACATATGCTGATATCTTCTCAAGAGAAGTTGGGTCTGATTTAAGGATTTGCTGATTTGGCCCTTTAGGGTTCTGGGTGAAAAAGTTGTCAATACTAGGGATATTTAACAAAGTACTATGGGTTCTATGTTCCAATTCCCTGCCACCCCACAAACCTCCAAGATACATATAGTTGCAGCTTATTGGGTAGCTGATGTGGAAGTGTCCTCTATTCTAACTTCTGAATGGGATTTGTTGGACTGGAAGAGAATCCTGACTCTCAAGTCTATACTATAAGCACTAGGCAACACTCTTCTAATTTTACATTACTTTGTTGTGGGAGTAAGAGTGTGCATGTAAAATAATTCTTAATGATTCTCTGCCAGCTCCTCTGCATGACTATTAATTACCATTTCTATTTGACTTCAAGCAACTCATTTTACTTTCAATGTGCCTCAGTTTTTCAAAGTGTAAAGTGGAGATGAAAATGCATAACCAATCTTCTTTAAGATCTACAAGGAAAAAAAAAATGTCCATCTGTGCCAAAAGATGTTATATATGCATATATATAGTTGCTTTAAGTTTCTGTTATATATGATGGTTGAAATTTCTTAACACATATAAACAGTAGGCCAATGCGAGTAGACAGGTATTCAATCCAGATTCGGATCCAGCCACTTCAGATGTTGGTGATCTGATCTGGAGCTCTGGATTAGTTTGCTGCTTTGATCCGGCCAAAGTGGCTCCGAAGCTTTGGAGCTGCCTCAGAGATCCGGCCATAGGGCATAATGGGGAATCAATGAAATATCTATAACTGTGTTATTTTGTCTCTGATTTCAGTGAAGCTTACTGTGATGATAGCTTCTGCTAAGAGCATGAAGCCTGCCAATTTTCAAGAAGATAGGTGCAGGGGTATGGGGGCAATTGCACCTCAAATTATTGAAAGCAAAACTAATGTCACATGTATATATGAAATCACAGGGGGGTAAAAACTGCAGGAGTTATGGCCCCTGCTAAGGCCACAAAGCCTGATAAGTGTCAAGAAGATAGGTGTAGGAGTTTGGGGGGAACTGCACTTCAAGCTGCTGACAGGCAAAACTCGTGATGTGTGTGGGTGCTTGGGCAACAGTGTCTGTCTTGGGGCACAGGGGTGTGAAATGTACTGCAGGCCTGGGTGCTGGGCCCTGCCAGGTCATGAAGCCTGCCAGCTGTGTGTGGCTTTCACTGGGGAAGACTGTCTTCTGGGGCCCTGGACCTCAAGCTGCTGACAGGCAAAACTCGTGATGTGGGTGGGTGCTTGGGTGACTGCATTTGTCTTGGGGCACTGGGGGTGAAATGTATTGCAGGTTTGGGCTCTGGGTCTTGCCAGGCCACAAAGCCTTCCAGCTGTTTGTGTCTCTCTCTGAGGCAGAGCCGGTCTTCTGGGGCCCTGCACCTCTGGCTGCTAACAGGCAAAACTCACGATGTGGGTGGGTGACACAGTGTGTGTGTTAAGGTGCACCCTTCCTGGAGTTGGGGCCTCTGCAGAACATGGCAGTGTGCCCCAGTGAGGCCTCCTCCTCCCCTACAGTTTCACATCCAGTCCACCACTTTATGTGACAACAGGTAAATAACTTAGCTGGCTCAACACCGGTAGCATCAGCAGAAGCATCAAAGGTACCCAAACAAAACTGTCACAGAACCTTTCTTTTTATAAAGGAATTAACAGCAAAAAGTAAAGATGTTGTGTTGTGTTGTAGTGTGTTGTGTTGGACATATGACGTTATTCATGGTGTGTGATGGCTTATCTTGTGTTTTTATGTCTATATGTGTATTATGAAAAAAATGGAATAATTAAAAAAAATATCTTTTTGAAGCTTCAGGGTTGAAAATCCCTTTGTCAGTCTGAGGAAGTACCTGCAGTTTCTCCTGGATGGAAGGAATAGTAAAGAAGCCAGAGGCTGGCCTGGCCTGCAATGCAGGCAAAAAAGCCAGTTAGTTAAAATGGAAATGGAGGCCTCAGGGAGTGAGGGACAGGCTGGGGTGGGGGGGTGGGGGGGAAAGAGGGATGTAGCAGTGCAAGTAAAAGTGCAGAGGTTCCTGTGGTGTCAGATGTCTGGCAGGTCACAGTGTGCCAGAATTCCACTGTGTAAATTGAGTCCATGAGTTTCTATACCTACTACCTAGGAGGTTGATGAAGTTCATAGGCCAAGCTCTGAAAAGTGGTTTGTACATTCACACAAGCACCTAACCTCATCACCAGAACTGAAGCCAACTTTCTACAGCTCAAAACACAAAACCTGCCAACTATCTCCAGTATGCCCACAAACTGCACACCAGAATCTATCAAAGACAATAAAACCCAACTACCTGTGAGGGCACATTCCTCACCAAAAAAACACTATGCCTCCAGTCTCTCAGGCCTGATCTTGAGAGGGAACAAATTACAATGCAAACCACTTTTCAGAGCTGGGCCTATGAACTGCACTTCATCAGCCTCCAGCATTGAAGCCATGCCCATGGCCCAGATTGGCAGTGGCTGGCAAGGAGGA
This sequence comes from Alligator mississippiensis, assembly GCF_030867095.1. NCBI lineage: Eukaryota > Metazoa > Chordata > Crocodylia > Alligatoridae > Alligator > Alligator mississippiensis. The sequence continues at coordinate 37,564,221 of NC_081829.1, forward strand.
GACTGGCTGGTGCTGGTGCTGGGAATGCTGGCATGGGAAAGTGGATCCCCCTCTTCCACATTCTCTCACTTCTGCACTTCAGTCTCCCTGACTTTTTTGACCAGCACCTGCATCCAGTGATCGAGGGTTTTGGTGCTGCCAATGCACATGCTCCCCTTCACCCTCAGGTCATACATGCCCACCATCATGCAGACCATACTGGACCACAAAGGATCCAGCCGTCTCCTGATGCCCTCCTTCAGCCGGCTCACCAGTGTCTGCATGTCTGGTGACAGCAGCTTGCCCCAGCCAGGAACATTGATCCCTTGGAACTTTTCCATTGGGTTCTCCAGTTCTCTCATTATGGGGATTGTGGCAGAAATGCCACTCTCTGTGCCCCTCTCCAGAGATCTGTCTCTGCCAGCGTGAGAAGCTGGTGTTGAATTCCTCAGGGCGGGGATCTCCCTCCCTGTCTACATGACAAAAGCCTGGTGCCTGGGAGGCGGATGCTCTGGTCACCTGGTGGGTGGGGGGGAAGCCCCGGTCACTGGCCCAGGTAGCCAGTGATGATTTTTTAGATTGGTTGGCTTGTGGCCAGTACTGGCAGCTTTGATTGGACCGGGCTGCTGAGGTCAGAGAGGTGATAAAAAGGCCTGGTCCAGGAAGAAGGCAGCCATTAGCCATGCGGTCATCCAGGTGAATCTGAAACAGGCTCTCTCTTCATAACCTCATGCTCCAAGAGTGACCTGCCTCCGGAGGAAAACTCCAATCACCTCTGGACAATGCGTGTGAGTAAGCTACTCGAGATCTGACTAGCTATTTAGCTTACAATAACTCAGATGCGAGATCAAAAGGCTACCTCAACCATACTGGTTTGCTCTATGGGATTCCTCTGATATTCCTATGATATTGCTCTACCTTTTACCCTGTTTTCACCCTACCCCCTGTAATCAATAAAGTTCTCCTTGTGACTGGTGTGGGAGACTTATTGAGGGGTGGGTCTAAATTATGTCTAGGAGGCCCCTTAGGTCTATGGACTAAGGGAGGCTTTCCTATTAAGCCCCTGACTTGGGAAAGTGCCCCAAGTGCCTGTGTTGGGTCTAGTACCCATTGGACGATCAGGCCTGTGTTTTCCAAGGTGCACAGAGCCAGAATTGAGTCCAGAGCCTTGGATGGTGGCAGCGGGAACCCCAGGTTAGTGGGTGTGCTCCAGGGAAGGGGTGGGCCAGACGTGAGGCACCCCAGGGAGGGCACTCGGATCCTGGAAGGTGGTCGAGCACAGTGAGGTGGGTGGCTCAGTGCAGGAGCGCCCCCTACTGACCCGCCACAGGGATCACCTGGCAGAGGAGATCATTGCCAGCACTAAGGGTCTGAGTGGCCTCAAGGAAGGGCTTGAGGACCACCAAGATCTGGGAGAAGGTACCCCACTCAGCTCTGTTCAAGGGGCCACTGATCCTGATCTCCCCAAGCAAAGTCATCTCATGGATGGCCTTCTGTTGCTCCACCAGCCTTTTGAGCACCAGGTATGTGGAGTTCCACCAAGTCTCCACATCCTGAATGATTTTGGGCTGTGGGATGCTCAGCTCTGCTTGTTTCTCCTGCAGCATCTTGCCCCCTTTGATACTGTGGTGGAAGTATCCTGCCACCTTCCTGCATTTTAAAATCAGCTGGCTTGTAGCAGTAGTAGTGGTGGCACTGTCACCAGCAGCCCTTTCCCCCTCCAATGCATCCCTCACTATGAGGTGTGTGCCACACAGCAGATACCAATAAAGTTGACATCATGGACAGTCTTCACCATATTGGCCCCGCTGTTGGTGACCATGAACCCGTGGGTGAGCTTGACCTGCCCAATGGGCCACCCCTTTACCATGCCATTCATGGCCTCCATGATCTCCCTTGCCACGTGGGACTCATCCAGCACCTCAGATTGCAGTAGAGCCCACCAACAGCCTGACTGATTGCACCAGTGTGCTGTGAGGGAGAGGTAGGTGTGATCACCTTCCCAGCTGCTCCAGATGTCAGAGGTGAAGTGCAAGGCTACCTGCGGCTCCACCTTGCACAGCTGATCCCTCAAGTACTCCCTACATGCCTCATATGGGGAGGGCACCACCGTCCTGCTAAAGGTGGTGCATGCATGCACTTTGTAAAATCAGGCCAGAAGTGCTACAAACTGCCTGAATCCTGGCCACTCCACTAGGGAGAAAGGCTGGCTATCCAGAGCAAGCATCTCCCCAATGGTCTGGGTGATCTCGCTCCCCTCTGTCCACCTTTCCCCCACTGGACCAGGGTGGCCTGCCTCTGCTTTGTGGGGAGTGGGGCTTTGAAAACCTGTAACCTGCCTTTCCAGCACACTTCATATTAATCTTTCCTGTGCTACAGAAGGTCTGTGTGTCTGTGTTATTCCTTTTGTGTTGTGTGTTTTATTCCTTCTTTTGCATGTGTGCGCTAGATGCTTCTTTGATTGTTTGCTTCAGTGTTAAGGATGGAGGATGGGAGTCACCTCCAAGGAGAATTATTCTGCACTGGTCCAGTCCTGTAGGGAGCAGACCAGGAAAACCCAGGCTGCAACTGAACAATAAAAAGTCCTTTTTCAGATATGTGGGGAGCCAGAGGAAAAGAAGGGGCAACATTGGACCCCTGCTGAACCAGATGGGGCAACTGACGCCCAGGAAAAAGCCAACCTATTAAATAGGTACTTTGCGTCAGTCTTTCATCATCCCCATGGGACGCCCATGCCCACTACAGGGCCAGGAAGTCTGGGTGAGGGTGATCCCCTGACCTCCATTAATGCTGACTTCGTGAAGGAACATCTTGAGAAGCTGGATACCTTCAAGTCAGCCGGTCCTGACATTCTTCACCCCAGGGTACTCAAGGAGCTGGTGAACATCATAGCCCAGCCTCTAGCACAGATCTTTGAAAACTCTTGGTGCTCTGGTGAAGTGCCCGAAGACTGGAAGAAGGCCAATATGGTGCCTATCTTCAAGAAAGGGAGGAAAGTGGATCCGGCTAACTATAGGCCCATCAGCCTGACTTCTATCCCGGGGAAGATCTTAGAAAAGTTTATTAAAGAGGCCATCCTTAATGGACTGGCCGACATCAACATCTTAAGGGATAGCCAGCACGGGTTTGTTGCGGGTAGGTCTTGCTTGACCAATCTCATTTCCTTCTATGACCAGGTGACCTATCACATGGACAAGGGAGAAGAAATTGATGTCATATATCTTGACTTCTAAAAAGCCTTCGATCTGGTGTCCCATGATCGCCTCTTGGAGAAACTGGCCAATTGTTGCCTTGGGTCCTCCATGATCCACTGGCTGGAAAGTTGGCTCCGGGGTCAGACCCAGAGGGTAGTAATTGATGGAAGTCACTCATCGTGGTGTCCTGTGACCAGTGGGGTCCCCCAAGGCTCTGTCCTTGGACCCATACTGTTCAACATCTTCATTAATGATGTGGACACTGGAGTCAGAAGCGGACTGGCCAAGTTCACCGATGACACCAAACTTTGGGGCAAAGCATCCACACCAGAAGACAGGCGGGTGATCCAGGCTGACCTGGACATGCTCAGCAAGTGGGCGGATGAGAATCTGATGGTGTTCAACGCCGATAAATGCAAGGTTCTCCACCTTGGGAAGAAAAACCCGTAGCATCCTTATAGGCTCGGCAGTGCTATGTTGGCTAGCACTATGGAAGAAAGAGACTAGGGGTCATCATTGACCACAAGATGAACATGAGCCTACAGTGTGATGCTGCGGCTAGTAAAGCGACCAAAATGCTGGCTTGCATCCATAGATGCTTCTCAAGCAAATCCCAGGACGTCATTCTCCCCTTGTACTCAGCCTTAGTGAGGCCGCAGCTGGAGTACTGCGTCCAGTTTTGGGCTCCACAATTCAAAAAGGATGTGGAGAAGCTTGAGAGAGTCCAGAGAAGAGCCACGCGCATGATCAGAGGTCAGGGAAGCAGACCCTACGATGACAGGCTGAGAGCCCTGGGGCTCTTTAGCCCGGAAAAGCACAGGCTCAGGGGTGATCTGATGGCCACCTACAAGTTTATCAGGGGTGACCACCAGTATCTGGGGGAACGTTTGTTCAACAGAGTGCCCCAAGGGATTGTCATATTGAATGAAATAGTTTGAATGTTTGTAAAGGTTGCCCATTAGCCAGTTTCAGGAAGAAGATAAGATTTATCTCCTTATCTAGTTCTTTGTTTTGGGGACTACGTGCAAAAGGTCCTGACTTTGCTTAAAGTCTTAATTTAAATTTCATCTTTTAGAAATCTTTTACAAAGAGAGCAAATATCCTGAATTCCAAGAGATCAAACCCTGAGGCCTTTTGACCACGTTGGTAAGAAAAGGGCATTTGCAGTGATATGGAAGTTTCCCAAAGGTAATTTAAAATGCTCAACAAAGGTAAAAGAATCTGTTGAGTAAGATCCGAGCCCAAATTTGGGAGCAGTGATATATTGAGTAGGAGGAGCCCGCTGACGGCATCTCACTCAATAAAAACCGTAACTTACTGTCCCAATTTGGAGGTGACTATACTTGTAGAACAACGAAGGAAAAATCGCAAGTATAGCCCGGGTCCAGACTGATCACCTGAACCACCCTCTCCGTGAACACGAATCTCTTAGTTCACGCTGAAGCCGCGGAGCACCTGAAAGGGACTGAAGGAAGGGGACTTAGTCCTCTCACTGCTGAGGCCAGCCTATTGAATTGTATTGCTGAGCCCATTTCATTGAACCGTACTACTGAGGCCAACCCATTAAATCGTACTACTGAGGAATGAAACCATATTTTGGTATTTGGCTTCTTGGAATTCTAGGATTGTAAGTATAATATGAAAAATAATAGTATTGATTCAAATTTAACTTTTAGTTGTAATTGTAGTTGTTTTTGTAACACTAATTCTTATAGTATTGTTTGGGAAGGAAGTGCATTTGGAGCATTGTTTCTGATATATGTAATTATTGTGTTTTTAATGTTTGTGGTGTTTCTTAAAGCTAAGCAGTGTTATATACGTAGCAAAGAGTTTTAAAATAAAATAGTGTTGTATAAATTAAGTGTGTAATCATTGTGAAATCGTGCAATCAGTTAACTACTCCCCCAGCCAGTGCATCAAAACGAATCAGTAAATTGTGTGGGATTTTCTCTATTCCATAACCCACTAGAGACAGGGATGACGATGTCGAATGGTCACAAACTACTACAAGATCGTTTCAGGCTGGACATAAGGAAGAATTTCTTTACTGTCTGAGCCCCCAAGGTCTGGAACAGCCTGCCATCGGAGGTGGTTCAAGCGCCTTCATTGAACACCTTCAAGACGAAACTGAATGCTTATCTTGCTGGGATCCTATGACCCCAGCTGACTTCCTGCCCTTTGGGCAGGGGGCTGGACTCGATGATCTTCTGAGGTCCCTTCCAGCCCTAATACCTATGAAATCTATTAAATCTATAAGAGCTATGAAAAAAGTGTGTGCTGTCTTTCTGTCTTCTCCTATGAATATCTGATTTTTCTTCTTTATATTGTGTGTGTGTGTGTGTGTGTGTGTGTGTGTGTGTGTGTGTGCGCACGCGCGCAATCTGTGTGCCTCCCTGCACAGTGATGGATCAAGCTGGCAGGGAAAATGCAGCTTTTTTTTTTTCAAAGTTTACCAAAAAAAAATAAAGAGCAAATATAAATTGAAAGAAATGAATTTAATAGTATTAAGAAACACTAAGCTAAACTAAGAGAAGCTAAATCCTACCCAATCCTTTCTAACAACAAAAAGGAGCAAGGAAGTTCAACTACTGAGTAAAGTAACCAAGCTGAGATGCTTGAGTCCCCGTGCCCCACTCTCACTCCCCCTCCCACTCTCCCTCCCTCCCTCCCGCATTCCTCCTCCCTCTTCTAACTTTCACTTTCAGCATTTAAAAAATACAAAGCATCTGGAGCTTTTCTGAAGAGCTTCGGAAGCTCTGAACTGCTTCAGGAAGCTTAAATGAGCCCACACTTTGCTCCGAGCATGCTGCTTCAGATGCTGAAGTGTCCAAAGTGGCCCTGGATCCGAAGCGCGATCTGAAGCCTCACACAGCCCTAATAAACAGCTGATTCTAAGCTATCTACCTTCTTAGCCTGATTTGAGTGTTATCTGTGCTTTACAACTCTCAGGTTTGTAGCTTTCTGAAGTACAGAATCTTTTTCATCTCAGTTTCACATTAAAACATTAAAAGCAGTAAAAGCATTAAAAGCAGCAAAAGCATTAACATTAAATAACAAAAACATTAAAAGCAGTAAATTGAGTGCCTTCAATCTTCAATGAAAACAAGGAAGTTTCTTTTTTTTGCCATGCAACGTGTGCACATATCCTACTAGTTCTTCTTATGGTTGGTTTTCTGCAAAATATTTTTTAAGTAGAAGAAATCTCTCGTTAAGTTGTCTTTTTAATGAAGAAATTATTACTGAGTTTTTTTAAGCTATGTCCTACTCCTCCTTTTGATGGCTGTTAGGCTACTTTATTTCAACCTAGCTATTGGATTTGAGGAGCTTTTAAGCTTGATGAACTAGTTCACAGTCAAGTAGTGTCTGGTTCTGGGCCTCTAGACCCATGATTAGAGAACAGAACATCTATAAAGGAGGGGTCTGTGAAGCTTGGGTAGCTGATTTGATTTGGGGGAGATTCAGCCTGATTCGACAGCCGAATCTCCAAATCCAGTTGGGAGACCCATTAACCCCGGCTAATTCCCCACCCTTGTAGGGGCAAGACAGACAATGCTGGAAGCCCTGGGAGAAGTAGTGAGGGCTGAGGAGAATGATTGGGGAACTGGGGGAATGATTGGGAGCTGGGGAATGATAAGGAGCTAGGGGACTCAAACTGGGAGCGCAGGGGAATGATCAGGTGCTGGGGGAAAGAACAGGGACTTCCCCCATCTCCTAGTTGGATTCCCCAGCTCTAGATTTGATTCCCTAGTTCCCAATTCGATTCCCCAGCTCTTAATTATTCCTCCCAGCCCCCGTGGCTTCTCCCTAAGGCTGCCAGCTCAAGCTGTGGATCATCTGGGTGCTCCCCCTAGCTGCCCCCCGCCCCCACTCTGCCTGGCAGCCCTGGGAGAAGCTGTGGGGGTTGGGGGGAATGATTGGGGATCTGGGGGAATGATTGGCAGCTGGGGTTTCAAACCAGGAGCTAGGAAATCAAACTGAGAGCTGGAGGGAAGCCTTCCTCCAGACCCTGATCATTCCCCCCAGCTCCCCGTTTGATTCCCCAGCTCCCCGTTTGATTCCCCCAGATCCCCAATCATTCTCCCCAGTCCCTAAGGATTCTCTTGGAGCTGCCAGAACTGCCTGCCTCACCCTGGTGGAGGCAAGGCAGCCAGGGGAGCAGCCAGACAAGCCACAGCTTGTTCTGAAGACAAGCCACAGCTGCTTCTGACAGCACTGCCTGCCTGTATAGTTTATGGCTGAATAAGATTTGATGTTGAATATCTTTGGATTTGGATTCAGCCAAATCAAAACAGGACAGTCATTTGAATCACCAGATCAAATCACTGTCCCTCTGAATCACCAAATCTGAATCTGAAGCAAATACTTACCCCTTTGCACAGGCCTACTATCTAGCCACCCCTTCTATGGGACTTCACGTGGGACTCTGCAGTTTGACGTCCTATTTGGAACTCCCCAGAACTTGTGTTGCTCTAATTCCCTGCTGCTTCATGCCCCTCAGAGCACCAACAGAGCTGTGTACATTATAGGTGCATCTAGAGGAGTGAGCATGTGCCTGTTGCAGCATCTGAAAGGAATTTGAGATGCCACAAGAGGCACCCTGGGACTGAAAAAATGTTCCCTGTGCTGCATATTTGTAGTGTAGTGGACTCTGATTTTGGTACCGGTAAATTCCAGTATAAAAAAAAAAAAAGAACATGCTAAAAAAAGTGGTACAGGACATGCTCCTGGAGCATACCCTGAAGCAACCAGAAGCTGGGTCCTCCAATGAGATGCTCCAGTACCTGGCCAGAGAATCTTTATGCCTGCCCCCTTCTCCTACATCTCTAGCATGTGCTGGGGCAAATAGGAACAAGGCAAGGCTGCACCAGACCCCTTCTTTGTCCCCGGTAAGTAGGAATGTGGGGGTGGGGGGAATCTGGAGTTGGGGGTGATTGTGTGGGGAAGGGACTGTGGGTGGCCGTGGAGGGACTACTTGTGAGGAGTGAGTCCTCCACTGACCCACCACATGGCACACAGCCCCACCCTCTGCAGCAGCACTTGTCATTGGGGCACTCAGGGCCCACTACTTGGATTGGATTTGGTGGTGTGGCACATCCGTGGCTGCCTGGGACCTGGCACTGCCTGTGCCACTTCACATGAGCCCAGCTCAGCCTAGGGGCATGCACCTTTGGGCAGGACTGGGCCACTTTTGCTGTCAGCTGGGGCCCCCAGCACTGCGTGCAAGGGCCACACCCCCTTGGACCAGGCTAGGTCCTGCCTCCAAGTGCCCCATGGGCTGTCAGGCTGGGCTGGCTCCATGGAGGCAAGACCCAGGCCAGCTGGAGGCACATGGCTCTTGTATGCAGTGCCAGGGGCCCCGGGTGATGGGCAGAATGGCTTTGTTCTGCCCAAAAGCCCATATCTCTGGGCTGCACTGGGCTGGGCTGGGCTGGACCCACACTATGTGGTACAGGTGGTGCTGGGTCCCAGGTGGCCAGGACTGTGCCATGCCACAGGGGGGGGCTCTTCCACTAGAAGGCACTGAGCTCACCAATGGCTGCAGCTACTGCTGCTGCTAGGAGGAGGGGGGAGCTGAGCTTTGCACTGTGTGGGGTTGTGTGGGGAGATACCCCTCCCTAGCACCCCCCCCCACAAACTCCACATCCACAAACCATCCCCACACCCCCCACTCACATAACTAGCCACAAACCCCACCACCAAACACCCACCCACAAATCCCACACCCATCCCCCTACACCCTTTCCCACCCAATCTCATATCACTCCCACAAATCTTACACCTGTCACAACCAAATTAAGTAGTGCCCATGTCACAAACAAGTAATAACCAGTTAAAACAGTTTTTTCTGCACTAGGTTAACTAAGGGTTAACAATAATGATAGTAACCGCTTTTTTCTGCGCATGTCAAAAAGAAATTTATTGCTGCGCCACTAACAGAGATAAAAACTTTTGCCTTCTTTGCTTTATATAAATCATTATAATTGGTCAAAGAAAACAAGGAGTAACCCTGTGAAAATAACACCCTAGCAAAGACCGCTAGATAATTGGTGATTCTAATTAGATTTATGACGTGGCGAAAAACAATTGGCTATCATACAAACAAAACCCGCTTACATTTTTCACAAAGTCGAAGACAACTCTGCCCACACCTTGGAGTAAATCTGACAAATTGATCAGTTGTCAGCGTCTTCCCGCCGTGACCTCCCTGGCGTACCCTTGCCCCGCATGCCCGATAAGCCGACCGCCGGCCCGTATATATATATCTGCAGAATAACTGAATGACGATCTCTAAGCTGTAACTAACTAAGTATCTCTGACCTCCGTCTTACACCACCTTGACGTGAGTAAACAATCTTGCTTTGCAACCGATAAGTGTCTGCCTAATTAATTCCACACCACGCGTCACAAATACCCGTCTGACGGCCTTCTAAGGCCCCGGACCCTTATCTGCCCAGGTGGGAGTCAGGGAGAGCTGCTGGCCGGCTGCCCTGGGTCCCGACATGGCGTCACGAACAGGATCAAGGGGAAATGTGATGGAGTGGGAATTAATTAAGAACTGCCCCTGGTGTAGTGGGGGGCGCCGCGTAGATAACGCGGATGAATTATGGGCCCACATCGCTTATCACCAAGCGAGCGGAGCGGAGTCAGGGTGCGTCAGCGGCTACTTCTTGCTGAGAGGAGAGGAGGGAGTTGGAAAGGAGTGGGCAAGCTCTGAGTGGGACAAAGAAAAGATGATTAATGTAGTGTCACTCCTACTGTGTGAAAATGCAAACTTAAAAACCCAGTTAGCTACAGTCAGCAAAGCTGCTGCGGAGATGGCAGCATGCCAAAACCCTCCGTTGCCACCAGAAAATGGCACGAGAAAAATATGAGCTGCCCGGAGGACCTGGAAAAGAAGGGCGGAGCCACAGAAGAACAGGCGGGACTCCACCCAGCTACCCCGCCCCAGGAGATGATGTCACTCCCAACGGCCCCACCTCCATCCCACAGGGAGGGGGCAACGAGCAAGAATCCGATCCTCTCATCAGACACAGTAACAACTGCAGCTGCCGCTCATCCTGTAACAATAACCAAGCAAGTAACCAAACCAGAGGATGCAACCACCACCACCACCCTTGACGTCATCAAAGCATGCATGAAGATTTATGGAGAAGAGGATACCATCAACCTTCGCCTTCTCCTCATCCTGCTCGTTACTCAGCCAGCAGAAAATCTTTTAAGTCAACTTCCACGACTGCAAGCCCTTATAAAGTCAGCAACCGCAAACTCAGCCGTTGCCCTAAGCTATCTTACTGCATATCCAGTCGAACATCAAAAGCCAAGACATTCCCAATTCAACTTACGAAAGGAATCAAGACTGCCACCCCAGAGGACACCAGAGGAAAGAGCCATGTTTGGGTTCCTCCTAAACCACTTCACGCTTACCACACAACAGCTACACGTCCTAGGAGATGCGGAACAACGACAACTGGCACATATACTAGGCTACCAATCTCGACCGATCCCGCCAACCGGTCCGGGCCCCGGAGGCACCCACGCCTAACAGCGCACTCCGGATAACACCGCAGCCTGCCCCAACAAACAACTACTTGAAAGGGGCCTCTATGAACTAGCACTTCAAAAGCCCCAACCATGAAAGCCGAAGCTCACCCGTAGACACCACACCATCGTCAACCACATCCGCGAGTGCACAAGGAAGTCATCTGCAAACCCGAGCAGTATCCTGGCTCCTACTCTGTGCTCGTAGAAGGCGATCAAACCTGGTTGCTCATCATAGCTCATCACAACTGGCTAACTCGCCGCCATGCTGTTCACCGAGTATGGCCAACCTTTTCTTTGTTTGTTTGTCTGTTCGTCTGTTTTGTCCCCTTACAGGCCCAGCGAAGACGAAGAAGCAATCTGTGACTGCCTGATCGCGAGAATCACCAAGCACCAACCTGCAACACACCTGGGTTGACGCCACAATGGCTGCCTGCTCATATGTCGCAAGCAGGGTCGTCGCTCTATTCCTGCAGTTACCAACAGATTTCTCAGCGAACAGAGCTGACTTCAAAACCTCCAACTCAGTCCTAAATCTTTTGTCATTGTAGGCCAAAGACACAAGTAACGATTCATTTTATGGTTTTTCTTTCCCTGTTAATGATCTTGTACGTATTTGTTTTGTTTTGTTTTAAAGCCTGTTCGAAACTTTACACAGTGAAGCCAAGTCATAATGTTTTGAGTGGAAAGCTCTGAATTATTAAAAGAGAACAGCATTGATAATCTGAAGGTTTGGGGGATGTCACAGAAAGGTCGAGTGTAGACAAAAGCATTGAATGAGAGAGAGAAAAGAGAGAAAATTTTGCCTTTTTAGTTTGGTTTCTTAATTGGAACACAAGAGAGCACAAGAGACAAATGTGAAGGCTTATTGTTTGTCGTAGGTGGATGGAGAACAGGAAGTGTCAAATCGTTGAGAGAAAAAGCAAGTAGTGATGCATGACAAGGTTGATGCATTTCGACAGTCTTAAGAAAGAAATGAAAAAAATTGCGGAAAACGCCAAACCGACTCTTGGGTATAGGCCAAGGTTGGCTATCAGACCTCTTCCGTTGGTTTGGGTGGGACACGTGATCATGGTTCCTCAACTCATTAATACCCTTCATTATGCTTTTGTTATCAATTGCTATATTTGTGTGTTTTGGTTGTTGAATTTTACAATATCTCAAAACAAAGTTAACCACGCTTTTTGCTTTTGTATACACCCGCTTGCCAAACACTAACAATGATGAACAAAATGGTCTGTACATAAACATGATGTTACTTGCTGTGCCATGGGCAAGGGGGCATGTCACAACCAAATTAAGTAGTGCCCATGTCACAAACAAGTAATAACCAGTTAAAACAGTTTTTTCTGCACTAGGTTAACTAAGGGTTAACAATAATGATAGTAACCGCTTTTTTCTGCGCATGTCAAAAAGAAATTTATTGCTGCGCCACTAACAGAGATAAAAACTTTTGCCTTCTTTGCTTTATATAAATCATTATAATTGGTCAAAGAAAACAAGGAGTAACCCTGTGAAAATAACACCCTAGCAAAGACCGCTAGATAATTGGTGATTCTAATTAGATTTATGACGTGGCGAAAAACAATTGGCTATCATACAAACAAAACCCGCTTACATTTTTCGCAAAGTCGAAGACAACTCTGCCCACACCTTGGAGTAAATCTGACAAATTGATCAGTTGTCAGCGTCTTCCCACCGCGACCTCCCTGGCGTACCCTTGCCCCGCATGCCCGATAAGCCGACCGCCTGCCCATATATATATATCTGCAGAATAACTGAACAGGTGGGATCTCTAAGCTGTAACTAAGTATCTCTGACCTCCGTCTTACACCACCTTGACATGAGTAAACAATCTTGCTTTGCAACCGATAAGCGTCTGCCTAATTAATTCCACTCCACGCGTCACAAGTACCCACCTGACGGCCTTCTAAGGCCCCGGACCCTTATCTGCCCAGGTGGGAGTCAGGGAGAGCTGCTGGCCAGCTGCCCTGGGTCCCAACAACACCCTGCATGCCCAGCCACTAAACAGGATGGGATGGGACCTGCTGGTAGGAGCCATGGCTGCAGGGGCAAATGCCACATTGCATCCCTGCCCCATGCCCACACTGGTGCTGGGACATGCAGTCCCAGCCTGGGGGCTCCTGGTCCCAGGAACCACTTGGGTGTGTAATGGGCTGTGGGAAGGGTGGAGGTGGCAGCAGGGGTGGCTCTGTGTAAGAGAGAAAGAGATGGAGGTTGGAGTGGGGGTGCACTACAGGTAGTAGTGGGTGCCAGAGACAGGCTTAGAGCCCTCCTACCTTCCTAAAGCAGCCTGCGCAGAGGGAGGCCAACCTTGAAGGGAAGGGGCTTGTTCAGTCTAGTCTCTGAGCCCCAGCTGAGGGCTTCCCAGAAATGACATGGGTATCGCTGGTGCCTGAACATAGGCATAGGGAGCAGAACAGCAAGGGCTGCCATTGCGCAGAACCACAAAGCAGTGGGTGGAGCAGCTAAGGTTGAACCCATGTCCTGGTGCTGGGTTGGAGCTGCTGCTGGTCGGGAACTAGTGGGGGCAAGCAGATGCTGTGGGTCAGGAGAGAGAGACACTGTGGGGATGGCTGTGGGTTGGGAGTGAGAGGCAATGGCAGGGGCATGGCACTGGCATATCAGTGCTGTTCAGTGCCCCGCATCCTAGTGAGCAAAGAGGCAGGGGCAGCTCTCATTTTTCTATGATAAAAAATAGAGAAAAGCAAACACCAAAGTGTATAGATACTTAGAATGTGTTTATTATTTATGATGATAAAGGCACTAGTAGGCTTCCAAATTGCTTTAAAATTCTAAATATATCAATAAACCATTGCCCAACTGATCTCTCTCTATATAGTGTTGTTAGAATTTAATCGTGGAAGAACACAGATTTTGAAGAACCCCCGCCCCCAATAAATCCCATTCCATAAACCTCCACTTGCCCCCTTCGCTAACCAGGATGTGGAGATAGCTGCCCCTGCAGCCACAGCTCCTTCCAGCAGGTCCTATCCTACTTGGCAGCTGGGCAAACAGGGTGTGAGATGTGGGAGGGATGTGGGATTTGCAGGAAGTTATGTAAGATGTGGGTGTAGGGTTCTTGCAGAGTGTGAGATTTGTGGGTGGGAATGTGGAGAGATGTGGGGTTTGTGGGGGTGTGTGTAGGGGAGGGGTTGAGGGGAGGCCATTACACACCTTCCCGCTCTCCCCTGCAGGACACAGCCCCTGGCAATGGCAGCAGCAGCCAGCTGGGGCATTGGGTTGTTCATGGCCTGCTGCAGGCACAGCCCTTCAGTGGCATGGCCCTGCCTGAGACCCAGGATCTGCATACAGTGAATGGAGCCGGCCCAGCCCCTGCTGCATGCCTCCAAACAAGACCAGGGTGGCTTCTGCTCCCACCCAGGGCTCTTGGCACTGCACACAGTGTGCACTGTTCACCATGTGCAGCTCCTGGGTCTCAGGTGGCACCACGCCACGGTGGGGCTGCATCTGCATCAGACCATGAGTGCCCTGATGGCCCAGCTGGCTGCTGCTGCCAGCACCAAAGGCGAGCAAGTGTGTGGTTCCCCTCCTTAAATCCCCCACAAATCCCACAGTCCCTGTACACCCACATCCCTGCTTATAGAGGACAGAGCCTGGGATCCAGCTGCTGCTGCCAGCCTTGCCCTGCTTCTATTTCCTCCAGCACACAGGCAGTGTGTTGGAGCAGGAGGGGCACACAGTATGCTCTGTCTGGGTGCTATAGCACCTCCTTGGACTAGAACCCAGCTTCTGGTTGCTTCCAGGAATGCTCCAGGAGCACACCCTACGCCAGTTTTTTCCAGGGTGTTTTCTTTTCAAATCAGGATTTCCTGGTATCAAATTTAGAGTCGACACTGCACCTTTTTTCATTCATGGTGTGCCTTGTGCGACATCTCAAAATGCAGCAGGAATGTGCTCACTCATCTGGACAGTCTATGTTTTTCTGTTTAAATACATCAAGGATACATCTCAGTGCAAATATGAAAGATGTGCACAGGAGTTCTAAAACCACATATCTCTTTATTTGTGAAGTATTCAAGTGTGACAGCTGAAAAGTGTGCCTGTGTGATAAAGGTACTTGCTGAAGGCTCTATGAAGATTATATCAAGTGTTTTTTTGGGGGTTTTTTTATGTATTTGTTTAAATATTAAGCTATATGTTGCTACTAAAAGCCTAATTAACGTTTAAGATGTAGTGAGGCCCTGTATAAAGTAAGGCCTAGTAAATTTAGCAAAGCCTAGAAGTAATAAGGCCCTGTGGCACAATTAAAATTACCTTATCAAAGGAATGCAAGGCTTGTACTGCTAACTGGTCAGTCTAAGGACAGATGAAGTAAAAGGAATCTGAGTGGTCATTTGTTATCAGTATCATTCAGAAGCTATAAATTAGCTGGAATATCTGGAAACTATTCAAAAGGAAGATACAGCTCTGTAAAAAGGATTAGTTAGCTGTTGCCTGGATCAGTGGGCCCGTGGACCTCGAGGAGCCCAAGGACTGCATTCCAGGATCCTTCCCAGTACCCTTCGGACAATGCTGTTCAGGGATGCCTAACTTGGCTGAACTTTGTGGAAAGAGAAGCCTGCTGTGTATTCGGCATCAGAGGGGACTGCTGATAAGTTGCTGACATGAATTGCTTTTGTCTGTCATTGTTTGTTTTCTTAGTACGCATAGTCATGTTTTTGTTAAGTCAATAAATCTTTCTTACCTTTCTACCCCTGAACATACTCTCAATCCCAAACCTTCTGCAGGTGGCAGCTGGGACATAAATTGGTGTCACGAACAGGATTGAGAGGCTCTGGTCCAGAGAGAAAGGTCAGAATAGAGGGAGTTGCATGGACCCCATTAGTGGCTTTCCTTAAGGAGGTGATGGGGATGGAGAATCCTGGGTGGGATAAGGATAGGTTGAGATCTGCCTGGAGTGACCCAGGGACCATACCCAATCATTGGGCTAGGTTTGCTGCTGCTGCCCGGGGTAAACCCAAGAAGAGGTGCCTGTCGTGGCTGCTGGCAACATGCCTGCAGTTAGGTCCTGAAGAAATCACCCAGATCTGAGAAAAGGTCACTCGGCTGAGTAAGGGGTTAGAAGACATGAGAAATTCCAACAGCATGGTGTGTGAGGCGGCGCGGGCAGCTCAGAGCCACTTGGAGACATTAGAAAGGAGGGAGGAGAAAATTATGATCGCGCGTGTAGCTGCTTCCCTCCAGAAGAGACTGCAGTTAGCACAGACTGTGAAGCCATCCTCCCACAAGATCAAACAGTGTCTTTATGGGCAGAGACCGGAAGTTGAGCTCTGGGAAGACGGAGAGGAGGAAACTGTTGATGAGCCTGGTGTTGAACCATCCCCCTATGTCTCTGCCCAGAGGGAGGAACCTAGCCAGGCTTTCCCTGTTGTAGTAACCCATTCAGGGCCGCAAGGAGGGAATCCCCGAACAGAGCTACGTTAATTTACCCAGGTGGAAATAAGAGATATACAGGGACAGCGTAAGTCCAAGCCAGGAGAACCAGTGATAGACTGGCTAGTTTAAATGTATAGTGAAGGAGCTTCTGCAATTTCAGTGAGTAGAGCCGAAGCAGCCCAAATCATTTTGTGCCCCGAGCTCCAGTTAAATCAGTTTGCAGGAGGTGATGAAAATGTTATTTTGTTTTCTGCTGCACTCCAAGCCACTGCAGCCAGTTATGGTAATATGGAAGAAGAGCTTAGCCCTGACCCTCAAGCATGGAACAATTTGGATGAGGCTGTCCATTGCTTGTATCAATTGGCGGTAACTGAAATAATTCATGCAGCAGTTTGGACTCTCACACCAGATGCAGAGGTTGTGTCAGCACCACTGTGGAGGAGGTTTTGCCAACAAGCACCAACAGAGTGCACCTTGGCCTTGTTGGCCTTGGAGCCAGAGGCAGTAGATCACCGAGGAAGAGATGCGATCTGGTGATTAGTGCAGCTTCTACCAATTTTGCAGAAGCCAGGGCTGTCTAAGCCGACAAAAGCTGCTAAGGCCATGGCGGTGGCCTCAGCAAAGACAAACCCTCTGATCCCCCCAAATTGTTGGAAAAAGCTGGAGAAGGCTGGCCCAAGACCCTGCGAGCAAAATTGTAGAAAGACTTGTTATCTGCTGGTTATAAAGTGCAAATTGATGGAGTGCCCACCAATGTTTTATGAGGGCTGTGGGCTAAACACTGCAGCAAAAAAGCAAACTAAAAAGAAGCCCAAAAGCAGAGCCATCAGCACCACCAGAAGAGTCACCGAAGGGATTATCTGCCCTGAGGGCAGAACTGTAGACATTTTCCCAGGCACTTGAGGGGCTGCCAGCCTTGACCCCACCTGATCATGTGGCCTAGGGAGTGTGGCCAGCCCAACCCCCAAAGAAAGAGGCCACAATGGGGGCAGTAGCAAGCTGGGGACCAGTATCTAAAGTTAATATTGTCCCCTTAATTTGGATACCTGTACAGATTCAATTAGGTAAAAGTAAAAAGTCAATTGATATGCTATTAGACTGGTGCCCAGATTTGTATTTTAGATTCCGCAGATTGGAAGGGGGAGAAAGGAACCCCTTATCAAGTAATTGGAGTTGGAGGCACCAGACGACCAGGACATCTAGTCCGAACAACCTTTGCCTAATATCTCTAACAGCCTAATATCTCTAAGGTAACAGCGACCGCAATAATACTTAAAGGGGGACCAAGATTACTGGGACTTAATGTACTAAGAGGACAGTGGTTTGCCTTTGAACAAGAGAATTGGCAATTTGGGTGTGTAGTGCCTCACCGAGAAACAGAAAAAACGGCTATAACAGCTGTAACTCGATGTAGCATGATCCCACTAACCCTGCCTGCCATGAAAGGAGTACACAGACCCCAGTATTGAACTCCCCCCGAGGCCACCCAACCTATCCAGTGTATCATAAGTCAGCAGTTAGAAGACGGGACTATTATCTGAACCCACTCCCCGTATAAAAATCCAGTGTGGCCAGTGAGCAAGCCAAATGGAGGGTGGCAGTTGACTATTGACTTTCAAGCTTTGAATGCTAATACTGACCCCTTAACAGCTGCTGCCCCATCACTACCAGCCTTGACAGAAAGCATCTGATGTTATGGACCTGTATGGATGGGATACAGTGATATCAAAGACATGTTTTTTGCTATTCCCATCCAGGAGAGCCACTGGCCAGTATTTGCTTTTACGTGGATAGGGCAGCAGTATACCTACACCGTGTTGCCCAAGGGGTGGATACACAGCCCCGCCCTGGGTCATGGGGTTTTAGCTACAATAGTTCATGAAGTTCAAAAAAAGTACCCTGATATACGCATGTGGCAGTATATAGATGATGTCATGGTAGGCAGTCAAGACAGAGAGGCTGCTATCAAGGCCTTTGAATCATTGAAAGAGAAAGTGCTTACCTTTCGATTCACACTGTCTGAACAAAAAATCAAAAAGGTCAGGCCCCAGTGTGAATTTCTAGGAATAGAATGGCAGAATGGGGGGGGGGGGGGGGACACAATACCAACTGAGGAGCTGTTTTATATAGTAGAGACCCCGACTTCCACTAATGTGAAACAACTGCAAGCTCAATTTTTGGTGTAAGCATGTTCCTGCGTTTAGCGTATTAGCTCGTCCCTTGTATAACCTATGTAAGAAGAGAACTAAATGGGAATGGGGTCCTGAGAATAAATATGCCTTACAAGTCCTTAAAGAAGCAGTAACTGTTCATTCCTCTCTAGCAGCATGACGTCCAGAAGGAGAGCTTTGACTCCATATAGGTGTCTCGGAAGGAGAACCACACTGGAGCCTGTGGCAGAAGGAGTCCTTGTAAGCAGAAGGACAACCCCTTGGATTCTGGAGCTGAGGCTGGAGGGGGGCAGAAGCAAGATATACTCTCTTAGAACAGATGTTGTGTGCAGCAACAGCAGCCCTGGAAGCCACAGAAGCACTGAGAGGAGAATTACCCACAGTTACCACTACTCTGATACCTATCCTCAGAATGGCTCTGTCAGACCACCAGCTACCACCTGGGGGGATAGCCCAAGACGCCACGGTCCAAAAGTGGATTTATTACATTTTGAGTCAAGTCCAATAAGTAACCCCAAAGGGGTGCCCTGCATTAATTGAAAGAGTCACTGAAAGTACAATTAATGTTTATCCTGATCAAACAAGCTGCAGTGAATCTTCACCCATCAAAGAAGCACCTCCTTTCTTGCCTGAAATGGAGACCTCAGCCTATGTTGAAGTCTGGTTCACAGATGGGTCTGCTCGAGGTCGTGCCTGGAGAGCAGCTGCCTTGAGGATTTGAGCTGGCAAGCAAGTAGTATCACACGGCCTCAGAAAAAATGCGCAGTATGTCGAGCTCTAAGCAGTGCTTGGTGTGGCTGTGTGGGAATTAACAAAAGGTCCACATCCTAGAAGGTCCATCTATATTTATAGTGACTCCTGGATGGTAGTATAAGAATGTACTAAATGACTACCCCTATGGAATAAAGATTATTTTAAAAGACGAGGACAAGACATTTGGAGCCACAAAGAGTGGAAAGCCTTATGGCAGTTAGCCCAGGATAAACTTCGTCTACACATCTGACTTGTGAGTGCAGCACATGGAAATAAGGCAGGAGAAGGCCCAGAGGCAAAGTGGAATAGGTGAGTTGATCAGCTAAGAAGAGAGGAGAGCGCTGAAATCTTGTATGTTGAAGAAAAAGATAAAGTCCATCATTACCCAATTCCTCCTCCCACTGTACACCTGGGGAATGAGCCGCAGAATGGCTACATTGACAACATGGACACCCCAGGCATGATGGAACCACCCACCTGGCCATGTCTTGGGGCATTCATGTAACTAAGAAAGAAGCACAAGAAATAGTCTATGCATGCATCACTTGACATGAGGTAAAAATGCAACTAAAACCCTGCCTGACTGTCCTGTTGTCGTTACATGAAGGAAAGGTAGCATGGCAGGTATGGCAATGTGATTTCATAGGCCCCTTCCCTCGGACTTCCCGAAAGTGACAGTGTGTGTTTGTAGCTGTAAAAGTTGTCATAGGAAAGATGTTTGCCCACGCCTCAGCAAGAGCTAGAGCCCAGGATACTTGTGTAGCACTGGAAACTTTGTTAGCTGTGTATCCACCACCTATAGAAAAAAAGAGCAATAATGGCCCTAACTTCCGCAACCATCTTGTATATGACTGGACTGTAAAACATAGCATGTTATGGACATATTATATCCCATACCAATACACAGTCTAATGGATTGGTAGAGTGAGCCAATGGCATCCTCAAAAGCAATTTGCGGTTAAAGGCTCTTAAAGACTGGGATTTGTACCTGGATGGAGCTTTCAATTGGGCCAATAACTGACCCCATCTGGGAGGTAGCCCTATGCAGCAGGCCTTTGGATTGGGTGGTCCCCATGAGCCGGAAGTAGAGTGACGTAGGGGTGGTGACCCGGGAAACCTCCAGGCAGGAGATTGAGTAGTAGTGAAGCATCCTCAAGGAGATATATGGGAGGGGATACTATTAGCAAAAGGTATACATAATACATGGTGGGTATTTAAGTCAGATTCACCTAACGGGAGCAAGCTTCTTGTTGTCTTGTTCCCACAGATTGGATCTATCTACAAGTGCAGCCATAACCATTTCTAATCAAGCCTGTCATTGAAGACGAGTCCTGCTCTGTCACCAGTCTGAATCAACTGGCATCATGAGGTGGTGGACTGTTATGAATGTACTCTTTTTATTAATACCTTGTTGTGTCTCCTGGGTAGGGCATGTCTACTATCCTTCTTATTACCCAGATATTAATGAACTTGCTCCTGAAGACTTCAAGGAGTGGCCTGACCCTGAAGAGCATCCCTCGGAAACGCGTTCAGATGGCCTTCAAATGGTCCAGCTGCAGTATCCATACTGGAAGAAACCTGCCACCCCGGAGCAAGTGAAGTCCTGGTTTCTGAGTAGAAGAAACAGAATAGTTGACTGGTAAGGTGGTAACTGTCAGTGCACCTGTGGCACCAGTTATTATCTTGGGTTCGTTCCCTACCTGAAGACTGGAATGGCTAACTGTGGGAGGGGAGGTGATTGTTGTAGCTCTGTTCATTTGGGAATTTGTTGTTACATACTTCCTGAGGGGAACCCCAATGAGCAAAATGTCCCTGAGTTTGTGTCCCCAATAGTGCATTCTGCATCTGTTCAGCCTCTTGAGCTACTGCATTTATGGGAGAATTTACTCCCTCCCATTCCTATGGCTGACAACACTCTCCAATGATGGTGTGAGGCCCACCAGGTAGGAGAGCACATTACAGGTTGGAACAAAGTTATTACATGGTTTGTGAATCATACCTACACAGAGGCATGGTGGAATGGTACCTACTTCAATACAACCAGAAGGGGGCTGTATCCGCAAGTCTCCACCACTTATCCTCATCCTTTTATACCAGTGGGGTTCCTAAAGCAAAGCAGTGCTATGATTCTGCCCGGACATTGCCATTTCATTAACCCGATACAGTATCATCCCCATGAGCAACAGTGGGAGCTCTTTCATTCTCTGGGAGGTGAAGCATGGTTACAAGCTCCTAAAGTAGGAAGGATAAATGTAATCTGTGAGAAAATGGGGTGTTCACTACTATCTCTGGCTGTTCCCCCATGGGAGGCCCCAACACCGCCTGTGTATAACTCCAGACCCTGGTGGAGGTCACAGATTAAAATCCCAACCCTCCTAAATGCTTCATTGTTCACTGCCTGAATATTGTTCAGACCAGAACAATGGTATGTCCAAGCTACTTTTTCAAACTGTTCAGCAGGAGCTCGGGTACCCGAAGGGTTACTTAGATGGGAATGGCCAGTCATTTTCCGTTCCATAAGTGCACTTAAGTCCCACAGACAAAGAGATACTCCAGGTTATCTTTGGGACGGACTTAACTCCACTATGAATGTGTGGAACTTGGATAAATCCCAGAAAAACACTGAAGAAGTAGCCAATCTCCAACGGGTAGTAGGGCTGCTCACTATGGGAGGCATGCTCGAAGGAAGAATGTTAGAGCACACTGAAAAATTGCTAACTGATGTAGGATTAGAGACAGTCCGTCTTGCCCAAGTCATGATGGACACTGCTTTTAAAGCAGACAAAAATCAAACTTGGAGTACTGCGTGTGCACAAGTCCAGTTATCATTGAATATTCATTTTTCCCAGATAATAAACAACATTAAAAATAGAGAATGGCCCCATAGCTTAGAGCATCATGGGATACCTGCAACATTTAATGAGAGGTACCCCTATCAAAGTACCTGAATTACTACTTGGGAAGGCTGTGATAAAGGAAAATGTTCATTCCTGGTGCAGGGGGTAAAAGAGGGAAACTGGACCACTGCTTATTTGCTAAACACAGGGCTAGGAGGAGGATGCCTTTGGGACTGGAATCTGCATCACCCCATATGGGAAATAGTTACCCCCAATGACCCTCGGTATGTAGCACTACCCCCTTAGTTCAAATTAGTAGCACCTTGATTGGATTAGGGACCCTATGGAGAGGCTGGCCTCGCAGCCCACCTAACATGACCTGCATAGACGAGTTACCTAATGTATTATATGTAATAATAGGGCAACGTGTTTGTTGGGAAGGACCAGGTCATTTGCTGCATGAAAATAGTACCACCTGGACTTTATGCAATTCGTGTTGCTTAGGAGCTAAAAGTGGAGCCGTTGCTCTACTGCAATTGAGTAACCATACCATTGCCCTAAAATGGCCAGAAATTTCATCTGGGACTATACCTCTCAACTTTATGATATCTAATTCATGGGTGTCAGATGTAGACATGCCACGGTTAGAAAACTGGAATGAAGTGAAAAATAAGCTGCAAAGCCTTGAGGCAAAGGCTTGGCAAGGCACTCATTTGGCTCTCCTTGCTTGAGAGGATGGGTGAATCATCAGTCTAGCTGTCAACATGCCTGAGCCTTGTAAATGGTATGATGTAATCTGTACTATTCATGTGTCACCAAGTGCCACCTCAACTACGTGGCTAACCATCTTTAACATCATAGTATTTTGCATTGCCCTAATGGCAACAGCTAAATGGTGTTTTAATCGTTTTTGTCGTAAATCTGTTCATGCTATGGAAGTTAAATTTATAGATCCCTCCCCATTTCCTGATGTAGCGCACGTGGCTTTAGCATCTCAAGTGTAGCCATCATAGTGCTTCAGCAAGCAAGGGGTGGAGTGTGACAGCTGAAAAGTGTGCCTGTGTAATAAAGGTGCTTGCTGAAGGCTCTATGAAGATTATATCAAGTGTTTTTCTGTATTTGTTTAAATATTAAGCTATATGTTGTTACTAAAAGCCTAATTAAAGATTAAGATGTAGTGAGGCCTTGTATAAAGTAAGGCCTAGTAAATTTAGCAAAGCCTAGAAGTAGTAAGGCCCTGTAGCACAATTAAAATTACCTTATCAAAGGAATGCAAGGCTTGTACTGCTAATTGGTCAGTCTAAGGACAGTTGAAGTAAAAGGAATCTGAGTGGTCATTCATTATCAGTATCATTCAGAAGCTATAATTTAGCTGGAATATCTGGAAACCATTCAGAAGGAAGATACAGCTCTGTAAAAAGGATTAGATAGCTGTTGCCTGGATCAGTGGGCCCATGGACCTCGAGGAGCCCAAGGACTACATTCCAGGGTCCTTCCCAGTACCCTTCGATAGTGCTGTTCAGGGACACCTGACTTTGCTGAACTTTGTGGAAAGAGAAGCTTGCTGTGTATCCGGCATCGGAGGGGACTGCCAATAAGTTGCTGACATGAATTGCTTTTGTCTGTCATTGTTTGTTTTGTTACTACACTTAGTTGTGTTTTTGTTAAGTCAATAAATCTTTCTTACCTTTCTACCCCCAACCATACTCTCGATCCTGAACCCTCTGCAGGCGGCAGCTGGGACATTCACTGGTTACAGAATTCTGGATGAAACATTGGAAATATATGCTGTCCTCCATTTTTCTTCCCTTGCCCTTTCTAGTCCATGCTACTCCTCTGTCCAGGTCCTTAGTCAATATGTGAAGCATGTATGTCCAATCTCCTTTCTTCCTCCTACACTCTTTTCCTGTTATCCACTTACTGTATAGTCAGAGTCAGTTGGTCATCTCTGAGCAGTATCTTTTTCAAGCTGTAGTCTTTCTTTGTCAGGTGACACCTTCCCATTCCCCAAATGGTTTTATGTTTCCCCTTCAATGACTGTTTAGTTATAACCCATCTGAAATGACTGAGATGCAGGCTGTGAAAATTAGTTCCTTTTGCCTGTAACCAACTTATTGTTCTAGGGTGTTTCCATTGGAATAGAAAATCATGCAGGTTATTTTTAACTGTTTGCCCTCTGCTAGGTGTTCCTGCTCAAGATGCACATTGCAATGCCAAATAAAAGCAAAGCACACTCCTACAAGCAAGTGGCTTTCATAAAACATGAAATTGATATAGTCATGGTACAAATCCTTCAGTTTGCAATCAGCATAATCAATTTGCACATGTACCAGTTCACAGGAATTCTGCAATCATTGCACTAAAAGTTGTTCTATTCAAAGCAGTCTTATTGGGGTTCTTGAGGTGTTTGGTTGTGTGCATTTTTTGTAACAACTGATCTTACTAAATGAGATCAGTATCACTTGTGAGACCAATAAAGCTGAGAGCTGCCTTAAACAGAGCTACAGCACAGCTGTTCTAACATATACAGGAATCTGAATGATCTCTGCAAGTTTTAAATGTGGTGGCTATTAGTGGAACACTTCAAATAATTTTCTTCTTTTTTGTTTCCTGTAACAATCCATGCTGCTAACCCTGTATGCCTTTTCCCACTCTTCAGTCTAAAAGTTCAGAAGTGGGAAATGCTTGTATCTTAATCTGTCCGCACAGAAGGATTTTTCAGAGTTCTGCAGCCTCTCTTACAGTTTAATTGGGAGCATCAATGCCCTATAAAAAGAAAATGTCAGATATTTTTCTCAGCCTATTGGTCTGAAAGTTCACAAGTTCAAGAGGTATTGCTCACCATAACTAGCCTATGAAATATATCATAATTAAAAAGAAAAAACCCAAACCTAAATTCCACATGTGGTGAGAAATTCTTTTTAGCTTGTAAACTTTTTCATTCCTTTTCTGATCAAAACCTGGGGAGTTTTTATCTTAAAATCTGCTTGGAAAATAATTAAAGCGATTCAATGATGAAACAATTGAAGAGGTGCAAAAAGACCTATTTGTGGCCTATTATGACGTACAAACTTCCCTCATACTGTTGGTCAAACTTTGGTAAGTATTGTATATTTACAGAAGATAATTTTGCAAGGCTAGATCCCAGTTATAACTCAGGTTCCAAATATGAATTTAACCTCAGAGGGGACATTTTAGATTCAAAACAAAGTTAAAATTATAAAACTGTCTGTATCTCTAATGAGCCAAATGGAAATGTTTGGAAATATGAGTCCAGAACAGAATGTGGTAGCTTGGTTCTGTATCTAAATGTAGACCTTACATAACTATTGGTTTTATTATATGGACATTAAAGGAAGTGGTAGTGTATATATACATATCATTTAATATACATCCATTTATTTAAGCAAACATCCACAATTATGTCTTCATGAAAGAACTGCTCTCCAACAGACTGTCAACACCTAGCTGTAGATATTTCAACTCAGATTTCTAAGTGCCACTATTCATTTCTCTCTGCCATGTAACAGTTAGGAGCTAATTGCTTTATATATATTTTTTAAAGACTAAAATGAGATTTTAACATGAATAATCAAAGTGTAAAAATAGTTAGTTAACAACTGGCATTAATGAAAACATATGGTATTGACTGGAGAAATGTTTGTGAATGCAGTGTTTCTTAGCAAGGGAAATAAAAGGCTACATAACGTGCAGGGCTTATTTTTTGTTACTTTTCACTACAGAACTGTGGAGTGTATACATACGGGAAATTACACTGGCTATTTTAAATGTAAATTCTAGCAGGAGCACAGATCCATAGAGGTCAACATGAGAGCTATCCATGACCTACTCAGATGTATCAAACATGTACAACAGAAACATTTCTCATTTTTTTAACAAAATAATAAGCAATCTCTTACTTCTATAGTTTTCCTGGGGAAATAATGGTATGCAATATTGCCTTCATCTCCTGCATTCTGTAATGACCTTGTGGTACTTATATGCTACAGTATTCAAATGAGACCTTATTTCAAATGAGACCTTATTTGTTTCAAAACCCACCAGCAGAGATTTAAGACTGTCAGTGAACTAAAATAGAAATACTTTTGGAATGGTGATGTAAATTAAACTATCTTTACCATCCTGGTAGCCAAGCTTGTGCTGGATTTTGGGAGAAAAAATAAGGAGGTCATGGCATATTAACACAAACATGCTGTGGACTGTTGTTCTCATGGAGTTGGGGGCCTGACTTCAATATAACACATATGTATTATGTAAAAACTGTAATTGCAGAACAGAGAAAACCTTGCAGAACCATAACCTGCATGATATATATCACATGAGGATACTACAAACCCTTATTTGTTTACAGTAATATCTACATTCATGGTTAAGTAAAATGATCAATATCTCAAGATATCTCAAGATATCCTGATTTTGGTTTCATGAGCTATAGGAGGAAGAAAGGCTCAGAGTCAGATAGTATGATTAAAAGATATATGGGACTAGGCCTCCCTCTGTGTCCCCCATACCCTTTTGAAATTAAATTTGGGGAACTTTATTCCCCCTTGAGAATCACTTCTAATATTGGAAGTCACCTAACGTAGCCTGCAGGTTTGGCTCAATCATTATAGAAATAGGAATAATTTTGAAACTACTATCTGGATTGGGTTTAGGTTTGTATTCAGGACACTGCCAACTTTCTCATTTTTTTTTTTTTTTTTTTTTTTGCCCTCTGAACGTGCTCTCTATCCTTCCCTCCTTTCCACTCCAAAAAAAAAAAAAAAAAAAATAGTTTGGAGGTATTCAGAAAGCAAGGATTTTCCTGCTGCGTACCATATGAGGTACATTTTTTCTCTAATACATTTCAAGTGGTCTTCAAGAATACAGTGGTACTAATTTTTGGTGAGTAGTGGTATTAGATCAGCACCAACACCTGATTCAAAGGTATTGTTTGAATGTAGTATCATTTGACCTTTCAAGTGCGGTTGGAACTTCCATTAATCAACCACTTTACAGAGAATATGCCTCACAAGCAGGACAGGAAGTGAAAGATCTTTGCTTTATAGAAAAAGCTAACCCTCCCTAATGTCCTTTTAAATTGTCTGCCACCCTTTATATGGGATTTTCATTTGATCTTTGGTAACCGAATTTTGTGCCTACTAACATTAAAGTTGTTTTTAAAGTTCAGATTTCTCCATCCTATATGGAGGTTAAACAACAACAGATACTAGACATTTCAAGTATATTTCATAAGACACCCAATGTACAGAAGAGATTACTTGGAGACAAAATTAAACCAAACATTTCTTTAAGTAAATTTGGGGGATAGATAAAAGTGAGATGGAGATCTTAAGAAAATGTTCTTTGAATTGTTCACTTATAGTTCTTCTCCTTTCTTTGAATTCAATGGGACTTGGCAGTATCCCTTAGCTTTGATAATTCTTAATCTGTTTTGTTTATTAGTTGTAAATCAAACAGGATTTGCCACCTTCAAGCAAACTATTTGTTACTGTCAGTGAATTTTCTAGATTACCTGTGATAACCAGACAAGACACACGTATTGATGTTGTCAATAATTAACTTCTGTTTCAGCTTCCAACAGTAAGGGAATAAAGAATTCTCTACAGGAAGTAGATAAAAGTCCTATATCAATGTGCCCACCTCTGTTCTACCAGGCGTTCTCGTGCGGCCTTAGCCCGGATTATCAATCTTGTTTGTCCCAGGCTCATGAGTGAACGTCAAAGGCTACTCCGGCTGACATCCGGGGATCCCCTTAACTCGTCTGCCACAATTTCGAATGGAACCTCAGTGGAGGTGTTCCCGTCGAGGCAGCCTCCAGGGTTGTCACGCCTCTCAGTGGGCACTCACAGGGCTCCGATCTCCCCTACACCCTGGCCACTCACCACCTTGGGTTGCAGGTCTTCTGGCCCTTTGGTGTCCCTGGTCCAACTCGGATTCTTCCCCAGACTCCCACAGTCCTCCAGCCACGAGTTCCAGTGTCTCTGAGTCATGGCTCGAGTGTAAAGGCTTTGAGGCCCTTGGACCTAGATCCAACTAGCCTGTATCCCTAGCGTCCTACTTCAATCACCCTGTGATGTCGTGTGTGACCCCCACCACCGTGACGGCCGAAGCGATGTAGCCAGTGGACCTGGAGGCCACAAAGCGACAAGGAGTGCCCTAAACCTATGGTCCTGGTGTTTTCCCTGTGCCTAGGTGCCCCAGCCCCTGTTGCTTGCCCTTCTTGGGTATGGCGTCCAGGCTGATAGTTCTTGGTATGTTGTGGGCCCGTCTGCCACTCAATCAGCCCAGCTTGGGGTCTTCTGCTGCACCCCCGCGGTTATCCCCGTTGGGGTTCCCGTCACCCGGCCCTTGCTACCTCCTCTCTGGGGCTTCCCTGCCGGCTTGCCAGTTGGTGCCTCTGCCGGTTCTGTGAGTGACTTCACTGCCTCTGCCATCGTTGGCCTCGCTACCGGTGTTGCTGCCAGCTCTGCTGGCTCCTCTGCTTGTGTTGCTGCCAGCTCCGTGGCCGGTGCTTCTGCAGGTTCTCCTGCTGGCACCTCCACTGGCTCTGCTGTTGGCTTCTCTGCCGACCTTACTGTTAGCTCTGCTGCTGGCGTCCCTGCCGGCTCCGCTGCTGGTTTCTCTGTCGGTGCCTCCACAGGCTCTGTCCCCGCCGTCCTGGGCTGCCTGACACGATGGCTGCGCTTCCCAGGGTGTGGGCTTCCACACCGAACCTCCGCTCACCAGGCACCCACCTGTGCCTCCAGGGCTGCCTTTTGTTTCCACTGGGTGGTGTCTCCTGCTGATGTCACCCAGCCCCAACTGAATATGAACGCGGCTAATCAGCTGCGTGGATGGTTTCTTACTCCCTTCGGCCCCTGCAGAGGGTAAGTTGGGGCTGCCTTCTATTTTGGGTTGGAGTTCTCCTGCAACCCCGGCACCCTTGGGACACAACCCTCCCCAAGATACCTTGGGGTGCCCTGTTATCCCTTCCCCAGGTCGTACCTGGTGGGCTGGTGAGCACCTTGGCTTGACTTCCTAGGTCCTCGGCTTGGTCTTCGCCTTTGCACCTAGACAGAAAATCCGCCACCATATTATTTTTTCCAGGTCGGTGTATTATCTGGAATTTGTATGGCTGGAGCGCTAATGCCCATTGGGTAATCCTGGCATTGTCAGCCCTGGCTGTGCTTAGTCATCTCAGGGGGGCATGGTCTGTCTCCGGCTTAAATTCTCAACCCATCAGGTAGTATCTGAAGTGGTCCACTGCCCACCAATTGCCAGGCACTCACGTTCTATCGTTGAATACCTCCTCTCTGCCGGTAACAGCTTGCGACTGGCGTACGCTACGGGCCTCTCGGCATCCCCTTCCTTCTGGGTGAGGACGGCTCCCACTGCCGTCTCTGAGGTGTCAGTCTGTAAGATAAAGGGTTTCTTGAAGTCTGGGGTGTGTATTATAACATTTTCACATAGTACCCGTTTCAGTCTCTCAAAACTTTGTGCCATTTCTTCCGTCCATCTAACCACCCCGGTTTTTTGCCCTTTAAGCACCTCTGTCATGGGTGTTGCCAACTCTGAGAAGTGGGGCACAAATCTCTGATAATAATTGGTCAATCCTAAGAATGACCGGAGCTGGCAGCAATTCTGGGGGGCCGTAAAATTTTGGATGATCTCTACCTTGTCTGCCAAGGGTCTGATTGTGCCCCTACCGACCAAAAACCCTAAATACTTCGTCTCCTTTTGTGCCAGGGCACACTTCTGGGGATTTTCTGTGAGTCCCGCGTGCTTCAGTTCTGAAAGGATGGCCCTTAGGGCTCTCTTATGCTCTGCCCAGGTTTGGGAATATATGACAATGTTGTCTATATAGGCAGTGGCATATTCAGCATGGGGCACTAAGATCCGGTCCATCAAGCGCTGGAATGTTGCAGCAGTGCCATGTAGCCCGAAGGGCATTCTGACGAACTCAAAGAGCCCCCATGGGGCACTGAATGCTGTCTTTTGTTGGTCTTCCTTGGCCGCAGGGATCTGCCAATACCCCTTTGCAAGGTCTAGGGTTGATATATACTGCGCATCCCCTATTCTCTCTATTAATTTTGCTACTTGGGGCATGGGGAATGCATTGAAGACCGCAAGGGCATTCAACCATCTATAATCTATACAAAGCCTTAAAGACCAGTCTGGCTTATGCACTGGAACCAAGGGACTCCTCCAGGGGTTTCTCGATGGTTGAATAACTCCTTGCTTCAACATCAAGTTAACTTCTTCTCACACCACCTTTAGGAGGTGGTGGGGAATAGGCCTCCACCTTTCTCTTACTATTGCCCCCGGTGGGGTCTTTATAGCGTGGACCGTGTTCCGAACCCAGTCGGGTTCCTTGCGGAATACCTCCCAGAACTCTTTTATCAGGTCTCGTGTTTCTTGCTTCTGAAAAGCAAACAACTGCCCGATCCTGACTAAGGCTCTTTCTTTAGAGGGTGCAGCCCCCCTTCTTGACCCCTGGGGCCCCAGGTCCTCATTATTGGCCTCCAAAAAGGTGACCCACCCTTCTGGTTCTTGCCATTCTTGGAGTAGGTTTCCATAGAAAATTTGTTTTTCCCAAAGATGGCCGGGTCTATGCACTTCATAGTCCACAGGCCCAACCCGCCGGAGTATCTTAAATGGCCCCTGCCACTGGGTCAGGAATTTACTTGTAGAAGTGGGGAGATGTACCAGCACCTTCTGACCTGGTTCGAACACCCGCCTCTTGATGTGACCATCATACCTCTCCTTCTGGCGGGCCTGTGCATCCCTCATATTCTCATGGGTGAGGTCCTGGGCCACCCTTATCCTCTGCTGGAACTCCCACTGCTATGTTGTCAGCTCTTGTGCGGGCCCTCCATCTCTCTCCCATTCTTCCCTCAGGACTTGCAGCAGGCTCCTTAGGTGGTGTCCTAAAACCAGCTCAAATGGGGAGAACTTTGTAGAGTCTTGAGGGGTGTCCCTGAGGGTAAATAATACCAAGGGCAGGAGGAGATCCCACTTCCGGGGGTCCCCATTAATGCAACATCTCAATATTCGCTTTATCGTGCCATTGAGCCGTTCAACCAATCCATTGGTCTGGGGGTGGTAGACCGAGGTGCGAAGATGTTTTATCTGCAGCATCCGGCACACTGTCCTCAGGACTCTGGACATAAAATTCCTTCTTTGGTTGGTTAGTATCTCTTGTGGGACCCCCATCCTGGCTATCCATTTTATCAACTCCACAACACGTGGGGCGGTCACAGTTTGCAAAGAAATGGCTTCTGGGTACTGGGTTGCATAATCTACTATGACCAATATATATTGGTGGCCAGAGCTGCTGCAGGGAAGTGGCCCCATGACATCTAGGGCTATCCACGAGAAAGGGGTGTCTATAATGGGCATGGGTTGAAGGGGAGCCCTGGCAGGATGTTCGGTCCTCATCTTTTGACATTCAGAGCATGCCGCACTTTGACGAGCTACCTCCTCGCCCATCCTGGGCCAAAAGAACCACTGGTTCACTCTTGCGAAGGTCTTGTCCCGTACCAAATGCCCTCCTATGGGGATTGCATGTGCCAATCGCCAAATAATCTGACGGAATTGGGCCGGCACCACCAGTTGCGCCTCCTCAGTACCCTCCCACTGAGGCCCTTGTACACAGTAAAGGAGGTGTTTCCTTACCTTGAAGCGGGGAAATCCCTAAGGTGGCAACACAGGGACACCTCCAGCATCCTGGGCTTGTTCTTGAAGTGTCCCGAGCTCTTGATCTTCCTCTTGTGCTTCCCGAAATTGCAGGCTACTGGTGAAATCACTGAGGTCCAACTGTTCAGCCTCATCCACCGACTCCCTGTCTTCTTCCATTTCACCCAGCCATCCCTCGCAGTTCCAGATCTCCTTGCGCACCCGTTCCGCGTCCCTTACCTTATCTAGGACATTGTACACTGGTGTCCAGTCTCAACCCAGTAGCATTTCGCAAGCTGATTGGGATACCACCCCCACCAGGAGTTCTCCCTGGTGCTCCATCACGCAGAGGCGTATCCATTGCCGCTCTATTCGCTTGGTTTCCCCATGGAGGCAAGCTACCTTCTGCCCACCTTGTGGTAGTACCACATCAGATATTACCATAGACTGGGCACATCCTGAGTCCAGGGTAGCTTGCACAGGGTGCCCATCCACCCAAGCCTTGATGACGGGGCGACTCCAGACTGCAGTTTCCTTGCCAACTGCATAACTACAATCCATCGGTTCACTGGATTCAGGGCCCCTCCGCTGGTCTGCCGGAGCCTTTGACCTGTCGGCAGCGATCCATCATTCGGTGGACTGGCTGGGGAACTCCCGGGAGAAGTGTCCATTCTGTCCACATGGAAAACATACAGTGTCCTTGGTAGCCCCCTAGTTGGGTGGACACCGTCGCTTGGATTCCTTCAGGGCCACCGCAACGGATCCTGGGTTCCTTCTTTCCCTGGGATAGCTTGCTTTCAAGGCAGTAAAAGCCTCAGCCAACTTCAGGGCTTCTTCACAGAACCGGGGGGAGTGTTGGCGCACCCAATGTTGCATCCTCTCCTCCAAATCATTTTGAAATTGTTCAAGGATGATTTGGTCTGCCAAGGCTTCTCTTTCTGGTCCCACTGGGCTTACCCACTTATCCAGGAGGTCTAGCAGTAGCTGTAGTAGCACTCGGGGTCGCCTCTCATCGGGCCCCTTTTTGTTGCGGAACAAGTGGCGATAATGTTATGGGTTGATTTCCAACCTATATAGTATGGCCTCTTTCACGTGCTCATAGTCCCTGGCATTGTCCCTTGAGAGGGTATGGTAGGCAGCCTGGGCCTTGCCCACAACCTGCGCTCCCAACTGGCTGGCCCAGTACCCCTTATGGAGTCTGGTCATGAGGGCATGGCATTCAAAGGCCTCTATATAGGCCTCCGGGTCATCATCCCTGGACATCTTAGGCATCTTGAAGGATACCAGGCTGTGCCAGAGCCAGTCTTGCTGACTGTCTCGCATTTCCTGCTGTGAACCCAGGATCTGGGTAAGAACTTCCAGGTTCTGCCCAAGAATATCTGCAGGGGCCATGGCCGAGAGCTGCATACTGGCATAGGCCACCAGATCAGGATTTTCCATGTTCCTGGCAAATGCACCATGTTTTGCCCGCCTCTGCTCTACCAGGCATTCTCATGTGGCCTTAGCCCAGACGTCCAGGGATCCCCTTAACTCACCTGACACGACTTCAAATGGAACCTCAATGGAGGGGTTCCCGTCGAGGCAGCCTCCAGGGTTGTCACACCTCTCAGCGGGCACTCACAGGGCTCTGATCTCCCCTACACCCTGGCCACTCGCCACCTTGGGTTGCAGGTCTTCTGGCCCTTTGGTGTCCCTGGTCCAACTCGGCTTCTTCCCTAGACTCTCGCAGTCCTCCAGCCATGAGTTCCAGTGTCTCTGGGTCATGGCTCGAGTGTAAAGGCTTTGAGGCCCTTGGACCTAGATCCAACTAGCCAGTATCCCTAGTGCCGTACTCCAATCACCCTGTGATGTTGTGTGTGACCCCCACCACCGTGACGACCGAAGCGATGCAGCCAGTGGACCTGGAGGCCACAAAGGGACAAGGAGTACCCTAAACCTATGGTCCTGGTGTTTTCCCTGTACCTAGGTGCCCCAGCCCCTGTTGCTTGCCCTTCTTGGGTATGGCGTCCAGGCCGATTGTTCTTGGTATGTTGTGGGCCCATTTGCCACTCAATCAACCCAGCTTGGGGTCTTCTGCTGCACCCTGTGGCTATCCCCGCTGGGGTTCCTGTCGCCTGGCCCTTGCTACCTCCTCTCTGGGGCTTCCCTGCCAGCTTGCCAGTTGGTGCCTCCACCGGGTCTGCAAGCAACTTCACCGTCTTTGCCTTCATTGGCTTCACTGCCGGAGTTGCTGCCGGCTCTGCTGGCTCCTCTGCTTGTGTTGCTGCTGGCTCCGTGGCCGGTGCCTCTGCTGGTTCTTGTCTCAGATGGCCGGAGCTGACTTGAGCTGATCTACAAATTGCTCGGCCATTGGGCGGGCTGGTGAATGGACAGGCAGACAAAACGTATTGGTTGCAAAAAGGCTTTACTTACGCCGCTAGTAGCCGTGACGCAGGTGGTC
This sequence comes from Alligator mississippiensis, assembly GCF_030867095.1. NCBI lineage: Eukaryota > Metazoa > Chordata > Crocodylia > Alligatoridae > Alligator > Alligator mississippiensis. The sequence goes on from NC_081829.1 coordinate 37,598,233, forward strand.
CAATTGCTTAAATAATTACATGAGTTGCTCCAGCTGGCAAAACCCAGGCCAGCGAATCCGTAAATGAACCAGGCATGCAGGAAAAGGGGTACATCGAGGGATAGCGTTCGGCTATGGGGAGAAAAATCGATAGTTGATCAGGCTATCGATTCGCTCTGCCACGAGTCAGGAATTCTCTTAAGTCACTCTGCAATATGCTCAAAGTTCTCCAACTTGGGTGGAAGTCGCACAGAATTTTATACAGCTAACAAGCCAATCGCTGGCCACCACGTAGGAATAATTTAGAATCAGCCAATGATAGGACACAAATTTGCATACAAATGGCGGGAACTCTCTTGCACCAGAGTTTTCTATTGCAACAGAAAACTTTTGCTGTGCACAGAGACTCTCATGTGGCAGGAAAATTCCATCGTGCCGAGGCACTTAAAATCATTGGGTTATGACATGCCCCCTTGCCGATGGCACAGCTGGAATTTTAAACACATGAACATGCCTCAAGTAAAGTTCATCTAAGGACTCATTGGTTTTGCAACGCTTAAGTAACAAATATATATATATATATTAACAAATAACTTTATAGACTGGTCTCTAACAAACTATAAAATATAACAACTTGAACGTATGACAATAATTATTAATCATCAGCTGACTGGGAAACATCTACTTGAAACTCTTCCTCTATGTCAGTCGACGGAGTGTGGTCCTCAATGACATAGTTGCCACGGAACGTTCGCCTTCTTTTGTAACAGATAACCCTAACTAAAATGCTTACAAATATTAGAAAGAAAGCTCCACCCATTACACTACTGATAATGGTACCCCAATTGCCTTCCTGCATTGCTGTTAAGGTTAAGGCTGATGCCAAACTTGTAATGTTATTAGTTAAAGGATACCGTGGAACCGTGGATGATTGTGTAGTAATAATAGAAGGATATAATATACGGATAGTTTGTTGATCACTTCTTTGACCAATGGAATTTGTTACCCTACAAATACAGGTTCCAATGTATTCGTAGGCTAATGGGCCACTGAAATATAGCATATCACTCACGGATACTAAACCCGCAGACCACTGTTCATCTAGCCTGGTCCAGGTGACTTTTGTAGGTGGTGGATTGGAATTAACTTTGCACTTAAGCTGAACAATTTTTCCGCCGAAAACCCAATTTCCGTCATAACCAGTTATTGATACTTCAGGGGCATATTGGATGTCTAGTATGTGAGAGTATCTTATTTCTTTGTTTAAAGCTGGGTGTTTCACAATACAAGTTATACGCCTTCCCCTCGCAAATTTAGTGAGAATGATCTTATATCGGCTTATAACTGTTACTGTTCTATTTGGAAAGGAAATTGAATTATATTCCATTTTACCAAAGTCTCCTTTCCAACTTATATTTGCAGCGGGTTTCCCAGTGGCTGCTGTACAAATGGCTGCCACTGCCCACTTTCCATCATCTATTAGAGAATTTGGCCCCTTGGTAAAACTTACAGTGGGCTCAACAAGAACAGTTACAATTGTTAACGATTGTGTATTTCCCAATGGGAATGTAGTTACTTTGCATATATACTTTCCTTCATCATAGAAACTCACATTATGCAGACTAATCGTTGCATCAATGGGTGAAGAACTTCTAGACAACACCCTCCCGTGGTATTTTCTTTGAACAGAGACCCCATATTCGGGATGATGCACAACAATAGTTTGTGCACTTTTATCATATATCTTTTCCCATGAAACTTGTATTATGGTTTCATTCATGTCAATCATACATTTTAATGTGACATTCTTCCCCCAAACTGCTGTTACGTACGGATCAACAACAGGTCTAACTAATACACTGCAGCAGAAATGAGAGAGGAGCAGTGCCAGAGCGAGTTTTGGCCCGGCGGACATTTGCTGCCTCGGTGTCCCCTCCATAGCCGTCACTACGTTGACTCGAAGGAACAGCAGTTGGGTGCTCGACAGATCTCACAATCGAGTGGCTGTAGATTACTGCTTTGTTGAGGTCAGGGCTGAAAAGAAAGAAAACAACAACAAAACAAAACAAAAGAGAATCGTAATTGAATTTACTATAAAGATACTAGGTGAACGTCGGAACAATGAGTCATCCAGTTGTGATGAACGATAATAGTGGGACGATCGGGCTTTTCCTCTAATAGGACAAATAGGTATTAGGGTACTGTCCTGATTGTAGTACTGTTCCTTTGTGAACTTGTGAATGAGATTGGCGGGGGTGCGGTATTGAGACCCACACTAACTCATCTGGTTGGAATTTAGGTTCCCAAGGTAGAGGTCTTTTGACATTAGCTTCATCCCATAACGTTTTTGCGGTGTTCAGTGAGATGAGAATATCATGATTGAATTTAGTCCAGTTTTTAAACGTCCCTCCCCCTCTGAGATGAAGTTGTTCTTTGTATAGGCCTATATGTCTTTCTACAACGCCATTGGACTGCAGGTGGTACGGCAGATGGAGATGCCATGCTACATTGTGAAGATGAGCAAATTTGTCTAGAGTGTTAGAGTTAAAAGGGGGTCCCCCATCAGACTGAATCTCATAAGGAGGTTGCCAGGTGGCAAATACAGTAGTCAAAGCAGAAACAACAGCAGTGGCATTGCTTTTTCATAAGGGAATGACTTGTAACTGTCTTGTTCCCAAGTCACCAACGACTAATCCTTTATTTGGTGGCTTAGACCCTGGGAGGGGTCCTACCAGATCTACCTGCCAGACTTTTCCTGCCTGGAACTGCGAAGAGTTGAAAGCTCCGAGCTGATGTTTGGTTCGATGACACTTTTCCTTAGCACGTATCTCACAGGCCTGAGCTACCTTTTCCCAATTGCGCCGAACTCCATACGAGGCCGGCTCCATAATGGTTTGGCGCCAACATTGATGGCAAGCTCATGGTCCTGGGTGACCCCAATTTTCATGAAGTCACGCAAGGAACGGACTTACTTCAGTACCAGAGTTAGTGGTAATGGGTAATACTATGTTGGTCCGAAGTGGGTCTTCTAAGAGTTTATCGATGACCTCATGCACTGGGTCAGTGTCCAGACAGTGTGACTTAGTGTGCCTAACCAACAGGAGCCGTGCAAATTTAGTTAACGTTTTCCAGATGTCTTGCCAATCATCCAAATTTTCGGTGGGAAGGGCTGTACCAGTAAGAATCTTGTAAATGTACTGCGAGTCGATTGCGATAATTGGAACTGGGAGCGTATCGTCATGATGTGTCAGACAATGCTCCAGTACCTTGAGGAATCCTAACAATTCACATTTTTGGGCCGAGTTGTCATCCGGGTAGGCTTGAAATATTTCCTTATCGTGACAAGCCTTGCAATAGTACCCATAGCCTCCGCCATGTCAGGAGGTTCCATCTGAAGCCATCCATGCTGGGGCAGAGGTTCCATACAGTGTAGGGACCTTTTCCTCATCTCCTGGGCTAGGATTGGGCGTCGTATCTTCAAACTTCCAGCAGTGCCAGTTGTAATGGTGGGTAAGCACCAATATATTCCACGTTTTAGGCTCCCCCTGAAAATGCGGGTCGACTTTTTCCGCATCCAGCAAGGGTAACAATGTAGCACCGGGAGCACATAGTGTCCCATGCCCCCTTGCTAATGGCTCCACTAGCTGTCCAGCTAGGAGGATTTTCCCTATAGCTTCATACCGATGTTGTGCCGCTTGAAGCGTCTTATGGGCAGTGTATACTAGCTCATTGCGAGGGTTGTGCACAACAGCCCACACGTGGTTTGTGGTGAACCCAAGGGTTACGATTAATGGCTCACCAAGATCAATTGCATGGAGCTGTGTGTTTTTAACCGTGGCTAACAGGCGAAGTAGGTTCCGCTGATCTCCTTTCGTCCAAGCTGTGGATTTTTGGGATTTGTCACGGATCTGTCGCTGTAATTTAGTAAGGAGCGCCAAATGACTGGGTTCAACATAATGCCGGCACCAGTTTAAGTGACCTAAAAGCTGTTGAAAGTGTCTCTTAGTAACAGGGAGGAATGTCTTTAATGGATCAATGTTAGGACCATCATGTGAGATTTCTTGGCGGATGGAACCAATATATCGGGTGCTGAGGAACGTGATGTCATCTACAGGATGTAAGCATGACTTTTCCTCATTGATCATCCATCCTTCACTCTGAAGGTGAGCGACTAGTTGGTTAACTATATTAATAACGACGGAGCTATCACGACCCATGATAGCAATGTCATCGACATAACTCCAGATTCTTAATTCCTCCTCTGGGGGAAGAGAATGTGAGGCATGAAAATTCTTCAGGGTATTGTTCATGGCACCAGTAGCCAGCGATGGAGCGCTGCGATACCCCTGCGGGCAAACCGTCCATCTGTACATAGTGCCATCAATTCACATATTTAGTACTCCTTCAGGGTCAGTTATCAGAATTGAAAAGAACATGTTTTTTAAATCCAGTGTGACCCCAACCCACTTACTTTGCTGGAATTGAGCCATCTCGAACACGCATTGTGCTAAAGTAGAAGGATTAGGTTGTTGAAGTACTTGACATCTTTTGTTGGCCTCTCTATAATCGACGACTAGCCGGGCTTCGTTGGGTTTTCCAGGTTTCACAACTCCCCATCCTGGTGACAGGTAGGTGCTAGCAGTTACGGTTTTAATACATCCTCGTTGCTCAAGTCACCGCAGGAGGTCAGTAAGGGACTTTTTTAGGGGACCCTTGGTTGGGATTGGTTGATACCGCCAGGTGGAGATGTTACGAAGCATTGGTCGATGCCAATCCTGCTCTGCGATAATAATGGGTAACGCTTGTAGCACTTGTTCTTTAAGGTCAAGCGCTTTAATCCCCAGGATTCCTAGAATGTTGATGCCCCCTAGCACAGCCTCTAGAGCGTATTGATGACCTTGGACTAAGAATTTGACTTTTGTTGTGACTGCAATAGCGTTAAGTCCTTGTACCTTAATCGTTTTGGTGGTTTTCTGGTGGGGTATCGTTGAGTTAATTACATTAACTTGAGCTCCAGTATCGAGGAGGAAGAGTACTCGTTGTTGGTCATCTGGATCAGCAGGGTCATAGACAGTAAGTTCGGCGTAAGGACGAGGGTCAGTGGGGTCAGGTTTGAGTTGCAGAAGGCCGCCGGCAGAGCCGACGGCCATTACTCGTTTTTTGGTTGGTCCTTGAACTTGTATCTTAATGCTTCGGCCAGACGGTGTTGGCTCTTATCCCCCAAAATACGCAGTTGAGGTTTCGTGAGTCCAGAATGACTGAGAAGGAACCCGAACATGTTCTTTTCCTCTAATGTTCTTTGAAGTGACCACCATAGCTCTCGCTGGGGGTTAAATTCTTGGCATCTCAGTCTCGGTGCTTCAACTGGGTACGCCGAAGATCGGTCTTTTACATCATTAGAAGTTCCTTCACTTTGTTTCATGAGCGCCTGCAGTCGTGGGAGATGGCCCAAGATATTTCCTACTGGCTGACCCACCATCGGGTTTAGAAAGAGTCGGAGCGTAACAGCATTTGTCCCTTCATATACCTCTACACAGGCATCTATAGCTTCCAGAGGCGCTGGAATTGCTCCGGGGTCTGATAGGTGGCGATGAGCCCATCTCTCCTTGCGTTGGGTTGCCGTTAGCCCCATTGGATTTGCTCTTGGGCTCCATGAAAGATATGACACTCCAATTATGGCCAAGACGAGTTGTTCCGCAGTGGCCTTCTGCGGGCGACCCTCATGCCAGGCGTGGAATTTGTGGGTTACCTGTCCCACTACAAGCGCTGGGAGTGGGATGGGCCAGCGTGTACTGTCCATGACCACGTTCAGATCAGTAGCACGCCCTCCACTCCTCACTGCTTGTCGGGTCAGGGCACTTGCTTCTTCCTTGTCTAAGATGTCAGATCCGAATTCTACTATTAGTCACCCCAACCACATGGCCAAAGTCTCTTCTGGTTTTATTTTAGATTCCCTGCAAAGTTCCTGCATTTCTGGTCAGGTGCGTGTGTGAGAGGTAACAGTGGTACGCGTGGTACCTTCTTCATCTGCAACACATTTCATCACAGCTATCAGGTGAGCTGTGGCAGAGAGAGAGTTAAATTCATCAGGCGGGAGCACTGGATACATCCCTCCTCCCATTGCCCCCTCCCCGTGACAAGGAGGCAGGGCCATTGGGAACAACGTCACCTCAGGGGGCGGGGTCGCTAGGCGGATTTCCACCGGTTCTTCCGAAGCTCCGCCCCTCTTTTCCAGGTTCTCTGGAAGGCTCGCGTTTCTTTCGGTGCCATTTTCTATCAGCGGCATCATGCGGCTGGCACTATTGATAAGCGTCGCTCTGGAGTTCTCTGCCGTCCGCTCCAGCGACTCCTTGCCCGCTATATGCAGTTGAACATCCAAATTTGCATATTCCCTCAGTATACCCACTACTGAACGGAACAACACATTCATCATTTTCCCCTTTTTCCACTTGGTTAAACCCCATCTGGTCGCGTGATGGCCCTTGGTCTCCATATCCTCCCGGAGCTGAACGAGGAGCTCATGACCCCGCAACCCAGGCACCAAATCCGGACAGTTGAACCAGTACGTTGGGGTGGGTTCCCCTCCTTCCTTCAGATATCGGGTGCATTGGGCAAACTCCTGAGCGGGGGTCAGCTTTTCTGCCTTCTGTGCCTTCACCCCGGCTAGGGATATGGTCGATGTTTCCTCCAGTGGTCGATAGTAGACCTGGTCGCTCCCCATTATACACCCGAACTCCCCAAGGGATAGCTTTGTCCTCCACTCTTTTATGACCGCTTCTTCTTTCTTTATGGAGAAGTAGCCGTTAATATTTCGTTCATCCCCTTTATACCGACTGGTGGTAGGCGATATGCACCCATAGATCATTTGCATTTTCCATGCGGCGGATCCCGGTGCGCCAAGGGCAGCACACAATTAGGTTCGTCTCCATCACCGTGCCCTTAAATCCCATCCTCGTTGCCATGTCTCAGATGGCCGGGGCTGGAGCCGACTTGAGGTGATCTACAAATTGCTCGGCCATTGGGCGGGCTGGTGAATGGAGAGGCAGACAAAATGTATTGGTTGCAAAAGGGCTTTACTTACGCCGCTAGTAGCCGCGACACAGGTGGTCCGATCACTTAAATAATTACACAAGTTGCTCCAGCTGGCAAAACCGGGCCAGCGAATCCGTAAATAAACCAGGCATGCAGGAAAAGGGGTATGTCGAGGGATAGCATTCAGCAACGGGGAGAAAAATCGATAGTTGATCAGGCTATCGATTCACTCTGCCACAACTCAGGAATTCTCTGAAATCACTCTGCAGTGTGCTCAAAGTTCTCCAACTTGGGCGGAAGTCGCACAGAATTTTATACGGCTAACAAGCCAATCGCTAGCCGCCACGTAGGAATAATTTCGAATCGGCCAATGACAGGACACAAATTTGCGTACAAATGGTGGGAACTCTCTTGCACCGGAGTTTTCTATTGCAACAGAAAACTTTTGCTGTGCACAGAGACTCTCATGTGGTGGGAAAATTCCATTGTGCCGAGGCACTTAAAATCATTGGGTTATGACAGTTCTCCTGCCAGCGCCTCCGCCAGCTCCGCTGCTAGCTTCTCTGCTGACCTCGCTGTTGGCTCTGCTGCTGGTGCCCCCACCGGTTCCGCTGCCAGCTTCTCTGTCGGTGCCTCCGCAGGCTCTACCCCCGCTGTCCCAGGCTGCCCAACGTGGCGGCTGTGCCTCCCGGTGTGTGGGCTTCCCCGCCAAGTCTCCACTCACCAGGCACCCTCCTGATGAGCACCCCTGAACTTTCACTGCAGTTTCTATACTTCGGGAACAGCTTTGTATGTTTTGAAAAAGTATTTTATCTAACCAAGGGCATAGAGTAGGTTGTTTAGGCTGGGGGAGATGGCTTGTTGCTTAGTTGTTTAATTGCTGGCCTCGCTAGAAGGAAAAGCTGTATCAACAAAGTCCCGGGGAAGGAAGGGGGGTTACTTGGGGGGGAGCTGGAAGTGGGGTTACTAGCTGGGCTTGCTACACATTTCATCACATCAGCAAGTTTAACCTGTTACGTAGCTATATAAGGCAGACGCCCACTGGGGTGGGTGTGCTTGCTTTGCGAACGATTGCCAAGCACCACTTTCTGCGCAGAAATAAAGATTAAGTTTGATCCTTCAACCCTGTGTGTTTATTGGCACAAGCGCACCGGGCACGAACTCACTGTCCTTTGGGGACAACACTCCTGTGCCTCCAGGGCTGCCTTTTGTTTCCGCCGGGTGGTGTCTCCTACTGACATCACCCGGCCCCAGCTGAATATGAACACGGCTGATGAGCCGCGTGAACGGTTTCTTACTCCCTTCGGCCCCTGCAGAGGGTAAGTTGGGGCTGCCTTCTATTTTGGGTTGGGATTCTCGTGCAACCCCTGCACCCCTGGGACAATCAAGTATCATCCATAATGGAATTTCCCCAGAAATGAAACTGTGGTATATAGAAATAGGGTACTATTCCTTTAAATATGGATAAGCCCTCAACTAATATTCACTATGTTGTATGCTTTAGGTCCCCTCTACACATGCAGGTAAAGGTGCTATGGGATCTATTCCATGATCCACACAATCACACCTTCTGCTGTGACACACGTACGTGGAAGGAGGCAAGATTATGAGATCGTGCATTAGATCCCATCACACCCTATTGATAGTGCAGGGGAAGCCCAATTCCAGGCTTCCCCTGTATCAGCAAGAAGCAAGCTTCCAAAGCTGGGAGCCCACTCAGTTGAGGGGGTTCCCAGCCACGGGGATGCCCCACTCACCCCTGAGCCTGGGAGATCTTTGCAGCTGTCATCTCCCAAGGCCCAGGAATGTTGTACACTCCCTGGCAGCTACACACTCAAATGTGCCAGGACCCAGCTGGGTCTCAGTACCTAGTGTCCATAGCTGTGGGACTCTGAGTCCTCATGCTAGTGGTAACCAGAGCTGGCAGCTGCTGGGGCTGAGAGTCCCCTTAGTTGTGGGACTCCCAACCTCAGCTGTGTATGATGCAGCCCTGTAGCTTAGAGCCCTGTCAGCTGAAGTGGCTCCCAGCCACAAGGGAGACCCTGTTACATGTGCAAATTATAATTCAATAGCAATCAGCTATAAAGTTGAAACCCATTTTCGAGGTCTAACTTTATAGATGGTTGGAGCTTTGTATGGCATGATAGCTGTTTTGCACGTGTAGTTGGTCTTAAGGTAATTGTGCAATTAACTAGTTAATTGTGTGATACCTGTAATGTGCAGAGGAGACCTTATAAACCACCAGGAATCAAGCAGAGCAGCAGGATAAATACAGGAAGGCCTTATGTTTATAATTAGAAAACATGATTTACAGCAGTACAGGATCTGGCTACGCCTGTGTGGTTTCTACATGTTTTCATTGTGTAAAAAACAAATGATACAATAGGAAAACAACAGAGGTAGTGGAAACTTTGTGAATATGCTCTTTATTGATTCTTTCTCCTAATTTTCTTGGTGGAATAAAATATGTATTAAGTTCTATTACTTGTTTACATATCAGTATCTTTTAGTAATTCCTTATGTGCAAAGGGTGAAGTCAAATTCCTGAATGTAGATAATAAAAAGAAAGAATTTACTATTTTGGGCAGTAATTTAATATTTAATTAAAAAATCAGCCCACCTTAAATTTGTTTTTCAAGAATATAATTTTAATCCAATTAGGGATAAAGTTATTTAGCACACACATATACAACTTGCTCAACAATAAACTTCCTTCTCAAACTGACATCTGGCTAAGAGAGTTTCAGACTGGACAGTAATATGTTAATGTTTTATGCATAAGATATATTTTCTGAAGAGATATTTGCTTATGTTGCACCTGTTTCTATATTGCAAATCTGTTTTTATATTTCCGTTAATTAATATGAGTACATTCATTTTCAATTGCTTTGCCCATTTTTGATATAACAAAAGATACTGAGTTCATAAATAAAACCAAACTCTTTAAAATCTATATCTAAAGCTATATCTGCCTATTTGAATAAACTTCCAGGCTCTTTTCCATTTCTGTACACTATTGAAATAAGTCACATAGTCAACAAGCCAAAGAGCTGCAGAGACAAAAACCCCAAAGTAAGTACTACTTATAATTGTATTTAAATAATTAAAACTTTATACAATTTTGTTATTTTCAATAGAAATTATTAATGCTGTTGGAAATTATTAACAACTGCACATTTGGATAGTCCATAGGACCATGCATTTAGAAGGAACTTCTTAGTTCATCAAGTCTAGTCACCTATCACAGGCAACCATGTCATATCCCTTTCATAAATGGACCAAGCTCCATTTGAAAACTGAATATGTTTTATTTTCCTGTTGAAAACTGTGTTCCCCAATTTCACTCTCTCTCTCTCCTCTGATAGTTGGAAACCTTCTTTTAACTTCCAGCCTAAATTCAATCTGGGTCCTTTGTCCTTGTGCCAATATAGTCCTGGAGCTATTTTCCTATCCTGGCATTTTTACCCATGATGTATTTAATAGATAACAATCATTCTTAGCCTTAATTTTGCTAAGGTACCCAAGCCAAGCTTTTCAATTTTTCTCTTGTCGGGTAGGTTGCTCTCTGGATATGCCCTGGTGACAGTCTTGTTGTTTCTTCTTAATGAGAAATCCTTAATCACATAAACCATGCCTCTTTCTGATGCTTGTGTGAATTTCATGCTCTCCCCCTGCCATTCTTTTTCTTCTTTATTCAAACTTGAAGATCTGCATAAGTCCTCAGGAGAAATGGGTTTAGCTGGTAAAGAGATGGGTAAAGCTCATAGCTTAACTAACTTGTCTATCAGGCAATGTAAGTGGCAAACTGGGCAATTTGGACAAGAGGGAAGTAATATGTTTCATCTCAAAATTAGGCAACCAGTTCACCATGATTACAGGATGAACAGAGCTGCTATCTAATAAGTTTTCTTACAAATGTGTTTTGCTGCTTCAGATTCCCTTCACATTTTACTGAAAAGGAGCGTTTATGATGTAAACAAGTAGGTGGACCAAATGTATTTCAATTCAATACTGTTTATGTGCTAATAACAAGAAATACAGAATTGTATAATTCTGACTGAATTTCCAAATGACTTGTCACTGTAACCCAAAATAAGTACATTATAATTCACTTGAAAATACAAAAGGTACACTGTCTTTTTTCCATCCATTATACTTTATGATTGGACTGCTGAAAAACATATTTATATTAGCCTTGTAAATTTTCATAGCTAAAAATAAAATAATTTACTGTTGCCATTTTTCTCTTAACTCATTTTTCTTCAAAATCAGCGTTCTCGGGCGTGGGTCCTCAAATTTTTATATGTTCAAAGGACTCTAGGGACATTAAATATCTGTAATGGATAACAAGTAAGTTTTATCATCAGTCCCCCTTTTTAAGGACAGATAAACTCAGTCAGAAAAAGGTACTTGTCCATGTCACATGGCAGGATCAGTAGCACAATCGGGATTAAAATCTATGGGCCACCTGTTCCCTATTCCCCACATGATTATCCTTTCCAATTCTGTGAACCTTATTAACACAAATAATTCTCATTCTTGGGAACAGACCCACTGGCTGTGTCCAGATGACTGCAGATGTTTGGTTCCCCAGGGACACTTTATGCTGCTGCTAGTTGTCCCCAGGGAATGCCTGTGCCACGCACCCAGATGAGGCAGGGGAGGCTGGGGTGAGCACAGTGTCTGGCCCCAGCAGCCTTACTTGAGGTCCTGGGGGCCAGGGAAGCTGCAGCTGCAGAGCTCCTGCAGCTTGGAGCCTGGTCAGCAGTCAGAGTGTGGCTCTAGTGAACCAGGCTCTGGTTTTGGGCAGCGCACACTGTCCCCACATGCACCACCCCATTTTTTTTTTTTTTTTGCATCGATGTTTTGACCCCTGGATGCAAGGCAGCAGCACTGGAAATGCCTCAACACGTGGGGTGTGGCGCCACAGATAGCGCCATCTACCGCAGTGGCCATGCTTGTCTGGATGAAACCCTGAAGTCACACAGAAAACTTGCATGAGAAAGTGGTTAAAGGTCTACTGTGTTAGGTCCCAAGGTAGAATGTTACTATACATAATAAGAAAACATTTTGCATTTAAATTTTAAGTCAAGATTGTGCCAATAGCCTTATTTATTATTGATAACAAAATGAAAAATGTAAGAGACTGGACTAAATGTATAGTTATAAAAAACACTACAAATAAATGAAGCAGTATGGTTTTCCACAATAAATACAATGTTTCTTTAAAAAAAATAATAAACCCCAAAACTTCAGACAAGCCCTCACTTTTGTCTTGAAACTAGAATAGCACTATAATAAGCTGTCATTTATGTTTTCTTCTCTTTTTTTTTACTGGGCCATGTTATTAATTTTTCTAAACTTCTCTGCCTGTCCCACTTTTGCAAGATTCTTTTTAGTCATTTTAATTTTCCTATTTACTCTTAAATATCCACAAATAGTGGAGCTAAGGAATTCTAGTAATGCATTAACTTTGTTACATTTTGTGATGCATAGCTTCGATTGAATGGGACTCATCAAATAAAGTCTGCTGTATTTCCTCTGCAGTGACTCTGGCATATTGAAAGTTTACAGAAACAGCCAGAGACATTTTTTTTTTCTTATAACTTATAATTACACACCAGTGTCATTAGCAGTGTCAAGCCTGTAAAATATTTACTTGGCTTGAAAAAAATATTGCATATTAGAAGTCTGAAGTGCAACTTTGAACAAATAGCAAAATATCACTTCAGTTGGCAAAAATTTCTTTGAACTTGAAAAAAAACATTGGGGAAAGGGAGAAATTCCTGTAAAAACAGCATAACATGAAGCAGTCTGATTATTCTTATTTAGATAAATCTGACTGTCTAATAAGACACACATTTTGGAATTGTATGTATAGAATTTGCATATGCAACCATTTGTTAGATGCTTTTTGTCTAGCCTGGTAAACAAACATGATTTGTGTTTTTGCATACACTATATTGTTTCTGTACTCTACCAAGTCTATACACTACAGACATGGGAACATAACTTAACAGATACATTACTTACTAAATCAAACTTGAAATCATGATGGAATATTCTGTGAATTTTTTTTGTACTAAGCACTTGCCTAGATTGTGACTATGTCATTTGCTGAACCAGTTTTGCAGGCTCTCACAGTATGTGAAAGCCAACTGTAAAGGTTTCTTCATCAATTTCTAGGCTGTGTGCTTTAAGCCTTACAGCTTGCTAGATTTGTTCAGAGCTCTCTTTTTTCATATCCTAAGGAAGGAAGGAAGATGCTGAGGCAAATTCAGAGATAGATCCAACTCAAAGAGAAGTTTTGTGGGCCGAAATCAACAGAGCTACAAATACTGGTTTAAATGACACATAGAATAAACTGGTTTTGAAAGGGGTCTAACTAGTAAAACTTCCTTACTCTCTCATTGGTTTCATTTCTTGCCATATTCTACCATCTCTTCCCTTAAGTTTTGTTAGATTCATTTTGTGTTTGTCAAATGAGTACTACTTCCACTCATTTTTAATAGATGAGAATCAGCTCCTCTGAATTTATATTAGTATAATTTGAGGACAAAATGGTTTCTTTCAAGGCACCATGAGAGCTGTAATAATTACAGAGTACTTTAGAGCAATTTGAAATTCCCCACGTTGTTATAGTCCCATCAGTGACATAGGAAGCATTGAACTATGCAAGGATCTGGTGCAATGTGATCTGATTTACTTCATGCCTAATATGGCTTTTATGTAGAGACAGAAGAAGATGTGCTCCTGGATAATTTTATCAAAGAGCTTCCCCAGGACCGAGGTAAGACTAACAGGCATATAGTTTCTTGGATCCTTTTTCCTCCTTTTTTTTGAAAATGGGGACCACATTGGCCCTTTTCTAGTCATCAGGCACCTCACCAGAGCACCATGAGTGCTCGTAAAGCTGTGCCAGGGGTCCTGTAATGACCTCTGCCAGTTCCCTAAGCACTCTGGGATGGAGGTCATTAGGACCTGCTGAATTGAACACATCTAGTCTCTCCAGAAGTTTCCTGACTGGGTCCTCACTGACCCTACGCCTGGCTGCACCTCCCCTGGGACCGTCCAGAATCCCAGTGTGGGGGATGTCCCTGTCCCTGTTCAGAAAAATGGAAGCAAAGAACCTGTTAAAGAGATTAGCTTTATCATCTGGTGCTACCACCAGATTACCAAGCATGTCCTGCAGAGGCCCCACATTATTTGGCACCTTCTTTTTACCCCTATGTATTTAAAAAAGGACTTTTTGTTATCTTTGATCCAGGTTGCTAGTCCCAGTTCCATCTCTGCCTTAGCCTTCATAGAATCATAGAAGTAGGGTCGGAAGGGACCTTGTAGATCTTCAAGTCTGACCCCCTGCCTGGGCAGGAGGAAAACTGGGCTCAAATGGCCCCAGCCAGGTAGGCATCAAGCCTCTTCTTAAAGACCCCCAGGGTAGGAGCCAGCACCACTTCCCTTGGAAGTTGGTTCCCGATCCTAGGCACCCTCCTTTCCATTGGGTGTACACCTCCTTTTTGACTTTGAGACATTCATGGATCCTTTTGGTGAGCCATGGGGGATTTTGAGCACTCTTTCCCCCTTTGATCCGTGTGGGGATTGTCACACATTGGGCTTGGAGGATCATCTCCTTAAGAAACAGCCACTCCCAACTCCCCTCCCCTCCGAGACCTCAGTCTAACCTCCTTACCACATTGAATTCCACCCTCCTGAAATCCAGGGCTGCTGCCTTGCTGCAGGCCTTTGCCACCTTGCACTGGATGGTAAATTCCAGTAGGTAATGGTCGCTATTGCCCAGGTGGTCGAGCACCCACAGCCCCGTCACCAGGTCATTGCCTGTGGCCAGGACCAGGTCCAACAAGGCATTTCCCCTGGTAGGACTGTGAACCTCCTGGGTTAGATGGAGGCTGTGTAACTTGGCTAGTAACCTACGTGAGTGGTAAGACCTGGCTGACTGCTCTTCCCAGCAGATATCTGGGTAGTTTAGGTCACCCATGATGACCATGTCCCTTGACTTAACTGTCTTTGTGATCTGACCTGAGAATTCCTGGTCCAGTTCTTCTCCCTCGTTAGGTGCCCGGTAGTAGACCCCCACTGTAAGGTCCCTTTCCCCTGATCCCCTTGTATTCTGACCCAGAGCACCCCCATGTACAGTAGCATGCCATGGCAAAAACTGTGCTAATAGACTATTGTGTAGTGTTATTAGGTTAATGTACAGTAAACATCACCAAATAGCCGTGTGCCGACCCTACTTTGCAGTAACTTTAGGTACTGTGCATTTATTAGTGCTTTATTAAGGAAGTACTAAACTAAATGTTCAGTATCTAAGGAGCATTAATGAATGTATAGATATTTTCACTGTGAATAAAAAAATCAGTTTTATGTGCAGGACTAATCCATACTCTTATAAGGGAGGATTTTATTTCACTGTTTAGTTTAGTTTTGGTTTTTTTTATTAAAACATTTACAGACCTTCATGAGTCAGGAGGCCATAAGCTGGCCACTAAATTGTCTAGGGTTATACCAGTATTAAAGTGATGTAGCTGTAATAGTGTAGGAACTGTAAGAAGCAAGGTTTTTTGTGGGTGATATATTTTATTGGATAGACTTAAGCTGTCATATGAAACGTTTTATCCTTTGGGTTATAATGTAACTTCCAAGTGGAGTATTCCATAATTGTCCACTACAAGATATTTTGTAATGGCCACTCTGTTTGTTTGATAATTCCAAGCAGTGAGTTGTAGACAACCCACAAGCTAGCTCTTCACATGATTGTTCTAAAATCATATAAAGTATAGTAGCTGAACTAGTGTGGCCCTCTATCAAGGCTAATAAATGCTGCTGAAAAATAGGACTGATTAGCTTGGGTACAGTACCACAATAATGTAGCTAGACTATTAAGCTACTACTTCTGATTCTGGCAAAGGCATAGCATGACTCCTGCATACCCTGGCACAGCAGTGTATAGGCAGGCCAGTGTAACCTACTCTTCTTCTCACAGCATGGTGGCAGCAGGTCTGGCTAGCACAGGCACTTTTATTCCTCACCACCCCCCCCCCCAAGTCAGCACCCAGAGCTGGTACCCCAATTTCCCCTGCTTTGTTATGCTACTGGATTCATGAACTGGTGTGTGCAAAGTTAACATGGGATCATTTTCCATGGTATTACCTGTACCTCTTGACATACTCGCCTATCCTGGATATCATTCTGACTGAGCCATTGTTCTTATCCAGTAAAAGAATTATTATAAATTCACATATATAGGAAAACAAATGTATCAAAATATAAAGACTAATACAGAAGTAATGTAAAACTATCCTTTGTTCTCATAACACTGGACACAATCCTTCATTAAATGGCTTAGTGAAGAAACAGTAACAGAACTCATCAGCATCCCCTAAATAGTTTCATTTTATTCATTGGATTTAATTGTTATACCTGCAGACAGAAGTTAATCTTCTGCATGGCATATAAACTTTGCAGACTGGGAAATTCACTTTAAATTGCTTTGCTATTGGATCCAATTTTCATCCTCACTGATGGAGAAAATATTTTTGTTGTGAATGAATAATTATGTATTTTAACCACTTCACCTTTATATCTAAAAATAACCCTAATGATGAGTTACCTATTTTCTACATGGTGCTTATGGTTATTTCCCAAATACCACATCTATCTATGATCAGTCTGAATTAGGAAGGAATGCAATCTATTTGAGGAATGCCATTAAAAAAATTCCTGTTAGTATTTGTATTTTTATTTATCTACAATGTACTCTACAACTGCCATCACAATTTAGCACATCAGTTACATTTCTTCAAACACATTTGTGCAATGAATAGATGGCATTATCACCATTGCACATATAAGTTAACAGGCAGGGACTGATTTGCCAAGGCTTCTGAGGAAGTTGGGATTAAAACCACAATTTCAATTGAGGATACTTGCCTCTCACTCCTATACCCAGCCCACAATGACACAGCTCTTTCACTTGACAGAAAATCAGCATTCAGCACCCTATTGTTAGAGATTCACATATCAGAAATAGTGATTCAAAGGGACTGGAGAAAAGCTGGCCCACATACTTAGAGAAAGAAAAGACTTCACACTCCTGAAAGCCTGTGATAACCCATGTTTTAAAAGACTGAAGGTATTTTTGGACTACAGAATAAGCACTGCTAAGATCTGTCCTTTGCTCCTGTGTATAACTAAATGTGTTATAAACACAAGCAGGGGTCAAAAAAAAAGGAAGGGGGGCGGTGATGAAATCTGATATTTGTGGCTAGAGAGGTGATTCTCTAAGTCACTGGAGGGAAACGTTACCAGAAGCTTTTCTGACAAGTGCAGAAAAATGCTTCCCATAAATGAAGCTCATAGTAGGAAAAGACTCCAGTGGAAGAATAAACAATAGATGAGAAATAAGTGAGATGATGGTAAAGATTTTCAAGTGAGAAAGAGACCCCTTTTTTATGCTGTGTAAAAAAAATAAAGAATAATTTGATAGATGGGGCCTCTCAGCAAATATGTAAAGAGAAAATAGAAAGAAAGAGGTTCTCCATCTATTTATACCAGAGCAACTACTATGAGGTGCATAGAGGTAATTCATCAGGTTAGTCTAAAGTCAGTAAGAAAGCAGGGTAGATATGTCTCTTTATAGACTAAGTATGAAGAGATAGAGAGTGTGCACACAAGCTTTTGTGTACTCAAGTTCATTTCATCAGATGTTGTGAAAGGATAGTGGAGAGTAGAGTATATAGTGTAGGGAATGATTAAGCTGAATATGAGCCAATAGTGTGAGCTTGTTAAGAAGAAGGCTAACAGCATACTGGGCTGCTTACTGAGTTTTGGCAAGCCATTGTGGGCTGCATGACAAGCAGCCCAGTGCAGATAAATATTAATTTTCTAAATTTTTTAGGGGTCCCGTGGGCCAGATAGAATGGCCTGGTGGGCCACATTTTGCCCACCCCTGGATAGGAGTCTAATATGAGGTATATATCAAAGATAGTCAGCCATATTTAACTACACAACTCAGAAGTAGAAAACTTGCAAGCATCTCTTATTATAAGTACGTTTCCTTTTATTCAAGGTCATATAGCAAACCAATAAGGAAATAGATGTATGGACACTGGTTCGCATTACTGAAGAAAGGTGGTCTTCTGGACTTTCTGCATAACGTTGTCAAGTTGCTTTCTGTCTGTGTCACAGTTAACAGCTTCATGAAACAAGTTTGATAATGCTTACCCACATATTAAAGTGGCAAGCTGTTTGGAACAGGGACAGTCTCTTATTCAGGTTTATGCAATACTTAGTTGAATGACAGCTGTATTTTACTGACATATCTAGGTTCTTCCATAATATATGTTCTATTTGCCATGGTGCTTGTTTCCTTCATATTTCATGCTCTTGTGACAAGGTACGTAGCAGAATTCATGGATTTGTTGGAATCTCACAGGACTGCACCATCAGTGCTTCTACTATGACCTCAAATTTGTGACATCTGGGCTGTCCACTATGCATGTTAGTGCCCACCCTACCCTAGCCCCAGACACAACTGGCATTTCAATATCAAAATATATCAACATAAGCTGTTAAAATGAAACCATTTTGTCTGCCAGATTCTGCAACTACACAAGTATAGCAATTGGACAATGGACAAACAAATTTTAGTTGTTTTTTAAAGGGGAGGGGAGCAGCTACTGCAATTGTTACATCTGTTAGTTATTGTAGAATACCAGGTAACTAAATCACCCTAACTGTGAACCTGAATGAAACAGTTAAATTTGGAGAGCTTTGCTACACTTAGGTAGTTGCACAATCTGGCAGGCAAAACAGTTTCATTTTAACAGCTTATATTTGTATCTTTTGATATTGACACATTGGTTATGTCTGTCTCTACTCAAAGGAGACCAGATTTCTTTTTTCTTCCAATGTAAATCTGGAAAAATCCACTGATTTCAGTAAAGTTATTCTACATATGCACCAGCACAGGTTGCAGTACAGTAAATTTGGCATGGAGGTATGATGCTATAGAATGATTAACCAGAAAGGGAAACTGAAACAAGATTGGAAGAAGTCTATACTTTATTATTAAAATAATGTGTCACAATAGTAGCCAAAGCACAACAGTTTCTTGGCAAAGTGAAAGGCTTACCGTGTGTGTGCCCTGAAATGAAAGCCCCTTTTACAGAGATTAGTACTTCCAAGCCACTTATTGTTAGCACATTTTGAATTTCCTTAACAGTACTCAGTCCACCCAGTGCCATATATTCATCACTTTCATTATCTGCATATTGATCAAAATACTATTTTTATTTCCACTGGACTCTTTAGCATAAACACTGCGGTTGCTAACAAGAGCATTCATGTGAATCATTAGAGCACTAACCTTGGTAACGATTATAGTTCACATGAAATAAGTTATGATTAGATTCCACCCTAACTGTCATGGAATGGCTGGAAGCCAGTACTTTTGTGGCATTACTAAGAGGTCTTATTATAACAAGGACATTTATAATGTATTTAATGCTGTTGACAGGCAAGGGCATCCAGGCCTAATATGAGATTCTCTGTTATGGTGAACTGTATTTGAATTGGATGTGTCAGGTCTGGGAGAGCAAGGAATAAATTGTTTAAAGTAGTTGATTTAAATCAACTATTATCTGAAGGAATAAAGCTGTCATAGTATCAAGATTTGTGTTTATGTGCTAGTGTCCATAGACAGAAATTTAGGGGTGAACAACTCTGAATGTGTACAGAAAACTGTTACTGCCTCCTCAATTAGCATAAGAAACAGGAGAACTTGGCAAACATCTGGTATAAAATGTGCATATTAATAATAATGTATTACTGTCAGTTAGTGTCAACACTTTATTTTTTAATCCCAGCAAAAGGTAAAAGTATAATTTAAATGTAATTTCTATTATTTAAATGTAATTTTCAAAATAGACTACTGAGCATTAAAGCACATGTGTAGACATACTCAGTGAGAGCCAGGGGAGACACGGTCTTCACCATGGGCTCTGAAGCTCAGGAAAGCTTCCAGGTATGGGATGGACTACAACTGCTGGGTGAGCCAAGGATTTTTTATGTAGACTGTTGATAGGTTTTAGATAGAAGGAAGCAGTTTAGACCTGTCCAGTGTATGTCTTATTTCAACCAAGTTAGTTTGCCCATGCATATTGCTCTTGCACAACCAAAGTGAAAGTGTTTGTTTATAGATCTGTGTGAAATTTCTGGCTATTTCATTTTGACCCTGTTTCAACTCATTTTGAGCTCGAAACAGCAAAACAAAATGATGGGCTTTGAAACAGCCTTGAAGCAAAATGATGGCAGTTGAAATGTTTCAAAAGTTTAGAAACATTTTGAGTTTTGAAGCTCAAGTTGGGCTTGCCTGGAAGGAAATAGAAAGTAAGGAGAGGGAGGGACAAGAGGGGGGAAGAGGCTTTCTTCCTTGGGTCTGATAGTTACTGAGCTATCTTCCAACAACTCAGGAGATTTAGATAATACAGGCTACTACTAGCATTGATTTGATTTATTTCCTACTTGCTAAACTAGCAAGTGGGATTCCATAGTTGCTTTTTCTTTCTTCTATACCCTTTAATTTTATTATTATATTAATTGATTTATTCTTTTCAATTTTATAGTTAAATTATATAGAATTTATATAGGAAGGGAGATACACTTTTATTTTATTTCTATACATTTATACCTTGTGGCATATTTCATGCACATTATAGAATTATACAGGAATGCAGGAATGCAGATATATTTATATAAATATATGTATTTATACCCTGCAGTGTATACTACGTACCTTATAGAATTTATATAAGAACACATACATTTATACCTTGAGGCATATGCTACATATCTTATAGAGTTTATATACGAAGGGAGATACATGTATATCTTGCAACACATACTACATACCTTATAGAATTTATATAGGAATGCAGATACATTTACATATTTGTATAAATAAAAGACACTATGAAACACACAATGATGTGTGGTGGAAAGATAGCTGGTAAGCATTCAGGGAGGGTGAGAAGAGTGGGTAGAGGGAGAGGTATAAGTTCCCCCCCACATACACACCTAACTGAGATGCAGACTCTTATTTACAATTAGCAGGGATGAGGCTTCCAGAAGCAGCAAGGAGAGGGGAGCAGTGCCAGTGCCACTGCCTGTGCCTGAGACAGCACCCCCTCCAAGAGCACCAGCCATAACGGCCCCCACCACCACCATGACAACAAGCAGCAGCACCAGCACGACAGTCTCTTCCACTCCCATTTCACTTCCCATCCTGAGCCTTCCAGTACCAGAGGGATAGCTGGAGATGGATCTGGATCTCAGTGCCATAGCAAGTTAAATTCTGGGGAAGGAGGGGGAATAAGCTGTGTTTGTGTTCTACATCCCTCAAGTTTCCCCTAGACCCAGGTCTCCTTCCCAAGAAGGCACTTCAGAGGAGGCTGATGTAGAGGTTGCAGAGGCAAACAGCTCAGCTGAGTCTCCTCCTCCTGTTGCTGTGCCTCTGCCTGCTGAGGAGGGGGAAATTGCAGCGTCCACACATGCACCCATACCCCAGAAGTGAGTGGGTAGTGTGGTCTGAGATCATTTTGAGCTAGCAGATGATCCCACATAAGCTATCTGCCTGTACTGCTGAGCTAAAACCAGCAGGTGCAAGGGAACAAAACACATGAACACCACAGGGATGCTGATGTATCTCCACAGGTACCACCCCCTGCCCTTGCTCCTCAGCCTGTCACCAGCAAAAGTGTGCCCAAAGGGAAGTCCCCCTGTCACTCCAAAGCCCTCATCCCCCCAAAGCAGAGGCAGGCCACCCTGGAACAGTGGGGGAAAGGGGGACAGAAAGCGGGGCGCATTGCAAGGGCAAGCGAGATGACCCAGAGCACTGGAGAGATGCTTGCTATGGGTGGTCAGCCCCTCTCCTTAGTTGAGTAGCAAGGGTTCTGGTGGCTCATGGTGCTTGGGGCCCCAACCTACCAAGAACACACATGCACCACCTTTGGCAAGATGATGGTGCCCTCCCTATATGAGGCATGCAGGGAGGAGTTGTGCAAGGCAAGTCTACAGGTGGCCTTACACTCCACCTCAGACATCTAGAGCAGCTGGGGTGGGGCACATGTACATCTCCTTCACAGGGCACTGGTACAACCAGTCAGGCCGTAGGTGGGCTCTCCTTCAAGCCGAACTGATGGATGAGTCCCACATGGCAACCAAGATCATGGCAGCCATGAACCGCTTGGTGCAAGGGTGGCTCATTGGGCAGGAAGAACTCACCCGTGGGTTCATGGTCACTGACAATGATATGGTCAAGGTGGTCTGTGACTTTTTTGGCATCCACTGTGAGTTCCTAAAGTTCCACCTGACATCAGGGTTGCCTTGCAGGGGGACAGAGCTGCTGGTGATGGTGCCACCACCACAAGAAACTCATTTCCAAATTCAGGAAGGTGGCAGGCTACTTCCACTGGAGCATCAAGGTGAGCAGAAAGGGAAGATGCTGTGGGACAGATAAGTAGAGCTGAACATCCTGCAGCACAAAATCATGCAGGATGTGGAGACTTGGTGGAACTCCACATACCCGATGCTTGAGAGGCTAGAGGAGCAACAGAAGGCCATCCATGAGATGGCCTTGCTCAGAGAGATTTGGGATCAGCGGCCCCTTTGACAGAACGAAGTGGGATACCATCTCCCAGATCTTGCTGGTTCTCAAGCCCTTCCTCAAGACCATTGAGACCCTCAGTGCTGGCGATGCCTTCCTTAGCCAGGTGATCCTGGTAGTGGGGGAACTTCAGAGCCAAATGGAGAGCTTCCAGGGGATCACTATTTCTGTCTGGGGCAAGCCACTGTCACCAGATGTCCAAGCACTGGTGAGGCGGCTGAAGGAGGGCATCAGGAAACAGCTTGATCCCTTGTGGTCCAGTACAGTCCATGTGCTGGCCATCATGTGTGACCTGAGGGTGAAGGGCAGCATATGCAGAAGCCATAGCCTGAATCAGGTGATGGAGATGCTGGTGAAAAGAGTCAGGGAGGAATGAGAGAGGCAGGGGGACATGGAAGAGGGGGATACACTGTCCCATGCTAGCATGCCATCCACCAGTCAGTCTCCTCCTCCACCACAGGTGCTGCCAATGTGGGCCAAGGGCATGGCTTCCATGGTAGGGTCCAGAGGTACCAGACCCCACCGCCAGGCAGATAGAACTCAGGCCTTGGCAGCTGCCTATCTTGATGACAATGTAGAGCCACTGCTATGCAATCCCTTGGCCTACTGGACAAGCCACAGCCAGATGTGGCCAGATGTGGCCATGGTTGCCCGCAAACACTTGTCCTGTCCACTGACTAATGTTCCAAATGAGAGGGTATTCAGCATTGCTGGGGATGTGGTGATACCCCACTGCAACTGCTTGGATCCTTGTTTGGTGGAACAGCTGGTGTTCCTAAAGGTGAACCTCTCACTGTTGGGGTTCCCCAAGCTCCAGGTGCAGACAGAGTGAATGCCACCCTCCTCACTCCATCTGCACCTATTTCCTTTTTTCATTTTTTAAAAGCCATTTAATGCCTCGGTCTCAGAGCTAGAGGGGGTACTCACTGCACCACCAACCAGCAGGAGAAGAACATGTCCCTGCTGATCTTCCATGACAGGATGAACTTGGAGGTATGGCCTGAGACTAAGGGGAAGGAGGATGCCCCAGGTCCTGGGCATGACCACTAAAACTGCATTCTGCCAGTTTCAAGGAGGCCTCATGGTGCGGCAGCCCCAGGAAATGCCAGGACCAAGGATCCCTCTGTCCCAGCCTGTCCCTCACCCCCTAATGCCTCCATTTCCATTTTCACTGACTGGCTTTCTTGCTTGCATTGCATGCCAGCCTTTGGCTTCTTCACTGTTCCTTCTATCAAGGAACAACACACACCAACTGCAGGTGCTTCCCCAGCCTGACAATGGGTTTTTCAGCCTGAAAGCTTGCTAAGATCTATTTCTCTAACTATTCAGTTGGTCTGCTAAAAGATACTAGATTAGATTGACCCAAAGCAAAGGACCTTGTCTACCAGTGCCATGTCCTTAAACCAATACCCCTAGCACTGACAGGAAGGATGCAGGGCCCTGGGCACACTTAAGCCCCAGGGCTGGGGCTGGCAGGGAGAGTTCTCTGGTAGCTTCTGGAGAAGAAGTTCATCCAGAGAGGAAACAAAGCCACTGTCACAGTTTGGCTGCCTGAGATGCTGCTGGTGCTACTGTGCTGCTGCTCACTAAGTTATTATTTTACCTGTTTTCATTTAAAGTGGTGGACCAAGCTGAGGCTTTAGGGGCAGAAGAGACCTCATTGGGGCACACTACTGTGTCATGTAGAGGCCCCAGAACCAGTGAGGGCACATCTTAACACACACACACACACACACACACACACACACACACAGAGTCACACAGTGATGGCATGCCTTAACACACGCACTGGAGAAAAAGCTCTTGCAGGAGAGGAAAGACAGGCTCTGATACAGTTTGGCTGCCTGATAAGCTGCTGGTGCTACTGTGTGAGTGTTCACTAAGTTATTTTATTACCTGTTGTCATTTAAAGAGGTGGATCAGACTGATGCTGTGGGGGAGAAGGAGACTTCATTGGGGCACACTACCATGTCGTGTAGAGGCCCTAGTGCCAGTGAGGTTGCAACTTAACACACACACAGTTTCACCCATGTCATGACTTTTGCTTGTCAGAAGCCTGAGGTGCAGCTTCCCAGAAACCTCTACAACTATCTCCTTGAAAGGAGGGGTTTCCTTGAAAGGTAGCAGGCTCCAAGGCCTCAGCAGGGCCTATCATGCCTGCAGTTTTCACCCTGCTGCACCTTAACACACAGTGTCACCCATGTCATGAGTTTTGCTGTCAGCAGCTTAAAGTGCAGTTTCCCAGAAACCCCTATACCTATCTCCTTGAAACTTGGCAGGCATCATGGCCTTAGAAGGAGCTACCATTCCTGTAGGTTTCATCCAAATAAGGGAAGAAATGACAAAGTTATAGACAGTTTCATACTTCCCCATTATAGCCTATGGGCATAACGTTGAAACAGAGTCAAAACAGCGAAACACTTTCGAAGAAATGAAACAGAAGAGTGGTTTTGAAACAAAATAAAACCCAAAATGTAACACTGTCCCATCAAAATGCCAAAACAGAAGTCAAAATGGAACAGTGCTGTTTCACACAACCCTATTTGTTTACAGTTCATGGGAACAGTAATATTAAATGTCAAGCCCTGCAATGAACTCTGTAAAACAGGGCCGGCCATTATAATCTGCAGGCCAGAACAACTTTGCCTCAGTCCAGTGTGGGCGGGTGGTTTTGGCAGCATGTTAGCGGTGGCAGGCAGGCGGGCAGGAGGTAGGGTGGGAAATAGTGTTCCCTGTCTCTGCACGAAAACCAGGTTCTGTAGGTGTTTCTCTTAGCCCCCACCAACACACACACTCCATCTGTGACACGAGCTCAGCTTTCAGCTGGTGGGGAAGTGATCTAAAGCGGGGGCTACGCCTGGGCAGCTGGGATGCAGCTCTGCCTGCACCAAGGTCATTTTTCCTGGCTGCAGTGTGGATGCAGCTACCGGTGGGAGAGTGTACATGTTGCCCTATGGTGATGTTGTTACTATGCCATGCTTTAGTACTTCCTTTTGGAAGTGACTACCTGTACTGCACCGTACATATGGCATGTACTTTTTTAGCAGCTACTTTGTCATAATAGCATCACATGTGGATGCACCCAGTCAGTGGGGACCTGAACTGGGACTGGATAGTTAGAAGCTGTAACTGCACTGCTGCTGCTTCTCCCAACCCCCACAGCTGCAGCACAGGCAGAGATGGGAGCAGCCCAGATCCAGCTGAGTTCCCCAGGAGCTGGAAGCTGCACCCATGCACAGACAGGGGAGAGGGTGGAAAGCAATGGTAGTCATGTGGGTGCAAGTTCCAGCTGCCTGTCCCCAACAGGGTAAAGCACTCCAACTCCATGGGCAAGATCTAGTAGCTCTACAAGCCAGATCCAGCCTGCACACTGCATACTGATGACCCTTGCTGTAAAAGTTTTCCGTTTGTTTGTTTGTTTTGTAAAACCTGAAGTTTGTTACAGCTGAAGAGGATATGCACATTTTCTATTATATTTTCTAATATGTAATAAGTATTCTGTCCATTCCCTTAGAAAATTAAATATCATAGCAATATGAAGATTAAGATAGTGGGTCACATTTTAGTCTCTGGTTATATAAGCGTAAATTGAAAGTACATTCACTGAAGTTACTCTGGATTTATCCTGAGATAAATGAGATCAGAATTTGATCCAGTTTTAATCATTCTAATGACTGGATGGAAATTTCCATAGAAAGAACATTCACTCCAAGTGGTCACAGAGCATATGAATATTTTAATTAATATTTCTTCATAAGATGGCCTTCCTCCCCAATCTCTCTGCTTATTTAACAGGTTGACATCTGCTGAAAACCGCATGGTACTCCATTAGGCACAGAGCAATTATAACAAGCAGACTGGGCTGAAATCTGACCTTAGTCAGATTGGTGCAGATCCAGGAAAAGTCCAGCCTTTTTTTTTTTTTTTTTTTTTTTTTTTTTTTTTTAGAGTTACACAGAATGTACATTATTGTGATTCAACAGAGTATAGAATACCATCAGGGAATTCTTGCTGTTTGCAATAACATTATAGCCAGTTACAAGACATGGTATTAAAGTGTTTATAATCTCAAACACTCTATTTATAATTTTCAAACTACCTTGGGAAAGGGGGAAAACAAAACTGTATTTCTGATATTAAGGCAGAAAATGATAGATAATCACTTTTTGGCATTAGTTTCATAGCTTGCTAAGTGCATAGAAAATGAGAGGGCAAAGAAAGAGATTTTTTTGTTTGTTTTGTTTTGTTT
Source organism: Alligator mississippiensis (assembly GCF_030867095.1). Lineage (NCBI taxonomy): Eukaryota > Metazoa > Chordata > Crocodylia > Alligatoridae > Alligator > Alligator mississippiensis. Next base: position 37,625,175 of record NC_081829.1, read on the forward strand.
TTTTTACCAAAGAGCTGAGCTAATAACTCAGATACATTGCTTTTTTAATTTTTAATTTTTATTTTTTTAATTAATGGGCCTGATGATGAGCTGCTAAGGGTATGGGCAAATGCTTTTCAAATGCTTTCAAAGGGAAGGAGAACTGCTGCTTGGGAGCTTGTATCAACTGTTATACCTGCATGATTTGGTTGCAGTATAGGTTAGCTAACCAGCGTTAACTTAGACCCAGAATGAAGCAGGGTTAAAACCGAAGACAATTTTCTATGCTTCCACTGTAACAGAATCATACAGAAGCAACAGTTGCATCATTGCAACTTATATTGGTCTCTTTTCAATTTTGTATTAGGTCAGTTTCATATCTTTAAAATTCAATATTCAATGTAAAAACCTCAAAACAAATTGTTCCCTTTGTCTATTCCCTGAGTTATTCCTAGTTAAGTATGTGTGTTTACACTTAAGTAAAAAAAAATAAATAAATAGAAGGCCCTATGTGTGACAAAGGACTATATAAAAAGGTTTGCACAGTGATGAATTGGAATGTTGAGAATGCTTCAAACAAATAACATTCTATTTTAATGTAAATTTTTCATAGGTGTCATAAGAACATCTCATAATGTTACCAATTTCAAAAACAAATTGCCAAGTTAAAATAAAACAGATTTATTTTTTAATTAATATTCTGAAGCAAAGTATGGCTAACAGTCTCCAAGTTTAGGATTTCTTACTATTTATTCAGTAGGAGTTGGGAACGTAAAATTAAACCCTCACTTCTCTCAGCTGTAATTTGTCTTTTTTTCTCAATTTGCAACTTAATTGTGATGCATTATAATTTGTGAGTACTAGAAACAATAATTGTACTCCTACGCTGTCATTAGTAGTACTTTTCCTTTCATTCTTTTCCCTGTGGTACCCATGGAACTAGTCTTCATCCTTTTGAGTTTCTGAGCTTGATTCAACTCCCATTGAAAACAATGAAGGCTGGTCAGGCCCCCTGTACCCTGGTTTTATGCATAGAAAAAACTTGTCTCATTTAGGAATGAACTTTGGGATTTTTTTTTTCCACTTGGATAGAGTCGCTGCAGTGTATGCCGTGCTTTATTTATTCTTCTGATGTGACTCAATCCACTGAGTATTAATTAATTAATTAGTTAAAATTTGTTTTCACAGACACAATGTAAGGTCATGCATCTAAAAACAGAAGTGAAGGCCATGTTCATAGATTGTATCCTAGAAATGCATGCCTCCAGAAGGCACATTATAGATTGTCATATAAATTATCAATATAAGTTCTATGGAAGGAAAAGAGAGCTATAACATGAATCTTGAATGTAGAAATATAAGAAAACTGAATATAAATACCATTAATACTGATTCTGTATATGACAGAAGTGGATCTGCTGCTGAAAAATCTTGTTCCCACTTTAATATTCACACTTCAAAAAGAATGCTTAGAAAAACTGGAGGTGGTTCAGAAAAAAACAGTTTACATGAGAGAATAAAGGAGTTCAATTAATTTAGCTAATCAAAAAGAAGGTTAAGGGGATCTTGATCAGGTTCTAGACATACTTTGATAGGAGAAAGTATTTTATTTTAGATGGTTCTTTAATCTAGCTGGAAAAGGCTTAGCAAGAACCACTGGTTGCCTGTTGGAATTAGAAAACTGCATTTGAAAATAAGACGTAAGTTTTCAACAGTGAGGGTAATTAACCAGTGAAGCAGATAACTGAAGTAGTTACTAGGCTCAATAGTTGTTTGCTTATGTAGAAGAAAGACTAATTCCTTTCTTTACAGGGATTAATGGGTGAAATTCTATGGCCTGTTTTAAATAGGAGGTCATACTAAATTTATTGTAATGGTCCTAAACTCTCTGAAATAGACGTATTTTTCTCTGATAGAGCAAAGGTGCTGCTATTTTTCTTTTTTGAATAAATTAAGAGGTTATACTTTATTTTTACATGAACTTTACTGTATGCTCAGTCTTAATTGCAGAAATATTTGATTCAGGGAAATCTGTATATCTCTTCTTATTCATCTAAGTTGTTATCTAAAGTTACTATCAGTGCTGCAATTAGGAAGATAAAGAAAAAGAGATTCTGATTTTCTTAGTGCTATAGCTCTTAATTTCATTTGGGAGAAAAAGTGCTGTGAACACATGGATTACTCTCTCTCAGAACAAAAGAATGTTTTGTTAAATAGGCATCTGAAACCCAGGATAATGAGATAATGGACAGTATTAAGATAATGCAAGGGAAATGGGAAGAATTAAAAAAAGATAGTTGTAATGCCTCTAAGCAGCTTTATTTTATTTAACACGTGCTTGTTGTGACAGCCACCAAAAATAAACTGGGTGCTTTGAATTGTGTTCACAACTAATCCTCCTTAAAACAACAACAAAGTTTAATCCGATCAGCAGAAAACCACTATTCTTCTAAACTTCATTTCCCTTGCTGCTACCAAATGCATCTGAGATATTCCTCATTCTTGTCCCTGCTGGTAAAAACATATTAATTCAGAACTTTAATAACTGCCTACATGTCTGTGAGACTTTAACTTTCATGGCATTGTAGCAGGTGAAAGGTGGGAATATAGTTTATAAGTGTAATTAGAGCTTTGTATCCCTGTAAAGACATAATGAAACCTATTAAACTGACTAGCTGCTCAAAAGAATAAAGCAGCATGTTAGACATTTGCTCCCACTGCTACTCAGTAAAAAATAGAAGGGTAGTGGGAGAACATATACAAGGTAAACTATTTGGGCAGTGCTGGGGCATCTAGATGCTCAGGTGCCATAAACTGGTATCACATAAATAACACTGTTCTCATTTACATCACTTAATCTGATCTTAAAACTCTATCCATTAAGTCTGTTCAGTTGTTATAAAAAGGATTAACAGACATTCAGTGCCAGGTAAATGGGACAATATGTACATGTCAGCTAGAACCACAAAAGAATGAATGTAGCAAGGTATTGCTACCTTTCATATATGCACTTATGTACCATTTGAGTCATCAGTCAAACTGATTCTGTTCCTCAGGCAACAGATCTTTGAAAGGAGGCCCCATCATAGATGACACATGGAAAACATATAAAGTTTTCTAGGATAGTAGCCACTTTTAGTGCATTTTCCACAATAGGCCACTCTCTAACCTGCTATCTTCAGGAGTACCCAGCAGTCCATCCAAGGTTGCAAAGCACTTGTACTTAGTGCCTTGTTACACATTAACTTTATGTGGCTCCTAGAGCTCTTAACCCCTGGATTGTCCACACGTTAACACCTAAAACTAGTTTTAAGCACATTTTACACAGATTAAAGGTATACCACTACAGGGCAGGTTTACTTCTAATTTGTATTCCCCAGCTAGTGTTCCATTAATGTGTGGCCAACCCTCCCCCCTCCCCACCCCCGCCCAAAGATGAGCCACCCAAGCTTTAGTCCTCCAGTATCCCAGGATGTAGTGTCCCTTCTCCTACCCTCCTATTCTGTGTGGACAAACTTTCCACCCCCTGAAATCTACTGCTCAGGGGGTAGTTCTGGCATCAAGCCAACTCCCCCTCTCACCTCCAGAGATGTGACCTTCCTACCTTCAGGGGTGCAACCCCATACAAACAGCCTGCAGAGCACATGCCAACTAGCTAAATTGCAGGGCATTGATAGATCTAGGAGTGAATGTGGGGAGAGTGGGAACAAGGTAGGAGGTCAGATCAGGTCCCCATGACCTGGGGCTTCCCTCTCAGGGCAGGGGCAGTAGTTCCTCCAAAAGCACCTTCCCTTCACCACTCCCAGCCACCCCAGGAAACATGAGTAGCAATTTCAAATCCTAATCTATTAAAACACAAGATGTTCTTTAATTTACTTTTTCTCTCTTTCTTTTTAAATGCCTTTTTCTTTTTTTTTCTTGTATTTTAGCTTTCAATGCCTGACTTGCTTCATTTAGCCACCCTCTCCCCACTCTCATTTAATTTCTCATCGCCATTCCATTAACTCTCTGCCTCCCAGCTTCACGTTTCCTTCCCCCCTCTGCAACCTACCTCTCATACACCTGCACCTAGAGCAGAGATAGAAGTTTGTCGTAGCCCATCAGCCCTGTAGTTGCAACTAATGGCTACAGCTCCTAGCCAGGACCCTGCTCATCAGATTTCTAATAATAAGTTACAGCTGTGCAGGTGGGAGATAGTCAGAGAATGTTTTTAGTTTTAAGGTGTGATAGCTCTAAATTCAAGCTAGTGCTAAAACTGATTGACATTTGAGCAGCTCAAAGTGCAATATGTAACAAGGCCCTTAGGAAACAAATGAATACAGCTGGCATTTCAAGTGATGTGCAAATCTGAGTACTCTTAATGACAATAACCTTAAAGTTACACACTTGCATAAGGACAGTTTGCAGTAATCCATTTTCCCCATCCCCTCTTCTGTTCAATAGCATTGAAGTAGGGCAAAATGTCTATGCTCCTTTCTCTAACTATAAACCACAAACAGCATACCAATATTGTTTCTATTAAGCCAGGACTAAAAAGCTCTGTCTGATTAAACCAATTATTTTGAATAGACAACATGTATTACTCTTCACTTCTTGTCCTAAACTATTGAACAGGTCATCTTTGAGCTGTGTTAAATGCATTCATTTACTCCTATTTCTCTGGGATGGCTGCATTTCGGAAGTTAGTGAAGTGTTCCCCACTCATTACAGTTTGTAAAGATCCTGTGGATTTAGAAGTAACAGACAAGGCATTTAACTGGTAAAAAGAAGCTTGGAAGTTCCACTGACCTTTTCATGCACAGATTGAGGCCCCTGTGGTGAGGGAGCGAGTGGGGCTGTAACTGGGGCAGGGGCAGGTGACGTTCAGCTGGACAGGACAGGGCAGGGCACAGGATGGAGCCCTGACCTCCCCATGCTTGTCCAAGGGATGGGGGTGGGACAACTTCTGCCACTGCATGCACCCTAGAGGAGGCATGGGGCAGCACATGCCCCCAAATTTGCACATGGGGAAGGGCCGGCTGTTGCTGTGGGCTGGGGCTGGGGGCAGTGCCAGGCTCTTCCTGGCAGGGGAGTAGGGGACTGGACTGATCTGTGTTCAGGGTAGGCAAAGGCAGTTCTGGGAGTGGGGCTATGGTGGATTTTGGGGTGGCTGTAGCCTCCCCGCAACTCTCCCTCCCAGTGCTGCTGCTGCTGCCCATCCTGAGCACAGCCCAACCCAGCCCCCACCACTGGGAAGAGCCCAGTGCTGCCCCTGGGATCAGCCAACAGTGGCAGCCCACCATTCCCTGCACACAGATCTAGAGCACACACCCCCCATGCCCTCCCAGGGTGTGTGCAGTGGCATTAGCCACCCCACCATGGCCTCCAGATGAGCCATAGCTCCATCCTGTGCCCCGCCCCACCTGGCTGGGCAGTGCTTTCTCCAGCCCCAGATTTACTCCCAATCCCTCCCTTACCACTGGGGCCTTGATCTGCCCCTCCCGCCCCGTCCGTTCCCTCACAACAGATTTACCGGTCAGACCTGGCTGCTCTCCATGCTGCCGGGCTCTGCTCCTGGCTGCCTGCATGCTGTGCTACAGCTGCACACATGCATGTAGCATTTATTGGCAATATTATTGACCACATCAGCCAAAAAAAGCCAATTGCCAATACTCTCAATTTTCCTCATATTGGTGCCGATCCAACATGGGACTAATGTATCGGTGCACCTCTTGTGAAAACTAGCATTTTAATCTTGAATCTCCAATGTGTTAATGTCAGAAGTTTCAGTAGGACAATACTTCAACAGATGTAATACTTCAACGGATGCATAACCACTCACATTATTCTTATGTTACTAATTCATCATGCCTCTATATCCATATTGCATGAACTGTAAAAATCTGCAGAAAGCACTAGGAAAGTAATTAACATGCATTTGCGGTGATGCTGATCTTTTTTTTTTTAAAGCTATGATCTTTGGGGATGTCATAGCCCTGCACCAAAATAGGAGGATCATAGAGAATATTGAATCTGCAAAGCATGTACAGTAGACTGTTTCATTTGTTGAGTATTAAACATTAAACAGAAAATTACAACTAAGACTGGGAAATATCTAAAATACAATATGCTTATACTTCACACATGAAAAAAGACCAGGGCATTTATTTTTTCTCATGTCCTGAAGTGATAATCATTTATATTTATTTTCCTACAATACACTTTTATCTGTCTAGTTTTTCTTAGGAACAGTCTTAAGGTTAGTAATACAGGTTTAAATATATATATATATCATCTTACTGATAAACTAAATGCCTTTATTTTCCTGTAGGAAATATCTCAGTTATTTCTGGCTATCATGTCAGTCTCATGTTTACACCAGTACTCTAACTGGGAACCAGAATATGAGTACTCTTCCAAGGGACTTATTTTGCTCCCATTGACTTAGGTTTCAGGTCCCACAGGATAACAAATTGAAGCTGACTTCCAATAGCAAGTCAGCTTTAATAAGAGCTGGGAGATGGTGGCATAAATTCATTCAAGCAAAGGAAGGAATTTAACCCTGGTCTGCCATGTTCTGAATGAGCTCTGGCAAACTTCATAAGTGGAAAACAGAGTGGCATGCATCATGGACACCAAGCTCCGAGCCTAGCATGTTTTAAAAGAAACAAGTAGCTGCCGCTGCATTTTGTACAGAGCTAGGTCTGTAGTTATGATATCAGACTATCTACCAGACCAAGGCTCTCAGATGAGAGAGCAAGGGGAACTAGTTTATGGATCCTGATGGTGCTTAGGTGCCAACCTTCTCATCCCTGTAAAGATGAAATGCTTCTCAATCTGTGTTGAATCAGCATTGTAAATGCCTGGGGAACACTTAGTTAAAAACCAAGGCTAGCACTTTAAGTAAATCCAGAGTTAACTGGCATCTGAACAGGGGTTTTCAGGGCTCAGTTTTGAAACTGAACATCTAAATTCTGCCTATGTCCCCCTTTTGTATCAGGGCCTTAAATAATTATGTATATCTTATTATAGATTTGGTCAGTGTTGGCCTGATTTTAAGAATCAGCCTCCAATCACTCAACTGTGGGCAGGCTGCAACATCCCTAAAATGACCAGTCACAACACATCTGGTAGATAACTTGGAAACCTTTACTGATGCACAGTAGCAGCATATTACAATTAGCAAGCAAGCAAAGGCTCTCAAAGGGATGTACACAGGAAGACAGACCAGCACACAACTATCTGTGGGTCTCTTGCTTCAGTTTGTTGTGGTCTCACCTGGGGAAAGTTGCCGAACAATGAACACACCCTCTCTTTGTTCCCCTTAAGTGTTATACCTTTTGTCCATTCATTGTATACCTTGCTGGTGCTCATTCATTGGTGGTCTGATCTGATGTACCTTGTCAGCCAATGGAGATACTGTCCATGTGTGTTTCATTCACCAGGTGTCTGATAAGTTGTGAGTATATAGTAAGACTCTTTCCATCCCTAATTGGGATTTTTAGGTGCTGGGACAGGTTAATCCCTGCAGCTGTGCACTTATTTTTGGAATGCATTGGAGATAGGGTTGCTTCTATTCTTAGGGCTTGTTAGACACCCTCTACACCCAAAAAAAAAATACATCTCTGGAATGTGTGAGAATTGCTTTCTTACAAAGCTGCTCCCCTGCTAGGCCATGAGAGCCTGATTTTGCTTTCTAGCACACTTGTTAGCCACACTTGTATCGAATTTATTGAATGATTAGTAATAAGTACTAAAATTCTAAAAGTTTAAAATTTTAGCCATCAGTCACTGTTCCTTCTAAAATAAATATCCACCATAGGTTGCATCCAAATATCTTAACTCTACATTATAAGATGTAGTTTTCTGAATACTTTAGCCTCAGAATATTTCTCTTCTCTTTTTAATCTTCATAACACATTCAGTTTTCATGGTGTACATTTACGAAATCAACAAGTAGGAAATTTTTACTTCTCCAGCAAAAAGATACCCACAAAAACCCATGTATTACATCATGATGCAGAAACAGTATAGGAAAAGATTTGCAATGAATTTAAGTTGACACATGCCATTGAAGGAAAACAGTTGATGAACAAGACCAGATATAGACCCCCATTTTCCCATAAGTTTTTGAAGGCAGAATTGGATCCTTTACCTTGTATTTGAAGATGATGTTGGTGATTGTCAAAGACGCACCTAGCTGGGACAGTTTAGTCAAGGATGATCCTGTCTTGGGCAGGGGGTTGAACTACAGGACCACCTGAGGTCCCTTTTAATCCTACTTTGCTCTGTTTCTGTAATTCATTGAAAGTGTCTTTGCATCATACTTGTTTCCCCCTTGATATTCTTGAAAACAGATTTACCTTTTGAATAGAAGGGGAGATCGAAGATTTATGTATTTTGTTTGTTTTGTTATCTATGAATCTTCCTGCTCATTTAAAGGTTCTGAAGTGATTTACAGGGATTTCATTTTTTTTTAGGTTAAATTGTCACATTTCTCCCCCTGTGAACTGGATTTATTAATAACGCCTCTTCCCTACTGTTTTTAGTACAACATAAGGCAAGAACAGACTTAAAACAAAAATCATCACTGTATTTTTGCATTGCTCTTGTTCTGCATAAACTAATTTTCTGTTTTATGGCTGTTTTAATTTTATTTGGTGCATAATGCAGTAATATAATTTAGCAAATTAATTTTTCCTGATAGATTCTTTTCTTGTGCTATTATGATGTGAGCATGAATTATGAATATAGATTTCATTCTGCCTATGGTTATTGTTGTTTTATATGTGATAACATGAAGGAATTCATTCAAATTTCTTTTAGATCCTTTACTTTCTTTCCTTGCATTGTGCTTTGCCATGTGGCTATTTAATGAAATCATAGAAAATGACCTGGGTTCTATAAGTTGATAAGTACTGGTTTTAATGATTAAGTATTTTATTTATAAGAGCTTTCAAAATTAATTGGTACAGTATTTTATAGTGTCTTCAGGCAGCCAATGTATGGGGAAATATATCCGTGTCTACCTTTTGTAATTTTTTTTTTTTGAGCTACTAAATGGCCATCCGTTGGGACAAAACTCGGGTACTTATAGTCCAAAAAACCCAAATACTTAAAGATTAGCTATTATCTTTATGGAGTCTGCATGCAAGAGGCAAAGGTCTTGATCATTCCAAACCTCAGAGTTAGCACAGTATCTGAAGCATGCACCAAGAGTGATGGTATCTGTAGTCTGGCTTGTTGCTCTTCCCTCTGTCTCCACATGATATCTGTTTTATGAGGCTCTCCTAAACCTCTACATTAACTTTGTTACTCAATGAATGCTGAATACCTGGTAAAAGAATATACCCAACAGTGGGTGATTACCTGGGTATATGTTCTCTGCCATACTTCGGTATTTGTTTTGCATTGATATTTGGGACATTAGGGTTAAGAAGCAACTTCTGGATTTCTTAATTTCATCATCTTTAGGGAATGTTCTTTTATGCTGGTGATCTCACAGAAAAAAATGCTTGTGCATGTGTGAATGGGGAGTATTCACTCTAATAATAAATATTTTTTTTCCAAAAATATTGCATCAATTACATGCTTGTAAAACGTGTATTCATTAAACCTAAGTAATAATGACACATTTAGCATATGTGTATATATATACGTGTGCTTCATGGTGGACCCAGAAGTGGACCAGAAGTACCTCTGTTCCACTTCCAGATCTGCCACCAAGTGTGCGGGGGCCCCCCTCCCCTCCCATGGGATGCTTCTTCTGCCCCACCATCTCAGCGTTCAAGAGCCGTGCCTGGTACCTTGAGTTATGTAAAAAAAACACGTAAAGCTGTGTCTATGGATGAATTGTTGAATCTCTCCAAATTGATTCAGAGGCTCCCAATTCAATTCAGAGAAATTAATGGATCTCCTGATTTGATTCGGATTTGGAGATTTGGCCACCAAATCGGGCCAAATGTCCTCCAAATCAAATCAGCAACCAAAGCTTTTCACAGCCCTAGTGTACACCCCTATGGTGCCATTGTTGCTGCACCTTGCCAGTGGCATACAATGATTTTTAGCCACTACATTGCCATAGCAACATGCTATAGTGAGGGAGCGCATTGCTACGGTGACATAGCTGCAGTGTCACATTTTTTTGCCCACCGATGCTACATCACCATAGTGCTTTGCTACTGCAACATAGCATCTTGTATAGACATGCCCATTGTGGTTTAGAGTTGCACAAGTTCTGAAGGAGGAACTCCTGCCTCTCCTGGAGTCACTGTAAAGTTTGGCCATTGACTTTAATGGGGCCTCTGAATCTAACAATGTCTGAATCAATCGAATATCACAGAACCCAGGCTAGCTGTGTAAGTCAGAAAACTAATAGTGAAGGAGAAAAGTATTTCCATTCCCAGGGAAAAAAAGAGTCATTTTTTAATATGTTGCTTTCTTAACATTTCGAATAAAATTTTAGCGGTGGCCAGAAGCAAGGCATCACTAACTTTCATATCATTAAAAAGATGAAAGCATTTATTGAATTGCTAGAAGGGATGCAGAATGATGCCTGGTATCATACTACAAAAACTGGAGGTTCTTCTAGTTTGCATCTTAGAGGTACAATCACATTAAAGATCAAGAAAACACCATGTCCCATGTCTTTGGCAACACAATAATTAGCACTTGGATGATAATTACTGCATCTTCTCCTGTTTTCTGTTTCTAAAATCATATGTGCACTGGTCATTCTTGTCTCTTTAATTTTGTCTTAGGGCAGGGAATTAACTCCCCTATACTTATCATAAGAAATAAACACAGGTTAATTATCTCAGGCAAAAGGTTTGTTTTGTTTTGTTTTGTTTTGTTTTTTATGGATAACCACTGGCTCATATAACCACATATATCCTCCATGCCAAAAGGAATATATCATCCATAGAAATGCATAGAAGTAAACAAATAGGTCACATATATGAACAGACCATGGAATATTTATCTTCAATCAGATTTGCCAATAAAGAATGAGAATAGGGTCTTAAGTGGCATAAATCTGCATCATACCCTAAAATAAGTGTAACTGTCACTTTATCCTAGAATCTAGCCACAATGCATAATTTATAATGCAACAGGACATAGAAAAATGCAGTCAGCCTGGATTAATAAAAATATGCAGTAGGTTGTATTCCTTTAAATGGTTGCCTTTATTAATCCATGGCAGTTCATAAAAATCTGTACCCTGGCATTGTGCAATCATTTCCAGTAGTAGTAAATCAATTTATATTAGACAAGGATCTACCCCGAAATGCCGTAAATTAAATATCTGATGTTCCTGTTTAAGCAAATATTTCAGTGATGTCAAGGTTTTATTATGCAGAAAGGTCAATACCAAGATTCTCACTTGGTGTAAACTGGTGTAGCTCAACTATGTAAGGCCTTTAAGTTAAAATGGATTTAAAAAAATAAACTCATGTGACATTAATTAGCAGTGTTTATGACAAGTGCACTTTACTGAAAGCTAAGTGGCTTTTTCATGAAACTACACAAAATATTTTTCTTTTCTGTTCACTTAGAGTGAACTGCTAGTGCCTTAGTGAAGTGGAAAGCAACTAAAATTTTGAATGTTCATTAAGTACCCAAACCCTTTCTCAGAAGACCTCCTGAGTAGCTGAGATATGACCTTGCCTACCTGTTGGGGAAAATATTTTCTTTAACCTCCTTCAATTTCAGAATAATGTCTTACCACTGTATTTCCAAAAGCCAAATGTAACCTGGAAGGAGAGGCAGAACTTACCCCACCAAAGATCATTCTTGGGTTGTCCTTGCAACTGAATCTTTATTTATATGGGTAAGTCTTACAAAAATGAAAATATGCAGGACAGTTTCACTAATTGTGAATAGAAAATGATTTCCGCTTTGGTTGTGGTCCCTTACATCTCTCCAGAAAGGACCATATCTCCCCTGGTTAACAAGGCTATGTGTGTACTTCACTGCCTGAGATGGGCAAAATTGTCTCAGATCTTCCACTTCTCTGTAAATAATGGAGCTAAGATTCCAGGGAGATACATATTGAAAAAACACATTTCCTCAAAATTAATTATGTTTTTGAGGTATAATTATAGAATCATTGACTCATAGAATAGGAGGACCGCTCACTTCCACTCACCTCATCCCCTGGTTTCCTCACTTTCCTGCTCCCCCATTGGCCAGCCGCTCTGCACCACTTGGCTCCTGGCTTCATGGCCAGACTGTGGGGCTCAGGAGGAGCTGGTGGTCCTCCCCTACCTCCCCCACCGCTTCTTATCTGAACTTCGTTCTCTAGTGCAGGTATGAACAGCCCCACAGAAGCCCCTGCTAGGCAGGGGTTTGGGGAGCCCTGCTGTTGCAGGAGCCTGCCATCACTTCTCTGTGCTACTGCCCCTGGCTCCTGATATCTTTCACAGGAGCCAGGGGTAGATTAATATTAATTTTATGAATTTTTTAGGGGCCCCACAGGCTGAATCCAGCCTACAGGCCACATTTATCCTCCCCTGATCTAGTCATTCCTTCTACTGCCTGAGTCAAGAACAGGTCATCTATAGCTGCCAACAAGTTGGTTGACCTGCTGAAGTTAGCCGAATGTTCCTCCCAACAGATGCCTGGTCGTAAAAGGAAATGAGATTGATCAAGCAAGACCTACCCACAACAAACCTGTGCTGGCTATCCCTCAGGATGTTTTTTGTCAGCCAGTCTGTTAAGAATGGCCTCTTTGATAATCTTTTCCAAGACCTTCCCCAGGATAGAGGTCAGGCTGATGGGCCTGTAGTTTGCCAGATCCACTTTCCTCCATTTCTTGAAGATAGGCACTACATTGGCCTTCTTCTGATCTTCAGGCACTTCACCAGAGTGCCAGGAGTTCTCAAAGAGCCATGCCGGGGCTGGGCTATGATGCTAGCCAGCTCCTTGAGTACCCTGGGGTATAGATTGTCAGGTCCAGCTGACTTGAAATTGTCCAGCCTCTCAAGGTGTTCCTACACAAGATCAGCATTGATGAAGGGCAAGGAATATCCCTCACCCAGGCCTTTCTGTCCTGTAATGGGCAGGGGTGTCCCATGGGACTGATGAAAGGCCGATGCAAAGTACCCATTTAATAGGTTGGCTTTTTCCTGGGCGTCAGTTGTCAGTTGTCCCATCTCATTTAGCAGGGGTCCAACATTACCTTTACTTTTCCTTTGGCTCCCCACATATTTAAAAAAAGGACTTTTTATTGTCCTTGATACGTGTAGCTGTTAGGGTAATGATATGTATTTTTGATGTTGGGGTAATGATATGAATTTGGGGAGTACTGAGTGTGCAGCTGAATGAAGGCGTTTTCCTGTGTCTCAGCAAAAAGCTGCTGGGCAAAAGATTGGATGATATATTAAAAGATAACCTCAGCAAAAGCTGGTGGTCACAAGGCTAGCTGATGTATTAAAAACAACTAACTTAGCTAATACTGATTTAAGCAGATTGTTAACAAAAGAATAGGGTGCGAAGTGCATGATGTGTTAAGCAACTAGTGTCAGGTAGTTCAAATGCAAAGATACAGCCTTGGATATGGAGAAGTCAGCAAGAACACCAGCAAGAACTAGTGAGAAGTTGCAAAGTGACCAAAGGAAGATAGGGGTCAAAGTGTTACGCATGTGCTCTTAGCAGAGAGGCATGTAAATGAATGATACTGCATAGCAAACAGTAAACAGAGGTGGTGCCTGAGATAGGAGCGGAAATGGGTGGAACCAAAGGAAGGTTATAGGCAGGGTAAATGTTAATATGTATGAACCAAGGTGTATAAATGTTGGAAAGAACTGTTGTTCAGAGCAGGTCCCTGGTTTGTTGTTTTTTGAGACCCTTGTCTGAAGCTGTCTCCATTCTGAATAAAGCTGTTGGAAGCAGAGGAGGTATGCTTAGGGGCAACCAACATGGGTTCATTAATGGTTCATTAGAGGCAGGTCCTGTCAGACCGATGGCCTTCTATGACCAGGTCACCAAATCCTTGGACGCAGGTGTCACGGTGGACGCAGTATTTCTGGACTTTAGGAAGGCCTTCGACACTCTCTCACCCCATTCTCATTAAAAAATTAGGAGATTGTGGTGTCAATGGCTACACAGTCAGATGGGTTTCCAATTGGCTAGAGGGCCGCACCTAGAGAGTGGTGGTGGATGGTCATTTTCAACCTTGACTGATGTGGGCAGTGGGGTCCACTAGGGCTCAGTCCTCAGGTCCACACTGTTCAACTTCTTCATCAGTGACTTGGACAAGGGGGTGAAAAGCAGCTTGTTCATATTCAAGAATGACACTAAGATGTGGGGAGAAGTGGGCATGCTAGAAGGGAGGGAAAGGTTGCAATTGGATCTGGACAGGTTACAGGGGTGGGCAGATGAGAATAAGATGGGACTTAATACTGACAAGTGCAGGGTACTGCACCTAGGGAGAAAGAACCAGCAGAATACCTACAGGCTGGGGAACTACCCTCTTATCAGCACAGAGGCAGAAAAGGATCTTGGAGTCATTAGAGACTCCAAGATGAACATGGGCTGCCAATGTGGGGATGCATTCAGGAAGGCTAACCGCACCTTGTCATGCATCCACAGATGCATCACGAGCAGGTCCAAGGAGGTGATCCTCCCCCTCTATGCGACACTGGTCAGACCGCAGTTGGAGTACTGCATCCAGTTCTGGGTGCTGCACTTCAGGAGGGATGTGGACAACGTTGAAAGAGTCCAGAGAACGGCCTCTCACATGATCGGGGTCAGTAGGGCAGGCCCTATGAGGAGAGGGTACAAGACCTGAACCTGTTCAGCCTCCACAAGAGAAGGCTGAGAGGGGATTTGGTGGCCATCTATAAACTAGCCAAGGGAGACCAACAGGCAATGGGAAAGTCCCTGTTCCCCTGAGCACTTCTGGGATTAACAAGGAATAACGAGCATAAATTGACTGAGAGTAGATTCAGGCTAGATATCAGGAGGCACTACTTCACAGTCAGGGAGGCTAGGATCTGGAACGAACTTCCAAGGGAAGTGGTGCTCACTCCTACCCTGAGGGTCTTCAAAAGGAGGTTAGATAGACACCTTGCTGGGGTTGTTTGATCCCAGCATTCTTTCCTGCCCATGGCAGGGCATCGGACTTGATGATCTGCTCAGGTCCCTTCCGACCCTACCAACTATGAAACTATGAAACTATGAGAAATGTGTGCTGGTGTTTTCTCCATGTTCTGCTGTGGCTAATGGGTACCAGGATCCATGGGCAATTGGATCATCATCTCCCTAGTCGTTGGATGCTGCATGGAGTCGGGGTCTAACACTAGCCAGTTGGAGTCAGTAGCAGCCTTGGCTTTTCTGGTTCACTCTCTGTTGGTTTGGACCAGTGCAGAATATTCCTCCTTGGAAGTGGATCCCATCCTTCATACTTTGTAGGCCTTTCTTTTCAGACACAGGAGATCCACTAGTTCCCTGCAGAGCCAAGTTTGCTACTGTGTCCTTTTGCTGCCTTTCCTCCGAGTTGGAATAGACTGCTTGTGCATCCAGGATTGCTTCCTTGATGAATGACCACTCTTACTGAACTTCCTGAAGTCAAGGACTTCTGTATTGCTGACTGACTTGCCAGCTTTATGGCAGATGGTGAAGGTGATCAGCTTGTGGTCATTGTCACCTAACTTCCCTTCAATCGTTATTTCACTGATAAGGTTGCCCCCCATTGCCAGTACCAAGTCAAGCAGTACTTTGCCTCTTGTTGGCCCATAGACTTCTTGTGTCAGATAGAGCTCATCCATGCACACAAGAAAGCTTTGCGACCATTTGGATCTGAGATACTCATAGAGAAGAACTTATTTCCTCTGCCCGTGAGGTGGGTACCATCTCTTGCATGTAGACAATACCGTTAAACTGCATGACAAGATTGAAGAATCCAAAATCAGCACAGTGACACCATCTCCAAAGCCTTCAGTTGATTTCCTTAATGCATTCCTCCCTCCAACGACCATGGCCTCTAACTGGGAGGATTGAGGAGAACATTATTTGTGCACCTAGGAATTTTTCTTGGATTATATGCAATCCAAGGAAAATGTATGATGTACATTGTTCTTACATGGTACCAAGTATAAGGTATCATGTTGTAAAGCAACAGTCTCTTTAAAGTCATGTATTGAACATTTCTTTAAGGCTCCTCAATTAAGAAAATCAGCAATCAGTACAGTGAGTCACATAAATAATACTGCATGTAAAACAACAAAACTCCAATGACATAATGTACTGTCACCAAAATTCTATTAGGGGCATGCAGGTTTTAATTTTATAGGATTAGTGCTGTGATTAATAGCTATGATTAATAGCAACTCATTTTATACAGGCACATTATCACCTTCTTACCCCTTTGGGTAAGATAGACATGCCTCTAAAGCAGCACTTCAGGTTACCATTTTGCTGGTACACTTTATCATCTGGAATCAAGGATATAAATGATTTATATAGAAAAAGGTGGATGGCCTCTTTTGTAGGGCTATTGCCAGGCTGGGTTCATATGAATACAATTTTACTATTATACATCCATTGATTTCTATATAGCCTTTCCAATATCAGGGGAAAAGCAGGGTTTAGGTAGATAATTTCTATATGGGTTTTCTGGAAGGCAACTACGCTCAGTGTTCTTTCTATCCTTACTTCCCTCTAAATTGAAATATTCTTGCTATTGAACTGAGCTTTCTATCAATAAAATTCCTCTGTCAAATCTACTCTGAATTACTTTTCTAAAATACTTGTTTTTTTAGTATGACTAGAATATTTATGTGTAAAACAAGGGTAATCTGAGTTATTTCCACCAGGAGTATGAACAGGCCAAGAAAATATGCAAATGGTGTTATTTTTTGCCCAGTATGGCAGAGAATTACACCAGTTTAGGTTATGTCTATATGTATCTATCCCAGAGTAGCCATTTTCTAAAAGCCAACAAGCTATCCTGTCCAGAAATGGATTCACACACTTTGATTCCTGCTCCACCCAAAGTTTTCATTTTCAAGTTGTATATTTAAGTTTATGTACTGGAGTCTTAGTGGTTCAGAATCCTGTCAAAGTAGCAAAAGCCTGTTCATTGGGGGAGCTGCAAACCATCTCAACTGTCACAGAGCACATCTACATGTGTAATTAGTATGATGTAATTAACTCTGGCACAGTTCACACTGGAGTCAGCTGCTCCCAGGCACAGTGTTTACACATGTGTCTGGGACCACAACACATTGAGCCAGGGTGGAGCAGCCCTAGGATCTGGGTGGCAGCATTGGGGCACAAGGGAGGGGCTAGCTGGGGCAAAAGGGTGCTATACTGCAGGGTTAACCAGCAGGCAGCCCTGCACTTTAGCACGCTTGTGCCCCAGCCAGCCCCTATCACAGTTTACATGTGCGTTTGATCACTTGTAAATACTCTGCAATAAGACATTTCTGTCCCTGACAGTACTATGTTATGGCAGAGTTAATTAATCTACTGGCCCGAATCCCTGCACATGTTTGGACTATGGCATTTTACTACACAGCTAATTAGCCTACTCCACAGTAAAGTACATGTGCAGATGCACTCACTGTGTGGTTTTACATGTACTGCTAAAGTTTCTGACATCTGGTAACAATAACAAATTGTGTCCTTCCATTTGAATATCATTTTGGTAGGCTGACATCAGTGCCCTCTATGTGTACGACACTGCAGTTCCATCCTGTCAAGCTCCTCAAATTGTTGCTCACAAAACTGGTTATCTCTTAACTTCTTTCCATTGTAGTATTTTCTTTTTTGTTACAAGGGTATAACATTTATTTTGCTCAGATTGATATCCTAGTATCATTTTTTTCTCACAGAGCTAGTTTACTTTATGCTACTCTTGGTATGACACTTCGTCAATAGCTCACCAGCCAAAATAAATCCTAGGATTTTGGGAGCAGTTGGTGCTTTTAATTGGTTTTAAAAATTACTTTACTTGGAAGAGGTCTGATTCATTCTTTTTCTAAGATTCAGCAAAATTCATTCAGTTGCTTTTCAGTGATTTCATTTTTATGTGATTTATTTTTGGTGGTATCTGGTGTTGGCCATACTCAGGGACAGATCCAGGGATGGTGCACTGGTGCACTTGCATGCTGTTTTGATTCCGGGTCCATCAAACATTTAAAACCAACTGCCTGCAGCAGTGAGGGAGTCGAGTGACTACATTAAAACCTACCTAATTCCTTCTAAATTCTTTATTCCACAAGTGTTTGTAGCAAAACCCCCAGTTTTTCTTTTTTTAATTTATTTTAAAATGCATTCCCTCCCCTTCCCCAACCATTTCTGACTTTTCTCTCCCTCTCTGTTCCCTATAAGTGAGCTCAGACTTACGATAAGCTTTAAACATTTTTATTTTGTTACCAAGTTTTTGGTTTTCGATATCCACTGTATTTTATTGCATAATTATTAGGTTTGTATTGATTTTTACTGTTGTATATTGTATTATTATCATTTTCATATTGATTTTTATTGTTTCATATGGATATTGTATGGTTTAGGCCCATGTTTGTAAGTGAACCAAAGTCATGTCAAGTTTCCATTTTATATGTCAAGCCCCGATCTTGTGTCCTCTGCCAGGGCATCCCATGTTGCAACAATATGATTCATTGTATCCCTCCCATGTAAATTGGTTCCCGGATGAATGAGAATGATTGGGAATGATTATAATAAAATGGTAGCAGACCTCTACTGAATGGCCTGTAATGACTGGGCCATCACCTCGCATTGATTCATCCAGGAACCATGGACCTCACCCAGGAACAGAGACAAGAACCCAGCATTTCAAAGACAAAAGACCCTGCAGAATTGTACCCCACCATTACAGACACCCGAAACTGCACATCCCTGCATGAAGCACACATGCTTAGTAGGCCAGGGGCTGACCCTTGTCTGGGCATGCCTCCTGTCACTAGGGTCACACAAGGTCTGCCCCTATAAAAAGGGGCAGTGAAGAAAGGCCCAGTGGGAACGCCATTTCCATCTGGACCAGACCAGCTTCACCTCACCTATCTACCCCAGAGGCCCTGCCAGAGACCCGCTCTGGGCAACACCAAGCTGAAGGAGACACCGAATGGCCATCGAGTATCAACTTCCAGCCTGAGATAGACAGATATTACCTGTACACCTCCTCCTACAATTTGGACCCTCTCTCTCCTCCTGGGCTTCAGGGGACTTCAGCCCCTGCACCAAGCCTCTCTAACCCCTCCTGCCATTGTGTGTGCATGTGTGTGTGTATGTGGGTGCAAGGGAACCAATAAGACATTGTGTCACCATCTCCCCTGTTCAATAAAACCACTGTCATTTGCAACCCTGAGTTGGGTCATATTTTACTGAATCCCAGTCCCTTCCCTACGTTAAATTCCAGCCTCATTCTCTTTCTCTCTCTCAGCTCCAGTACCCACCCCCCCGCTAGTTTCCCAATCTCCCAATTCCATCTCCCCTTTTCTGTCACCTCTCATCCTCTCTTTGCTTTCTTGATGCCCCTGCTGCCTTTTAGCCTCCCATGCCATCTACTGTCTTTTCTCTGTGACTTTCTGCTGCCTTTCTTTGCTTTCCCACTGCCCTGCCACCTGTCAGTCTCTCCTGCTGCTTTTCCTGTGATTTTCTTCTGTTTCTCTCTCTGTTTTCAGGCTTCCCCAACACCTTCTGTAGTCCCCCCTGCCAGAGCTTCCCAGTTCCTATTGGCTGTCCTGCACTTTTCTCTAGCAACTGGAGCCTTCTCCGGCTCCCAGCACCTACTGCCGCTCCCTGCAACTTCTCTAGCTGTCCCGGAGCAATCCTCTGGCTCCCCAAACCCAGAGCCCCTCTTTAAAACCCACACTTTCCCTTAGTCCCATTTTCCCTCTCCCCACCTACCTTTTCAGCTCCCCCGTAGCTCTGGCTTCAGTCCCAGACTCTGCTGGCATCGCTCCCCTGTTCTGTAGGCTTTGGGTGTTGTCTTTTAATAATTTAAGATCAATTAACCTAAAGTTACCTTTGAGCCTCAGTTCTTTAGCCCAGGCCTCTGTAGTGTACTGGTTCTAATCCCGGTCCTGGTAACTTTCACTCCCAGCAACTTTCACTCCCTACACTTCTACTTTCCTACCTTAACATTTCCCCAGGTACCTCAAGTACACCAAGCACATACGTACATACACATCACAACACCCAACTTAGGAACCCACCTGTGTGTATGTGTAGGTGGGTGGTATATGTGTGAATTAGTGAATACACACACATATATAGATATCATTGTGTGTGTGTGGTATATGAATTAGTAATCCACGTATGTGTATTGGATGTGCAGGTGTTGGTAACTGGTAACTCATTCTGTCTAAATTTGGTGTGTGTAACATGTATGGGCTTAAACTGGTGATTGGTGCGCATGAACCTAGACTGGTTATTTTGAACATGTGTGTATCCGAGTTGATAGTGTGAGTGCATATGCCTAGTAGGGGTGTACGCACCTAGTGAGTGTATGTATGCTTAATTAATATTTATGTGTGCATGTGCAATTGTACACCACTCCTTCCTGTCTAACAGTGCAATATTGAGATGCTGATCATTGGCCTGACCCCTCAGGGGAACATGTTAATGAGTCTGTTTCCTCATTAATGGTCTTGATGTAGCACCAATCAAGCCCAGCCTATCTTCTGCACATCATAAAAAGTTAGGGTGGGAAGGAACCGCAGGAGGTCATCTAATCCAACCCTCTACTCAAAGCAGACCATCCCCAATTAGATCATCCCAGGCAAAGTTTTGTCTGTCCAGGTTTTGAAAACCTCCAAGGATGGAGCTTCTACCACCTCTCTGGGTAACCTGTTCCAGTGTTTCATCACCGTCCTAGTGCGAGAATTCTTCCTACTATCTAACCTAAACTTCATTTGCTGAAGCTTGAGACCATTGCTCTTTGTTCTGTCATCTGCCACCACTGAGAACAGTCGAGTTCCATCCTCTTTCAAACCTCCCTTAAGGTAGTTGAAGGTTGCTATTAATTCCCCTCTCAGTCTCCTCTTCTCTAGACTAAATAATCCCAGTTCCTTCAGTCTTTCCTCATAAGTCATGTCCTCCAGCCCCTGCACCATTTTTGTCACCCTTTGCTGGTCTCTTCAATTTGTTCACATCCTTTCTGTAGTGGGGGGCCCAAAACTGAACACAGTACTTCAGATGTGGCCTCACCAGTACTGAATAGAGGGGAATAATCACTTCCCTTGACCTCCTGGCAACACACGTATCAATACAACTCAGTATGCCATTAGCTTTCTTGGCAACAAGGGCATACTGTTGATTCATATTCAACTTATTTTCCACTGTAGCCTCCAGGTCCTTTTCTGCAGAGATACTGAACAGCCAATCAGTGCTCAGCCTGTACTGATGCATGGGATTGTTTTGTCCTAAGTACAGGACTTTGCACTTGTCCTTGTTGAATCTCATGGAACCTTTTGGCCCAATCCTCCAATTTGTCTAGGTCACTCTGAATCCTAGCCCTACCCTTGAGTATATCTATTTCTCTCCCCAGCTTGGTATCATCTGCAAACTTGCTGAAGATGCACTCTGTCATCTTCCAGGTCGTTGATGAAGACATTGAACAAACCAATGCCCAGGAGTGAGCTCTGGGCAGTGTCATACCATGGGTCTCTGGCACCCTGGGCCCAATGCCTGCACTTGCGCCCCCCACAGGGATGATCCAACCAAAGTCCAGGACCCCCTCTTCCACCCCACAGCACTTCCATGGGGAAATTTACACTGTGGCACATCAGACGTGAGGTGAGGGGCAGTGGCCGGAATATCTGGCTGTAACAGGTAAAAAAAATCCAACCCACTGGGCAGGTGGATGGGCCAGACACCAAACGTGGGAGGTTCTGTGGCCTCTAGGCCCAGATGGCATCCCCCCAAGTCAGGACCTGGGGGCCATGGACCCCTCTCACCCCAGTCTGTTGTTATGATACTACCTCTGGGGCACTTCACTTGATAACAGCTACTAACTAGATATTGAGCCATTGATTACTACTTTCTGAGCTTGATGCTCCAGCCAGTTTTCTATCCATCTTACAGTCCATTCATCCACCCCATACTTCCTTAGCTTGCCTGGGAGAATGTTTCATAGTTTGTAGAGTCAGAAGGGACCTGAGCAAATCATCAAGTCTGACCCCCTGACATGGGCAAGAAAGAATACTGAGGTCAAACAACCCCAGCAAGGTGTTCATCTAGCCTTCTCTTAAAGATGCCCAGGGTAGGAGCCAGCACCACTTCTCTTGGAACTTGGTTCCAGATCCTAGCCGCCCTGACCATGAAGTAGCGCCTCCTGATATCTACTCTAAATCTACCCTCTGCCAGCTTGTGACCATTATTCCTTTTCACTCCTGGAAGTGCTCAGGGGAACGAACAAAGACTCCAAAAATGCCTGCTGGTCCCCCCTGACTAGTTTGTAAATGGCCACTAAATCCCCCCTCAGCCTTCTCTTGTGGAGGTTGAACAGGTTTAGGTCCCTTAGCCTTTCCTTGTAGGGCCTGCCCTGCTGCCCCCAAGTCACAGGAGTGGCCCTCCTCTGGACCCCCTCCATGTTGTCCACATCCCTCCTGAATTGTGGTGCCCAGAACTGGATGCAGTACTCCAACTGCGGCCTGACCAGTGTCACATAGAGGGGGAGGATCACCTCCTTGGACCTACTTGAGGTGCATCTGTGGATAAATGACAAGGTACAGTTCGCCTTCCTGATCGCGTCCTCACACTGTTGGCTCATGTTCATTTTGGCATCAATAATGACTCCAAGATCCTTTTCTGCCTCTGCACTGACAAGAAGGGAGTTCCCAGCTTGTAGGTATGCTGCTGGTTCTCCCCGCCCCCCCCAGGTGCAGTACCTTGCAATTGTTGGTGTTGAAACCCATCCTATTCTCTTCCACCCACCCCTGTAACCTGTCCAGGTCTGATTGCAGCCTATTCCTCCCTTCTAGCATACCCACTTCCCACCACATCTTAGTGTCGTCTGCAAATTTGAACAGGGTGCTTTTTGCTCCCTCGTCCAAGTCGCTGATGAAAATGTTGAACAATGCAGGCCCAAGGACCGAGCCCTGTGGAACCCCACTGCCCACATCCCTCCAGGTAAAAAATGACCCATCCACCACCACTCTCTGGGTGTGGCCCTCCACGGATGCGGAAGACGACATGAGAACTGCATCCAAGAGACCAACTGGTGGCTTCAGCAGTGCTGTCTCGAGGCAGGCTTCGGCTTCCTAGACAACGACCCGCACATCACGATGAGGGACATGCTCAGCTGGGATGGGCTTCACCTGTCCCCCAAAGGTAAGCGTGTGTTTTCTTCTAGGTTGGCAGATCTCCTCCGGCGGGCTTTAAACTAGGCTCGTCGGGGGGAGGGGAAGATGAGGGTGGGGGAAGCTGTGGAACACCAAACCATGTGGCACCCACAAGGACAGCCAAGCCTAACGAAAGAGAGCATTGGGAACCTGAAAACCATGGGGAGGCCAGCACTACAGCACAGGTAAGAAACAAGAAGGTAAGAATCAAAGGGCCCCTTGCGACTCAGAGCGGGGGGGCAGCAAAGGCACCAGTCGCAGGGCTCAAGTGCCTATATACTAATGCTAGGAGCATGGGAAACAAGCAGGATGAACTAGCGCTCCTGCTTGCACTAAACACCTATGATTTAGTGGGGCTAACAGAGACCTGGTGGGATTCATCCCATGACTGGGTGGTACATATTGAAGGCTATAGATTGTACAGAAAGGACAGGGTGGGGAAGAAAGGGGGAGGGGTTGCACTCTATGTCAGTGAGCAATATACATCAACCCTCATCAAGATGGAATCCAAGGATGAGGAAGTAGAAGGATTGTGGGTTAGGCTACATGGGGGGCAAGGAGAAAGGGATTTGGTGGTAGGGGTCTGCTACAGACCCCCACATCAAGGGGAAGAAAGAGATTCAGGGCTCCTGAGGCAAATCTCGGAGACCATAAAAGCTAAAGAGGCGGTAGTCATGGGGGACCTAAACTACCCAGACATCTGCTGGGAGTCACAGACAGCAAAGTCCCACCGCTCATGCAGGTTTCTAACCTGTATACAGGACCTCCACCTGACTCAGGAGGTACACGGTCCCACTAGGGGGAATGCCATACTGGATCTGGTATTGGCAACGGGAGATGACATGGTAGCGGACCTCCAGATCAGTAGCCATCTGGGGGACAGTGATCACCTAATAATAGAATTCACCATAAGACGGTGAGTGGGTAAGGTAACTAGTAGGGTGAAAGACTTTAGGAAAGCTGATCTCAATGCACTCAGGCGATTAGTCAAGGACGCTCTGCAGAGTAGGAGATTTGAAGAGATGGAAGCCCAAGAAGGGTGGCTGTGCATTAAGGAAACGATCCTTCGGGCACAAAGCAAGACGATCCCCGTGCGAGGTAAAAGAGGGAAAGGGGCCAGGAGGCTTCCCTGGCTGACCAGAGAAATCCAGGGCAGCCTACGGGCCAAAAGGGGGGCACATAAAAAGTGGAAACAGGGAGAGATTACCAAAGATGAATATACCTCCTCTGCTCGTGCTTGTAGGGAGGTAGTTAGACGGGCCAAAGCTACCATGGAGCTGAGGATGGCAACCCAAGTAAAAGACAACAAGAAGTTGTTTTTTAGATATATAGGGAGTAAACGGAAGGCCCAGGGAGGAATAGGACCCCTGCTAAATGGGCAGAAACAATTGGTGACGGACAGGGGGAACAAGGCTGAACTCCTCAATGAGTTCTTTGCCTCAGTGTTCCTAAGTGAGGGGCACGACAAGTCTCCCACTGGGGTTGTAGAGAGGCAGCAACAAGGCACCAGACTTCCATGCGTAGACCCTGAAATGGTGCAGAGTCATTTGGAAGAACTGGATGCTTTAAGTCAGCAGGCCCGGATGAGCTCCATCCAAGGGTGCTGAAGGCACTGGCCGACATCATTGCAGAGCCACTGGCGGGAATATTTGAAAGCTCGTGGTGCACAGGCCAAGGCCCAGAGGACTGGAAAAAGGCCAACATGGTCCCCATTTTCAAAAAGGGGAGGAAGGAGGACCCGGGCAACTATAGACCTGTCAGTCTCACCTCCATCCTTGGCAAAGTCTTTGAAAAAAATTATCAAGGCTCACATTTGTGAGAGCCCGGCAGGGCAAATTATGCTGAGGGGAAATCAGCACGGGTTCATGGCAGGCAGATCGTGCCTAACCAATCTAGTTTCTTTTTATGACCAGGTTACGAAACGCCTGGAAACAGGAGGAGGGGTGGATGTCGTATACTTAGACTTCAGGAAGGCCTTCGATACGGTATCCCACCCCATACTGGTGAACAAGTTAAGAGGCTGTGACTTGGTTGACTACACAGTCCGGTGGGTGGCGAATTGGCTGGAGGGTCACACCCAGAGAGTCGTGGTGGATGGGTCGGTTTCGACCTGGAAGGGTGTGGGCAGTGGGTCCCGCAGAGCTCGGTCCTTGGACCGATACTCTTTAATGTCTTCATCAGTGACTTAGACGAGGGAGTGAAATGTACTCTGTCCAAGTTTGCAGATGACACAAAGCTATGGGGAGAGGTGGACACGCCGGAGGGCAGGGAACAGCTGCAAGCAGATCTGGACAGGTTGGACAAGTGGGCAGAAAACAACAGAATGCAGTTCAACAAGGAGAAATGCAAAGTGCTGCATCTAGGGAGGAAGAATGTCCAGCACACCTACAGCCTAGGGAATGACCTGCTGAGTAGCATGGAAGTGGAAAGGGATCTTGGAGTCCTAGTGGACTCCAAGATGAACATGAGTTGGCAGTGTGACGAAGCCATTAAAAAAGCCAATGGCACTTGATCGTGCATCAGCAGATGCATGACGAATAGGTCCAAGGAGGTGATACTTCCCCTCTATCGGGCGCTGGTCATACCACAGTTGGAGTACGGCATGCAATTCTGGGCGCCACACTTCAAGAGGGATGCGGATAACCTGGAGAGGGTCCAGAGAAGGGCCACTCGTATGGTTAAGGGCCTGCAGACCAAGCCCTACGAGGAGAAAGTAGAGAAACTGGACCTTTTCAGCCTCCGCAAGAGAAGGTTGAGAGGCGACCTTGTGGCTGCCTATAAGTTCATCACCGGGGCACAGAAGGGAATTGGTGAGTATTTATTCACCAAGGCACCCCTGGGGGTTACAAGAAATAATGGCCACAAGCTAGCAGAGAGCAGATTTAGATTGGATATTAGGAAGAACTTCTTCACAGTTCGAGTGGCCAGGGTCTGGAACGGGCTCCCAAGGAAGGTGGTGCTCTCCCCTACCCTGGGTGTCTTCAAGAGGAGGTTAGATGAGCATCTAACTGGGGTCATCTAGACCCAGCACTCTTTCCTGCTTTTGCAGGGGGTCGGACTCGATGATCTATTGAGGTCCCTTCCGACCCTAACATCTATGAATCTATGAATCTATGAATCCAGCCAGTTAGTGACCCATTTGACGGTGTAGGTGTCGATGCCACAGTCCCCTAGCTTTTTAATGAGAATGGGGTGAGAAACAGTGTCGAAGGCCTTCCTACGGTCCAGAAAGACTATGTCCAATGTTACCTCTTCATCTAAGGATTTTGTGACCTGGTCATAGAGTGCAACCAGGTTGGTCTGACAGGGCCTGCCACTAATGAACCTGTGTTGGTTGCCCCTAGGCATAATCTCCCCTGCTGGCCCCTCATGGACACGCGCTAAGATAATTCTCTCAAAAATCTTACCCAGAATTCAGGTAAGACTAACTGGCCTATACTTTCCTGGGTCCTCCTTCCTCCCTTTTTTTTTAAAAATGGGAACCACATTGGCCCTTTTCCAGTCTTCTGGCACCATACCAGAGCACCATGAGTGATTGTAAAGCCATGCCAGGGTCCCACAATGACCTCAGCTAATTCCCTTAGCACTCTGGGGTGGAGATAATCAGGACCAGCTTATTTAAATATGTCCAGTCCCTCCAGAAGTTCTCTGACCAGATCCTCACTGACCCTAGGTCTGGGTGCACCTCCCCTGGGGCCTATGGAGGTCCCAGTGTGGGGGGTGACCCAGTCCCTGCTCAGGAAAATGGAGGCAAAGAAATTGTTAAATAAGTTAGCTTTGTCTTCTGGTGTGACAACCAGATTTCGTAGCGTGTCTTGCAGAGGTCCCACATTATTAGGTACCTCCTTTTTACCCACTATGTATTTAAAAAAGGACTTCTTGTTGTCCTTGATTCAGGTCGCTAGTCCCAGTGCCATCTCTGCCTTGGCCTTCCTGACCTCCCCCCTGCAGCCCTGAGCAACTAAGGAATAGTGCTCCCTGGTGATGGCCCCACCCTTCCATTGGGTATATGCCTCTCTTTTAGCCAGGAGACAATCCTGTATGCTTTTGGTGATCCATGGGGGCTTTTGTGCCCTCTTGCCCCCTTTGATCTGCATTGGGATTACCTCCCTTTGGGCTTGGAGAATCGTCTCCTTAAGGAAAAAAACACTCTTCTTGGACCCCCAACTCCTCTCCCCTCTGGGACCTCAGTGCCTTCCCGACTATTCTCCTTACTTCATTGAAGTACGCCCTCCTCAAGTCCAGGGCTGCTGCCTTGCTGCAGGCCTTTGCCACCTTGCACTGGATGGTGAATTTCAGCAGGCGATGAACGCTGTTGCCCAGGTGGTTGAGCACCCGTAGCCTCCTGACCAGGTTGTTGTCCGTGGCCAGGACCAGGTCCAACAAGGCACCTCCCTTGTCGGGGCTGTGCATCTCCTAGGTTAGATGGAGGTCCTGTATCTCAGCTAGGAACCTACATGAGCGGTCAGACATGGCTGACTGCTCATCCCAGTAGATGTCTGGAAAGTTCAGGTCACCCATGATGACCACGTCCTTTGACCTAACTACCTCCATGAGCTTACTTAAGAATTCCCGGTGTAGCTCTTCCCCTTGGTTGAGTGGTCTGTAGTAGAGCCCCACCGTTAAGTCCCTTTCCCCTCAACTTCTTTGTATTCTAAGCCAGAGCACTTCAGTGTGCCCCTCCTCTGACCCAGTGCTACTCATTGAGGATGTGTATTCCTCCTTGATGTAGAGCACCGCACCCCCACCTTTCTTCCCTGTCCTATCCTGCCTGTACAGCTTATAGCCATTGATATTCACTGCCCAGTCATGTGTTGGGTCCCACCACATTTCAGTCAGCACCTCTATGTCTGGGTTGGTGTTAGCTAGCAGGAGGGTAAGTTCCTCCTGCTTGTTCCGCATGCTACAAGCATTTCTGTAGAGGCATTTGAGACTTCCTGAAGATGTGTGCACTAGCCCCCTATTCCCAGTACTGCCCTGGCCCCTGTTACTTACCTGGGTATTTGTACTGCTCACCATCAGTCTAGGCTGGGCTGTTCTTGTGGGTGATGCTTGGTTTAGTGGAACATGGCTTCCTCCGCCCTTGTCTTCCCCTTCCCCTGATGAGCCTAGTTTAAAACCCACCAGTGGAGATCCGCCAGCCTAGAAGAGAACACATGCTTACCTTTGGGGGAAAGGTGAAGCCCATCCCACCCGAGCATGTCTCTCATCCTGATGTGTGGGTCCTTGTCTAGGAAGCTGAAGCCTGTCTTGAGACACCATTCCTGAAGCTGCCAGTTGGTCTCCCTGTTGCAGGTCTCATGTTGTCTTCCAAGTCTGCTGACTGGTAGGACAGAAGAGAATACCACCTGTGCCCCTATTTCCCTCAGCACGCCCCCCAGAGTGTGGTAGTCCATCATCAGGTGATCAGGGGTTCTCCTAGCCACATCATTGGTACCCACATGGATTAGGACCATGGGGTAGTAATTGGTGGGCTGGATAAAGGCCTGGATCATCCCGTCATGTCCTGAATCTTTGCTCCAGGGAGGCAGTAGACCTCACTTGTTGAGGGGTAGAAGACCATATCACAAGCCTTTCTAAAATCAAGGTACATCTCACCTGCTGCTCTCCCTGCATCCACAGAGCCGGTCATCTCATCATAGAAGAGAATTAGATTGGTCAGGCATTAATCCAGGCTGACTATTCCTAATCACCTTTTTCTCCTCCAAGTGCATGGAAATGGATTCCTTGAGGATCTGCTCCATGATTTTTCCAAGGACTGAGGTAAGGCTGACTGGTCTGTAGTTCCCTGGATCCCCCTTTTTTACTTTCTTAAGTACGGGTGCATGTAAAGCCAATGTCTGTTAGCTGCTGCTCCTAATGCAGCTTCTAACTTACAGTCTTGCAGACTGTTTTTAACTCAT
The DNA here is from genome assembly GCF_030867095.1 of Alligator mississippiensis. Classification (NCBI taxonomy): domain Eukaryota; kingdom Metazoa; phylum Chordata; order Crocodylia; family Alligatoridae; genus Alligator; species Alligator mississippiensis. The sequence continues at coordinate 37,654,348 of NC_081829.1, forward strand.
TCTCATAAAGTTATATTTGTTTTTGTATCAATCTTAAGCTAAATAATATAGCCCTAGGCCCCTATCATATTAGTAAAGTTTCTAGTTTCTTATTACCTGAAGAAAAATGTGTTGTTACATATGTTGATGCATTTTACCATGTGCACCCTCCCTATTCATAATCCTAGATCTGCCCCTGATCCTGACCCTCTGTATCTAGTAGTGAGGTATTCTAATAGCTGCTAACTATGTGAGCAACCTTGAAGTAGCTGCATGTCTGTCCATTCCTGATTCCGATGTAATTTACATACAAAACATTGTAAGTTACTTGTTTCGAGAAAAGCAAAAACTTTTTTTCCAGATTCTGCAGAAGAAAATTATATCTAGCTGCTGTTCACAAAATTAATTTAGGTCCTGATCCAATGTTATTTACCTGGAGTTAAGAACCTTAATATCTTTGTGAATCTGGGCCTCAGTGCTAGTAAAAAGCACACAGGGTGAAATCCTGCTCCACTACAGCCTATGACAAAATTCCATTTGCTTGTCATAGGCCAGGGATTTCAACCTCAGATGAAATTCTGAAGGTGGAAATGGATGAATCACCAGCAAGGTTATGGAGCCTGCAGGTAATTTGGCCCACAAACCTTTATTCCTTAATGTATGTGCTTTTCAAAAAAAATGAACAAGTTGTGAAATGTGTAGAGTGTTCTGAAAATAAAAGGCAAAGTTAAAAATAAGAATTCACAAAGGGCATATAATCTGCTGGCAATAATCTTATCCAGCAGGAGACTGGATATTCATCACATTAGACTGAATGTGCTATAAACTAAGTTGTTTGCTGTAAAAATCTACAGTGGCAAGGTACATGCACAGTGGTATAGTAGTAACAGCATAATAAGGTGCTATCCTCTATGGAGAGTTGCTTTCAAACACTGCAATGAGTTTGCAGAAATGCAGAATGGAGAAAGAATAGATTACAAATATCTTTCATATGTGGGGTGTATCTTTGTGTTCTACAAAGTAATGTATACTGTCAAAGACTAGAAGGATGTGTTTGTGTAGGCAAACAGAGCAAACATGTTCAGCAGTACATACAACCTTGCACAACAAAATCTATTCTGCAGAAAGAGAAGGTTGCCAAGGCACTGGGTTTATTTCATTATCTTTTTTTTTTTAATCCTGTGAAATCTTTAATGGAGGGAAGAATCATCCTACCTTAAATGTTGCTAGGCATCCTAAGTAACAGATCAATAATTCAGTAAATTTGGCAAATTAGAGCTAATTTGTAAAATAGGTGGAAGCTGGAGGCAGAGCTGAAAGCGATGGTTGGGGTTGAATTTCTGCTATACAAATCTGAGACAAATAAAAGAATAATCTGTTGAAATGAATACTTTTCCAAGACTGTTTCTGATACTTACAGAGCAACAAAAAGTAGGCAATATGAATAAGAAGAAAGATTAGACTAACGTTCAGGGTTGAAAGAAAGTCATGCAAAGAGGGAAGAATGGAAAGGTTCCAGGGATCCAGAATGATGTTTCAGGTCCATAACCAACAGAAGAAAAAGCAATGAGAATGTGGGGAAGAGAAAACACAAGTATTTAATTAACTGGATTTTGTGTCTGGAGTATGGAGACAGCAGAAGATTCTAAGAGTTGAAATAGGTAATTTATTGAGAGAAGTGGTGTTCATTTATATAAGAAAAAAAACAGATTAATTATTTTCTCCAAATGAGAATGGTAACTCATGCCAGAACCAAAAAAAATTCCCAATGGTGAAATATGACACCAAGAAAAAATGATGCTCATGGTCAAACAAGTACTTAAGAAGTATAATATCTGAATTCTGGTAAATTACCAACTTGAGATATGATAAATATTAGAATTTACAGGAAGTGGCCAAAGAGATAAGAGGTGCATCCAGGCAAGCACGCACATGTCTCTTGCCCTTTCTCAAACCCGTTTGAGATGGGTCAAGAGGCACGTGAAGGAACGGAAATACATTCCCTGTGCTGCAAGTTTGCAGCATGGGGGGTGAAATTAGACTCCTGGATATCCAGGGGTCTATAAAAGGTGGTGTTAAAAAAAGCAGGGCAGGAGTAAGAGGAGTAAGAGGCAACTGGAGGCTGGGTCCTCCACAGAGATGGTCTGGCTGCCAGAGCACCTCGGTGGTGGCCTTTGCTCTGGTGCTGAAGCATGCTCCAGTGCTGGTAAGTAAGGAGTTGGGGGGGGGGTTGGAGGAGGGGGGAGGGGACTATGGGGGGAACCCCAGCTGGCCCCGCACACTCCCTCAGCCCCCCATCACTGCCCTGCTCCACACCATCCCCTGTCTGCCACCTCCTGAGGCCCTCCAATCCCTTTCCTGTCTGGCCTCAGCTCCTGCCTGCCTCCCCAAGGCTCCTGATCCCTTCTCTGCCTGGACCCAGCCCCCACCTGCCCCCCAGACACTCCCTGATCCCTGCCCTACCCATCCCCATCCCCCCCAGGTGCCTGAGGCCCCCAATCCCTGCCCCACCACCGCAGCATCCCCACAGTAAAAAAAAATACCAACAACCCCCCCAGCACTTACCGGCAATCCAGCTGCCATCTGTGTCACTGGGGCCCTGCCCACACAGTACGGGGCAGAGCGACTGCCCCAGTGGCCCCAGCCAAGGCCCTCCTGCCTCCCACTACCCCATGGTGCCCAGGGGGGCTCTTCCAGGAGGCCCCACAGTCCCCACAGCCTCTGCTTCTAAGGTAAGTAGAGGCTTTTTTGGCTTTTTTTTTTAAGTGATGGTGCCTGGGGTTGGGGGGGGGGCAGCCATGGGGACCTGGGGGTATAAGTGCAGGATGTGGCCAGGGGGGGCAGCCATTGGAGGGACTAGGAGAATGGGGGATGGGTCTGGGTGGGGCAGCCATCGGGGGGCTGGGGTGGGGCACGTAGGCCTTGCAGCAGAGGGGTGGTAGTTCCTGTGGGGGCCATTTGGCCCCTGTTAGGGGCCTGTGGTCCCTGTGAGGGGGCCGTAGCCCCTGTGGGAGGGCAGCAAAATATATATTCATATATTCATGAATTCATTAAGCATACATTTAGAGTTCACTTTATTATGATGATAGAGACTCTGGTAGGATTCCACGTTGCTTTAACACTGTAGATCTATCAATAAAACATTGCCCAACTTATTGCTGTCTCTGTCTGTGTCTCACTCACTATCTCTCTTGTTATAAAGGCCTTTTGTTTTAATTGTGGAGGAACATGGATTTGTGGGTATTTTACAGAGTGACTTTGGGATTTTTTTATTTTTTTTTATCAGGGATTTTTCAGTTTTCCAATAGGGAACATCAGAATTCTTGCTAGGGAGGCCAGTGTCAGGATGCCGCCTGCTCAGAGCTGGCACCTTGGACCCAGCTGGAGGTGGATGACCTCCTGGCTAAATGGGACCAGGAGGACATGCTTTGACAGTTTAAAACAGGCCATCACACTCGGAACATCTTCTGGGCGATAGCTGCCCAGATGGCCCGGCAGGGGGCACACATGGCAGTAGTGCCGCACAGAGACCAACTCTGCAGCCACAGCCCACTGGCAGCTGCCCAAGAGAGGCAGATACCTCTACTGGCTGTACAGTCCCCATCCAGGTCTGGCAGGTGTGCAGCAGGTCACAGCCAGGCAGCAGCCCCCACTACCAGACTGATGCATTGGGTAAAGGGTGCAGGGAACTCTCAGGGCTGCTTCAGCAGTCTAACTGACAAAGAGGGTAGTGTCCCCAGGTACCAATTGTCTGGGCCCCAGAAGCTCCTGAGAGCGAGTAGCCCTGATCTACTTGCCAGGCCAGCTTTTTGTACTGCTGGGGCCAGGACAGGGAAGCTTTTTATACTGCTGGGGACAGCACAATTTGCGCCACAGCAAAGTGCATGTCCAAGCATGTGCACTGAGGCAAAAAGCCCCGGCTCAAATTTTCACCGCTTCTATTTGAGCTGTTGTAAGTGCATGTGTTTTCATGTGTGGATGGGCCCAAGGAAACCTTTAACATGTTCACAGATGGGATGAGGTGGATTAATTGCTCATCATGCTATTGTATTTCATATAGTGGAGCCATAAGATGTCCTTTCAAACCAGATCATCTATCATTGTTTATTTTTTTATTGGAAAAAAATGTAAAGCAAGGATAGTTTGGAAGAAAATTGATATAATACAATATGTAATTGCTTTAAGGAAAATCCTAGACTCTATAGACAAGTATGTCTTGGTTAATAAATGTAGCATATAGCAGAATCAGTAATCAGTCAAAGAATGAGGCATTGCTAAGAGAGTTGAGATTTAATTTAAGGAGAGTGCCTCTGGATTCCCTAAATGGGAGACCATGTCTAACAAATGTTATTGAATTTTTCTTACTACTTTAAGTTACAGGGCACATACCATGTAAGGACCCCTTTTAAATGGCAAATGTCTGTTTAATTATGATACACATTAATTACCCTATTAATATACACAAGTGCATGATTGTTTGTGTACTCTAAATTAAATAGTAGATTATAAGGGAATTATTTTTTGATCTAATACACAGCAGATTGGAAGTATATATAATTACTCTGGGCCTGATCATCTCTTTCTGAAAGAGGTAAATCTAGAGCAAGACATATTTGTAGAGATAATGCAGTCTCCTGAATTATTTCAGTGATAGATCAATGCTTTGTTCCTCTCAGGCTATGCCACAGGATGATTTCCTATGATCTATCGACCCCAAGGTTCTCTACATGGCACTCTGACTTTCAACCAGAGTGCCAAGACACTCTCAGATGCCTTGCAATCCTTTTAAGGTTGTTGTGCAGTCCTTTGCAATGTTACCGCTGTTAGATGTGCAAACATGATTCACAAAATAAACCCAGAGATTTCAAATAGGAACGTATAAGGTTCAAAATATTCTAAACTAGTGTGCTGTTTCAGCATTCTTTGCAACAGAATAATTGTTCTATTTTTTTTTCTTTATTCCTAAATTAAGTGAAAACTTAGAGGCTGAATTTTTCCAAGGGGTGCTTTTAGTTTTTTAAATAGTTGAGAAGTGCCCTATGGTGTTCTGGGCTCCCCTTAGGGCATGTACAGATGTTCCATGTAGATCAGTCTAAATGAATGTAGATTTATTTAAACCTGCAACTGTAGATCATTGTCCTCTAGCATTTAAGTGTGGTTTGTGTCCAGGGCAGGGAGGTACATTAGCACTCAGCCCACTCTCGGGTGCTCTGACCAAATGCCCAGAATACCCTACCCCTGGGCTTTCCCAGAGCCCCAGGAGCACAGCTCCTCTCTCCTTATCCCTGGCTCAGCTGGCTCCCAGCCACAGGAAGTTGGGAGGATAAGGCAAGCATGGAAGCTCTGCCCACCACATAGGTCCTAGGACCCAGGCACCGGAGCCCCAAGGCTGTTGCCCCACACCCCTAACATCCTGTCACAAAGCACCCCATAACCTACACTCACTCCCCAACACTGAATCCAGGAGAACCCCTGCACTCTGGCACAGCCATGTGGACCCCAACCCAGTCCTTGAGCACCTAGCCAGGGACTCCCAGACTTGGGCACAGCCCCATGGACTTTACATCTCAGAAACTAGACCTAGGCATCCTGAAGAAGTCTGTGCAGGTTCACCTGTTGTAGGTCAGGGTCAGGGATTACAGAACCTTAGAACTGGGCCTGCATGCAGTCAACCCTATTACCTCCAGAGCTTGTGTGCTGTCACTGCTGACACATGCCCATGCCATGTGTACATGGGGTGCTGCCAGGACTTTTGTAGCATGAACTGAACTAATGTATCTGATGTTAACATAGAGTGTAATAATAGTGAAATACAACCATGTTAGTCTTGTCCTGTAAGCAACTTGAAAACTCCATTTGTATCCTTCTGCTTCCCATAAGTGAATGAACTTTGCATAGCCTTTATGTAAAAGGGTGAATGGTGAGAGAATGGCATAGACGTGGAAGAAGAAGATTTAACTGTTTATGTAAGCAGCAAGGCACCAGATGTAAGTTACCAACCACTAACTAACAAACAAAGGGCTGAAGAATCCCTTTGAAGCTCAAAGGCATAAAGGAGATAACAGAAGAAGAAATTCTTCCAGATGGGCAACAAAAACACTCCAAGGCTAAGATAAGCTGAAGACAAAAGAAGAACAACTGCCAAAACAGAAGCTGGGTATGGAAAAACCCCAAAGCACTGAAACAAAGGATGCCAATCCCTATAAAAGAACACTTTGAAAATGCCAAGTTGGATGAATTTCTTTCTCTACTGCTGTTTCATCGGAGCACAGATGCATCTGTTCACCCTGTTCCAGCTGTTATCTTTAAATCTGCTATCCTCAAATCATCATCATCTACTCAATAAGCCTGGGTTGTCCACCCTGGGCTGATATTGAGCAACTATTGCTAGTAACTATATCTGGTGTATGTGTGGATGAAATTATTGTTTTGTGGATGTGTATGCCTGTGTGTAATGATATATATGATGATTTTTGTATGTTTGTATGAACGGTGTGCCTGAACCTCTATGTCTAACTCATGTAATCAATAAATGCGGCACCTTGCCTTATCCCCCTTTATAAAGTGTTGCTCATGATTTTAGCAAGTGACTATTTGTGTAACACTTTGGCCTGCAGTCACAGGGTCCCAGAGTGCTGTGGGGGAATGAGGGGTATAAGCATCCCAGGTAGAACAGACAGGTGGATGCCCCTGAAAATTTTGGAAACAGGCAGCGTACAGCCAGCCACCTCAGTGTTGCTAGGAAGAGGCCCCTGGAAATTTCCAGACTGAGGCATGGGGAGTTGCAAGCTGGAAGCCCCTGGGAAATTTAAGGTTGAGAGTGGCCTGGCCAGTGAAGTCCTAGTCACCGTGGAGCAGTGGCTGCACCCAGCTAAGTGAGTTGGAGTTCCTGCCAGTTTGTAGGCCCGGGGTGCCCAACCTCAGGGGGACTCACTCTCCCCAGACTCTGCACACTGCATATGCACTATGCACCATGAACAGTCTTTTGGCCATGCCTTGTCTGCCCAAGCTTCACAGAAGACTGCCCCCCTGGTCTCACAGATGTTGCGGAGGATGCATGCAGTGATGATGAGGTGCAACAGGTTCTTATCTTTTACCTTGAGGTGCACACTGAGAGATAGCCAGTACACCTTGAGGCAGCTGAAGGTGTGCTCCACAGTCATGTGGCAGCTGCTCAGGCAGTAGTTAAAGTGCTCCTTTCAGCAGTCCAGCTACCTGATGTAGGGCTTCATGAGCCATGGTGTAGAGCTTCATGCTATAATGATGTCTTCTCCTCTACTGCAATCTTCCTCCCTCCAGGCTTACAGACATTTCAGGAGTACAGTGGGTCCAGGATCATTCACCTACCCATCTCACACACAAAGAAGTCCCTGGTCCTCACTACAAAATCTGGGAATGAATGTGCTATGTTTAAAGTTACCTTCACTGCCCTTCATCTCTAAGTAGTTAAAATGCTTGTTTCAGTAGTCCAGCTGCCCAATGGTCATGAGCCAGGGCAGGAGGAGATAAGCTGGGGCCCTGATGATAAGGCAAGGTTTAATTATGCCATTGCCATTGAAACTGAGGACCTCAGGTCTGTAGCACCCATTCTCCACCATATGGGGAATGTGGAGAGTTGCAGAAGATGCAGCGGCCATTGTGGACACTGCCTGCCTATCCAGCAAAGATACAGATGAAGTGGCCCTGGTGGTCAATGATGACTTGAAGGACAATGGGAAAGTAGCCCTTGCAGTTGATGAACTCCTGGATACCTTGGGGCAGGGAGAGCATGGGGGTATGGGTGCTGTCCATGACCCCAATACAGTTGGTCAGGCCCATGCAGCAGATGCTGATGACCACCTCCTGCAGGATGGTAAGACAGATCAAATGTTTGGCCAAGACATTCTGAATTGCTGGGCACACATCCTAGACAGCTTTTCTGGCTGTGGACTTGTCCATGCCGAGCCCATTGGCAATGGAGCAAAGACTGCTGAGAGTGGCCACCTTCCAGATGATGATGGACATCCTCTCCTCCAGAATGAGGAGTGGCCACATGCTGATGTCCAGGTGCATGATATGTAGAGGCCACCTCAGCTACAATGTCCATGAAAGCGGCCCAGTGCATGTGGAAGGTTTGAGCTCACTGTTCATTGTTTCAGGTTTATAGATGTTAGGGTCGGAAGGGACCTCAATAGATCATCAAGTCCGACCCCCTGCATAAGCAGGAAAGAGTGCTGGGTCTAAATGACCCCAGCTAGATACTCGTCTAACCTCCTCTTGAAGACCCCCAGGGTAGGGGAGAGCACCACCTCCCTTGGGAGCCCGTTCCAGACCTTGGCCACTCGAACTGTGAAGAAGTTCTTCCTAATGTCCAGTCTAAATCTGCTCTCTGCTAGCTTGTGGCCATTGTTTCTTGTAACCTCCGGGGGCGCCTTGGTGAATAAATCCTCACCAATTCCCTTCTGTGCCCCCGTGATGAACTTATAGGCAGCCACAAGGTCGCCTCTCAACCTTCTCTTGCGGAGGCTGAAAAGGTCCAGTTTCACTAGTCTCTCCTCATAGGGCTTGGTCTGCAGGCCCTTGACCATATGAGTTGCCCTTCGCTGTACCCTCTCCAGCTTATCCGCATCCTTCTTGAAGTGTGGCGCCCAGAATTGCACGCAGTACTCCAACTGCGGTCTGACCAACGCCCTATAGAGGGGAAGTATCACCTCCCTGGACCTATTTGTCATGCATCTGCTGATGCACGATAAAGTGCCATTGGCTTTTCTGATGGCTTCATCACACTGCCGACTCATGTTCAACTTGGAGTCCACTAGGACTCCAAGATCCCTTTCCACCTCCGTGCCACCCAGCAGGTCATTCCCTAGGCTGTAGGTGTGCTGGACATTTTTCCTCCCTAGGTGCAGCACTTTGCATTTCTCCTTGTTGAACTGCATCCTGTTGTTTTCTGCCCACTTGTCCAGCCTATCCAGGTCTGCCTGCAGCTGTTCCCTGCCCTCCGGCGTGTCCACTTCTCCCCATAGCTTTGTGTCATCTGCAAACTTGGACAGAGTACATTTCACTCCCACGTCCAAGTCGCTGATGAAGACATTAAAGAGTATCGGTCCAAGGACCGAACCCTGCGGGACCCCACTGCCCACACCCTTCCAGGTCGAGACCGACCCATCTACCACGACTCTTTGGGTGCGACCCTCTAGCCAATTTGCCACCCACCGGACTGTGCAGTCATCCACATCACAGCCTCTTAATTTGTTCACCAGTAAGGGGTGGGATACCGTATCGAAGGCCTTCCTGAAGTCCAGGTATACGACATCCACCCCTCCTCCTGTGTCCAGGCGTTTCGTAACCTGGTCATAGAAAGAGACTAGGTTGGTCAGGCACGATCTGCCCGCCACAAACCCATGCTGGTTTCCCCTCAGCATAATTTGTCCTGCTGGGCTCTCACAAATGTGAGCCTTGATAATTTTTTCAAATACTTTACCAAGGATGGAGGTGAGACTGACCGGCCTATAGTTGCCCGGATCCTCCTTCCTCCCCTTTTTGAAAATGGGGACCACGTTAGCCCTTTTCCAGTCCTCCGGGACTTGGCCTGTGCGCCACGAGCATTCGAATATTCCCGCTAGTGGCTCTGCAATGACGTCGGCCAGTGCTTTCAGCACCCTCGGATGGAGCCCATCCGGGCCTGCCGACTTAAAGGCATCCAGTTCTTCCAAGTGACTCTGCACCACCTCAGGATCTACGCATGGAAGTCTGGCGCCTTGCTGCTGCCTCTCTACAACCCTAGTGAGAGACTTGTCGTGCCCCTTGCTTAGGAACACTGAGGCAAAGAACTCGTTGAGGAATTCAGCCTTGTCCCCCCTATCTGTCACCAATTGCTTCTGCCCATTTAGCAGGGGTCCTATTCCTCCCTGGGCCTTCCTTTTACTCCCTATATATCTAAAAAACAATTCTTGTTGTCCTTTACTTGGGACATCTAGGTGTCCTAGATGATTTGCTCCCACCAGTCTCTGCTGGTAGTGCAGACCCAGAACCAGTTCTTGATGGTCTGGAGGTGGCCCCTGAGCACCCTGGCATTCATGGTGTCCTGGGTGGCCTCATCCTATTTTCAGGGAGGCTGGGAACCTAATGCAGGTGCAACTAACAAGGGAGGACACTCACTTTGGGACTATTTTGGAAGCCTCAGAGCGGGGCTAAGGGGACAGTCCATGGTGAAGCAGCTGGGGCATGGGGGAATGGTTGTCCATGCCTGGCAGCCAGTCAGGAAGCCTGGAGGGCACACTGGGAGTCATAGTGGAGTACCCCTGCACTGCAGGCCTCTGCCAGTACAGGCTGCCTATGTGTCCCCTCCCTGGAAGAGTGAATGTCTGTACTGTTCACTCTCAATCTAAACTAGATCACTCAAATAAACTGTGTAACTTAAACTGATTTTTTCCCCAGCTTTTTAAACACCTGTATGTACCCTTACTGAAGTTTTCTATAAATGTTGGTGACACAACCTGAAATATAGTACAGTTGTAGGTTCTGTTATATTTTCTTGGTAATATTTATGGGGTGGGGTAAGGGAGGGCAAAAAGAGGCAGTGGGTATATCCAGCATTCCTCTTATATAGGAAGTAGTATATCCACCATTGAGACATCTGAGTTCTGCTTTTGTGTTGAAGCGTACAGTTATATGTGCAGCTCAGGATCCAAGATTTCTTCAGTGTTACTGAATTGTATACTATTTTTTTTTTTCAATGACCATGCAGTATGTTCCCTTGCAACATTGTAAGTCTTTTCCTCGCAAGGTCCCTATGATCATAGTACCTGTGCACTTAGGATGGAAAACAAAAATGCTTATCCACTCATATTTCTGGGATTTACTGTTGTACCATGTTGTATAGCAATCCCTGAAAAACAGATACTCTAATGGTATTGAAGAGATAGTGAAGAAGCTAGATTGAGTGTGATAGAGAGATTCCAATTTATACCAGTTAACAAGACTCTAGATTGCCACAAGCGAGTAATCTGTACATTCAGAAATCATGAAGCCAATTTGAGTTTTGGTTATTACGTAGATGCTAAACAAAATAAACACAGGTGGTGAGGAAAGGAGCTTGTAAGGGGGAAACAGTTTAGGAGAGAGGAAGAAAATAGAATCCCACTCAGAAAAAATGATGGGATTTGTTTTTATATTGCATTGACTTCAGAGAAAGAATAGTGGAATTTACAGATAATATCAAACCTGTGAGCCAAGATAAGCCAAAGTGGAATAAAGTAATAACTTAAAATTCTCTTAGACAACTTTAGAAGACTATTATCTCCTTAGACTATTCAAATGAAAAAGAAATGGTAAGGCTTTAGTATCAAATTTAGTCCATATCCTACAATTGCATAAAACTTCTGTTGCCTATGCAATTGCTTAGACAGTAAGATGATAATCTAAAATTATTTTTCAGATTTTCATACAGTATTAACAGTAGCATCATGATAGGACGAGTTTACTTTTTGTGCCCTGTAATAAAGAGATCTGGACAAAATAATCTAAGGGATACCGGGTGCAACTTCATGTGCATTAATGCGCCTTTGCTACTGTGCATTAAGTTTAGTACCTCTAATATGAGGTACTACATAAATTTACAGCTGGTGCTACTGCAAAGTAGCTAAGAGAGGCAGTCTTTTCATGATGCTTAATAAGCAGTATACTAATTCTACTGTGCATTAACACATTAGTATGGCTTTTGCTGTGATACACTATTGTGCAATAAAATGGGTCTACTGCACATTAATGGAGTTTATACACATGGTATGGGAGCAGTGGGGGATGGGGGCATTGAACAAGCTTTAGTTAAAGCACCCCTGCAACATTTTTCAGCATGGGGGTGCTGATACACATGACACTGGAGTCTGCTGGAGCATGTTAATCATGCTCAATTAATGCATGCATGTTAATCAAGTCTGCTCTGATGAGCTGTAATTACAGCACATTGGAACACCCTCATTGTGCTGTAATTACAATGCATCAGAGCAGTCTCACTGCATGTGTATAGGTACCCTAAATCTCTCATGTAGATGTGCTCAGTGTTAACAATATTTATATTATTTTGATTTTGTTACTATGTCATTCAACTTTAGCAAATATCATTCTTATTTATTCAAATGTAGAATACATCAAGATTTTGAGTAAGTCTTGGGTTTCTATATATAGATTTAGGAAAAGCATATGGTGTGATGTTGTTTATTTTTTATTTGATAAAAAGTAGGTAACATTAGCATTAACATGGAAGGGAGAACAGTCTAAGACTTACATGTTCTGAATTTGAAGACACCTTCACTTCTAATTTCTTTCTATATGGCCTCAGAAGAAAGCCTGGGGCTGCCATCAAGAAAGGACCTCACACAATCATCTAGTCCAGACCTCTGCTCAAAGCAGGATCGTCCCTGGCAAAACCATTCCAGCCAAGCATCTGTCTAACCTGCTTTTGAAAGTTTCCAAGGATAGAGATTCTAGAACCTCTCTAGTTAGTCCTGTTCCAATGCTTGACCATCCTCATATTCAGAAAGTTCTTACTGATCTCCAACCTAAATTTCCCCTACTGCAGCTTGAGTCCATTGCTCCTAGTTCCACTCCCTACAGCCACAGAGTAAAGCCCAATTCTGTCCTAATCACCAAATCAGGTATTTGAAAACTGCTATCAAATCCTACCAGTCTTCTCCTCTGCAGACTAAATAACACTATCTCTTTCAGCCTTTCCTCATAGGTCTTGTCTCCCAGGCCCCTAATAACTTTTGTCACTATGTGATGGACTCTTTCTTATCTTTCCACATCTTTCTTCAAGTTTGGTACCCAAAACTGGACACACTACTCCAAGTAAGGACTCATCAGTGCTGAATACTGTGGAAGAATCACTTCTCTTGATTTTAAACTGAAACAACTGTTGATAGAACCCATTATGCTGCTTGCTTTTTTTTGCAACAAAAGCACACTGTTGGCTCATAATCAGCTTATGGTCCACTATCACCAGCAAGTCCTTCTCTTCAATACCACAACCTAGTCAATCATTTCCCAGTCTGTATTTGTGTATGCAGTTATTCTGTCCCAAGTGCAGGACTTTACACTTATCTTTGTTGAATCTCGTTTGATTATTTGTGCACCATTTCTCCTGTCTATCCATGCACTAAACCCAATCATTAATGAAAATGTTGAATAATACCAGACATTGGACAGACCCTTGAGGAGCCACACTTTATATCTCCTCCCAAGTAGACATGAAGCCATTGAAGATTACTTGCTCAGTATGATGATTCCATCAATTATGAATCCACGCTACAGTACTTTTATCTGTTAGACCCAGACTCCATGTGATGTCCAACGACTACGGAGATGACAATCCAATTGCTCAGAAATCCCATTGCTCAGAGAGCAAGCAGGGAGCAACAGGGAGCAAACACCAGCACACATTGCTCACAACAGCTTTGTTCAAAATGGAGACAGCTTTGGGCCAGCTCCAACAATAATATTTGGAGACCTGCAGTGAACATTAGTTTTTTTTCCCCCCATTTATACACATTGGTTCATGCTCATTAACATTTACTCCACCTTTGTCTCTCCTTTGTTCCACCCACATCCCCTCCTAACTCAAATTCCACCTCTGTTTACTGTTTGTTTCATTAGCATGGAATTACCTTTGTATTTCACTTATTTACATGTCTTTTTGCTATGAGCATATATCTAAGACCCTGAACCCAGCTTCTTCGGTCACTGGGCAGACTTTGACCAAAACTTGGAAGCTTCTGGAGGCCTCTTCACCAATTACCATTCACCTTTTTGAATATGTTTATTTTGGATTCCATTACCAGTTATGTCTTGTCCTTCACATTCCAGTCTGTTTTTCAGCTCAGGTTGTATCATCTTCCACATTCCTAAGACTTCACCTCATTCACAGCACACAGACTCACTTGAAAATGGTTGACACAGTTAAGATGTTTATGTAACCTGGGCGGTACTCCAAGAGGTACCCCCTCTCTAATTGAAGGGATCAAAGCAGGTTCACAAGTGCTGTGGGAGGTGTAGGGACTCTCCTCCCCCTATAGAGCAGAACCAGACCACCAATGGGGACTTAACCATATAGCTTTTAATGAAAGAACAATACTGGGAACATAAGCAGTATAAACCAGGGGGTATAGGGGACACTACAATGCCCCAAGAGGGCAGGATTCAACAAAGGTTAGACACTTACAATCATAGACATAGTTATCCAGTAGACAAAAGACAGGGTTAACCAAAATGTAAAACACAAACAGCAGAACAAACAATACCGGTTGGTGAAATATAAAAGGCACAAAATACAAAATGTCAAATGCAAGGAATATAGGGCCTAGGTACCTGGAGGGGGAAAAAGGGGGAAAACACAATGGCCCCTTTCCACTGCAAGAATAATTTCTCCCTGGTAGCTCACTCACCCCAAGTCACCGAAGCTGGGATTTGAACTCAGATCTCCCACATGGTACGCAAAAACTCCACCACACAATCACCAGTGCTGGTACTGCTCCACACTACTAGGGGACTTAACCTTCCAAGAGCCCCAGCTTCACATCATGCTGCCTGGCCTCTTATTGGAGGAGCTGGAAGCAGATCTGGGAACCTCTCAGGTCACTGCTCAGATCCTTGCTGAAACTGGGGAGACTCTCCTGCTGGCCACAGCCTCTCATAAGAGATCCTGGAGCCCAGCGGAGAGCCTCCCCTGCCAGCCATAAGCCACTCTGCTGAAGGCCCAACTGCTGCCTGCAGGTCCCACTCCTTCAGGCTCTTCTGGGGCAACTGCTCCCACCCCACTGGCCCAGATCTTTGAATCTCTTTCCTTGTGGTCCCTTGCTGGTCTCCCCTGAGTCAGCTGCGCTGCCCTTTTTATCCCCCTCCAGGTGACCCAAGGGGCCAATCAGGGGACATGGAGGGTGAGTCTCTGGGGCCTGATCGGTAAGGAAAGGGAATCCCAACTCCTCCAATCATCTTTTACCGTTTCAAAACCCCTGGGCTAAGTCACTGCCAGCTAATCCATCACAGTTACTTAGCATAAGCAAAGGGCTGGCTTAGCATAAGCATTCATAAGCAAAATCTGCTTGATCTTCTAACGATACATAATGAGATCTATATCTTACAACACTACAATATTGTTAATAAAATGCTTGCCTAAGCATCTTGCAATAATACTTTTAATATATCATTCTGTCTTGTGGTTAGCAGCTCTGCTAGGCCACAGGTTACAGCCTTGTATTCAGCTGAAAATCCAATGCTCCCCAAGATCCAAATACAGTCACCCTAACATTATCTAGCCTGTATTTCCTTAGGTTGCTAATGAGAATTTCCTGGAAAACCATATCAATAGACTAGATAAAGTCAAGGTGTACCATATCCACTGCTCTCCTCTCAAACACAGAACCTGTCCTCTTATCATAGAAGGAAATCATGTTTGTAAGGCATGCTTTGTTCTTGGTGAATCCATGCTGGCTTTTTCTGATCAGCTTCTTCTCCTCTAGGTGCTTCACAATAGATTCCTTGAGGACCTGCTCCATGATCTTTTCCAGTATCAAGGTCAGACTGACTGTTTTGTAGTTCCTCAGGTCCTCCTTCTTATCTTTCTTACAGATGGGCTCTGCATTTGTGTTTTACCAGTCATCTGGGACCTCACCCAATCTCCATGAGTGCTCAAAAATGATAACCAATGCTCTGAAATTACTTCAGCCAATTCTTTTAGTACTTTTGAGTATATCCCATCCAGTTCCCCTGACTTGAAAGCATCTTCTTTCTTTAAGTAATCCCAAACTGGTTCTGTCTGTATTATATTCTGTTTGTCTCTTTCCCTATCTCTGCTGCCAACTGTACTCATCAGTTAATAGCTGCACCTGTTTGTGAAAACTGAAGTAAAAAAAGGCATTAAGTACTTCAGCCTTCTCTTCATCTGTAACTAGATTGTGTTCCACATTCCATGAGGGGTCTATGTTTTCTCTGGTCTTCCTTTTATTTTTGGCATATATATGGAATCCCTTATTTATTGCCTGTTATGTTCCTTGCCAGCTGCATCTCAAATTGTTCTTTGGCCTTTCAAATTTTCTCCCTGCAACCTGTGAAATACTCATACTCATCCCTAGCACTATAACCAAGTTTCCACTATTTAAGGGCATGCATTCAGAACTGCCTAGGCGCAAGCCTGATCCATCTAGTTTGCCTAATGTGTTGGCTAGAGCACATAGAGTAGATATATATGAGCAGGAATATCCTTTGTCAGTGCTCCTGGGTTCACTCCAGAGGCCATATGAACATAACTTTTGTATCTCAGTTCCCCATCTGCAAAATGGAGAGGATACTACCTGAATTCTAGGATGACTATTAGGCCTGTGCAAAGTGGCTAGTATTCACTTTGGATTCAGATGATTTGGGAGACAGTGATTCAATTTGGTGATTCAAATCACTGTCCCAAACAGATTTGGCCAAATCTGATTCAGAGATTCGGCCACAGCCAAAGCAGCTGAATCTCTGAAACGTACAGGCCCCATCCCCCACCCGCTCTCCCAGCCCCATCAATGACTGCCCTGCTTGGCCCCTGCTCTGAGCTCTTTGAAAAAGAAAGCCCCCATTCACCAGCTGCTGCCAAGCAGGCAGGAATCCCTGCTGCACCCTGCTGCCCCATACTGTGTAAGGGGCTCTGCCATGAGTCCCCTAAACCCTGATCTCTCCCCCAGCCCTCCTCATGGCTGCCCCACACACCCCAGCTTTCAGCTCTTAAAAAAAAAAAAGCCCCAACTCACCAGCTCCTGCCAGGTGGGGGGTGATCCCCACTGCCCCCAACTGCCTCCCACTGCCCCATGCTGTGTGGGGGGATTTGGCATGAGCCCCCAGAAGCCCTGACAGCTACTGCAGCAGCTGGTAAGTTGGATCTTTTGGTTTTGTTTTTTAAGAAGGAGCTGGGGCTAGGTGGGGCAGCCATAGCGGGCGGGGGGGGGGGGGAGCCACAGGAGAAAGAGAAAGTGAACACACAGCCACTGTAGTGTCCCCCAGCTTCTGGCCTGAGCCACTGTGGGCATGTGGCTGCATTTCCTGAATCAAAGGTAAATGTTTGTTCACTTCTGTTTCAATTTAATCTGTGAAGTTTAAACTAACCTTCAAAGACTGAATTGATTCAGCCTTGGGCTTTTTACTGTCTGTACATAGCCTATAAGTTATTTCTTCACTAACTTCAGTAAATCTATACTGATTTATAGCACTTGCATAGTTTAAATATTTAAAAAACAACTAAAGCTTGTTTAGTGGATAGATGCAAATATTTGGAAACACCAAATCTCCCCTTTCCCCACTCAAACTTACAATATGCATTATAGATGCTCACAGAGCCTATTAACTTTTAATGAAAATTATTGTATGTTCCTAATTCTTATGCACCATTTAAATATTTACCATTTTCTGTATAAACAATCAAATGCTCTTCAAGATTACATTTGAGAAAATCCTACATTGTATAGAGACTGTTTGCCAAAGTGTTATTGAAAAACCTACCACAAATTAGGTTCATTAATAAATAAAATGCAATCCTGCTAATATAGTAAACATGGCTTTGATTGATGCCTGCTTAATGTCCACTTAAGGGAAAGATAACTAGTAGGGTGGAAGTGCTTGACTTTAGGAAGGCTAACCCCATTGTACTCAGGAGTTTAGTCAATGATGCACTGCAGGGTAGGAGTATTGGTTAGATGGGAATCCAGGAAGGGTGGTTGTTCCTAAGGAAGTGATCCTTCAGGTGCAGAGGGAGACAATCCCATTGCAAAGGAAAGTGGGGAAAGGAGCCCACAAACTTCCTTGACTAAACAGAGAAATCCAGGGAAGGCTAAGGGCAGAAAAACAGGCATATAGGCAGTGGAAGCAGGGGGAAGCTACCAAGGAGGAATATATATACTTGGCCCACACTTGCAGGGAGGCAGTTAGAGAAGCCAAAGCAACTATGGAGCTGAAGCTGGCAACAGAAATTAAAGACAACAAAAACTCATTTTTAGGTATGTTGGGAGTAAAAGGAAGGTGTAGGGCAGCATAGGACCTCTACTCAAGAAGCAGGAGCAATTAGTGACAGACAGGGGGGACAAGGCTGAGCTCTTCAATGAGTTGTTTTTTTTCTGGGGGGGGGGGGGTTGCCTCACTGTTCCTGGACAAGGATCAAGACAAGTCTAATGGGTTCTTAGATGGGTATCAGAGGGACACCAGCCTACCAACTCTTGATGCTGATTTGGTGAAGAGTCACTTGGATGGACTGGATGCATTTAAGTCAGCAGGCCTGGATGAGCTGCATCCAAGGGTACTGAAGAAATTGGCTGGTATTATAGCAGAAGCACTGGCATGGCTCTTTGAGCACTCATGGCACTGGGGTCAGGTCCTGGAGGACTGGAAAAGGGCCAGTATGGTCCCTATTTTAAAGAAGGGGAGGAAAGAGGATCTGATTAATTATAAGTCAGTTAGTGTCACCTCTATCCTTGGAAAGGTCTTTGAATATTACAATATAAAAGATTATGAAGGATCATATTTGTGGGAGTCCAGTGGGAAAAATAATGTAGCAGGGAAACTAGCATGGATTCAGAGCAGGTAGATCATTCCTGACCAATCTGGTTTCATTTTATGACAGGGTCACAAAATGCTTAGATGCAGGAGCAGAGGTGGATGTTGTTTTCTTGGATTTTAGCAAGATCTTCAATACAGTATCTCATCCCATTCTCATAAATAAATTAAGAGGATATGACATAGATGTTTACACCTTCTGATGGCTGGCAAATTGGCTTAACAGTCATACCCAGAGAGTGGTAGTAGACAGGTTGGTATCAACCTGGAAGGATGTGGGTAGTGGGGTCCCTGATACTAAATTGTGGGGTGAAGTGCACACTCCGGAGGGTAGGGAATGATTATAGGCAGGCCCGGACAGGTTAGAAAAGTGGGCAGTGCACAATAGGATGCAGTACAACAAGGAC
Organism: Alligator mississippiensis; assembly: GCF_030867095.1. NCBI lineage: Eukaryota > Metazoa > Chordata > Crocodylia > Alligatoridae > Alligator > Alligator mississippiensis. The sequence continues at coordinate 37,673,292 of NC_081829.1, forward strand.
AAGTGCAGAGTGCTGTACCTAGGATGCAAAAATACCCAGCGCACCTACTGGCTGGGAAGGGACCCTCTCAGCAGCACAGAAGCAGAAAGGGATCTCAGAGTCATAATGGACTCCAAGATGAACATGAGTCATCAGTGTCATTGGGCTCCACAATTCAAAAAGGATGTGGAGAAGCTTGAGAGAGTCCAGAGAAGAGCCACGCGCATGATCAGGGGTCAGGGAAGCAGACCCTACGATGACAGGCTGAGAGCCCTGGGGCTCTTTAGCCTGGAAAAGTGCAGGCTCAGGGGTGATCTGATGGCCACCTACAAGTTTATCAGGGGTGATCACCAGTATCTGGGGGAACGTTTGTTCACCAGAGCGCCCCAAGGGATGACGAGGACAAATGGTCACAAACTACTACAAGATCGTTTCAGGCTGGACATAAGGAAGAATTTCTTTACTGTCCGAGCCCCCAAGGTCTGGAACAGCCTGCCGCCGGAGGTTGTTCAAGCGCCTTCATTGAACACCTTCAAGATGAAACTGGATGCTTATCTTGCTGGGATCCTATGACCCCAGCTGACGTCCTGCCCTTTGGGCGGGGAGCTGGACTCGATGATCTTCCGAGGTCCCTTCCAGCCCTAATGTCTATGAAATCTATGAAATCATCAGCAAAGCTAACCTCACTTCATCATGCATCAGCAGATGCATGACAAATAGAACAAATAGAATGAAGGAGGTGATACTTCCCCTCTATGAGGCATTTGTCAGATCACAGTTAGAATACATCGTACTTCAAGAAGGATGTTGATCAACTTAAGAGGATCCAAGGGTTCAGGTTGATACTTACCTGTCTACTACCACTCTCTGGGTGTGACCACTAAGCGGTTTATGAAACTTCTCTCCCAGACCCCTTCCTGGTTCAAGCTAAATCACAGTCCCCCAGCATCCCAGCAGGTTTTGTGTAGCTGGAGCAGTGAGGGCTGGCTGACAAGGGGTGGGGATAGGGGCAAGTCCGGCTAGGGATGTAGCCCAATCTATAGTGGGGGTGGGTAAGGAGAGGCTACCCCCTCCAGGCAAAACCCAGCTGGGGTCTAGGGCTCAGGGGAGCATGCAGGAATGGGTGCCACAAAAACCCGAAGCAGCTACTACCTATCCCAGTGTAGCAATGCACTTGTAGTGCTTTCCACTGTAAGGGCTGAGTCAGGTCGCCAGCAGGTGCCTGATTGCAGTGGCCACTTTAAAACATAGGCCAGCTATATAGACATGGCAGTTTGCTGCTGGCAGCTTTGCAGAAACACTGTCTGGCTGAACTGCTGCATGAAATATCTGGCAGGTCAGAGTAGGGGGCTCTTGGTCCTGGGCATTACCTAAAACTGCAACCTGCCAGGAATGGGTGTTCTGGTGGGTCTGTTTGTGATGAGACAGCCCCCAAGAAATGACAGGCCAGGTACCAACCCAGTGAAAGGCTAGTCAGGTTGCCTTAATAACCCCAGCCCTACACAGCCAGGTGGGTAACCAAGTAGTAGGGCCTGACAAGGTGGACCCATGTAAGACAGTGTGGGCTAGTTGTTCAGAAGCCTTACTTGAGGCATCCTCTACTGGTCAATGCTGGGGCCAGGACCAGAAGGGTCAAAAGGGCCAGGTGCCTACCATGAGGGATGCCCAGAGCCAGGGGCCTGGGGTTCCAACTAGCCTTGGGAGTGAGGCTAGGGCCTATGTGGTCAAAGGTCCTGGGGTGGGGACACACCTAAGATGTAGAAGAGTACAAGGAGTTTGGCAGCCCAGAACGAGGGTGGAGTAGGCTGCCTGATTGGAAGGGATCTAGTTGGAGTAAAGACTAGAGTGTTATGGGGTCCAGTGTGGGGCCAGAGATGTTAAGAACTGAGATTCCATCTGCAAGGCATGGACCACTGTATAGGGGAGGTTTGGAGCAGTGGATAGTTCCCCCAGCATTGGGGCCTGTAATGAGTACTCTCCTGCATTTTCCACCAGTTATGAGAACAGAAAAGTCATGGCAGACAAGACTGGGCAGACATCCCCTTAGAGACAGATGGGCAGGCTGACTCAAGACTTGGCCCTAGTCTTGCCCCCTGTCACACCCAGTATTCTTGGACTATCTAGAATTACTGTTGGACGCTCTACTACCCATGCCAGCCAATATGTCAAGTGCAGGGAGGCCTGCACCAGAGTTTACCACTGCTCCTCATAACTGCTTGCCACTACACAGCCACTGGGGCTTGCTGCTCCTTGTCATCACTGGAGGTTGCTAATATTCCTTTTCAACTCCAGCTCTTCTGGGCACTGACCTCCTCAAGAGTAGGCTCAGGGATTTTAGCTCTTTCAGCTACTAGTGGGTGACAGGTTATTATCTAGACCTACTATAAAAACTTTTCCCCATAGATACTTTCATTTTGAGGATTGATAGCTAACTGAAATGGTATCTAAAGAGTAACATCTGACTGGAGGCTCTCTTGCTTCCTGTGCACATTTTCTCCACTCTGGACCCAAATACTATCTGACTGCTGACCTCTGAACAGATCACAGTGAGAGTTGACCAACCAGTGACACAAGCATGGAGGAACAGGGAGTGGAAGGAAATTCTTCAGGGACATTGTAACTTATAAACTCCACAGCTCTGGAAGGAAGGGCCTATGAACACAAATACCTAATTCACCTGGCCCTTTACATTTACACACTTTTCTCACAAGCAGTAAAAACAGGCACAAGTAATCCCCATGCCTCTGAATGTTCATGCTAATGAGACTACACAGAGAAGGAAAATGTAACATTACCATAACAGAACATATAGAACCTAAGCAGGGTCACACACATTATTTATGATTGACACTTAACTTTCATTAATATTAATCAGTATTAATGCCCAGAAACAAAGACTAATAAATTGATTTATGCCACCAGGTATACATTATGGTTTCAAGTTAGGGAAACAGGTTTTTTTCTTGTATAATCTACTTTAGTTATTTATTAGTTATAAATTCAGTACTCAAAAAAAGGTTCAGGGCGGCATAAAATAATTTATAAATAGCTTAAATTAACTTATAACAGTATATTTAGTGAAAACGATCCAAAAAATACAACAACAACAACATGAGCCGCCAATGCCAGACTGCAGCCGGCAAAGCCAACCGCACTTTGTTGTGCATCCAAAGATGCATCGAAAGCTGGTCCAGAGAGGCGATACTTCCCCTCTATGCGACATTGGTCAGGACACAATTGGAGTGCTGTGTCTAGTTCTGGGTACCACACTTTAAGAAGGATGTGGCCTGCCTTGAGAGGGTTCAGAGGAGGGCCACCCACTTGGTTGGAGGGCAACAGGGCAGGCCCTATGAGGAGAGGCTGAGGGACCTGAACCTGTTCAGCCTCAGCAAGAGGAGGCTGAGGGGGGATTTGGTGGCTGCCTACAAACTCATTAGGGGAGATCAGCAGCAAATAGAAAGGGCCCTATTTTCCCGAGCAGCATCTGGGGTGATGAGAAACAATGGCCAGAAGCTGCTGGAGAATAGGATCAGGTTAGAGATTAGGAGGAGCTACTTCATTGTTAGGGTGGCTAGGATCTGGAAGCAATTTTCTAGGGAAGTGGTCCTCACTCCTACCTTGGGTAAATTAAAAAAGAAGTTGGAAGAACACCTGTCTGGGGTCGTGTGATCCCAGCATGTGCTCCTATTAGGTGATGGGGGGGTGGGGAGTCAGACTAGATGATCTGTTCAGGTGCCTTTTGACCCCAAACTACTATGAAACTATGAATACCACAACTTAACCTTACTTGTTAATTTCCTTTTTACCAAGCAAACCTGGTGCACAGATGTTACTTCCTAGAGATTAGTCTTGGCTGTCTTTAGGAATTATGATGGAACATAAGAGAAATGGGAGCCCCGTACGTATATGGGAGCCAGATATAGGATCTTATGGGTCAAAGCCAGTATCTGAATTGTGCCTTGAAAGCGTGAAGAATCAGTGCAAACTCTGGAACACTGAAGTAATGCTTTCTGGCAACCCACCCCAATTGGATGGTGGGTTCGGGGGCAGATCCAGAGGGATTGCAGTGGTACAGCCACACCCTCCTTTCTGACCACACACCAGAAGTAGCAGTTGGGGACTTTATGTCCCTGAAGAAGGTAAGAATTCTCTCCCTGTCCTTCCATGCTCATAAGCACATCTCCTCCTATATCCTTCATCCCCTCCCCTCCCATTCCCCACCTGCTGCTGTTCCAGGGTTGAGGGGAGATCCTGCCCAACTGTAGCCAGGCTGCACTGGGCCTTGGCTCAGCCCAGAACAGTAGCAGCCATGGCAGTGGACAGGTGGGTCCCCCATCCATGTCTGGTCCCCCCTAGGTATTTTCTGCCAACCTAGGACTAGGCATGGCAAAAGCAAACCAAACCACCAGTCAACACTGTCACTATTCCAGGCTAAGTTTGACTCCCATGAAACTGAGCTAGAGTGTCTCTATAGCTTTCCTTGCCCCTGGGTATGCAGCAATGGCGAAAGCCTCAGAGCTGGGAGGGAAAGTTGAGGGATGTGGAATTATTACATGCTTTTGGGACTTAAAATGCCTTGACTGCTATTCTTGTGGTGCAATCTTGTTGTTTGGAAGGATGGGAGAGGAGTCTAGAAACACATCCAATCATACCCAACTGCAATCACCCATACAAGCTCTGGGAGCAGTGACAGATATGTGGGTGAAAGCCCGCTGTGCCCCCGCTCCCCCAAAGCCCCCTGGTGACCTCCGGCACAGCAGAAAGTAGGGAGGGCTCATGATGGCAGGGGGTTAACCCCAAACAGTGGGAGGAGGTAGCTGAGTGAGCCGAGGAGGATCTCGCCCCCTGCCAGCCCCTACTTGGCCCAGCCCCTCCAGGGAGAGAGAAGTGAAGTGGAGAGGGTACTTACCAGTCCCTCTCCGGTGGGTCACCCCTAGCCTGAGTAGGGTCCCCCCTAGCTGGGAACAGCATACCATGGGTGAAAGCCCACTGTGCCCCCACTCCCCCGAAGCCCCCCAGTGGCCCCCAGCAGCCGCGGAGCACCCCACCAACCTCCAGCACAGCCATAAGTAAATGAGGCCCATGGTGGGAGGGGGTTAACCACAGACTGTGGGAGGAGGTGGCTGAGTAGACCGAGGAGGGTCTCGCCCACCCAGCCCCTACTTCGCCCAGCCACCCATGGATCCACATGACAGAAGCCTCACGAACAGGCTGCGCAAACAAGTGCACTTGTCTGCCCAGTACGTGAGTTTGCACAGGAGGGTCTGAGGGAGGGCCCAAGGCCCTGCCTATGAGCCCCCTTAGGTAGGCATTCCCAGCCGTAGCTGACCTACCAGTGGCGTGCTGTGGATGAGCATGCAACACACCCCAAGGGTCCCCTCAGGGCCTGTGCCCCACCCCCCCAGAGACCTCTGCCCAGATGGAGCCCATGGTTCCAGGCTCCATGCAGGCAGAGCCTCTAGCTCTCAGCTGCAAGGCCTGCCTGTCACTTTTTCAGGCTCTGGGGCCCGGGAGCATGGCCACCTCCCCTTGCTGGGTCTGCTCCTTACTGGGGTCTCTGACGTGCCAGCTGGAGGAGCTCCAGGCCACAATCCAGAGACAGCATGCCATCAGGGACTGTGAATAGAAAATAGACTACTACTGCCAGGCCCTTCTTCCCTAGGAGGTGGAGGATAGACCACCGTCTCCCTCCAGGACAAGGGAGGACTCAGGGACCTCCCATTCTGTCCAGCCAAGGGGATGGACCAAGGTGGTCAAGAGCCTCAAGGCCCACTGCACCAAGGCCCCTGCCCCACTGGAACTATGCAACAGAACCTCTTGCAACCCCAGCAGAGCCTGCTGAGTTGCTAGCTCTCACAGGCAACACGGGCTCTACTGTAGCTACCACTCCCGCTCTCCCCAAGAAAAAATGCGAAGTGTTTGTCATGGGAGACTCCATCCTGAGGAGGACTGAGGGGGCAATCTACTGCCCTGACCCCTTAGCCCGGGAAGTCTGCTGCTTCCAAGGAGCCTGCATCCAAGACATTGCAGAGAAGATCCCTAAACTCCTCCAGACCACTGACCACTATCCCATGCTCTTCATCCATGTAGGCACCAATGACACAGCTCGGAGCACTCCCAGCCAGGTCATGAGGTGCTACAGGGATTTGGGAGTGGGGCTAAAGGGTCTAGGGGCACAGGTGGTGTTTTCTTCCATCCTCCCCGTCTCAGGCTATGGGCTGAGGAGGGAGAGGAGGATCCAGGCAGTTAACCAAAGACTGCAGCACTGTTGACATAGAGAAGGCTTTGGTTTCCATGACCACAGTCCATTCTTTGGTGAAAGAGGCAGCAAGTTGCTGGGAAGTGACAGCCTCCACTTCTCTCTGCTGGGGAGGAGGCTCTTCTCAACCACACTGGCTAATCTGCTCCACCAGGCTTTAAACTAAGCCTGCTAGGGGACAAGGGGACTACATCCACTGCTGGCCCACTGAGCAATCCTTGAAGAGCCATCAGGCCAAGGCACTTATGGGAGCCCACCCCTGCCCCAGCTCTGGAACAATCTGTGGACAAGGCAAGGGCCCCCAAGGGGACACTAGCGTGCCTGTACATGATTGTCAGGAGCTTGGGAAATAAACAGGAGGAACTTGTCCTCCCGCTTAACACAAATAATTATGATGTCATAGGGATAACAGAGACCTGGTGGGACTCCATCCATGACTGGACCATGGGTATAAATGGCTATACCCTGTACAAGAAAGATCGATTAGACAAAAGGGGTGGGGACATAGCTTTCTATGTCAAGGAGAGCTATGCATCCCTTCAAGCTGATATTGGCAACCAGGATGGATGACTGGAGACCCTCTGGGTTTAAATTCATGGGGAACATGGCACAGGGGACACGATGGTGGAAGTCTACTACAGACCTCCCGCTCAAAGTCAAGAGCTTGACCAGGAGTTCGCCAGGGAATTGGCTGAGGCCACATGGTCCCAGTCCATGGTTGTCATGGGAGACTTCAAGTACCCAGACATCTCATGGGAAGAGCACTTAGCTAAATCCAAGTGGTCACAAAACTTCCTATTGTGTGTGGATGACCTCTATCAGACACAAGACGTCTGTGGGCCAACGAGAGGTAAAGCGCTGCTCGACCTGGTACTGGCAACTGGGGACAACTTAATCAGCAACCTAATGATCGATGGGAAGCTGGGTGAAAGCAACCACGAGCTGATCACCTTCACTAACAACTGTAAACCTGACAAGTCAGTCAGCAATACAGAAGTCCTCAACTTCAGGCAAGTTGACTTTGACAAGCTCAGGAGGTTTGTCAGTGAGGCCCTAAGGGACCACGACCCCAAAGGAAGGGAAGTTCAGGAAGACTGGTTGCTCCTCAAGGGAAAGATCCTTGATGCACAAGCTAATACTGTTTCATTTCAGAGGAAAGGAAGCAAAAGGGCACAGCAGCCCCCTTGGCTCTCCAGGAAACTAGTGGACCTCCCGTAGCTAAAAAGAAAGGCCTACAAAGGATGGAGGATTGGATCCACCTCCAAGAAGGAATATTCCACACTGGTCCGGACCTCCAGGGAGTGAACCAAGAAAACCAAGGCTGTGACAGAACTCCAACTAGCTACAAGTATCAAGTACAATAAAAGTCCTCTTTTAGATATGTGGGGAGCCGGAGGAAAAGCGAAGGCAATGTTGGACTGCTGCTAAATGAGATGGGACAACTGACAACTGGCGCCCAGGAAAAAGCCAACCTATTAAATGGGTACTTTGCATCAGTCTTTCATCAGTCCCAAAGGACACCCCTGCCCATTACAGGACAGAAAGGCCCAGGTGAGGGATATTCCTTGCCCTCCATCAATGCTGATCTTGTGTAGGAACACCTTGAGAGGCTGGACAACTTCAAGTCAGCTGGCCTTGACAATCTACACCCCAGGTTACTCAAGGAGCTTGCTAGCATCATAGCCCAGCCCCAGCATGGATGTTTGAGAACTCCTGGCACTCTGGTGAAGTGCCTGAAGATCGGAAGAAGGCCAATGTGGTGCCTATCTTCAAGAAAGGGAGGAAAGTGGATCTGGCAAACTACAGGTCCATCAGCCTGACCTCTATTCCGGGGAAGGTCTTAGAAAAGATTATTAAAGAGGCCATGCTTAATGGACTGGCCAATGACAACATCCTGAGGGATAGCTAGCATGGGTTTGTTGTGCATAGGTCTTGCTTGACCAATCTTATTTCCTTTTACAACCAGGTGACCTATCACCTGGACAAAGGAGAGAAGATTGACGTCATATATCTTGACTTCAAAAAAGCTTTCAATCTGGTATCCCATGATCACCTCCTGGCAGAACTGGCCAACTGTGGCCTTGGGTCCACCACAATCCACTGGCTGGGAAATTGGCTCCATGGTCGGACCCAGAGGTGGTGGTTGACAGAAGTCAGTCATCATGGTGCCCTGTAACCAGTGTGGGCCCCAAAGCTCTGTCCTTGGACCTATATTGTTCAACATCTTGATTAATGATGCAGACATTGGAGTCAGTTGCTGAGTGGGCAAGTTTGCCAATGATACCAAACTCTGGGGTAAATCATTCATGACTGAGGACAGGAGGGTAATCCAGGCTGACCTTGACATGCTCAGAAATTGGGCGGATGATAACCTGATGGTGTTTAACACCGCAAAATGTAAGGTTCTCCACCTTGGGAGGAAAAACCTGTAGCATCCTTATAAGCTCAGCAGTCCTATGCTGGCTAGCACTATGGATGATAGGGACTTGGGGGTCATGATTGACCACATGATGAATATGAGCCTTCAGTGTGATGCTGTGGCTAGTAAAGCAAGCAGAACAGTGACTTACATTCATAGATGCTTCTCAAGCAAATCCCAGGATGTCATTCTCCCATTTTACTCAGCCTTGGTAAGCCTGGAGTACTGGGTCCAGTTTTGGACCCCAAAATTAAAAAAGGATGTGGAGAAGCTTGAGAGAGTCCAGAGGAGTGTGAAGTGCATGATCAGAGGTCAGTAAAACAGACCTTACAATGACAGCCTGAGAGCTATGGGACTCTTTAGCCTGGAAAAGCGCAGGGCCAGGGGCAATCATATGGCCACCTATAAGTTTATCAGGGGTGTTCACCAGGATTTGAGGGAATGATTGTTGAACAGAATGCTTAAAGGGATGACAAGGTTGAATGGTTATAAACTCCTGCAATACCATTTCAGGCTGGACATAAGGAAGAATTTCTTCACTGTCTGAGCCCCCAAGGTCTGGAATACCCTGCCATTAGAGGTGTTTCAAGCACCTACATTGAACTCCTTCAAGAGAAATTTGGATGCTTCTCTTGCTGGTATCCTATGACCCCAGCTGTCTTTCTGCCCCTCGGGCAGGGGGCTGGACTTGATTTTCCGAGGTCCCTTCCAGCCCTAATGTCCATGTCTATCCAGTTATATTCAGCTGCAGCTAGGAAATGGGTGAGAACTTGGACTGTGGGTCCAGGATCAGATGAGGAAGAGAGGTATTTCTGAATATCATCAATATAGTGGTGCTACCTCACTGCAAATCACTACATGATCTTGTACACTGAACAGAAGAGGTAACAATATGGAGTATAGAGGCACCCCGTAAAAGAGGTCCTGAAGGAATGAGAAATATTCCCCCTTCACTACCTGATGGAACTTCCCTATTAAGAAAGAATGGAACCAATTAAGAGTGATTCTGCAAATACCCATCAGGTCACACAAATGCATTATCAGCAACTCATGGTCATGTTTTCAGAGGCTAATGAAAGATGTAGTAAGATTGACTGGGCAGAGCTTTCCCTGTCAATCTCCAAATGAAGACTGCTGACTAAGGCCACAAGAGCAGTCTCTGTGCTATACCTAGAATGAAAACCAGACTGACAGTAATCCAAGAATACATAAGCATCTGGAGCTGTCAGTAACCACCCATTCAGTGACCTTCCCAAAAAGAGGAGATTGGAAACAGGGTGATAATTGTCTAGGGACCAACATGTCAGAAGCTAGTCAATATCTTCTAATGCAGTGAATGCTTTATTCTTGCATTTTTCAGAACCCATATGCTTTGCTAAGTTTCATTTCATTGGATGTCTGTAGTATTCCATGCTGTTGTCTCTGTATTTGTCAGTAAATAACTTAGATTGTATTTTGAGCTGACATTTTTGCTAGGAGACAATTCTTTTCTAATTAAATAGACATTAAATCTGATAGCAAACATCTTAGTCTGTTTTAGATTGCCGGAGTAGTAGCTTTGCTTCAGCAAATCTCTGCTTCTCTTAGAAGAAGCCCGATGAAATCTCCTCTAACATAATATTTTCTGATTTATGAAGCTACCTATATACTGCTGTGCTTTGTGTATCTAGTTCCTGACACACCTTGTTTTACTGCTAGTACATAGAGCTAATAATAATGACCATTGACAAATGAAAGATAAAGAGAGGCTGCTCAGGGGAAACCTCTGAGCACAACTGGATATAGAGTCAAAAGTTCAAGAAGGTTTATGTAATGTTGTTGTACCTAACCAGTTTCATTTTAAAGGCAGATGGACCTCTGAGACATAAAAGTGGACCATAAGGATTACATGACTAAATGATATTTGATTTTATTGGAAAATGGAAACTCTTGCTCTATGACTGTCTATACCATCTTTTATTTACAGATTTGTGAAGGCAAAAACTGCTGCTGCTTAGTGTCTAGAGTTGATTTCTTTTCTAAGCATCAATTTAAACATGAATTTGTACGAATCTATAGTCAAGTCTCTGTAACCCACCTTTGGCATAGTAGTGAGGAAGGATAGGTTTTAGCCATCTCAGCATTCCACCTCAAGTTAGGAATTACAATTCTCAGTGCTATTAGGAGATGATCAGGTTTTCCCAGACAAACACCTCTAATTTTACTCCTTTTCATCTTACAATTCATTTATGCCACCATTATTTTTTGTTGTTGTAGTTAATTGTTCCCTGTGATGGGGCACCAAGTCTACCCCATCACAGAACTCTGGGGGAGTGAAGGAAAACAGAAAACTTACCTTAGCAACCAGTCTCAGGAGAGAAAGGGGTGGGCATACCCGGATGGAGGAGGAGAGACCCGGATGAAAATGTAAACAAAGAGCAGCATGGGCTGAGGGGGAGGGGGAGAGAGTACCGGCTGTGAGAGAGGCAGCAGCTGGCTGGGAAGGATTTAGAGAGGAAGTAACCTAGAATTAGCTCTGGAAAATGGAAGAAAGCAACCCAGAAGAAACAAGGAGAGACTACAAGAGAGAGACAACAGTCGACAAAGAGAAGGAAATATAAGAAGGGTCCTGGAGAGAGACTTACCTGGAAAGCTGAACTGAAATAACAAAGGAGACCTCTGAGTTGGTGGGTCTGATACCTGAAGACATCAGGTCTCATCCCATAGACTTAAAATTAAGAGAAAGGAATGAGAGTGTATGGAGATTAACAACGAGAGGAGAACCCCACATTTTTTATATCAGTAGTAAAATACAAGATGGCATAGAATTAACATTTTCTTGGGACCTGTGCAGAGGAGAATAGAACAAGCAACCAAGGAGTTGAGAGTTCTCAGAGAGAGATGGAACTAAATATATCTAAGGTGTTAGTTATCTAAGAGAGACATAATAGTTGTGCCGAAGAGTTATTTTTGTTGAACCGAAGACACAATATCTTCTTCAACTCTCAGGACTGTGTTTATTTCCATACCTTATTCCATCAAAGTTGTGGCAGGTGAGAAATAAAGGAAATTAACCAGTTCATATTAAAACAAGAGATGGTGATTTATTTTGCAGGCATATCTTAACTCTTACATTCCCGAACCACTAACAAGCAGGGTGCGGGGCCTGGGGCAAATCAGCCTGTGTGAGACCCCACCCCCAGATGCAAGGAACCAGCAGTGGATTTGATGGTAGAGGAGGGGAGGGACATGTGTGCCAAGCAGCTGGATGTGAAGCAGGCAGCAGTGAGAAGTGGCCACAGCCACTCTGCCTGGCTCCGCAGGGCCCCCCAAAGCATGGGGCCTGGGGTGGTCACCTTGATTCACACCCCACCCCCCCAGGATAGCCCTCTATGTGCTACCCCCTCTATATGATCTTTTGAACAGACAGACCCAGAAGATCTGGTAGTTAGTAGGGCTGTGCAAAGCTTTGGTTGCTGATTTGATTTGGAGGAGATTCAGCCCAATTCAGTGGCCAAATCACTGAATCCAAATTGAATCAGGAAACCCATTAATCTCTCCAAATTGAATTGGAAGCTTCCAATTCAATCTGGAGAGATGTGATGATTTGGCCATAGAGACAGCTTTATGTTTTTTCTACATATCTCAAGGTACCAGGTGCAGCTCATGAATGCTGAAATGGTAGAGCAGATACAGCATCCCACAGGAGTGCGGGGTGGGGGGGGGTCCCCCACATGCTCAGCAGTGAGCCCAGAAGTGGACTAGAAGTACTTCCAGGTCTGCTGTGGAGCACAGGGGGGAACCCCCCCATCCCCTGGCTTAGCGACTGGTGTCTCCTGGGTCTGGGGAGGTACCCAGGGTCCCCCTGCAGCTGATCCCCCCACCCCCGCCTCTACATGCTTGGCAGTGGACCCAAAAGTGGACCAGAAGTACTTCCCATCCACTTCCAGGTCCACCGCCGAGCATGTGGGGGCCCCCCCTGCACTTTTGTGGAACGCTCCATCCACCTCACCATATCAGTGTTCACAAGCCGCTCCTGGTACCTCAAGGTATGTAGAAAAAAACATATATAGCTGTGTCTATGGCCAAATTGCTGACTCTCTGAATCAGAATAAAATCTTCAGATTTGGCCAAATTGAATTGGGACAGTGATCTGAATCAGCTAATTGAATCACTGTCCCCCGAATCAGGCCAAATCCAAATCCAAATCAAAGATGGCCCACTTCACATACCCTTAGTAGTTAGCCTGTGGATCACACTGCAACATTTACAGATAACTAGCCAGCACTAGAACCCTTCCCAAAGTGCATGAGATTTCCTGCACTGGGACTTTCAGAAGCAATGTCCTTCTACAGCAGAAACACAGATGGAGAAGAAAATACCAGCAAATCAGCAGTAAGGCTGTTTCATCAGATACTTATCTTTCCAACCTGAAGCCTTGTATTTTGTTCAGTTTTTCTTTAATAGTGACTTATTTTCATTTAAGGAGGGAAAAGTAAGTTTATCTATAAATTAGTCAACATTCAACAAATGATTTGGATTATGTTATCTCTTTAATGAAAATAATTTGGCAAAAAGGGATAAAATTAATTTTGTTACTGATTCATTGGTTTTGTCTTATAAATGTTGCAGAAGATGAGGACTTGTTTCCAAGGAAGCAAGTATCAACGTCTGGGGACCAGGGGGCCACAACTGTCCTGGGAGTGGGAGGAAGGCATGAGCACCCTCAGGAGGCCTCAGGTGCCTCTACACTAATGCTCGTAGTATTGGGTGTAAGCAGGAGGAACTATGCCTCCTGATTGCAAGTAAGAACCCAAACTTAGTAGGGCTCAAAGAAACCTGGTGGGACCCTACCCATGACTGGACAGTGGGCGTTCGGGGGTACACCCTATATAGAAAAGACAGGACAGAGAGGAAATGTGGGGGGGGGGGGTTGTGCTCTACGACAAAGAGCACCTCACATCATCAAGGATTAGCTGCGGGTTAGAGGACGGTCGGGGAGAGACACTATAGGTCAAACTACAAGGGGGGCCTGGCAAATGGGACCTTACAGTGGGTATATACTACAGACTACCCAACCAGGGGGAAGAGCTAGACCAGGACTTCTCCAGTCAGCATATGGAGGTGTTTAGGTCAAGGGATGTTATTGTCATGGGTGACCTAAACTACGCAGACATTTGCTGGGAGGAGAAGACAGCCAGGTCTGACCGCTCGCATAGGTTCCTGGCTGTATTACAGGACCTTCACCTTATCGAGGAAGTGCACAGCCTCACTAGGGGTAACGCCTTGCTGGACCTGGTCCTGGCCACGGGGTATGACCTGGTGAGGTGACTGCAGGTCCTTGACCACCTGGGCAATAGCGATCATCATCTGCTGGATTTCACTATCCAACACAGGGCGTCTAGGGCTCACACCAAGGGTAAAGCCCTTGACTTCAGAATGGCCAACTTCAATGAGCTTAGGAGACTAGTGGGGGAGGCACTAAGGGCCCAGAAGGTAGAGGAGATGGGATCCCACGAGGGATGGTTGTACCTTAAGGGGGCGATCCTCCAGGCCCAAAGGATAACAGTCTCTGAGAGAAGCAAGGGGAGTAAGAGTGCTCAGAAACCCCCTTGGCTCAGCAAGGGCATTCAGGAATGCATGAGGACTAAAAGGGTGGTGTACAACAAGTGGAAGGGAGGGGCTATCACCAAGGAGGAGTACTCCTACTCAGCTTGTGAGTGTAGGGGGGCTATTAGGAAGACCAAAGCAGAATGAAACCCAGGCTAACATCCAGGATTAAGGACAACAAAAAGTCCTTTTTCAAGTACATTGGGAGCAAGAAGAGGGCACCAGGCAATGTAGGGCCCCTGCAAGATGCAAACAGTAATCTGGTGGCCATGCCAGACAAGAAAGCTCATATTTTTAACAGTTTCTTTGCCTCTGTTTTCCTGAACAGGGACCAGGATATCCCACCTACCAGAGATAGGGACAATCTTGGGGATAACTCTATCAAGTCTTCAGTCACTGCAGATGTAGTTAGGGATCTTCTGGAAGGGCTAGACATTTTTAAATCTGCAGGTTCAGATGCCCTCCATCCAAGGGTGTTGAGGGAGCTGGCAGGGGTCATCGCGGAGCCTTTGGCCCAGCTGTATGAGCATTCATGGTCATCTGGCCAGGTGCCAGGGGATTGGAAACTGTCTAATGTGGTCCCTATTTTTAAGAAGGGGAGGAAGGAGCACCTTCTTATAAGCCTGTAAGCCTCACCTCAGTGCTCGGGAAGCTCTTGGAGAGGATCATCAAGGAGCATATCTGTGGGGGGCTTGCAGGGGAGATCATGCTCAGGGGCAATCAGCATGGCTTCATCAAAGGCAGGTCCTGTCAGACCAACCTGATTGCCTTTTATAACCAAGTAACTAAAACCTTGGATGATGGTGTCGCTGTGAACATAGTCTTTCTAGACTTTAAGAAGGCCTTTGATGCTGTCTCTCACCCCATCCTCATCAATAAATTAAGTGACTGCAGCATTGGTGCCTGCACAGTTGGATGGGTAAAAAATTCGCTGATGGGGCACACCCAGAGAGTAGCGGTGGACGGGTTGTACTCAACCTGGTGAGATATGAGCAGTAGGGTACCCTAGGGATCAGTCCTCGGGTCCGCACTGTTTAACATCTTCATCAGTGACTTGGACGAGGGGGTGGAAAGTACAATGTCCAAGTTTGCTGATGACACAAAGATGTGGGGCAAGGTGGACACACTTGAAGGGAGAGAGAGGCTGCAACTAGATTTAGACAGACTACAAAAGTGGGCAGACGAGAATAGGATGGGGTTCAACGTAGAAAAATGCAGGGTGCTGCACCTCGGGAGAAGGAATCCACAGCATACATACAGGCTGGGGAGTTCCCTTCTTGAAAGCACAGAGGTGGAAAGGGATCTCGGAGTTATTATTGACTCCAAGATGAACATGAGCCGCCAATGCCAGACCGCAGCCAGCAAGGCCAGCCTTACCTTGACATGCATCCAAAGGTGCATTTCAAGCCGGTCCAGAGAGGTGATATGTGACTTTGGTCCGGCTGCAGTTGGAGTACTGCATCCAGTACTGGGCACTGCACTTCAAAAGGGATGTGGCCAGCCTGGAGAGGGTTCAGAGGAGGGCCACCTGCTTGGAGATAGGGCAGCAGGACAGGGCCTATAAGGAGAGACTGAAGGACCTGAACCTATTCAGCCTCAGCAAGAGGAGACTGAGGGTGGACCTGGTGGCTGCCTACAAACTTATCAAGAGGGATCAACAGCAAAAAGGCAGAGCTCTTTTCTCCCCAGCACCACCTGGGGTGACAAGGAACAATGGTCATAAACTGATGGAGAATAGGTTTAGGTTGGAGATCAGAAGGCAATATTTTACAGTTAGGGTGGCCAAAATCTGGAACCAACTTCCCAGGGAAGTGGTCCTCGCCCCTACCTTGGCCATATTCAAGAGGAGGTTGGACTATCACCTGTCTGGGGTCTTGTGAACCCAGCATTCATTCCTGCCTGTGGCAGGGCTCAGGCTAGATGATCTGTTCAGGTCCCTCCTGACCCTAGCTACTATGAAACTATGGCTTTTTATCAACAGAATTTAGGGTTACTCTATAATCTGAAAGTAAATTGCGATGACAGGGCCTACTGTACTGTAAAATACTACTGGATAGAAACAACCCTACTAAGTATTAAAAATATCAGCCATGATCAGTAAGTGCCAAAAGCAAATATTTTTATTATTGGGTTTGAGTCCATAAAATTAGCATTGTTTGACTATAATCATAATGAGTAACTTCCACCCATCATTATTGTATCACATTTGCTTTTCCCATGTTTTCAGATATCCATAGTGAACTTGCTATTGAGACACCATGCCAACAAATGTAGATGTAAAATTAAGGTTTAATTGCAAGGATCTTTTTCTTGCTTTAGTGTTCAGCAACAATATTTTGCTTTTATGATGTTTAAGGTTGAGATCCACAGTAAGTTATACTAATTGAAACATGAAATGTTTGTTAAACTGTTTGTATAATAATATTGTGCCCATTTTAGAATTGCGGAATAAACATTCTTTTTTCTCAAAATAATGTAGATGGTCCTTAGCATGCCACTTGTGTGTAGGCCTGTAAACAAAAACTGTAGACTTTGTTAAGTGAAATGACAAAACAAAATCTTCCCCCACATCAACCCCTTCAAAAAAATCTATGGAATCATTGGCATGATAAGAAAGTTTTGGCTTAGTATTGAAAGTCTGAAAAGAGTTGATTTTTTTTTTTTAGCTTTGCTTTTTAAAATATGAATTATTTTTGCCATAATTTCAGTGCAGCTATTTTGTGATCACCATATATACTTCACTAGCTAGCCTTTTGCACATTTGCAGTGATTAAACAGAGGTTATTTCTGGATCAAAACAAATATAAATTCACTCCATGCTATTGACAAACCTGGAAGAGGGACTATACAAATAATTGATTTTACAATCTGGCAGACAAAAAGAAACAAAAAATTGTTTCTGTCAAATAAAATGTTCATATTCTTTTTCCTTACTGGGAACATATGGATATATCATGTGTGTGCATATGTATATTTTATATGTGTATATATAAAATACGACTGATAATATTAGAATTTGTTTCTAATATTATAAAAGCCTTAGTCTGTCTATCTGTCTGTAATGCTTTATTCACATGCTGATTGGTTGTCTCAGCAGCCAATCAGAGTGCTCCAAGAAACAGAGACACACAGTGCAGCACGGCCATGACACTCCCACCCTTCTTCTCCTTGGGGCCAGAGCAGCCCCCGCAAAAACAAACAAACAAAAAAACAGCCAGCAGGGAGGGGGAGGCAGCAGGGAAGAGGGGAGAAAGACAGGGAGTGAGGGGAGTGAGAAGGGGAGGAAGGAGCATAAAGAGGAGGGGGACTTACTGGTAGCAGCATGAGGCCCCCTGCCACTGGCCCTGGCCACCACCAATCCCTGCCACTGCCCACTGCTTCCAGCCCCACCCTTCTGCCACCAGCCACTGTTGTATGCAAGCTCCCCCCCTGCAGGAGACAGAGGATCTGGGGGCTGCATGGACCTGCATGCAAAGCAGGTAGGGAAGCAAACCTGAAACAATGGGGAATGGGGGGAATAAGCCCAGGCCAGAAGTGGCAGGTGGAAGAGAAAGAAGCTGGAGCCCGACCCAAGGTGGGGGGCTGGGGGGGACAATGCAGGCCTCTGTTCCCCCCCCCCCCCCGTCATGCTTGATGGACAATTTGCTAGTGTGTGTCTGTGTGTCTGTGTGTGTGTGTGTAGATAGATATCTATATATATATATATATATATATATATATATATATATATATATATGCTTCATATAAATGTGTGTTTATGCATTTATATATAGGTGCTTACCAAAATATATATAAAAATTATTTTGGACAAAATGGTCATTTCAACCCAAAATTAAATGTTTTGTTTTCAAGAAGAATTGTAAAAAGAAAGGAAATGATATAGAAGCTGTACAAACCTGCAAAAAGAACAAGTGAGTGTCTGTATCTTTTTATCAGATACCAAAGTGATTGAGGCATGAGATCTTGGATATCTCATTTCCATTCTTGTCTCTGAGAAGAGTGTGATAATCAGCATGCTTCTCAGTAGGTTGCTCTCAATCTTGCCTGTTTGTGCCATTCCGCTTTGCATAAATAAACATTCCCTGGAGTAGGGGCTGATGCTTAGGTGCCACATCTTTCATGTCCTAATGATCAGAATATACAAACTTTACCTTTCTTACACAGTGAATAATTTAACTATTTTATCAACAGTGGAACATTTCCAACCCTTAAGTATAGTAGTTAGGGTTCACACTTGGAAGATGTGGTTTCAAATCCTCTTACATAGAGAATGGCACTGAATCTGGCTTTTTCTCACTCTGAGCAAGTACCTTTTCATTAGGCTACATGTTAAAAAGTCAATATGACCCCTACTACCACCACTGACTTCTCTGCCTTTTTAATTTTTTTCTTGTATTCAAAACTCTTCAGCAAATTTGATCTAAATTCACATACAGTTTTTCAACAAATTTACTATTCAGTCAAAATTTTGCCCAGCTGTTCTTTTACTCTTTCATCACTTACACTCTGTAGACTCAACAGAAAGGCCAAAAGTAGAGGTGTTCCCTCTTGAATTATAGTTAGGATTCATTCCAAGACAAGCATGAGGAATCTTTTACCATTGCACCATATCCTGTGCAGTTTTTCTGGATAACCCATCTTGCACCTCTCTCAAAATGTAGAATCAGTTAGGACAATATGTTAAATTATGCAGTCCAGCCAGCAATCAAGACAGCAAGACTGCAATCTTTTCACACAGGTAAGAAATACTAAATATTAGTAGGAAGCATTACTATTTTTTGTTCATTTGGGTAGAAATTCATGTGAGAGAGAGAAAGATGTGGTTAGCTGTGTTAGTCTGAAGTCAGGCAGAAGGCAGGACAAGCTGAACCAGTTAATTTCCAAGATGCCATCTGGCCCTGCCTTCTGCATAAAAGTAGCAATAGCATGCTCTTCTCTTAAAGGACAAGGTCAAAGCCAAAGAAAGTAAGAGGAGAGGGCTTGATTCTCCACCCACCCTCCCCGAGGGATTTAGCACTCATGAGAACTGACATCAGTGTTCTGCTCAGTGAAAACAAAGGCCCAAAGATCCTAAAATATATGTACTGTTTTGGCAATAAAGTGCCCTATAAGTAACCAGACTCTGATCTCTTTGATGTGACCAAATGCCCGCTAGAGTTTTGGTACTGAACCCTAAGGGTACAGTCATGTATATCCAGAGTAACTCCAGTGAAGTCACTGCAATGACACTGTGGTAGTATTTCAAGGGTAGCCTGTCTTTAAGTTGTATTCAGGATTTTCTTTTTGGAAAGTGATTCTTTCAAATTTTGGATATAGTTTTGGTTTCTTTTCTTTAGTAATCTGGATAAGTTGCATCTCCTGTATTTTCTCACATACAACAGGCACCTTTCCCCAAAAAATTGGCCCCCCAAAATTGTGTTTTAAGCAGAAAAGCCACATGCCTGGATACATTGTGCATACCATGAAGCTGCCAAGAGGGCTCCTGCTTGTATTTGCTCAGCAAACTGAAGGGATGCACTCTTGTGTTAACTCTCTCTCAGCCATAAATTATAAACTGAACACTGTCCTGTGTGTCCAAAGCAGCAAGTGAGTGACTGTAAGTATCTTGATGAGGCTTGTGGTTTAGAAACAATACTTTATTTACTGAACTTTAAGAACTACAGTAAAGAAAAAAAAAATCTACCCTTGCAAGGATCTGGGACCTAATTTTGTGTGATAGAGTATCCAGGAAGTGTGGCATCACAGGACAGTGTCTGCCACATCAGGAAATTCCTGATGCCACCCTTACTGGACACTCTGCCACACAGTTGGCCATGGATGAAAAAAAATATTTTTTTTTCTATATTCTGCCTTCCAAAAACAAGGTGTGTGTTTTATTTGTGGGGGCTGTATATGATAAAATATGGTAATTACCAGCTACTACTGGTTACCTTAAAACAAGCAGAAATTATGTTGTCTAAAATTAGCACAACAGAGGGGAAAATGACCATATATATATATTAGCCATGCCAATTAAAAATGCAGGACTAGTTGCCAAAGCTAATGTTTCAGTTTGGAATGGCTTATTAAGTTTAATGCTCCCTGCAGGTGAAAATGGTCCTTACTTTAAAGAAAATAAGGTTATTTTCTTTGTTCTTTTCATCAAAGAACAATGCATAACACTAAGTGCTTTCATCAACTCTGCTTTCAGGGGCGGGGGGATCCAGCTGACCTATACATGTAAAACTGTAATTGTACTCACCAGGCACAGTTCTGGTTATATATAAAAGCTTCAGTCAGGTCCAAAGGAAAAATCTAAACCTTGGTAATTATCCTCCAAACACACCAAGCCTGCAACTTCAAACTAGATCATTATGCTCATCCACATTTTAAAAATCTTCCTTCTTATATGAGGCTTTGCACATGTTATTGTTCATGTATCTTTAATGTGGATGCTGATCTACCTCTAGACCATAAACTTTTACTCTGATACTGTTCCTCAAGACTTTCAGAGGTGTCTAATTATATCACGGGCATAATTGAAATGCTTTGGCAATTGTTTGGGTAAATTCTAAGCAGAAGACGAGGTTCTTCATAATTACTCTGGTTATGCTTATCCTGATCCTCCTCTTCATTCATTCTTTCCTAGTAATTCTGAGACTGAGCTAGTCTGTGTTCCCATTATTACGACCTCTCAGTTTAATGCAGAGGGAAACATGAACTTTTGCTGCACATATGGAATATTTATGAGCATGTACAAATCAACTTGTTTAAAATATTGCCAGAATCTATGGACAGTAGTGTAACTCAGGTGCACAAGCAGGGCACCAGCCCTGGGTACCAGAATCCACCTCCACCCTGACAGGTTTTCCACCATGGTGGTAGAAGCAGTCCCATGGTGTTTCTCTTGCAGCAGCAGTCAGGGACATGGGGTGGGCTGATGACACTGTGGCTGTGGCACTGGCAGCAGCAGCAGCAGCTGAGGACTGTTTTTGAGTCCCTGGCCTATGGAAGGCTCCCATACAACCCTTCCCTTGCCCAATCAGCTGCTTTGCTTTCTGCTTCCTTCCCTATCTGCCACTATCTACCTGTCCTCTCCCCAGTCTGCTGCATGCTATATACCAAGCCTGTCTATGCCAGCTGTGGCATGTGTGCTGCAGGTTGGCAACCCCAGCCCTATTGGTTCTGGACTTAATTCTATAGTTATACAATGAACTGTAGTTCACCACATATGTAAAGCATCTTCCCCCCTGCATTTCTGGACATGATGTGTTAAAATGATTTGCAGAATAATAATAAAAGAACTGAATTATTAAAGTATATTCAGTTGACATCTTGCAAAAATCTATTATGCCTACAATAGAGTAGATGAGCAATCAATAGAAAGAGCTCATTTGGAGCCTGACCCTGGTATTACATGAAGAGTATGGTTTCAGAATTTAAAAATACTTACAGTATATGTTATTTACTCCAAAGACTATAAAGATATTTACATTGAAATTAGTGGCCACATACAGAAATTCATTTTCTCCTGGGACAGTCACTGCTCCCCCCAAGAAAAAAAAAGTGCAGATGTTCAACATTTTTCTCCCAGAACAAAAATGGCCACTCTGGGAGAAAAATGACTTGGAAACAACCAAGGTAAAATCATTCCTAGGATAGTTTCTCCTGGAAAAGTAGATGTCTGTACATGTTCTCTTCTAAGAGAAACCATTGCACATTCCTCAAGCATCTCAGGGTGCTTTGCTTCCAGCCCTACCTCACCCCAGGAAGACAATGTGTTTCTTACTGGACTCTGATGCTCCAGCCAACCTGGGAGAAGAACATGCCTCTTTCACAATCCCACATTTCTCTGTGAGCAGTCTGGTTCACCTAATCAAGGCTACTCTGTGCACTACTGCCACTTGTTTCCAGGCAGACTTGTAGCATGAAATTAACTAATGGAGCTGATGTTAACATACAGTGTAATAATAGTGAAATATAACCTTGCTAGTCTTGTCCTATAAGAAACTTGAAAACTGCATTTTGTATCCTTCTGCTTAACACAAGCGAATAAACTCTGAATAGCCTTTACATATGAGTGTGTGTAAAAGGGTGAATAGTGAGAGAATGGCATAGAGATGGAAGAAGAAGATTTAACTATTTCTGTAAGCAACAAGGTGCCGAATGTAAGTTACCAGTCAGTAAACTAATTAATGAATGGCCGAAGAATCCCTTTGGGGCCTAGGGCACAAAAAAGATAACAAGGAAAAGGAATGCACCCATCCTGCCAGACGGGCAGCAACAACACTCCAAGGCTAATATAAGCTGAAGACAAAAGAAGAACAACTGCCAAAACAGAAGCTCAGTATGGAAAAACCCCAAAGCACTGAAACAAAGGATGCCAATCCCTATAAAAGAACACTTTGAAAAAGCCAAGTTGGCTGAGTCTCTTTCTCTACTGCTGTTTCATCAGTACAGATGCATCTGTTCACCCCACTCTAGCTGTTATCTTCAAATCTGCTATCTTCAAATCATCATCATCTACTCAATAAGCCTGGGTTGGACACCCTGAGATAATATTGAGCAACTATTGCTGGTAACTATATCTGGTGTATGTGTGGATGAAATGGTTGTTTTGTGTATGTGTATGCCTGTGTGTAATGATGTGTATGCAGCCAAAATATATTTGCAAAGACATTGGTCCTCATTTAAAACATAAAATCCAAAATGTGCCCAAACTTCTATGTCTAACTCATATGATCAATAAACATGGCACCTTGCCTTATCCCCCTTCATAAAGTCTCGCTCATGATTTCAGCAATTGACAATTTCAGTAACAGACTGAGGGATTCTACAAAGCACACTAAGATGTGTGTACAAGGCCCCCCTGGCTGTGCAGCAGCAGCACTGCAAGGTCTCTGGGTTTAAAAGGCTCAGCATGCAATTGTTTGTTCAGATGACTCCTGTTCAGTTTTTTTTTCTACCAAAACAAACCTGGGAGAATTCTCCCAGATCATTTGAATGTGTGCACACAGCCAGTGTCCAAACTGGTAAACATCAACATTACATAACTAGAGCCATAATATTGCTCCAATATGGATAAATTGGAAAACTAAAGAAATTTCTAAACCTTATTAATACTTCATGAAAGTAATTGTATTTTATTTGTTTAATAAATAATATATCTTTTGGGAATCTGAGAGAGATGAATTTAGTTAAAATGATCTAAAAAATAATAATGAACATTACAATAGTTTATCAAGTCTTACATTAGTAATGGGTGGGTGAGACAGGACTGATTCTCATTATTATTAACATTTCATGTAACTTGAATTCCATAACTCCAGAATATTTTACAAATCATGTTGTGCATTACATCTATCCTGTAAAATATAACAACCTGAGACCAGGGGACCTCTAAAATATACTGAATTTAGAGTGTTTCATTTTAAAATAAAACTCCTCTCCAGGATCTTTATCTCCACTGTTACCTCAGTCAGCTTCTCAAGCAAATTCAGCTGCCTACAAGTTCTAAACCTTAGAGCAAGTGCTGACAGGAGTTTGTTCATTAGAAATGTGGTTGCTAAGGGAACCTCATCAACTGCTGCTGTTCTAGCTGCACATTGAGAAACCAGTAATATAGTTTATAAAAGCTCCAGGATGGTGATCATGTTTTCAGCTTTATTGGATGGTGGCTTGTGTAAAGGGACCCCAATTCTGACTGGGGTCTTTTGGTATTACTATACTATATATTTTTAATTATTTCAATAAACTGAGTAATTGTCACTAGACATTATATATGATTACAAAACACTGATTAAGGAGGAAAGTTCTAGCATTCACTGTTATATCAGCAACGAGGAGCTAAAGTGTTAATCTTTGTTTAATTTGGGGCATACAGGCCAGGGATAGACATTACACTTTTACCAATATAAGTGATTGGAAACCGGTCTATACTCATAACAGAACAGAAGTTAAGCACACAAAAACAGTCCACACCCTTAACAGAAGAGAAGTTTGGCACGCACTGTTTGGCAGAACCTGGTCTAAGGTTGCTACCCCCTCCCCCTCCCCACCAGAGGGCAAATGTGTGTCCTTTTCCTTACCGATCTAAACTACACCACTTACAGAAAACCTCATAACTTAGACTCATTCTACCTTGGCCTTTTGGATGTTTGTACCTAGCCTCAGTGTGAGCATTTAATGTCAACTTCATGTTTTAGGATAGTGAATGGAAAAATGCAGCCAAAATATATTTGCAAAGACATTGGTCCTCATTTAAAATGTAAAATCCAAAATGTAGTGGTCAGGTGATATATCTGAAATACCAAAATCTTTCACCAAAATAATTGTAGCAATTGTTTGCTATCTTTGGCCAAAATTGTAATGACTAACACCATAATATTGCAAAAGCATTATTTGGAAAAAGACAATTTGCATAGTGGCATAGTAGGAATACTATAGTGGGAATTTGTATTACTAAGTTATTTCTCTAGCACTGCAATTACTTTGTGTAACTTTGAACAGACTATTTAAACTCATTCAAATGCAGCTTCTTATTTGAGCATTTAACTGTAGACAGCCAACGTGTGTTTTTATTTTGTTTGTTTTTTAACATGATGGGCATCTACATTTTTCACTGACTTTCTTTTGAGTTGTTGGTGGTCAGTATTTACAATTCTGGACTAGGTCTTATTTAAAAAAGGTGGTGGGGGGCTTCCAAAACTGGGCTCTACGTTAATGTCTAGGACTTAAAATTTGTGTGCAAGCCACTTAAGTATGTCATGAAATGCAATTATTACAGAATATAATCAGTTTGAAAGTGAGGCATTACAGTATGTTCTGGTTTTGATTATACTATGTATGCTTAAATAAATACTGTAAAGTTTATGAAAGCTAATACTTGGATAAAAGCAGAGTGGAATATAAAGACCTGAATAGGAATTTGCATGCATTTCATTGATATCATATTGCCAAAAGAAAAAGAACTTCTGAGTGTTTAGTCATTTAATATATATTTTTTGAAATGGAGATGTCTAACTTTAAAAAAAAAGAGATTTGAATCAACAGTACTGTAGAAAAATTGCAATAAAGAGTAGAAGGCCTCAAAAAGATAAAAGTAAGAAAAACAATGTTGATGTTCGTACAATGTTGGATGTTATAAAGCTAAAGCCACAGGGAATAGCTTGACATTTGTTGCCTGTAGGAATAGCTAAAAACACACAAATAAAAAGTTCCTTGAGCTAAGCACCCTGAAAATTAACCTCTTAATTTTCTAACTCAATCACTAAGCATAATTTTGAATGCAGCTTCACAGAGCAACAGGTTTTTCATTAGGAGAGCAACGTTTTTAGTGTTTTCAGACAAGACAGAAATCTTACTCCATTCAGATGAATATGTGCCACACAAAGGGACTCTAACCCTGCTATTGGAGAGTTTAAATATTACAAATGTGCTGGATGAATATGCAAATTATAGAGCAATAACAACCCCACATTCTCTAAGACTATGTAATTGCCCATTCAAGTTATAGAATTAGATACCTAGTATGTAACACTCAGCTTGAAAATTAGAAGAGGCAAGAATAACTCTATGCAATATCTTCTATTAATCACTGGGAATGGATTCTGTTGTCATAATATTTCACAAGTGACTGATATGAACGTCAATATCTGTTTATTGTGAAAATGTGCTAAACTCACTGCTTTCAGCTCTCTGGACCCTGTTATATTGATATGTGACCCCATCACTACCATTTTCATGGAATTGGAGAAGGTTTTAAATGGAGGTGAGAAATGCAGTGAGCAGGAAATGAAATAAGGGGAAATATAAATGATCAAAAATGGATTAACAGCTCACTAGAGGACCATCACACTGAGGTCTTCATCCAGTAAGCATATGCTTACACTTTACAAGATGAGTAAATTTATTGGCTACACAGAGAGCATCTACATGAGATGCTAGGTCTCCATAGCAAAACACTACGGTGACCAAGGACAAACCATAATGCCACAGCCATATTGCCATGGCAACGTGCTCCCTCACTATAGTGCATTGCTATGGCAACATAGTGGCTAAAATTAACCATGCACTGCCAGCATGGTTCAGTGCGGGCTGTTACTGTGCCACTACGTTTTGGAAGTACTAAATGATGGCGCAGTAACACTGGTGCCATAGAAGCACATGTAGAAATACCAACAGGGACTATGCATATGTTTGAAGCTAAGTATTTACTTAAGTATTCTTCTGGATCAGGGCCTAATTTTTTCTAGTGAATAGGGGATCCAGTTCTGCCATCCTAATTCACATGAGTCAAGATTTGGTCCCAAAGATTATTGATGTTTCCTTTCATGTTGTGTCACTGGCTTGTCTGTTAATCACAACTTTGTGCATTTAATTTCTCTCAACAAACTATTGCAGCAACTATCATCAAGGATAAATGTGGATGTCCAGTAGA
This sequence comes from Alligator mississippiensis, assembly GCF_030867095.1. Taxonomy (NCBI): domain Eukaryota; kingdom Metazoa; phylum Chordata; order Crocodylia; family Alligatoridae; genus Alligator; species Alligator mississippiensis. The sequence continues at coordinate 37,699,956 of NC_081829.1, forward strand.
AAATCAGAGTTCATATAAATTTAGTTAATTTAACAACTAAAGTTTGAATAGGTGTAGCAACTGTGAGAACACACATTGGGATAAATTGATAAAAGACACTTCAAAGGCCTGCTTGGTGTTTGCTAAGATATCCAGTGGACATTGGTAGAGAGTACTAAAAACTAAGTTCCTAAGAGGTCCCTCTCATTCACAGCCTTTCTAGATAACCCAGATTAGAAGTTTTAGAATGGGGTGGCCAACCTGTGACATGGCTACCCCAAAAGTGGCAAAGGCAACCTCTGTATGGCACAGGGCAGATTGGGAGAGGACATGAAGGACAGCAGCAGATGGGACAGGAAGTAGAAATCAAAGCAGCAAGTTGGGCAGAAAACACAGGAAAGGAAGCAGAAAGGGGAGCAGCACACCAGCCCATGTGCACATGCCTGAGAGCAAAAAGCAGAGGAGCAGATTGGGAAAGGAAAAGGGAGGGGATTGGGAGTGGCACTTGGGGAGGGTACAAGGCTAATTTGTGGCATGCCTGCCAAAAAGGTTGGTCCCACTGTTTTTTAGGAGAATGACTGGTTGGGCGCAGACTAGGTACTGTTACAAAACAAAACTGATAAGAATGATAATGGAAGAAATCAGAGATGTGGAGAAATGGGATTCTCCCCACCCCCTTTCCTTGGAATCCCACCATAACTAAAGCAGCTGGCACCTGGATTACTGCAGATGGATCCATGCTGGCCCATGTTCAACTGTATATATTTGGCACACTGTTGTTTAGATTTGTGTTTATCAGTTGCTGAGTAGCAAACAGATTTTGGGTCCAGTCCCCATAATTGTCTTAGAAATAGAAACCTATTAATCCTTTGTCCTTCAAACCTCTAATCTCCCTTCTAGTCCCCTCCTCTCATGATACCCAATGAAACACCACTCCATCACTGTTATATACTCCTTTCCTTTCTTTGCATCCGGGCAAGTGGGAGGTTTGTTCTAGACAGTAGTGTCTAGTACACACACACAGCTGCTGTAAGTGCTCTTGTTCCTCTAGCAGTTGTGCTTTTATTACAAAAGGAAAGTAGTGTATGCAGTTTTAAGCTTTCAAATACTATGATCCCAGATCAGCAGACATCATCAAAACCATGATGGTTTCAGGAGGTAACATTTTACTGTACATTCAAGATGGAAGTCCCAGGACCACAGCTGAAATACAGTTGCCCTGGTTGATATTTGTAACCATTAGCCTTAGAACTAGTAAAAAGTGGTGAGTATATTCTGTGAAAAAAATCCTAAGAAATGTAAATGTTCTTGATTGAAGTTTCTTGTTTTTAAATGGACTTTCCTTCTTCCAACATATATAGTTATTTCTCTCCTCCTTCCTTTTTTGTTCCTCCCCACCCCCCCCCCCCCCCACCCCCTGGAACACATTATTTTAAAAAATCTAGCTGAAAACATTTTCCTTTTTGCCAAAAATATATTTTGTCAATATCTGAAGAAGAAAGTTGACTGTCTCTATTTAGTCTTTCAGTTTTAAATGGGCTAAAAATACATGATAATATAGTGGTTAAATAATTTAAGACAGAGCTGTCCAACTTCTGAGGGGCCAGGGACTGCCCCTGACCACACAACGAATGTGCCCCAGACTCCTGCCCCCTCCATGCCACCTCCTCTGCACAGTGCCAGCAGCCCCATGCCTACATATAATGATACATGTCTCCCTGCTGCATCACAGGCTGTCTCCCCGCACTGTAGCATATCAGTGCCTCTGAGCCCTATACACCACACCACACCACACCACATGTTCCCCCCACTCCCCGTACTGTATTGTGTTGATGTCCTGCAATGAGCCAGGCAATGCCACACCATGAAGGGTTCCCTGCCCAGCCCTGGAAATCCCTTGACTCTGGACAGCAATATCCCAAGGGCAAAAGCAGGAAACAGGAGCAGATAGAGAGTGAGAGCTGGAGACTCCAGTGGCAATAGCCACTAGAGTGATGAGAGGAGCGGCACCCTGGTCAGGAAGCCAAAGGTTGCAGGCTAAACCCTCAGGGGCTGCATATGGCCCCCAGGCTGCAAGATGGACATCCCTGGGTTAAGAGAAAATCAGTGGAAGTTTTGGAATGTGATGTGATGTTCGCCTGATGGCAGATTAACATTAGTGAAAAATCATGTTGAACCAGTACACGCTAAGGGAAAAAGTTTTTAAAAATGCTATTGAATGCAGTATTGAAGCAATATAAATAGAATTTTCTTTCTGGCATGGTAGTAGGACTGTACACAGAATTGTTGAAGGCATAAAAAGGATTTGGGGTCCTGAATTTAAATATGAAAATAAGCATAAATAAATGTACTGAACTGTAGCTCTTTCTCTATGATAGCCACACCTCCTGAGTCCAGGTTTGGGCCTAGGAGTCTTGCCCAGCTTCTACTCCATATACGTGCATCAGATTTTCATAATCAGAATATAACTTCCACCTCTGTGATAAATTTATTGGGATTCTAAGGCATTTATATATGTGCTCCAGGAGCAAGTGTGTGGGGGGCTTTAATGAGAGTGACCCTGAGAGCTGTTCTCATTAAAGTGCCTGCAGCATCACATGTATCAGCTTCCCCATGAAGTGATTACCACACTCCAATAAACTCAATTAATCAAGCCTGCTATGATACACTGTAATTACAGCATGTAGGACCAGCCTCACTGCACATGTAGAGGTGTCCATAGTAACATTCCTAGGAATGGTCTCCAAAAAAACCCCCAAACAAACAGAAAAAAAAAACATGGTTTTATGAAAGATATTAATACTTCCATGCCATTCTAGTACCTTTAAACAATTCCTATTCTGTGGGAAGTCTTGGCTGCAAGGCCATTTAGTGTCATTTATAGACAGCTCTAAATACAATATTGATCTTTTGCCTCTTAACATGAACAGGTGCAGCAACTCAAAATGCCAGTGACAGAAATATGTTAAGTGACTAGACATTTACTTGCAGCATATGGGGGCGACGCAGAAACCTAACTTCAGAAGTAGAATATTTGTCCTCATTTGTAATCCCATTCTATTCAGTCCAGTTCTAATTGAGATGAACCTGGTCATATGAACTATATCACTAAGCAAGAACTATGGCTCTGAGCCATTAACTTAGTTACAAGGAGATCTTTAGGTTGATTAGGTTAATGTAATTATTTAAGACATCAATAAGTCAGCCAATAATTTGGGCTTTAAAAATTTAGTACCACACAATGATTTTGGTTCATCCTTGGTATTGATATTATATGAACATGTAGAGGGTCTGTCCTTTGGAATATCATACTGTTGTTTTCTTATATCATATGCAATAAACCTGCAAACAGGTAATACTTCTTGAAAGATAAAACAGTATTTTCTATCACCATTGCTTTTTCCTATTACATAAGTTTCCTCCCTACCCCCACAAGAATATAATTTTTTATCTACTCAACATATTCCTCCTTCCTCATCAAAAGGTACTTTATCAAATTTCCACAGAAAGTATATTGGATTGATTATATTTAAATCCCAGCCATAGATTCAAGATTTATTAAACTGTTTAAGTTGTGTGAGCTCTACATTTACATGGCTTTTTACTTATAACTTTTCTGCAACAAAGGACTTGCAATTTATACTAAAAAAGACAAACAATGTCAGATACAGGACAGTTGTTAGGAAAACATAGAGAATATATGAAAATATATAAGGAAGGATGAATGGAAGAGGCGTGATAAAGTGGAGAAACAAAGGAGAATATTGGGCAGGCGAGAGATTGTTTTAGGTGTAAGAGGAGGCATGTTGAAATTTGAAAAACAATACCAAGATGAAGCTTCAACATGAAAGAATTAGGAAGATTATAGAGAACAATGGGAAGCATAAGTAGAAATGGGAATAAGATGTATCTGGGGAGGGAGCTTATGCAGGGCCTTATATATTATAGTAAGGAATTATAGATTTGAACCAATGGTAGGTAGGAAACTAATGGATGATTGCTGGAGTAAAGAAGGTAACATGTTGTAAGTGAGGGGTAGGATGGCTTTAGCAGCCATACATTGCATGAAACAAGAAGCAAAGGAATCAAACAGAACACATTTAAAGTGATCATGTCAAGAGTATGTCAAGGCTGAACAATAATTTACAGGTGTGGATGGTAAGGCAAAGGAAAACTTTGGAGACAGCAAAGAAGAATCAAAAGAACTAAAAAAGCTAGTAAATATAGTTATGGGAAGGAAAAAGAGTAAGATGAATACTGAACACTAAGGCTGCATCCAGATGAGCAAGCATGTGCTTGTTGCAGTGTCTCAAAGCAGTTTGAGACACCACAGGAGGCATATTTGGAATGAAACAATGTTCCCCAAGCTGCACATTTGCAGTGTGGACTCTAAGTCTGATACCAAGAAATTCCAGTATTAAAAAAAAGAAGAAGCCAGAAACAAGCAGTGCAAGGTGCACTCCTGGAGCCTGCCCTGAAGTAACTAGAGGCAGGGTCCTCCAGAGAGTGCACTTGACCAGAATGTCTCAATGCCTGCTGTGTGGCTTTGCTTCTCCAGCATGCTACCTCAGTGTATTGGAACAAATAGAAGTGGGGTAAGGATGGCAGAAGTGGCCCAAACCCAGGCTTTGACTCCAGTAAGCAAGGACACATGGGTGGGGGAGACTGTGGGGATAGTGGGAACGGTGGGAGGGGTGGATCCCCCATCTGCCCCCCACCCCACATGGTGCACAGGCTCCCCTGCAGCAGCAGCAGCCAGCAGTGGGCCATTGGTGCGCTCGTGGCCCACCGCTGGCAGAGCCTCACAGTGGCACGTGGTACCACCTGAGACCCAGGGGCTCCATGTGGCACACAGAGCAGGCCTAACCCACTGTCATGCACCTTCAAGCAGGACAAGGCCAGCTCCTCCTGCCACCCAGGGCTCCCAGCACTGCATGCAGAATCTGTGCACCATCGAGCCAGGCCGGCTTCTGCCCCCATAAAGTTGGCTTGGCCTGATGATGTGCAGCTCCTGAGTACAGTGCCAAGAGCCCTGGGTGGCAGCAGGAGCTGACCTAGTCCTGCCTGAAAGCACATGCCAGTGGGCCAGGCTGGCTCCATGCACCACATGCAGCCCCTGTGTCTCAGGCAGCACCATGCACCACTGGGGGGCTCTGCCAGCAGTGGGCCATGAATGCACCAATGGCCAATGACTGGCTGCTGCTGTGAGGGGGTGGGGGGAGCTGTGCACCATGTTGGGGGGTGGACAGAGGACCCATGACCCATCCCTTCCACACAGTTCTCCATAACTTGGTGTTGTCTATGAACTTGGTCAGTGATATCTTCACGCCTACATCCAAATCATTGATAAAGATGTTGAAAAGCACCAGACCAAGCACAGACCCTTGAGGGACGCCACTGGCCCTTCTCGCCAGGACAACACAGATCCATTCATATGAACTCTCTGGATCCTACCTTGCACCATTTTCCCATGCACTGAACCATCAAGCAGATAAGCCCACACTCTTCCAATTTTCCTATGAGGATATCATGGGATAGATCAAAGGCCTTTTGAAAATCTAGGTATATAATGTCAACCTCCTCACTCATGTCCAGGTGGTGAGATACCTGGTCATAGAAGAAGATGAGATTGGTAAGACAGGACCTGCCCATGAGAAAGCCATGCTGGCTGTTTTTCAGAATCCTGCCTTCTATGAGTGAGTCTCACCTAGAATCCTTGATGAGTTTTTCTAGGATTTTCCCTGGGATAGAAGTTAGGCTGATTGGCCTATAGTTGCCCAGGACCTCCCTCTTCCCCTTCTTGAAGATGGGCACAATGTTGACCCTCTTCCAATCCTCAGGGATCTCCCCTGAACACCATGATTTTTTTAAAAGATTTGCCAGAGTTCCCACAATGACCTCAGCCAGCTCCTTCAGCACTCTCAGGTGCAGTTCATCCTGTCCTGCTTACTTATAAATGTCTAGATTTTCTAGTTGGTTATGCACCAGCTCAGTTGCAACAGTGGGAAGGCTGTAATTCCCACCATACCTCATGTGAACCTTATCTTGCATGTTTTTCCACTTGGTCCAGTGAAAAACCAAAGCAAACTGGGCATTCAGGAGTTTGTTTTTCTCCTGGGTGTTGGTTACCAGCTGTCCTGAGGTGTTCAGCAGGAGCCCCACACTTCCATTTGTTTTCCTTCTGCTCCCTACATACCTAAAGAAGGACTTCTTATTGTCTTTGACTTCCATTGCTAACTAGAATTCAGTTAGCTTTCCTAATCTTCTCCCTACATGTATGGACCACTGGCATATAGTCTCCTTAAGGACTGTCCCTAGTTTCCATTGTGTGTATGCCTCCTTCTTCTTTTTCAAGAGGACCATGATATCTCTATTGAGCCAAGGGGGCTTAGGAGCCCTTCTGCTGCCTTTCCTGTGCGCAGGAATGGTTTTCTTTTGTGCTTCAAGGATCACATCCTTGTGGAATGACCACTCTTCAAGTACTCCATTCGCATTCAGTTCCTGACCCCGTCTTGCCTCCCCTACTGAGCCTGTTTAAATTAGCATTTTGAAGTCCAGGATTTCAATCCTGTTAGTTGGTTTGTCTACCTTGTGGCAGACAGTGAACATGATGATCTCATGGTTGCTATCACCCAGGCTACCCTCAGTGTTCAAGTTGCTCACCAGATGGGCTCCTTTGGCCAAGACCAAGTCGAGAAGAGTATTCCCTCTAGTTGGCCCTTGCACTTCCTGGGTCAGAAAGAGCTCTTCATACAGGTTATGAAGCTATGTGACTGACCCAACATAGCCAAGTGTTCCTCCCAGTCTATGTCAGGGTAATAGAAGTCGCCCATGATAACCGTGTCCCTTGCATGCCAGTTCTCAAGAGTTCTCAAGAGTCCCTCTACCAGTTCTCAAGTGAACTCTAGATCAAGCTCCTCCCCCTGGTTTTGGTGACCTGTAGTAAATACATACAGTTAGGTCATTTTCACCACCCCCTACCCTCCCCTGAAGTTTGACCCAGGGGGTTTCAAACTGCTTATCTTTGGAGCCAATGTCAGCCTCCAGAGAGGTGTACTGCTCCCTCACATAGACAGCTACACCTTCACCCTTCTTTCCCTACTGGGTCCCTTCTATTCAGGGTGTAGCCTCCTATGGCTATGTTACAATCATGTGAGGAGTCCCACCAGGTCTCCATAATCCCTAGAAGGTCATATTGCCCACTAGAGAGTAGAAGGGATAGCTCCTCCTGCTTGTTCCCCATGCTCCTGGCATTAGTGTATAGGCACCTGAGTCCCCCAACTGACACCCCTGATTTCTTGATTCACTGTGGGAGAACTGTTCCCTGAGCTCTTTTGAAAGTAGTTATCTTAGTGTCCTCCACCATGGAGCTTCCCTGTGCACCAGTCCCTGGGCATGCTACACTTGGAGTTCCCTTGTCCCCCAGGATGGACGTGATGCCAGGAGGGAGCTAGTGGGGGGCAAACAAGGGCTGTGGTTCAGTAGTGAGGAGCACTGCTGGGGCTGTGGGTTGAGAGTGAGGGGCAAGGGCATGGACAGGGCATTGGCATTCTAGTGCTGTTCAGAACCCCACATCCTGGTAAGTGAAGGGGACAGGGGAAGCTTTGATTTTTCGATTATAAAAAAGAAACCAAAAGCAAACACCATTGTGTATAAATATTTAGAATTCATTTTATTATGATGATAGAGGCACCAGTAGTCTTCCAAATCACTTTAAAATTGTAAATATATCAATACAATATTGCTATCTCTATATATATAGTGGTGTTTCATTTTAATCATGGAAGAACACAGATTTTGGGTGGTTTAAGGAGAGAATTTGGAGGTTTTATCAGAGAATTTGCAATTTTTAAATAGGGAACACCAGGATCCCTGCTGGTGAGGTAAGTAGCAGAACTTAAGCACAGGATCCTGCCCAGGGCCATCACCAGAGACCCAGCTAGAGAGCAGATGAGGTGATTGACTTCCTGTTCATTTGGGTCAGCCAAACTGTGCAGCCATGGCCCACTGGCAGCTAGCTCAGAGATGCACAAGGCTCTGTTACAGTGCCCATAACACAGCCCAAGCAGCTGTGCGGTCCCCATCTAGGCCTGATGGGGTCACAGGTCCAAGGTGGTGGATGCTGTTGAAGGTGGCAGCGGATCACAGCCAGGCAGCAGCCCCCACTGCCAGACTGCTGCAGTAAGTAGAGGTTGCAGGGGCCACTCTAGTTCAGGGTTGCTCCAGCAGTTCAGCTGGTACAAGAAGCCTCAGAAACTCCTGCCTGTTTGTAACATTCAAATACCACGGGCCCTAGGGCCCACCCAGCTAACTAGTAACCCCTATTGTATGGGGACTAATGGGTGAATGTTACAACAACATTTTTGGGACAACAAAGGCAAAAAACAGGACAGGAGTGACATGAGGGTCAAAACATGAAAATGAGTGTACCTGAGGGGGACATCGAGCAGAACCCCCCCAGGCCACACCTACCAGTTCTCAAAGGCATCCAAGGAGCCAGTGGATGCTGCCCACTAGTGCTCTGCCCAGAAACATGCACAGACAAGTGGGAAGAAAGTGTTCCCACAGTCTCTGGGCACCTTCCCAGTTAGAGCCTCCTTCCTGGTCAAGTACAGGACCCACATGGCCAGGGCCAGAAGGTGCTTGACAAGGAGGTCCTGGGACCTGGTGGGGCCGTGGATGGGGTGACCAAAAACAAAAAGGTGGGGGCTGAAATTCAACCAGAACCTCAGAAGGAGGTTCTGGAGTTAGAGGTGCTGCAGCCTGGTGTGCTCAAGGGTCATGTGCACCGGGGTCTCCCTCTTTCCACAGAAGGGGCAAGAGGTGGGGTGTCCTTGAAGCTTGTCACATGCCCATGGCGATGTCTCCATGGAGCAGCTGCCATTTGTGGTCCCCAGTGGCTCATGGGATGAGGGTGCAGTACAGACTTAGCCACTGAGGTGCCCTAGCCATGCTGTCACTGAACGGGTCCCACCACTTGGTGTCTGGGTGGGACATGAGTGTGTCATGATGTACAGTGTGGCACACGAGCAGGTAGAGGTGGCAGCGATGGACAATGGAAAAGTGGACCCGTCTGGTGTCCTCCAGATAACTCAAGTGGTGGAGCGGAGAGTGTTGTGAGGCTCGGGCTCACCCACTCCCACCTATAATAGTCCAGGAGGTCTCCAAAATGAGTGACACCAGCCAGATTCAACCTCTGTCACAACTGGGGTGCCTCTGCCATTGGCATCTCCAGCTGGGGGTTCCAGAGGAAGGGCTTAATGAGCAGGTCAGTGCCCTGGGTGAATGTTGTGGGGGACCTGAGGGCAGAGACCAGCGTCCAGGACCATAGAAGGTCCTGGTAGAAATCTGACAGCCCTCACAGTTCCTGCAAAGAGAAGCCCCACAGGCCAAGGAGCTGCCAGTCATATCAGAGCCCCCAGAAGTGGTGGAGGAAAGTGCACCCCAGATGGCCCCATGCCGTGTGACTATTGACACTGTATAGCTGTCACTGCAGGGCCTGAAGGCAGAACGCCAGGACCTGGCTGAGCAGGCAAACATTACCGTCTTATGGTGGAGTTTATTAACTGTAGTGAAATACACATGTAAATGTTGACCAAGTCATGAACTGTCAGCAGGGGGCCAGACTCCTGGCTGGTGCCTAGCCACACAGCTCTGCACATTCAGAGCTGTGTGAACAAAACACTCCAGTAGATGGAGGCGAGAGATCCTATGCTGTTAAGCCTGAGCATTAAGCTACAGTATGAAATAACAAACTGACACTTCCAGGCATCCCTGTGCCCCAGACAGTCCCTCTGCTGCCCAACACCACCAACTGGAGTCCAGTGATGATCCCGCCAAGCCTGCTGCCAGCCACTGCTGGCTCAAAGTGTTACAATCCTGTGCACACATGAAGATGTTGTGCTCAGGAGCAGTTCACTCAAGAGCAAAGTGCTCCACAGTTTATTGCTTTGCATTAATTGCTTGTGTAAATGCACCCAGTTCTGGCTGTAGAGAGCTACTTCCTCTCTCTGAGCAGAGCAGGGTAGAGCATGGGGGTGTTGCTCTGTGGGGTCAGGCCAACTCTCAGGATCTCAATATTGTTCTGTTAGACAAGAGGGTGTGACACAACTGCACATATACAAACACACAAATCAAGTAGGTGCATATACACACACACAACCAACTCAGGCACATACACATCCAAACTAGCCTAGGCACATGCATACCTATCACCAATTCAAGCACATACACTCTACACCCCAAAAGTTAAACAAAAATCAATTGTCCATACCCTCACACTTAGATCACTAATTTATATATCATGCACAGAATGACATATTCTATATATACACACACTCACCAGTTCACACACATACAACCCACCTACACATAGGTAAGTTCCTAACTTGGATGGTATGGTATGTATGTGTGTGCTTAGGGCACCTGGGGGAAGGTTAAGGTGAGAGAGAGAGTTAAAGTTGCTGGAACTGGGATTAGAACCAGTGGACTAGAGAGAAGCTGGCTGAATAACTGAGGCTTGGGGTTACTTAAGGTAGATTGGGGCTGGAAACTGAGGCAAACAGTGAGATTTTGGGTGAGGGCACAGATAAGTGGTGGCAAGGAAGAGACAGACAGGAAAGAGAGAAAGAGGCAGAAACTTGGAAGCTAGGGGCTGGAAATAGGCTGACAACTTAGAGATTGGTGGGGGCAGAGAAGTGGTGGCAAGGAGGAAACAGTCAGGAAACAGACAAAAACCCAACTCAGGGTTTCAAAATAACAGGTTCATTAAACACACAACACACTACACAGCCCCATGAAGTTATTGGTTCACACACACACACACACAATGGCAGCAGGAGAAAGAGACTCAGTAGAAGGGTTGGAGTCCAGGTAGGGAAGAGAAACAGAGTCCAAGTCCTTCTTTGAAGAGGGGGTAGGGGGTGATAGCATCCTGGCTGGAAAGGGGTCCTTGTCCAGCAGGTGTTGTCCAGAGGGGGGTCACCGGCAGGGCGTCTGGGTAGATAGGTGGTGTGGCATGGTGCTGGTCCAGATGGAGAGGGCGTCTCAAAGAGTCAGTCTTCACTACCTCTTTTATGGGGCAGACTATCTCTGATCTCCTATGGGGAGGGCCTGTCCAGGCAATGTCAATCCTGTTCCAGAGGGCTCCAGGTGTTCTTACTGAGCATGTGTAGCTTGGAAAAATGGTGGGTTGCCTCATCTTTTCTTTCTTGAATGCTGAGAGTGGTTCCAAGGGCTGGGTCATTGGTCCAGGTATTGTTGTTGATGTTTCGGTCATTCAGAGGAAGTTATTTTTAGACCCATTGCCATTGTCCTTCAAACACCCTCATTTATCCCCATTCATTCAGGAACCAAGTTACATAGGAGGGGTAATATGAGTCATAGGTTACACAACCGGGCATGGAGATAAGATGGAGGCTTGACATTACAAGATGAAAACTTGACATGACTTATACTAACTTACATATATAGGCCTAAAACAGTAATAACACAATATAAAAGCAGTAAAAAAAATCAATACAAACATAACAATCATCACTTATAAAACAGTGGCTATCTATATCAAAATAGCAGGGCACTTATTTTCAAAGAGGAGAGATAAAAATAAAACTTGCTACCTAGAATAAAATGTTAATGCTTATCCTATACCTTAGCTTACTTATACTTGTCTAGGGAATAGAGAGGGAGAGAAAAAGTCAGAAATGATTGGGGAAAGGGAGGGAAAGCATTTTAGAATAAATTAAAAAAAGAAAAAACTGGGTGTTTTGCTACAGGGGTTGTGGTGGAATATTGTGTGGACCACCTGAGACCCCAAAGAACAGCATTGCCTGACACAGTTTGGACACCCTGCACCCAAGCTGCTGTTGTATGGACATAGGTGGCGACTATTGCTGGGAGATGCTAGTATATCTAGGCAGGTCAACAGGGTGTGAGCTCTGGGACCCAATTTGGAGAGGTACAGGACTGGGTCATTTAGGAGCCCATGCTGATGGTTGAGGGGCTGCAACCAGAGTAGAGGAAGACCTACAGCATGCTTATAGGCTCAGCAGTGCTATGCTGGCTAGCACTGTGGATGAAAGGGACTTGGGGATCATGACTGACCATAAGATGAACATGAGCCTTCAATGTGATGCTGCTGCTAGTAAAGTGAGCAAAATGCTGGCTTGTGTCCATAGATGCTTCTCAAGCAAATCCCAGGATGTCATTCTCCCATTGTACTCAGCCTTGGTGAGGCTGCAGCTGGAGTACCATGTCCAGTTTTGGGCTCCACAATTCAAAAAGGATGTGAAGAAGCTTGAGAGAGTCCAGAGAAGAGCCACACGCATGATCAGAGGTCAGGAAAACAGACCTTAGGATGAGAGGCTGAGAGCTATGGGACTCTTCAGCCTGAAAAAGTGAAGGCTCAGGGGTGATCTGATGGCCACCTATAAGTTTATCAGGGGTGTTCACCAGGATCTGGGGGAATGTTTGTTCACTAGAACGCCCCAAGGGATGACAAGGTCAAATGGTTATAAACTCCTCCAAGACCGTTTCAGGCTGGACATAAGGAAAAACTTCTTTACTGTCTGAGCCCCCAAGGTCTGGAATAGCCTGCCATCAGAGGTAGTTCAAGCACCTACGTTGATTGCCTTCAAGAGGAATTTGGATGTTTATCTTGCTGGGTTCCCATGACTCCAGCTGACTTCCTGCCCCTGGGGCAGGGGGCTGGTTTCGATGATCTTCTGAGGTCCCTTCCAGCCCTAATGTCTATGAAATCTATGAAGACCATCCCTGAACTGTAGCAACTGGAACTCAAGCCTGCATCTATACCACAGTAGCAGTAGCTAGAGTTCAGGCAACAGAGCATCTGTACATACATATGCTCGGGGTGGAGGAGGGGTGCTTTACTTAGAATGGCTCTGAGAACCACTCTAATTAAAGCACCCAAAGTGTCACATGTATGCAGTGTCCCACACTAAAATGGCAGTGGGGGTGCTTTAACTAAAGCTTATTTGACAAGCTTTAGGTAAAGCACATCTGCTGCCATTTTGAAATACAGGAACACTGAATACACATGATGCAGAGTTCTGCTGGGGTGCAACAATCACACATTAGAGCAGATTCTGCCAGGCTGCAGCCAAATGTGGGATCGGGCATGTAAGATTGGGTATGTGGCATGTGGGATTGGAGTGATGCACAGAAGATTCTGGTGCACTGACTCCATGGCACTCATCCAGCCTTCAGAGACAGAAGGTAGGGCACCTCTCTCCAATAGTAACATTTTTATCTTCTCCATTCTTCAATGGTAAATTTAAAAGAATAGGAAAACTGTTATGAATATCAGCATAACTTCAGTATACCTACGTGCTATTTTAATAACTTTTATTAGTTAGATATATTAGGCAGAAGTTGGGGCTATCTATTGCTAGTTATTAGTGATACAGAAACTACATTTACAGCATTCAGTTTATTTGAAGAATTTCACTCAATGCAGTCAACTGAATATTCAAGAGATTCCCGCCCCCTCGTTTTTCTAATTCTAATCATGACCTGTAGCTCATTTTTAGATCAAAACTATTTTAGTAATTGATAAGCTATAATGCTCTTTGCAGTCCCTAATGCTACCAAATTAGTTATCTAAAAAACAAATTAAAACCAATATGAAACAAAAGTATTTCCCAGAAGTATCATTTGGCAATATAATTTTAATGGTAAGTATGCATTTCACATTTAATGATCTTATGTATTTCAGTGACATCCAATACCTTGGGTTGGGCACATGACTTAATGATATAATGTGAAAAGCCAGTCCACAAAATCGTCAGTGGTGCAGCATCTTGGTCATTAGGGGGCCAGTGCACGCATCTTCAGGAGGCCTCAAATGCCTCTACAGAAATGCTCATAGTATGGGGAACAAGCAGGAGGAACTTACCCTCCTACAGGTTGAAACCAACCAAGACATAGTGGGGTTCACCGAAATGTGGTGGGACCCAACGCACAACTGGGCAGTGAATATCAAGGACTATAGGTTGTATGGGAGAGATAAGACAGGGAGGAAGGGTGGGGGTGTGGCACTCTACGTCAAGGTGAAATACATATCCTCAACAAGTAGCGCAAGGTCAGAGGAGGGGCACACTGAAGTGCTCTGGATTAAAATACAAGGGAGTCAAGGGGAAAAGGACTTAGTGGTGGGGGGTCTACAACAGACCACCCAACCAAGGGGAAGAGCTAGACCCAGAATTCTGAAGTCAGCTCACGGAGGTAGTTAGGTCAAAGGATGTAGTCATCATGGGTGACCTGAAATTTCCAGACATCTACTGGGAAGAGCAGTCAGACATTTCTGACCACTTAAGTAGGTTCCTAGCTGAGATACAGGACCTCCATCTAACCCAGGAGGTGTACAGCCCCACCACGGGAGATGGCTTGTTGGACCTGGTCCTGGCCACAGGCGACAACCTGGTGAAGGGTCTGCAGTTGCTCAACCACCTGGGCAACAGTGATCATCGCCTGCTGAAATTCACCATCCAGCACAAGGTGGCAAAGGCCTGAAGCAAGGCAGCAGCCCTGGACTTCAGGAGGGTGGACTTCAATGAGGTAAGGAGAGTAATCGGGGGGGTACTGAGGTCCTGGAGGGGAGAGGAGTCAGGTGTCCAAGAAGGGTGGTTGTTCCTTAAGGAGATGATCCTCCAAGCCCAAAGGGAGGTAATCCCAACACAGTTCAAAGGGGGAAAGAAAGCACAAAAGCCCCCATGGCTCACCAAAAGCATACAGGAATGTCTCCTGACTAAAAAGGAGGTGTACACCCAATGGAAGGGAGTGGCCATCACCAGGGAGGACTATACCTCGGTTGCTTGGGGCTGTAGGGAGTTGGTCAGGAAGGCCAAGGCGGAGATGGAACTGGGACTAGCTACCCGGATCAAGGACAACAAGAAGTCCTTTTTTAAATACATAGAGGGTAAAAAAGAAGGTACCGGGTAACGTGGGGTCTGCAAGACTTGCTAGGAAATCTGGTCGTCGCACCAGACAATAAAGGTAGCCTATTTAACAATTTTTTGCCTCCATTTTTCTGAGCAGGGACCAGGTCACCCCCGCCACTGGGACCCCTGTAGATTCCAGGGGAGGTGCACCCAGGCCTAGGGTCAGCGAGGACCTAGTCAGGGAACTTCTGGAGGAACTGGACATATTTAAATCAGCTGGTCCTGATGATCTCCACCCCAGAATGCTGAAGGAATTAGCAGAGGTCATTGCGGGACCCCTGGCATGGCTTTACAAGCACTCATGGTGCTCTGGCATGGTGCCAGAGGGCTGGAAAAGGGCCAATGTGGTTCCCATTTTCAAAGAAGAGAGGAAGGAGGACCCAGGAAACTATAGGCCAGTTAGTCTTACCTTGATCTTGGGTAAGCTTTTTGAGAGAATGATCCTGGCGCATGTCCACGGGGCGTCAGCAGGAGAGATTATGCTTAGGGGCAACCAACATGGGTTCATTAGAGGCAGGTCTCTGTCAAACCAACCTGGTGTCCTTCTGTGATCAGGTCACAAAATCCTTGAAGCAGGGGTAGCAGTGGACATAGTCTTTCTGGACTTTAGGAAGGTCTTTGACACTATCTCTCACCCCATTCTCATTAAAAAACTAGGGGATTGTGGCATCAACACCTACACAGTCAAATGGGTCACTAACTGGCTGGAAGGCCTCCCCAGAGAGTGGTGGTGGACGGGTCTTATTCACCCAGATGAGAACAGAAAGGGTTTCAACACCAACAAGTGCAGGGTACTGCACCTAGGGGGGAAGAACCAGCAACATACCTACAGGCTGGGGAACTCCCTTCTCATCAGTGCAGAGGCAGAAAAAGATCTTGGAGTCGTTACTGATGCCAAAATTAACATGGGCCGACAGTGTGGGGATGATGTCAGGAAGGCCAGTCGCACTTTGACATGAATTCACAAATGAATCTCAAGCAGGTCTAAGGAGGTGATCCTCCCCCTCTATGTGACACTGGTCAGGCCACAGTTGGATTACTGCATCCAGTTCTGGGTGCCACACTTCAGGAGAGATGTGGACAACATGGAGAGGGTCCAGATGAGGGCCACCCACATGATCAGGAGGAAGCAGGGCAGGCCCTACGAGAACAGGCTAAGGGATTTGAACCTGTTCAGCCTCCACAAGAGAAGGCTGAGGGGGGATCTAGTGACCCTTTACAAACTAGTCAGAGGGGACCAGCAGGCACTGGGGGAGTCTCTGGTCCCCCTGAGCACCATCAGGAGTGACTAGAAATGATGGTCACAAGCTGGCAGAGGGTAGATTTGGACTAGATAACAGTAGCCACTACTTCACTGTCATGGCAGCTAGGATCTAGAACCAACTTCCAAGAGATGTGGTGCTGGCTCCTACACTGGGGGTCTTTAAGGGGAGGCTAGCTGAACACCTTTCCGGGAGTCGTTTGACCCCAGTACTCTGCCCTGCCATGGCAGGGGTTCGGACTTGATGATCTGCTCAGGTCCCTTCTGACCCTACCAACTATGAAACTATGAAACTATTAGCTTACAGTGGGAGTGCTCAACCTTTTTTTCAAAATTGGAAATGGGCAGATGGCCACTTTGAAAAGCATCACCAGAGCTATGGCAGGAAAGAGTACTGGGGTCAAACGACCCCGGCCAGATATTTGTCCAGCCATCTTTTAAAGACCCCCAGGGTAGGAGCCAGCAATACTTCTTCTGGAAATTGGTTCCAGGTCCTATCCGCCCTGACAGTGAAATAGCACTTCCTAATGTCTAGCCTGAAACTACCCTCCGCTAGCTTGTGTCTGTTGTTTCTTGTAACTCCCGGGATTGCTCGGGGGAACAGGGACTCTCCCAGTGCCTGCTGGTCCTCCTTGACTAGTTTGTAGACTGCCACTAGATCCCCTCTCAGCCTTCTCTTTTGGAGGCTGAACAGGTTCAGGTCCCTCAGTCTCTCCTCGTAGGACCTGCCCTGCTGACCCCTGATCACGTGGATGGCCCTCCTTTGGTCCCTCTCCATATTGGCCGCATCCCTCCAGGTACTGTGTCCGATAACTGGACACAGTACTCCAGCTGTGGCCTGACCAATGTTGCATAGAGGGGGAGGATCACCTCCTTGGACCTGCTTGAGATGCATCTGTGGATGCACGACAAGGTATGGTTGGCCTTCCTGACTGCGTCCCCACACTGTCGGCCCATGTTCATTGTGGCATCAATGATGACTCCAAGATCCTTTTCTGTCTGAACACTGGTGAGAAGGGAGTTCCCCAGCCTGTAGGTATGCCGCTGGTTCTTCCTCCCCAGGTGCATTACCCTGCGCTTATCAGTACTGAACCTCATCCTGTTCTTATCAGCCCACCCCTGTAACCTGTCTAGATCTGCTCGCAGCCTGTTCCTTCCTACTAGCATACCCACTTCACCCCACATCTTAGTGTCATCTGCAAACTTGAACAGGGTGCTTTCTACCCCCTCACCCAAGTCACTGATGAAGATGTTGAATAGTGCGGGCCCAAGGACCGAGCCCTGGGGAACCCCACGGCCCACATCCCTCCAGGTCAAGTAAGACCCGTCCACCACCACCCTCTGTTGTGGCCCTCCAGCTAGTTAGTGACCATCTGCCCGTGTAGGCATCAACACCACTGTCTCCTAGTTTCTTACTGAGAATGGGGTGAGAGACCATGTTGAAGGCCTTCCTGAAGTCCAGAAAGACTATATCCACTGCAACACCTGCAGCCAAGGACTTGGTGACCTGGTAATACAAGACCACCAGGTTGGTTTGACATGACCTGCCCCTAATGGACCCATGCTGGTTGCCCCTGAGCATAACCTCACCTGCTGGCCCTTCCTGGACGTGTGCCAGGATAATTCTTTCAAAAAGCTTCCCCAGGACCGAGGTAATACTCACGGGCCTATAGTTTCCTGGGTCCTCCTTCTTCCCTTTTTTGAAGATGGGGACCACATTGGCCCTTTTCCAGTCCTCCAGCACATCGCCCGAGCACCATGAGCGCTAGTACAGCTGTGCCAGAGGTCCCGCAATGACCCCTGCTAGTTACTTCAGGACTCTGGGGTGGAGATCATCATGACCTGCAGATTTAAATGCATCTAGTCCCTCCAGAAGTTCCCTGACAAGGTCCTCATTAACCCTAGGCCTGGGTGTGCCACCCACTGGGCCCTCGGGGGTGCTAGTGGGGGAGATATCTGGGTCCCTCCTCAGAAATATGGAGGCAAAGAAATTGTTGAATATGTCAGCTTTACCGTCAAGTAAGATGACCAGATTTCCTTAGCGTGTCCTGCAGCGGCCCCACATTACCTGGCACCTTCTTTTGCCCCCTATGTATTTGAAAAAGGACTTCTTGTTGTCCTTGATCTGGGTCACTAGTCCCAGCTCCATTTCCACCTTGGCCTTCCTGACAGCTCCCCTACATTCCCAAGCTACCGAGGTATAGCCCTGTCTTGTGATGACCTCTCCCTTCCAATGGGTGTACACCTCCTTTTTTGTTTGGAGATGTTCCTGGATGCTTTTGGTGAGCCATGGGGGCCTTTGCGCCCTCTTGCCCCCTTTGATTCATCTAGGGATTACTTCCCTTTGAGCTTGGAGGATTGCCTGCTTAAGGAGCAACCACTCCTCCTGGACACTCAACTCTCTCCATCTCTGGGACCTCAGTGCTTCCCCCAGTAGTTTTCTTACCTCATTAAAGTCCGCCCTCCTGAAGTCCAGGGCTGCTGCCTTGCTGCAGGCTTTCACCACCTTGCACTGGATGGTGAATTCCAACAGACGATGATCGCTATCGCCCAGGTGGTTGAGCACCTGCAGACCCCGTACCAGGTCATCGCCCGTGGCCAGGACCAAATGCAACAAGGCGTCTCCCCTGGTGGGGCTGTGTACCTCCTGGGTTAGGTGGAGGTCCTGTATATCAGTTAAGAACCTGCGTGAGCCGTCAGACCTGGCTGTCTGCTCCTCCCAGCAGATGTCTGGCAAGTTTAGGTCACCTATGATGACCATATCCTTGGACCTAACTATCTCTGTGAGCTGACTTAAGAATTCCTGGTCTTGATCTTCTCCTTGGTTGGGTGGTCTGTAGTAGACCCCCACTGTTAAGTCCCTTTCTCCCCGACCCCCTTGTACTCTTACCCATAGCACTTCCGTTTGCTCCTCCTCTGACCCAGTGATACACATTGTGGATGTGTGTTACTCCTTGACATAGAGCACCACACCCCCACCCTTCCTGCCTGTCCTATCTTTCCTATAGAGCCTGTAGCCCTTGATATTCACTGTCCAGTCATGTGTTGGGTCCCACCATCTTTCAGTGAGCCCCACTATGTCTGGGTTGGTGCTGGCTAACAGGAGGACTAGTTCCTCCTGCTTGTTCCCCATGCTGCGGGCTTTAGTATAGAGGCATTTGAGGCCTCCTGAGGATGAATGGATCACCCCCCTAATCCCAGCAGTATCCAGGCCCATGTCACTTACCAGATTACCTGTTTCTCTTGTCATTGGTTTAGGCTGGGCTGCTCCTGCAGGCGATGCTTGGCTTGATTGTCTGAGGCTTCCTCCGCCCACGTCATCCCCTTCCCCCAACAAACCTAGTTTAAAGCCCACCAGAGGAGATCCGCCAACCTAGAAGAGAAAACACTTACCTTTGGGGGAAAGGTGCAGCCCATCCCATCTGAGCATGTCCCTTGTCGTGATGTGCAGATCGTTGTCCAGGAAGCCAAAGCCTGCCTCGAGACACCAATTCTGAAGTAGAAGTTAACCTCACCAATGCAGGTCTCTTATCTCCTTCCACATCTGCTCACTGGTAGGATAGAGGAGAACACCACCTGCACCCCTATCTCCTTCAGCAGGCCCCCCAGTGCCTGACAGTCTGCCATCAGGTGATCAGGGCTTCTTCTGGCTGCATCATTCATACCCACATGGATAAGGATCATGGGGTAGTAGTCTGTGGGGTGGATAATGGCTGGGATCATCCCCGCCATGTTCTCGATCTTGGTGCCGGGTAGACAGTAGACCTCACGTGAGGAATCCTGGCGACAGATGGGACCCTCTGTACCTCTCAGGATTAAGTCCCCTATGATGATCACCCGATGGTTCTTCCTCTGGGTCAGCTTAGCACTTTCAGTCTGGTTGGGGCATGAGGAATGTGAAGTGTCCTCCTCTATGATGGTTTCTTCCCCTCTCTCCTCCTGTAGTGTCACCAGGGCTTCGTACCTGTTCTGCAGCCAAACTGGGGAGACTGGTACCAGACTGCTGCAAGCAGCCCTTGCCCTGGGGGGAACCGTCCGCCACTCCATCGGGGGTGGTGCCTCCCAGGGTGCTACTCCCTTTGGTGCATCTCCCTTAGGTGCTTGGCCCTGCAGGGAGAGAAAGTACCCATCAATCTCATCCTCTGCCTCTCTGATGCACCTCAGTCTGCTAACCTCCTCCTGGAGCTCCCTCACCTGCACCTCCAGGGTCCTAACATGGGCACCTGCAGGACAGGTGTGGGGGCCCCCACTCCCCGCAACCCCTGGTCCTGCTGGGCATCCCCTGCAGGCCTGGGGGGAGTGGGAGGGGGATGCTAGCCCCCACGAGGGCTCTGTCTGGGTGGAGGCCTCACACAAGCCCTGGGTAGGCAGTGCCCCCCGGGCCCCAGCAGCACTCTGGGTTGACACCGTCATATTGAGTGCTGTTTATTTAAGTTCCTGTGGAGCCCCTGCCCTTACCCTTGCCCTACTCTGAATGGAATCTCCCACCCGGCCCTCCCTGCTCACCTGCTGGCACACTTTTACAGAGCGTGCCTGTTTGAGCACTCTGTTTGCGTGCTCTGTTCATGCGCACAGCTCCCTGCCCAGCTCAGCAAAAAAGGGACCCAGGGGGCTTCCCCTCCAGATCTGACTCCACTGCTCCAGTTCCCTCTGCCCCGACTTACCTTATGGGGATCAGCTGTTGCTGCCCCCGCTGCTACCTCTGCGCTGCTGCTTCCAAGTCAGTAAGGGGGCACATGTGCATGCGGACGCTGAGGTGTGCCCAGCTCCCTGCTCAGCTCCTGGCCCTGGCTTCCCACTCAGCTCCTGGCCCCAAGTGACAGCAGCTATGTCAAGCCATGGCTTTTAAAGACTGCAGTTTAAAATTCCCGCTCCCTCCTCCTCAACCAATCAGGCCCTCTGGGGTACCCGGAAGTGCCTGCCAGCAGTCCCGCCCCCTGTATTCCCTGGCTGGGGAATCAACTGCTGCCAGAGTCTATGTTTCTCACCACTGATTTAAAGGTTCTAGAACCCCAATAGTATCTATTTTCCCCTTCACTCCCCACCAACCCGTGATCTTGGGAGAAAAACTGCTAGCAGGATTAGCTGCAGAAGCAACTAAACATGCAGAGACTTTCTACGATGTTTTTACATGGTAAAGTGAACTCTCTCTGCTTTGTGCTTATCTTCTGTTTGATCCAACACCCCCTCCGTCATATTCTCTCTCCTCAGCTTCACTCATGCATCTCCTTTACCTTCCCTTACACAACCTTCTTTCTTGTGCCATCCTCCTCAACTCTTTCCTTCAATATCCCATGTCACATCATATCTTTCTGTTTAGCTTATTGCCTTTTTAAAAACATCTTTGTGCCAAAAAATACACTGAGGAATTAATGTGAGGTTTGCTGCTATCCCTTGGTTCACTCTATTTACGTGCTATACTTTTCCCCATTATTTGTCTCTCTCGCCTAGATTGATAAATTCTTCAAGACAGAAACATTTTATTATGTGCCTGAACACACAATTAAGTCCCATTTTACCTCTGCTCTTAATCACTGCCCTTATGATTAATAACAATATCATTATGGGTATCATTTGGAATATAGTGTTCTTTGATGTTATACAAGCATGGAAATAGATTCAGCTCTTCTCTCTGGCTGTGCTTGGTGGAAGATTGGAGAGCAGTGGGGGGAAAATGATAGCTTCAAGTTAGTTTTTAAATTTAGTTTTACTGATATTGGAGCTCTTGGGGCCATACTAGAAGTCAGTGATTGCTGTTAAAAAGGAACAACCATCTGGGAGGAAGGTTGGAAGTTGAAAAGCTATTGGAGTTCTACAACATCTTAAAAATTGCAACAATTGGAATTCACTGGTTTTAGACTGAATCCATTGGATTTAGAATTTTGTTCTGGTGTCCTCTGAATGATTGTGATATATATCCCAATGGTTCACCTCCAAATGTGAAGCCATATGTATTTTTTATATTTACAGTGTATATTGAAGGTATCATTACAGTATTATATTTAAGGTATCATTATTCAAAAAGAATACAGCTATTGAACTACTCTTGGTTTTCATATTCTAGATGTATATTCATCACGCTTTTTATGTTTTCTTCATCAATGTCTTCCTTTATGGATCCTACTTTTTTTTTCTTTGTTTTGAATATGCTTATCCAAAAGTCCACCTGCAATGACCAAGTTCAATTGACAGTAATTTTTCTGGAATTACACTGTCATTCAAATAAACTAGATTGGGATTTTATCACTTATGGCTAGAGACCTACTTTATTTGCAGCAGGACAGTAATTTTCTCAGCTTCGTCACAGCAGATAGAGACAATTTCATGGGCATTTCTCCTCAACCCTGCCCCTCACCGCTGATTGGCAGAGAGGCCTGGGGGCACGGGGGACTGCCACTATCTTGGCTGCTGGCTTCCTTTCATGCTCCCCTGTCAGCTGGTGCCTTCCCCTCCAGGGTGGACTGCAATATCCGCTGCAATACAGGACCACTGAATCCCACTGGGGAGCTAGCATTTTATTTTCATTAAGTTGATTTTGTAAACAAGTGCAGATTTTGTGGTTTCTGCAAAATCTGCAAAATCATGAATTAAGTAGGTCCCTACTCATAACCCAATAAATTACCAAAGTTATCCACTACTACTGCAATAACTTCTAGTCAGTTTTTGGAATCAAAGAATACACATCTTTATGTCCCTTTGTGATTTGTAAAGATTTACAGCTTTCAAAAAATATGCTGCCTAAAAATATGAACTCCTATACATGCTTGACAGGTTGTATGGCTTAGATATCCTGGACCTTAGTCAGTGACCCTGCATAATATATCCATCTGCTTTGCTCTGATCAGTGATAAAAATCCTACCAATTTCAACTGTTAGTCTGTGTATCTGCTGTTTTCCTCCTCTTATTCAAAGAGATATGTCGGAAGATCTTTTTCCAGAAGTGACAACAAATTTGTCATTTGTTAGACTTCCATTCTCCTGGCTGCATTTTATCAAGGAAATTGCTAATGTAGTGTATTGTTGACAGAGCTCTGATCTATGAGGTGCTCCTTTTCTTCAGGTTCTCTGTCAGTCTCCGTGTTCATCAACAACCTCTGCCATCAAGATTCTTCTTGTTGAAGGATGAAATTTTAATACTTCAATTTAAAGGAAATATTTCTGATTATGAGATCAGTAGCTATACTTCATGAAAACTTCACAGTCTATACAGTGATTTAACAAATGGCAGTTGTGCATAGCTAATCATTCAGTCTTTTAAAGTTATTGTCTTCTGCTTTATGGATTCATTATCAACCCTATTATTATTATTTATGTCATTGATCAAAATCAAATAGAGTAATAAAACTTAAGAGGGGGCAGCCATCCCCACTGAGAAGTAGCAGCAACAGAAAAGATGTTGATGAGGCAGTGGCTTAACTGGAAGTTTAAAACCCCAGAGAGCAGTGCCACAAGGCAGCAAGCTGTGAGATATCTAGCATACAGAGCCATGCTATCTGATCTAAGGGTTTTCCCCTAGCTCTGCAAATTTGACAGCAGGGCAGTTAGATGACACTCCTTCCCTGCTGCCAAACGTTTGGACCAGTGGGGAGCTCTGCAGACTGTATAGCATGTCTCTGTGGGATAATTCTGGCCTATGGGCCAGGGGTTAAGCACTCCTGATGTAAGATTCTATTCTAGTCTATCTAGAAAGACTTTTTGGGAGATGAAAAACGTGGGATTAAATTTCCTCAGACTGAAGTTGGCCTTGAAGTCCAGTCTTCAACTTGCTGGAGATTCTTCAGACTCTTAGGGTAGTGTACAATGTGGGTCCCTGCCATTACAACCATATTTCTCAGTAAAGGTGACAATATTTGCTGTACATCATGTTGAGCTCTATGCTGTTGGTATGGATTAAGCATGCTATGAGAATGCCTAATGGAACCAGCCCTCCCCTGCAGACTTAGGTACTGTTCAAGCCTATATCTGAATCTAAATGGAGCTTAGGCAGGAGTTAGGTCAGGGGTGGGGAATTATTTGGACCCATGGGCCACACAGCCAGTATTGGGGAGCTATCATGAACTGGTCAGCACACCCTCCACAACAGCTCTGAGCCCAGCTGCCCTGCAGCTCCTCCCTGCCACTGCCACCAAAGCCCAGCAGCAACTGAGTGCACAGCCCCAGCTCAAGCCTTGGCCCCAGTCAGTCTGCCCCGCAACCACTCTAGACTTGCCCTGGCCAGAGTGGACCAGCTCCGGACCAGCCAGGATCTACGTGCACAGCCATGACCCCAGCCCACCCCATGCCCGCTGTGGCCCGCCCACCTATAAGGAGTGGTGCCAGCTGGGCAGAAGCTGCTGTTAGACATGTGGGGAAAGCAGCTGCCTCCCCATCACTGCTGCCAGGCCCTTCCTGCTGTGGCCTCCCAGAGCCTCCACCTGGGCTGTCCTATAGCTCCTATCCACCACCATCACTACTGCTACCAGTGCTGCCTCTGGGCTGTCTAGCAGGGCAGCAATGGCATTGGAGAGGATCCATAGCAAGAAGGGCCTGGCAGCAGGCAGTGGGAAGTAACCACTTTCCCCCCCATACCCAGCAGCAGCTTCTGCCCAGATGCCACTGCTGCTCCTGTTGCTCAGCATAAGCAGGCATAGGGCAAGCCAGTGTCAGAGCTGCATGTGTAGGTCCTGGCTGCTCCAACACTGGTCTGCTCTGGCTGCAGTGAGTCTGGAGCAACTGCAGGGTGGGCCAAGGTCCTGGGGCTGTGCACACAAGTCCCTGCCATTTTCCATGGGGGTAGGGCCAGTGATGGCAGCATCTGGAAGGAGCCACTGCTGCCTGGGCTGCCTAGAACTGGAGTCCAGCCACAGAGCACCCCCAGCTCTGCTGCATGCCTGGGGGCAGTGGGATGCACCATAGGCCACACGGTTCCTAGGCCAGGTGGGACCAGGGGGCCCACTGCAGGTCAAACAAAGTCCCTCTGCAGCCAGATTTGGCCTGTGGGCCATGTTTTGCCCCTTCCAGGGTTAGATGCTTGTCTGTTCAGATTCATTTGCAAAATATATGGAAGTCCAAGTTTAGGTCCACAGGAAATCTTTGCATTCTGAAGTGTAGAAACCCAATAAGTTTTTATGCTTTCTTAAGCAGGTGTATTCTAGATCATTTTGTATAACTGAGATTATATCTGTACAGTACCCTTATAAGGCCTGGCAGCACTGCCCTCGAGTACATGATGCTGCTCCAGGTAGGTTACACCTAACCAAAAGCAATGCACCCCTTTCCCCCTGTACTGCACTTCCATTTGACTAAGTAACACCAGGGAGTGACTGAGTCAACTATGTCTGGGTTAATTAATTTGCCTGGAGTGTAAACTGAACAGTTTCAGATTTGGGAGGCAGTTCTTCCACCTCAAAACAGAGTGCTATTGCTGGACAGAGTAAATTTGGTGTTGAAATGACCTCAGGAACCTACATTCCACCTATATCTCATTTATGCATCTTTTTGTGCAACCCAGTTTCCCTCTTTAAAATGGGGACAATGTTTTCCTGTTTCTTATGCTTTACCTGTCTTTCCTGATTTCCTGGTTACATCATAAAGTCTTTGGCCCATTTAATACCTTGCTCTTCTTTTGCACAATATTTGGCACAATAAGATGTTTTTCAGCTGGGGCCTCTATGAACAACTGTAATCAGTATGGACGATGACCTGAGCAGTAGGCCTGTACGAAGCGGTTAGTATTTGCTTTGAATTTGGATTCGGCCAATTCAGGGGACAATGATTCAATTCGGTGATTCAACTCACTGTCCCATTTAGATTCAGCTGAATCTCCACAGATAGCCCAGGCAGGGCACCCATGGGGGGGCTGGGGGAGCAGGGGTCAGGTGCTCATGCAGAGCCACCTATGCAGTGGGGGAAAATGGGGGGGGGCAGCTGGGATCCCCCCCACCCCACCCAACAGCACCCAGTGAGCACCGGGGCTTTTTTTTAAAGTACCGAGCTGGGGCTGGGGGACTGTGGGGGGATCAGGGGGGTTGTGGGGCTGGCAGGGGTCCCCCCATGGTCCCCTCCCCCAGATCCCCTCCCCTCCCCTACTTACCAGCTTGGAGTCAACTGCAGCTCCCTGCTGCAGCCTCTCAGGACTGCCCGAATAATCAAAATTCTCTGAATCTTTTCTGAAGATTCAGAGAGCTTTGAATCAATTCAGACCTCTAAATCGGTCCCCTGATTCAATTTGTATTTGGAGATTCGGCCACCGAATCAGGCTGAATCTTCTCTGAATTGAATCACCAACCGAAGCTTTTCACAGCCCTACTAAGCAGTAAGTTTTACATATTCAGTTCCTGATTCATTTATAGTCCACCAGGGATCTTTCACTGGGGAAAATACATTTCCCAGAACTGTGCCTATCCTTCCACTGCCAACCACCCATTAGGCATGCTGAAACTAGTTTTGGGATCTTTTGAGAGCAGGTGGGCTAACATAATTACTGTAAGTGTTTCAGAATGATGCAGAATTAGGCTTGTTGTCATGAAAAGCAAGTATGTTAACCTTATGTCTTAATTTTTTGGCTCCTGTAGGTGTAAACTATTCTTAGTGCTAATTTAGCATTGTTTAACTGCTATATTTTATTTCTTCAATTTTTCAAATATAAGCATTGTGACTCAGTAGTAATTGCTTTTCATTTTGGCAACTGTACAGTTGAGTCATCTAGTGATGATTAAAACCTTAGGATACTCCTGCAATTTAATTAATGTGCATCAGACTTGTTCCAAGGGCCTGAGTTCAAGCTCAGATTTGCACTTGTAAGAGAATGAGCTCAGTTGGTGAGAAGTACGGGCATAACAAAAGTGTTAATCAGAACTTCTTGGGAGTTGGGAGATCTTGTTCTTTAGTATCAACAGTCTTTAGTTTTCAATTTGTGGAACAAAGTAGGAAGTTCTACTTCTGTGCTTTTTGAAGTATTGAATTGTGGCTGCAGGTCATTGGGTCAAACTGGTGTCTGAAATTAGATGGTGTTACATTTGAAACATTGGTCTGGAATGTGGTAGAGTTATGCTTAATTTCTCACTACCCAGAATACATGTGTGACCTTTTGCAATACTATGAATAAAGGGTTTTTCATTTCATTTAATTTCCACTAGAGGACTATCCTGTGATTTTATGCGTGAAAATACTGGTTTCTAAAACACTGTTCAAAATATTATTCATTACTGTTCCAGAAGCACTTTCCAAACCTGATGGAGATCAAGACCTCATTATATTATGTTCTGTGCAACACACACACACACACACACATATATATATATATATATATATATATATATATATATATATATATATATTGCACAGGAACTAGCATGTGTGTATGTATTTTATTTAATTATATAAATAAATAATAAATAATAGCCATATTTATATATATAGTGCCTTCCAGTAAATGTTTGCAGTCTAAATAGACAAGATTGATAGGTAGGGAGGAAGGAAATACTTCCTTCCTTTACAGAAGGGAACCATGGAACAGAAAGATGCAGTAACCTAAGACCATATAGAAATTGCATGACAGAGGATCTGGAGCTGTTTCAAAAGGGAGATATTTAAAAAGGCAGCAGATGTCCAGTTCAGGTGTGGCCAACCTCTAGTGCACATGTCAAATGCCATAGATAGCTTGGGAATGCAGCAGGTTGTGGTGGAGTCAGGCAGCAGAAGAGAGCTAGGGCAGGGAGTACAGGACAGGAAGCAGAAAGCAAAAAAGCTGATGAGGCAGGGAGCAGAAAACAAAGCAGACAATTGGGCAAGAGAAGAGAACTAGAGTGATACTAAGGAAGGGGCAAATTTGTGGGACAAATTTGTGGCATGCTTGCCAAAAATGTTGGCTTCCACGGGTCTCATTGTTACATGTTGACAAACAGGGAATGATACAAATGTAGCAAAACTGCTCCACCTTTAACACTGGCTGAAGTAGTGTTAAAGGTGGAGTGAATTTGCTACGCTTGTATTGTTCCTGACTTGTCCACAACTGAAATGATACCAAATATGTGTGTCCTTTCCCAGAAATGAGAGCTAACACTGATCTGTGTCCCAGTGCCTCAACCACAAGAGCACCATGCGCCAGCACATGCACATGCATACATGGCATCTACTTTCCCTGTTGTATTTATTTTCCTGTTTCTTTGATTTATTTTCATTCTTGCTTTTTACCAAACATATGTAGGGAGAATTAACACAAAATAACAAGAACATAGCAATATAAAATATAGCAAGATAAAATGTCTCATTTCAACATCTCAAGAAATTAATTTAACTTTATCCATCTCTGGGTCTGTCTGCCACTATATGCTATATCATCTATTAGCTATCTGTTTGCATATCTATCAGTAAACCTCTGCTGTTTTAGCTTTCATTTTGCTTACTAGTCCAATCTCTACCTGAGTATTTATTGATCTCTCTGCCCAACAGCTTCATTGTCTTAAGAGCATTCTTTTGTTATCATTCTCTGTGTCAACTTGTCCATACAGTGAAACAGCTACTTTGGTATTTTAAGTATATTCTTGATGTGTTTCAGATTAATGGTAATGTTGCATGCTTGGGCTAGTTCTGTTCAAATGCTATCACACTAAAACAAAAGAGAATCAGAAACATAAGAGTTTCAGTCATCCCACTGTAGGTGGCAGTAGTAGACACAGCAAAAGTCCTCAGCTCAGTCCTCAGTTCTCTGTAAGTAATATGAAGTGATGCAGTGTTGCAATTTCACTGCAGCAACATATGGCACAATGCAAATTGCAGGTAGGCAAGCACTGACCTGTCTCTGTCTAACCATGATCTTTAACAGCTCCAGACTGGCATAGTCAGGTAGAGCAAAATGCTCTAGAAGAGATGAAAGCTGCCTGTGGTAGAAACAGTGACTAGCATAGTCCTATTATTATTTTTACCATTAGGTAACTGTCTCTAATTTTATTATCTGTTTTATATAATACTCAGGTCTCTAGATTAACTTTGGCTCTTTAACTGTAGACATAAAATACCTTATCTTTTTAATGCCTTATCTCATTTAGTGTTCCTTCCAGCTATATCATATCTCCATACAGAAAGATGATGACAGATACTCACTTTGAAAGTGAAAAGAGGATAAGCCCACAGACAATGTTGTGCAGAAAGCAAACCTAACACATGGTTCCCTGACCTCCTTTCTCTACAGTTATGATCAAATCTTTCCCAAGCTTAAAAACATTAGGCCAAATTCTGCTTCACTGTATGAGGCATATTCCTTGAGTCCTGTACGTGTCTATTGCTATAACAGTAATTTTACCAATGTTTTATTTGAGAGCCTGAATTACTTGAAATCATGTATTTATATCTACACACACACAATTTTTTGTAGTGTTACACATTTTTATTCTTTTCAAATAATTTGTTTTAAAGAGAGAAAGTATACTTCCAGATCCTGAAAACACTTAAGTAAGTCATCTTATTAGCTTCAGTGAGACTGGGGTGTGTGTGTGTGTGTGTGTGTGTGTGTGTGTGTGTGTGTGTGTGTGAGAGAGAGAGAGAGAGAGAGAGAGAGAGACTATTAAAAAACAAGCCTGTACATTGCAATGTGTTACTGTTTATTGAAATGGAAAAGAATGTCAGGTGAGGTTATATGTAATGCACTGAGCAAAGTAGTAAGTTTTGATGATGGAACTGTAAAAGTGTGAACATGCCCCACTAGTTGACCAGTTGCCCAAGCAGCTGTGTAATGGCTGTTGAGAAAATTCCCTTAACAAACTTGTTAAACCCACTTTGATTTTCAAGATTTACTACTGCATTCTGCCTTTGTGATGCCTTAATATCCTGAAACAGGCAAGCTGTGCAGTTTTGAAGAAGGATATGGAAACATAAAAATAAATTAATCATGTATGATTTTTCCATGCTCATAAATGTTAACATTTGATAAACATTTTTGGTGCATGATGTTCTTCCTGTTCCAACCTCATTTAGGCATATTTTTTCACTATCCAGCTGGCAAAGGAAAATAATGTAAAGAAAGTAAAATATTATTTTATTTCCCTATATTATCCCACAAAGCATAACAGTTTTCTGCAAGATAAGAAGCAAAGATGGTTGTGAACATTTTGGCTAAGACTTGGATGACTGTAGCTCAAGTCCTAGATTCATCATATACTTCCTTACTGATCATCAGTCAAATTACATAAAGACCAATTTATAGGTATATAGGCACCTAAGCTAAGTACGAACAGTCAAAAATCCCGAGGCTGAATTGATTCAGTCTTTGCAAGTTAGTGTAGGCTGCAAAGATTGAACCAATAAGCAAATGAACAGACATTCACTTTTGATTCAGGGAATGCAGCCACGTGCCAGCAGTGGCTCAGGCCAGAAGCCAGGGGGCACTGGAGCATGGCTCTCTGCCTGTGTGTTCATTTTCTCTTCCTGTTGCCCCCGAGGTCTCTGGTATTTGCAGTCCAGAAATACAGCAGCAGGACTCTGCAGGGTTGCTCATCACTTCCTCTTCCTGCTACCAGGTTCCTCTGGGATTTGCAATCCACAGTTACAGCCAGCACCAAGTAAGCCAGCAGGGCAGGGCAGCTCTGTACTCAGGGGAAGGTGAGTTTAACTGCCCCCCTTCCCCCTGCAACCTCAGACCCTACCTGGGGTTTGCCTATGGGGGTGGGGGGAGGGGGCCACAGTGAGCCAGCCAGTAAGCCAACCCTCACTGATCCAGATAGGGGGCACAGGGGCAGAGTAGGGCCCTATTCTCCAGAACAGACAGAACAGTCCAGCCCAGGGCTGCAGAGCATACTGGGATGCTGGGGGACTCTGATTTAACTTCAGCCAAGAAAGGTGGTCTGGGTCAGAAGTTTCATAAACTGGTTTGACCCAAATCAGTTAAGTCTAATATTACATTGAACCAGGTTTATCTTAAACTACTTTCAGCCATTTTGAAACTGATTCATGTGCACTGAACTTCTGTTCTGTTATAGGTATGGTGGGCTTGCTGGGCTTTGCCCAGCTCTCTGGGCTTAAGAGACCGCAAATGTGATTGGTGGGAAAAACCCATCAATCAGAGACAGGCAGGGGAGGAGCCAGGAGAATATAAGCAGCTGTGTGCCGAGCATGTGGTGCAGTTGGTGAAGAAGGAAGTGGTCCCAGGGCCAAGAAGAGCTGGGAGTGCTGCCCAGTGGGTGTATCCAGCTGCCCAGAAGAACCCAAAAGTTTCCACCACTAGACAAAAGCAGTGGGCGGTGTGGGCATCACTGCACAGAGGGTCTATGAGGGACCAGGACCCTGGGAGCCACAGTGAGGTGGCTTGGGTCTCCAACCCCAGCACGAGACTGGGCTGTAGTGCAGGCATCACTGCACAGAGGGTCTGCAAGGGACTGGGACCCTGGGAGCCACAGCAAGGCAGCTCAGGTCTTCAACCCTGCCATGAGGCCAGGCTGTGGTGCAGGCGTCGCTGCATGGAATGTCCATGAGGGACCAGGACCCTTGGAGCTGCAGCAAGGCATCTCAAGTCTCCAACCACAGCATGAGGCCAAGCACGGGATCCAGTGCTACCATGGGGTGAGTCATTGTGGGGCATAAGGTCCTGGAGGAGGGGCTGGGAGGCCTGGGGCCCATTCCCTGCAGTGGGTCCTCAAGGGCCCTGGGAATGGAGAAGATCCCAAGCACAAGGAGCAGCATTCTGAGCAACATGGCCCTGGGTATGCATGAGGCGACCCAGGATCACAACTCCCCCTAAGAAGGGTTAAGCCACTGGGATGTGTGAGCAAGTCACGCCACCCCGCTGAGACCTAGACTGAGCCCTCCCTTGGAGAAACATTAGCCAGACCAGGGAGCTTATGAACACTGCCTCACCTGGCTCCTTGGGACACATGGGTCATTGGCCAATGGGTCTCCCAAAGGGGAGTGACACTCAGAGAAGGTAGCCTCAATAAAGAGGCAGGAGGAAGAGATCCCCTAGAGGAGGGGAACCACTAGAGAACTCTTATGTCTCATATTTTGTAGTGTTTATTGTTTGATACACACTGTGCATTTTTTCATTGTTTATTAACTGTTAACTGTACGCCTTGTATTTTAGAGTGACATTTATTGTTGTACTTACATGTTCATATTGTTTGGGACCTTTATGATTACCTGTCTGTATTTGGGTGTGTATATAGTTATATGTATTTATGACCTGTAAATACTCACTTTAGTTCACTACCTTTTTATATATACCTATATTAAATTTGTACCTGGTTAAGACATCGCTTTATGTTCCTCCTCTATTGAGACATGATAAGTGGGAGGGGATTGTGAGTGACTACAGTTTCCACCCCAGCACATGTTCCCTGCTGGCTTTCCCCTTCTATTGGTGAGGGGGGGACACTCATTTTGGGGACACCCAGGTTCTATAGGTTTAACCTTGCTGAATTTGACCTCAATGACAGGCTGACACACATGTGTTTATTTTCTTTTTAAATCTCATTAGGCTTTTATTCAGTGCATAAATTGGGTGCATAAATCTTTTTAAAAGTCTGGCCTTTAGTGTTTCACTGTCCCATCTATAAAATGGAGATACTAGCACTTCCCTCGCTCATGTGAGTATTAGGAAAACAACTACATTTAAGACTGTGATGTGCAAAGATACTGAAGTAATGGGGGCGGCTTAAGGGCTAATAAGAAATGGATTAGACTATAAATTGTTTGGAGTAAGAACCATCCTGTTTTGTGCTCATACATTAGATAAAACATTTGAGTCCAACTAGTAGCAGGGTTGCCAACCAAATATATTACTGATAACCAAATATTTTTAATGACATATGTTTTTACTGACATGTTCTACATAACATAAATTTAACCCTTCTGCCAAGTCCTGGATGGCAGCAAGAAGGTAGAGTTCAAACTTAGGGGTTTAACACAACCATATTAAAAAAGTTAGTTTGTCAGTAAAAAGTTTTGCAGATTGTAGGTAAAAAAAAAAAAAAAAAAAAATCCATTGGCAAACCTGCTTGACTGCAGCAATGGTTTTACAGACTACTACCCCCACCCACATCTCACACATTGTTCCCCCTTGCCCCACAGCCTTTCCCTCATTGCCCCTGCTCTGCCTGTATCAGCATGGACTCCCACCAACCGCTTCTCTTCATCCTTGCCCTCAGCTCCGTCCTGTTTGCACCAGCCTCTTCTCTGTACCTTTGGGGTGAGTAGTTGATAGAGGTAGGGAATGGCAAAAATGACACAGTGCCAGCACATGGCTGGGCAGGGGCAAGGCTTCTAAGCCACAAAGCCCCAACTGCAGCTCCCTGCAGGATGCTGTGCCCCCACTCAGGCACTAGGTGGTGCTGCTGTGCTCCATCTATCCATTAAACTCATTGCTGCTTAGTGTTTGACAGACAGCTTCCGTTTTTTTACACACAGACTTTTTTGTCCTATGTTTTATGGCCTGTCTGTAAATTTATGGGCAGCTGGCAACCCTGATAAGTATAAACCCTAGGCACTGTGATAATACACATAATAAATACTATGCTTTTCCATAAGAAAACTAGAGATATTATTTAAGAATCATTGACTCATAATCTTAATTTTCACCTGTGTCCTGTTTGTTCTTTCTTGGGTGTTTTTTGTCTCCTGTGGCACTACATTCTGTCAGGTGAATCTATCTGATTTCTGCTCAATTGTATTATTTATTTTGATAAGACTTGAATGGTTTCTTTGACCCTGCTTACATTAAGGAAATTTCTAAAATAATACCCTATCATTGACCCTAGATCAACCCCAATGCTAATGGAGAAACCTTTCAATATATGGCCTTTGGCTTTCTGGTTGTTGTTCATTTGGTTTTTTGTTTCTGTTTTTTTAACACTAGATAAATTAGATGAACTTATCAACTGATGAAAATATTTTTTTTAAATTGACTCAGATATACCAAGGGCCTTAAAGACTTAGTTTGCCCTTCTTCTCAATGTTAGGTTCAGTTTAGGACTACTTTTGCTCCTTTTAAGTTTATTCAACTATTTCAAATGTTTAGAACAGGTTTGTATCACTGGCAGCTCTGGAAGTCACATGCAGCCTGCAAGGGGTTAAGCAGCAGCCCCTGGGCTCCCCCACCACTGCCATTCCCCTCATTACTCTGACTACCACTACAGCTGGGGTCTTCAAACCCCCCCCTCCCCCTGCTTCTCTGCCTTTTTTTTTCCTGCTACTGCACAGGGAATGGGGGCAGTGGTACACAATACCCTTCAGTGTTTGGGGAGCCTACAGCCAAGGAGGTGAGAGGGAAGCTGCTCACCTGCATAAGTAGTACAGTAGAGGTGGGGAGAAGGACAGTCACCTTGCCCACATGCATGGTGCAGTGATGAAAGGAGCCAGAAAACTCTTGGTGAGGTACAGCAGGGGAGCCTACTGCTGGAGGAGGTTTGAAGGGGGCTGCAGTTCCTACAATCTGTAGTCCATGGCCTCTAAGAAGTTGAAGAACCCTGGTTTAGAAAATTTAAATTGAGGGGGGAAAAAGTACAAAATATGCTTAAGTGACACGATTCAGTCAAAGAAGTGTAAATGGTTATTGGTTAATGTTAAAAAAATAGATTTCCTCTCAAGACTTTCATTAGTGTAACAAACAAATTGGTAGCAGGGAGAAATTCTCCAAACCCTACTAACGCTGAAATGTTGCTCACCTGGGACAGTCATCAGTAACTCATTATAAGGATTTTTAACCTTTCTTGTCAGGACATTTCTATTTGATGTAGTGTTCAAGTCAAAGTTGTCTGTGGTGATTATTAGTGTAGGAAGCTACATTTTCCCTCCCTTTTGAGATAGTCACTTCCTATCTGAGGACCATTAAAGCCTAAAATGGAGTTTTGCACAGCATGGTTTGTGAAAGTCTCAGGGTACTCATTTATGATAGCAAATGTCTCATTTGCTGAGGGGAGGATTTAGTGTTGTCTCATATTAGCAAGTGTTTGGCTATTCTCCAAAAAACTTTTCCTTATTGCCACTATTTTTATCAAGAATAGTTAGTCTCCAGCCTCCCCTTTTCAAGGAATATTACTTAGAAGTTGGAG
Organism: Alligator mississippiensis; assembly: GCF_030867095.1. NCBI lineage: Eukaryota > Metazoa > Chordata > Crocodylia > Alligatoridae > Alligator > Alligator mississippiensis. The sequence goes on from NC_081829.1 coordinate 37,735,169, forward strand.
GCTTTTTTATTGTCAAGGCTGGCAGTTTCTTGGCTCTGTTCCATCCTGGTTTAAGATTAACCAACAGTCAGACACTGTATTGCTGGGAGTGATCAATGATCTCTCGTGGGTTTTCAGTTTTTGGCCATTTTTCCATCCTGGTAATAGTTGCTTTGTAAGTATCTTCTGATGCTATGGACCAGATGGTATTATATGTGCCTCTTCTCAGTTATCCAGATCTCCTTTGAGCTGGTACCTAAGCCGAGGTTTTGTTTTGTAGTGTATTTCAACATTTGAGTACTGTTCTCATTTTGCTGGGGACATGATGATTTGGGGGAAGAACTTTGTAAATCGCAAGGCATATACTCTGCACACTTTCTGTCCACGGTCTCCAGATTGAGGAGTTAAAAGTCTTAGAGCTGTTTAAATGGATTTGGGGCAAAAGAGATACAGTTATGCAAGGCATAGACTAACTGTCACTGTGATCACTACTAAGTTTGTTTGGTCAGTCATGGGAGAATGGAGCACAACCAGTGCTAGCAAAGTATTAATTAACATTTTGGGGGAGATCTTTTGACCACATGTAAAAGGTGATCAAAATTTCTCTCAGAATCACAGAGAAAAAAGTCTCACCAGTACCATCAGGATCCTCCTTCTTTCTTTTTTTGTGTAGCATTGCTCTTTGCTTTACTAAATGTTACCAGCAAAACTTTACCACTCATAGCTGATGTCACCTTTGGTTACATTTGCACACAGAGCATGCATGAATTACAAGGGTCATATGCTATTTGACTATCAAGAGAGCAATTGGAGAATTTAATGTTATGCATGCAAAGCTGTAACTAATCAATGTAGGCACACAGCATAGAAGGCTTTGATAAGAACTGCAGAACAGTTAATACTGATTTTGAATCTCATCTGAGAAGCATGAGCTATTTGTCAGTAAAGGCAGACAGGAGACAATGGTATGCTTGAGCATAGTGTTTACTAGTTTCTGTATTTGTTATTTATCTATTCAATTTCTATGTCACCATTCCCAACAAAGGCTACCCAGCCTCCAAGCATTCTTGCAGCCAGGACTCATGATGAGGTAATTCATAACCCCTTCAAAGTATATTTTATGTGGGATATAAGAGATAAGGTTTGTTTGTTTCATTGCATTTTGAATTCATGATTTGCATGCTTAAAGTAACATGCTGCACACTAATTCTGAGAGCCTCAAATATTAAGGAATATAATTCTGGAATGAGGCCTTAATTTCTCCTTATGAAGGCTGCTGCTAAACAGGTAAACTAGGATAGGTGTTAGAGCCAAGAGACTGCATTAAGCTTACAACTTCTCTGGATGCACCTGATCCTGATGTGGTTCAGCTGTTCCTATTGGCTGTAGGCAGCTGAGCTCTAAGATATCAGTCCATTACTGCCAAAAAGATTGTTGACTGCTCACTACTTGTAAATCTCACTTAATTACTGGTCTCTGGCATCGTCTAGCCTTGTTGCTCTACTTCTGTCATGCTTCTTGATTCTGCCTCTTGCCCCAGTTCCTTCCATGCTTCCTGATTAAATATCTTATTCCCAGATCCTACACTGGACATTCTCAGCTTTGTTTTTTAGCAGACCTAGAACCTGCTAAAGCCTTTTTCTTCAACTCCTAATCTGGTTCCTGTTTTGTTTTTTGTTTTGTTTTTTTTCCTGGGTCCAGATTCTGCTATGGACTATGTCTCTACTTCTATTTCCTATATGACTCTCTCCTGTTGTTGTTGCCTAGGATCTTCATGTTCCCTGACTCCCAACATTGATTACAGTTTCTGGATTCATATTGGTGTTTTCTGGTCCTGCTATACATTTTTATGACCTGGCCCCATCTATTAAGATGGAGAACCCTGGCTCACAAAATACTAGGGGTGAAAGAGTCTCTCTAGTTCAGTCTTTGTGAAGAATTACTTTACACAGATCTAGTAGAAGCATAACATAAACTATCAGTGGGAACACCAGGATCACTAGTTATTATGATCTGTGCTTGGTTGTAATAAATTGAACCTTCCTCGTGCAGTGAGGCTTGACTCACCTGGAGATAATAATGGTAGAGCTGGGCACTGTGTATATACCACATCACATGTATATCATTTTAAATGTCGCTGAATAGATGTTGTATATTATTACATGCTTAAAGTTGTAGGGAGAGAGAACATGAATTAAACACTTGTGGGAAGAAATCATGTATCTTGGAGTGGTGACACATTAACCTGTCCAGTTGTTATGAAAGCTAAGACAAGGGGATAAATAGTGGGGTAAAGTGATATTCAGTGGTCCTGGTTTTCTCTGATAAAAATAATCACAAATACTATGATTTTTTTTAAAAATGCACATTCTCTGATAAGGGGGTTTAGGTTGTAGCCATGTTGGTCTAAGGACATAGGCAGACAAGGTTCCTTGGGTGAATTTGATATCTTTTATTAGACCAACCCAAATGGTTGGAGAATAGTTATTAAGCAAGCTTTTGGGTTCAAAAACCCTTCATCAGGCTAAGGAAGCTTCAGCAGTTGGCGTGTGCTCTTCCTGGATAGAATGAAAAGTAAACCCCAAATCTATGATTAAAATAAAATGCCACTATATATATATGAGTATCAACTGAATGCAAGGTATTAGTGATATATTTACATTTTTAAAGCAATTTGGAAGCCTAGCAGTGCCTTAATCACTATAATAAAATAAATTCTAAATACCTATACATTTTGGTATTTGATTTTGAGTTTTTATCATGGACAATCAGAGCTCCCCCTGCCCCCTTAGCTCACAGAATGTGGGCCCAGGCCCCTCACTCCTCATGCACAGCCCTTCTAGCCCCATCCTGCTCCCCACTGGGACCCTGTGGCTGTGCATTCCAGCCCTGGGCCCAAAGCCCGATGCACCACCTGGCTGGGCAACAGCCAAAGCCACAGCCCCAGCTCTGCCCAACTCTATCCTTCTGGGGGCCACAAGCCCCCCTCCTCCCCGCCAGACTTACCTCAGGGAGATGCTCTCCATGCTGCCTAGTGGCCAAGTGCATATACATGCAACTGGTGCCCCCTGCCTGACCACCTTCCTCCTGCTCCCTCCCAGCCCCTTGCCAGCTGGAATTCTGCCAACCTGCAGAGAGCGCTTTGCAAAAGTGTAAAATCCATGTCTTTCTCTGTTAAAATGAAAAAAAATTTTTTTTTTTGTTGGGTAAAGGGAGAAATCTGCATTTTTCCTGTTTTTCCATGGGAAATGGAAAACCCAAGTGATATTACAAGGTCACAGACAGCACTTAACCAGGCTGTTTTGTGTTTTGATTCCTTCCTAAAGCCCGTATGTCAAAAGCAGGCTGTGGTTCTAAAAAAAGAGGAGTAAGATGATCCAGGGTAAACTTGTAGACCTGAAAGGAGTACATTGTAAGCAGTGTTTTAAAAGGACAGATTAGGCTTCTAAGTCTTCCTGAGGCACCCATCGGGTTACCTGATACTTTCAAAAAATCTGTGCACCCAAAATTGCTTCTAATGTCTTCTAAAGCTGTGCAGTTACTATAGGGTCTGTTGGCACAGAGCTTACTGCAGTCAGACCTCTAGTCAGCAATGTTACATCACTGTGGAACAGGCACAGTTCAATCAAACCACAATCAGTTAAAATCAATAAACCTCAGTGTTACATTCAGGAGTAGCTGCTCTCTTATTTTTTTAGTCTTTTTTTTTTTTTTTTTTTTTAAGCGATACTGGATTTGTGCAATTGACTCTATTATTTTATTCTTTGGTGTGTTGCAAAAACATAACAGAGAACAATAAATGGGAATTACAAGTATGTTAAAATGCACTTATTCAGAAAAACTAAAGAATGAATCTGACTTCAAAGAAATCAGATAGACAATGAGGTATTTTCACTAAATCCTAAAACAAGATAGGCCAACACCTCTTGCTGGTGATGGTCAAGCTAACAATTACTATGATAAATGTTGTTTAGGTACATGCACGTGAGGTAAACTGAGGCTACTGTTTGCTCAGTTGTAAAATGGGAAATCTTGAATAGTTGCTGAGCTGATTATATGGCAATTACTAAGATTCATGTTTCTTAAGAAAAATTATACCACTAAATAATTTGTCACAAAGCTATGTAATGATACAATTTAATGATTAGTAATTAATAATTGACAAGTTTTTTCTTTATTTTTAGAAGGTATTTTGCTCACTGAATTAATATGGCTATCATTGGGTGCATCTACATGGGCAATTAATGCAATCAGATAAATCACATATTGTGACAGTATTTATTGCTCCTGGGCACCGTATTGACACATGCACCTAGGATCGCAGCACGTTGAGCAGCCCCAGTTGGGAGAGGCAGCCCCAGCTGGCAGGGAGTCAGGGGGGTCAATATGCCAGCCTGGGGCTGCTCCGACCCAGCTCAACATGCTTTCTAGGGGCTGGCTGGAACATGAGGGAGCTCCAGTGCAGGGATAGCTGGCAGGCAGCACCCTCAGGCCCCAGCCAGCACCATCAATATCTACATGTGCATTGCTGTGCAGTAAATAATGCCTCTGGAGGACAGTACTTGTGTTTACAAGTACTAACCTATGGTGGAGTTAATTAGATTACTAAGGCCTAATAGCACTGCACATGACGATGCTGCGACTTTACTGTAGAGCTAATTAGGCAGCTCCACAGTAAACGTCTCATGTAGATGCACCCATTATCAATGATACTGATGCTGGTTCACTGAAGCCATAAAGTCTTCTATTTTTCTTCCCCTTTGGATATTAGAATGATCAGAAATCCAAGTGAAGACGTATTCTTTGAATTTTTCCCAGACAAATTAGGAAGTCAGTGTCCTGTTTGACAGTACTGTGATGATTTACAGTCTGATGTGGCAGTTCTTCCCCAACACTCCCCCCCCCCCCCCCAACCAAAAAAAAAAAATCTATCAGTGTTTTCCTGATCAAGGATTGAAGTGTTAGACCCTGAAAGAGCTAATGCTCATTAACTTATGGCAGTCCCAACTAATTGAGGAAAAATATATCACAGACTCTCCTAAGTTCACTGCAAAGTAGGAGTTTCCCTATTTAACATCTTGTATTTTAGATCCTTACAGCTAGGTCATACTGGATTCTTCCTTTTATTTTTATTTTTCAATTTTTTATGTGATTAGGTAAAGGTCATACTGACCAAATGGGTGTAATAGGTCATATTTGTATTTGGCAGTTTTGCCGAGTGACTGTTTAATCTTAGCAATATACTACGAAAGCATTTCCCATTCAGAACAATCTACACAGCTGGCTGCATTACTGCCCTACATAAATCAGAGTACATTTAGAGTTCTGATAAAAGCTTCCAATAAACTTTTGTCTCCATCATAAAATGATCCCCTTTTGGCACCATTCATTGCAATAGTCTGTCTCCTCTTTGAACTAATATTAGCAAAGTGACTATTCCCCTGGTTATTATTAAAAATTGAAATTCATTTCTGTGTGATGCTAAAGACATCAGTGCCTTTTTTTGGCCCACTGAGTCTTACATTATTAGTGGTAAGAAAAAGCTAGATATTGATATATTTAGAGATATATGAAAAGTCTTTCTTTCCTATGGTTTTGAACAGTAGTATAGCTGGTGGACAGTGAAAATAGATCAGCAGCTTCTTTTGAGAGGTTTCTCCTGTCCCCCTAACCAGTATGTTGCATTGGTATGTATATCTATTAGGGGTGTGTGAAACGGCCCGTATTCGATTCAGATTCTGATTCAGATGGAATGGGGAACCGTGATTTGATTTCTTGATTCAGATCATTGTCCTCAATTTGATTCAGCTGAATCCGAATCTGAAGACTCGATGTTGATTCAGAGAATCAGTGATTCAGCCATAGACACAGCTTTAAATGTTTTTTTCTACATACCTCGAGATACCAGACACGTCTTATGAATGTTGCGATGGTGGGGCAGATGAAGTGTCCCACGGGAGCATTGGCGGTCCCCTGCATGCTCAGCAGCAAGCCCAGAAGGAAACTGCACCCCCCTGGGTTGGCATTTGGCCATGGGGGGACCCCGGGTGCTCCCCACCCCAGACCCAGGAGGCACCAGTTGCCGAGCCAGAGAGGTGGGGGGGGGCAGGTGCAACGTGCTCCCGGGAGGACCCAGAAGTGGACCGAAGTGCTTCTGGTCCACTTCCAGCTCTGCTCCCGATCATGCTGGGCACCCCCGCCTCCCCCCCCCCCCCCCCGCATTCCTGTGAACACTCCATCCACCCCAGAATCTCAGCATTCACAAGCCACATAGTACCTTGAGGTTTGTGGAAAAAACATTTAAAGCTGTGTCTATGTCAGAATCATCAAATCTTTCTGAATTTCTCCACATTGATTCAGAGGGTTCAGATTCAATTCAGAGAGATTAAAGGGTCTCCTGATTTGATTTGGATTTGGAGATTTGGCCATTGAATCAGTCTACACTAAACTGAATCGGCCACCAAAGCATCACACAGCCCTAATATCTATGTATATGTTCTCAAATTATAATACATAGTTGATATGAAAAATATGGTTTTTTAAACCAAGTCAATGAGACATGTTTTTGTATATGAAAAGGTGTCTATGTAGACTCTATGAAAATCATAACATTCAGACATTTTATATGATTTGTAAGGATATTTGTAGGTAACTATCAGAAAACTAAAATATACATATAAAAATGAAATTAGAAATTTAAGTTCAAGATGTGTATTGTACTGTTTTATTTTTGTATATAAGAATATACAGTAGTATCCCTACAGTCTTCTATACTGTTTTTAGATATGGCTATACATTAAGTCCACAAGCATACCTAGGTAGCTGCAGGAATATTTGATGTAGATACCACTGATGCTGTTTTAATAAATGACCCTTTTACAAAGAAGGTCTTTTTCTTTCTTTTTTAAAGGCTTTTGGTTTTTAGTCACTGGGATTTAGCTAGTCATGGAACTGTCCAGTTCAGTAGTAGTAATAATAAGCAAATACCTAAAATCCTTGCAGATTATTTATTCAGGTTTTTTTTTATTTATGCAAAGTAACAAGCTCATAGTACTTAACTATGAGACCATCCATGATTTAAATAATGAAGTAGCTAACCTTGAGAAGAATGTTGTTCTTTTATGCTTAGTCTTATAGGAAAAGAGTAGGTATTGTAAAACAGATAATGAAAATACAGTAACACTTTTAAACTTAATTTTACATAAAGCTTGAGCTTCTGCCATCATAAAAACAGCATTTACTACAGCACAGGATCATTTAAAAAACCAAACGCAGGCCTGAAGGATCCAGTTTAAATTCAAGTCAGGAAAACTACACCTCTTAGAGCTTCATAGATTCATAGATGTTAGGGTCGGAAGGGACCTCAATAGATCATCGAGTCCGACCCCCTGCATAAGCAGGAAAGAGTGCTGGGTCTAGATGACCCCAGCTAGATGCTCATCTAACCTCCTCTTGAAGACCCTCAGGGTAGGGGAGAGCACCACCTCCCTTGGGAGCCTGTTCCACACCCTGGCCACTCGAACTGTGAAGAAGTTCTTCCTAATGTCCAATCTAAATCTGCTCTCTGCTAGCTTGTGGCCATTATTTCTTGTAACCCCTGGGGGTGCCTTGGTGAATAAATACTCACCAATTCCCTTCTGTGCCCCCATGATGAACTTATAGGCAGCCACAAGGTCGCCTCTCAACCTTCTCTTGCGGAGGCTGAAAAGATCCAGTTTCTCTAGTCTCTCATCGTAGGGCTTGGTCTGCAGGCCCTTAACCATACGAGTGGCCCTTCTCTGGACCCTCTCCAGGTTATCCACATCTCTCTTGAATTGCGGCGCCCAGAATTGCATGCAGTATTCCAACTGCGGTCTGACCAGCGCCCGATAGAGGGGAAGTATCACCTCCTTGGACCTATTCGTCATGCATCTGCTGATGCACGATAAAGTGCCATTGGCTTTTTTGATGGCTTCGTCACACTGCCGACTCATGTTCATCTTGGAGTCCACTAGAACTCCAAGATCCCTTTCCACTTCTGTGCTACCCAGCAGGTCATTCCCTAGGCTGTAGGTGTGCTGGACATTTTTCCTCCCTAGGTGCAGCACTTTGCATTTCTCCTTGTTGAACTGCATTCTGTTGTTTTCTGCCCACTTGTCCAACCTGTCCAGGTCTGCTTACAGCTGTTCCCTGCCCTCCAGCGTGTCCACATCTCCCCATAGCTTTGTGTCATCTGCAAACTTGGACAGAGTACATTTGACTCCCTCGTCCAAGTCACTGATGAAGACATTAAAGAGTATCGGTCCAAGGACCGAGCCCTGCAGGACCCCACTGCCCACACCCTTCCAGGTCGAAACCGACCCATCCACCACGACTCTCTGGGTGCGACCCTCCAGCCAATTCGCCACCCACCGGACTGTGTAGTCAACCAAGTCACAGCCTCTTAACTTGTTCACCAGTATGGGGTGGGATACCGTATCGAAGGCCTTCCTGAAGTCTAAGTATATGACATCCACCCTTCCTCCTGTGTCCAGGCGTTTCGTAACCTGGTCATAAAAAGAAACTAGATTGGTCAGGCACGATCTGCCTGCCATGAACCCATGCTGATTTCCCCTCAGCATAATTTGTCCTGCCGGGCTCTCACAAATGTGAGCCTTGATAATTTTTTCAAAGACTTTGCCAAGGATGGAGGTGAGACTGACAGGTCTATAGTTGCCCGGGTCCTCCTTCCTCCCCTTCTTGAAAATGGGGACCACGTTGGCCCTTTTCCAGTCCTCTGGGACTTGGCCCGTGCGCCACGAGCTTTCAAATATTCCCGCCAGTGGCTCTGCAATGACATCGGCCAGTGCCTTCAGCACCCTTGGATGGAGCTCATCCGGGCCTGCCAACTTAAAGGCATCCAGTTCTTCCAAATGAGACTGCACCATTTCAGGGTCTATGCATGGAAGTCTTGTGCCTTGCTGCTGCCTCTTTACAACCCCAGTGAGAGACTTGTCGTGCCCCTCACTTAGGAACACTGAGGCAAAGAACTCATTGAGGAGTTCAGCCTTGTCCCCCCTATCCATCACCAATTGTTTCTGCCCATTTAGCAGGGGTTCTATTCCTCCCTGGGCCTTCCTTTTACTCCCTATATATCTAAAAAACAATTTCTTGTTGTCTTTTACTTGGGTTGCCATCCTCAGCTCCATGGTAGCTTTGGCCCGTCTGACTGCCTCCCTACAAGCATGAGCAGAGGAGGTATATTCATCTTTGCTGATCTCTCCCTGTTTCCACTTTTTATGTGCTCCCCTTTTGTCCCTTAGGCTGCTCTGGATTTCTCTGGTCAGCCAGGGAAGCCTCCTGGCCCCTTTCCCTCCTTTGCCTCGCTCGGGGATCGTCTTGCTTTGTGCCTAGAGGATTGTTTCCTTAAGGCACAGCCACCCTTCTTGGGCTTCCATCTCTTCAAATCTCCTACTCTGCAATGCGTCCTTGTCCCACCCCTTCACCCCACTTCCCATGCTTCTTGTTAAGGCAGATGTTACATTCATGGGTACACTGCTCTGTAAAAAAAAAATAAATTAATAAAATAAAGTAAGGAACATGAGTACCATGCATTTTTGCCATATATATTAAAACTAATCATTTTATGGGGTGGGGAGGAGGGGAGAACAAATAGATACAAATATATTTTAGAATTTTTAATTATCAAATTGATTTTATGATTTTTTTCAGGTGATTTTTTTTTTTAAATAGATTATTGTCATTTGCATGTGTTGCTAGGAAACACGAATTAATTCTTCTCTCAACTTCCAACAAATGTATTTTGTAACTAATACTATGCTGTGTCTTAGAGTTCTAAACTTCACCTCTAATATTTCTCAAAGAGAAAAATACCAACTCAGCTCATCTTATCAAGATGGAAAAGGTTAAATTAATGAATGATTCAGTCAGTCCTTCACCCCTCATTATCACTGAGCTGACTTCTTAAAAAATGAAAGATCTTCTACAGTTTAATGTGTACACTTCATATTAAACATCTACAGGCTCTGATATATTTAGAGAATGACACATTAATGATGAAATGAAAAAACAGAAATGGCAAATTAAGTCTGAACTGCAGAAGTTCACTGGACCTTGGTTGCTTTAATAAAGTGATAGCTATGCACAGCTTTGAAAATCTGATTGTCAAGGCAGAGGAATGATCCTGAGTTTGGAGTAAATATTTCGTATGTAAATCATCACTGGCAAACCCTCACAATCAAGAATGTTTGTCTTCCATGATTGTCCTATATGTGGGTCTGAAAATGGCTGACAAGGCCTATCCAGGACCAATAGGCTGTTGCAGCTAGGGCACATTTCCATGTGAGGTGGGTGGCTCTGGGTTCTTGATTCGTTATGCGACACACTGTTTCTTCCATCTCCTGTTGTCATTGTTAGGTTTCAAAATACTGAGGTCCTTGAAGAAAACTCTTCTTCCATTTGGGGTATTTCTGGGAGACAGTCTCGCAAGAGTTGATGCCAGTTAATGTTGCATTTTTTCAAGTTGGATGCTGTTACAGATCTTTTTGTAAGAGGTATTAATTGCTCAGCAGGTCACTCCTCTTGAATTGCTTCAAAACAAATGTCTTGAATCAGACAGGTGGGGAACTGTGCTGCAAGTGTTCTTTGAGAGTAAACATTTTATGACTATAAATGATTCCCTTGCTCTATTCACAAGAGTGAGGTTATGGAGTTTGAATTTTTGTTGAGCCTTAGTTCCTTAGTTTCCTTCTACCCACTAACTAAAATGTAATCTCAATCAGGAAGCTGTTCTTTATTATCCATCGTGTGGCTGTGTGTGTGTGTGTGTATGTAATATATATATATATATATAAAGTAGTGTTGTGTCAAAAAATAGCTCAATGTTACTCCCTAGAGATGGCCAGGATGTAATAGGTAATGATTTTTTTTCCCCTTAAGGTTGAAAGGTGCTGTTGGATTTGTATTTCTATTATTCTAAACAACCATATTTAAGTGGTATAAATAGTGACTCTTGCTTGTGTAAGTTATATACAGGGATTTTATTTCTGGTTTTTTTCATTTTTTGTAGTTTGTAATTATAACCTGTGTTTTGGGTCTTTCCTAATGGAAAATTCTACCATCTCTAATTTATCACTGATGTTCTGGAAGAGAAGGGGAGTGCTGATTTTAATTCTTTTTTTTCTGTTGCAAGATCAACTAGGCAAATATAGTTCCCATGAGATGTTTGAATAAATAAAAATGCTGTATCTAATGTCACATATACTTGGTTAAAATCCATCTTCTCTATGTAGCAGCATTATCTGTTCAGCACCATCTGGCAGCTTAAAAAAAAATAGTCAACTATATTTACAGGGATTGTTCCTGATAATTCACTAACATTATCTAATATAGCATACATGAAATACTATGTATTTCAGATGTAATGTATTGACACTTTACAGCATTTCCATAATTCCTGCAGAGTTACATAGTCCTAATATTTTTGAGGGCCTTCATTTGGGCCAGGTAGAGACATTACACAAATTGTTATAAGTGACTAAAAACCAGTCTACACCTGTAACAGAACAAAGTTTCAGCACACATAGACTGCTTTAAAAATGGCAGAGCTCAATCTAAGGTGGACCTGGCTGGATACAGTATCAGATTTAATCGGTTTGGGTTAGACCAGTCTTTCGAACTTCTGTACCAGATCCCTTACCAATTCATATTAGTTCACTGTCTGACAGCATCTCAGGGGCCTCTGCAAGTCACTCTTGCACAGAGATATGCTAGCACTCACTAAATGCTCTGGCCTGTCACAGACCTGAGCCAGCACTGACACAGGCAGGGCATAGGGTGTAGGAAGGGAAGCTCACACCACTTAATGGGGATAGGAGCATTCCATAGAAGGAAGGATCAGGCCCCTTGAAGCTTGGCAGCAGTGGCAGCTGAGGGTCTCAATCCTTCATTTTGCAGAGTGCCCTTATCCCTGATATCTCTGCTTGGTGCAAGCCTCCTGGGTTGCCAGGTGCATCCTGCCTGGGCTTGGCACCAGCAGCAGCCAGCAGGACATGCTGGGCATCTGAGGAGGCTTGTGCCAGGCAGCAGGGATGGGGGACTCTGTAGAAGGAAGGACTGACTGAGCCCCTAAAAGCCCAATCTTTCCTTCTGTAGAGTTGGGTCACCCTTTATTGGCTGTTAGGCATACCCCCCCAACCACTTGCCTTCACTGGACATCCTTCCCCATGCCCAGCTCTAGACTTCCAAGAGTTCCCCAGAGGATGTCACTATGGCACATGCAGCAGTCTGGTGGCAGAGGAGTCATATTGTGGTGACCTCCTCTGGGACTCTCCTGAAAACCTAGGCATGAGTGTGGAGCAGGATCTGCAGTAACAACAGAGGGTTGGGGACATGTGCTTGACATCCAGTCAGGGATGGCCTACACTCAGGTGCCCTTAGCAATCTCCAGCATGTTGCAAGACATGCAAGGCCTCAAGGCAGGAGTGCCTCCTGCCTTGAGGCCTTGGCCAATGCAAGCATCTGCATGCCACCCCCTTCCTTCCCCCATCTCCCCTCCCCACCCCCAATAAAGGGCAGACACATGTTCCATTTGCTCCTGATCCAATCTATATGGCTTAGAGAAACCCACAAAGGTTCAGTCAACTTTGGCTTGAGTTTTTTGACTGTCTGTAACTAGCCTGGATGGTATGCTCATGAAAGTGCATGGTGCACACTGTGGTTTTTGGTTAAAGACATTGCAGTTAAAGAAAAATAAAGTGATAAATTATGCTATATGTCTATGCAGTAGAAATACTGGTAAGTCAAGAAGAAGTCTGAAGATGTATGTAGGAGACCAAAAAAATTTAATGCACATCAGATTTAATTCTGGAGATTAGAAGCAGATACATGTACATAAACCCTGGGCAGCAGAATTCTATAAATATTTGCTTGGATTTTCCAATGAAATTTGTTCCAACATGTTCACTTTCTTCAAACATTCATCTAATCTTATTTTGCTGACATATGGGCTCACAAGAAATAAATACAAACTTGTGAGAGAATCCTCAAGAAAAGTAAATTTTGAGTTCTCTCTGCATGAGCATTAGACCTAAAAACCTGATTATGAGTTATGTTCACGCAGTTAGAGGACAGAAATAGTATAATGTGGCTTCTGGGATCAACTGCAACTAAGGAACATGGCTTGAATTTTGAATAGCAAATTACTGAATACATGACATTTGAAGAAAAATCATATTTTGAATAGGGAGTACATTTTGAGAATATTCTGTGAATAGAGAAATTTCCTGAAGAATAATTACTTAGCTTTAGGAAAGGATATATTGACATAGCAGAGAAAGAGATAACTTTCAGCTACTGAACTTGTCTAAATATAACAAGAACCAAATGAGAAATGTCATACATTTGTAATAACGAAGGTAGTTGGTAGGGCTGTGCGAAGCGTCAGTCCCTGATTCGATTTGGTGGAGATTCAGTGGCTGAATTGCCAAATCTGAATTGAATCGGAGGACCCTTTATTCTCTCTGAATCGAATCGGAACCCTCTGAATCAATTTGGAGAGATTCAGAAAGATTCAGAGATTCGGACATAAACACAGCTTTAAATGTTTTTTCTACATAACGAAGGTAGCAGGCAGCTCCTGAATGCTGTGATGCTGGGGTGCATGGAGCATCTCACAGGAGTGGGGAGGCTGTTCAGTGTGCTTGGCAGCAGACCTAGAAGTGGACCGGAAGCACTTCCAGTCCACTTCCGGGTCCTCCGGGGAGCATGCTGGGTGTAGTGGGGGGGGCCTGCACCTCCCTGGATTGGTGACTGGTGCCTCCTGGATCTGGGGGGGAGGGCATCTGGGGTCCCCCCACAGCCAATCACAGGGGCCCCCAACGCATTCCCCGGCAGACCTGGAAGTGGACTGGAAGTACTTCCAGTCCACTTCTGCATTCATCACTGAGCATGTGGAGGCCCCCCCAACCACACTTCTGTGGGATGCTCCATGTACTCCAACATCACAGCATTCATGAGCTGCACTGGCATCTTGAGGTATGTAGAAAAAAAAAATTAAAGCTCTATGTCTGAATCACGGATTCTCTGAATCAGCATTGAATCTTTGGATTCAGATTTGGCTGAATTGAATCGGGGACAGTGATCTGAATCAATGAATTGAATCACTGCCCCTGATTCAGGACGAATCTGAATCCAAATTAAGTAGGGCCCACTTTGCACACTTCTAGTAGTTGACACAAATTAGGAAGAGATATAATGGATCTCTATCTATTGAAGATAAAAGACCCTGATGGCTTTCTGGAAAATATGCCTCAACTGGAAACAGATTATTGGTCTCAATACCAGAATTATTGAATAAAATGCTGTGGCTTTCTTAAGTAGAAGGTCTAAGTAGAAAATGTAATGGTCCCTTCTGGCCTAAGTGGGCACGTCCACATGTGTGTGAATGTTTGTTTCACTGGGGGAAAGTAGCAAAGGCACACATTACGCTGCTGCTATTTGTCCCTGGGGAACACCCCAGCATTCATTCCTGCCTGTGGCAGGGGGTCAGGCTAGATGATCTGTTCAGGTCCCTCCTGACCCTAGCTACTATGAAACCTGTGCCACATGCACTCTGGTACATGCCAAGTTAGCCTGAGTAGGTTAGGGGAGGATGGGGCCAGAAACTTCTACCCCCAGCAGCCTTAACTGGGATCCTGGTGGCCTCCTGGGGCTGCAGCCATGACAAGATGCCTGGCCAGCAGCTGGATCATGGTTCTGGCCAGCCAGGCTCCAGTTTTGGGTTGCATGCACTGCTGCCACTTGCACCACCCCAGTTTTGTTTTGTTTTGTTTGGGGGGGGGGGGTGGCATGAGGTTTTTTCACTCCAGGATCTCCAGGGGTCAAAAAAAAAAAAAAAACCCACAAAAAAAACTACCCCATGCTGCAAGATAGCAGTGTAGGAAACATCTGCATGTGTGGTGCTGTCGATGGGTCTCGTGCCACATACTGCACATCCACACTCAGCTGGATGCAGCCAGTGTGTACAAGACCATGAATAAGTTTCAAATAGGCACTACAAAAGCACAAAGAATGTTTATCTACATTCTTGTTGAGGTCAGACTCATGCATGCTCTGTTCTCACAGCAGGGGTGTCAAACTCATCCTGTGTCCTGGGCTAGATCCAAATCATGGGGCTCCTCCCTGTGCTGGATCTGACCTAGAGCACAGAATGGTGGAGAATTCAGAACAGGACATGGTATGGAAGCAACAGTAGAGCGAGTATGTATGGCTTTAGGACAAAGCCTTCACTCACCTTCCTGCCACTTAAGGCCATGTCTGCTGGGGCTTAAGGTCCCCAAATTCTATTACAGGCCATCCCCCCCCCCCCCCCCAACAGCTACACCTAAGTTTCCTTAACCCATTGGTAGTCCACAGGTAGAGTGGCACCATGGATGGGATCCAGTCCACAGGCCATAGGATTGACACAACTGCTATAATCTATTTACTTTGAAAAGTCCTCTTTATACAGAGGGCCTTTGAAGTCTAATACAAAACATGGATCACATTCTTTGTTTCTCAAGTCATGCTTTTTATTAATAAGTCTCTATTACTATATTCTGCAGAGCTTTGATAGGACCATAGAATGACATAAAAACTCCTGATTTAGATAAAGGACTTCAAAATATATACAGAGAAAGACTAGTTGAGAATATTTATATTTGTGTTGCTTGCTTATTGTCCTCTTCTTCATGGTGCTTTTATAGGAAACTCATGATAACTAAAACTTTACAGATGAAGCCATAAAAAAGCAACAGTTGTCAAAAAATTATATGTGATATTTCCCTTCCTCAGTGTTGAGCCTACTGTAAAAAACTAATGAGAGAAAATAATGCAATGCCTTTCCCAGTGTAAAATTGTAAATGAGGTGCTATGGAATTGAAGTGGAGTTGAAAGTGTGCATGTCTTGAAGCACAACATCATTGTAACTCTTATTTCTTGATAGAATTTTTCAAATTATTTGGGCCTCAGTAAGCAACAATGCTCAAACTAGTAAACAATAGTATATTGAAAATTATTAAATGGGTTATGGTTTTCTGAGATCAGTTTTAATTCTACTACTATTTGGATTGGACATGGCTTTAATAAAAATGGTTAATGGTCAAAATCATTCATGCCTCCTCTCTTCTTAGTTGTATATAAATTTATTTTAGTTGTAGCCAATATACTTTGTATGCTTAATTTGCATTGAAATTGATTATCAAAGCTTTAAATGACAAGGCACAAAGCAAAGATGGCTCATCCTGGATTTCAAATATGTTCCTCTTTTACACACTCATAGGTACTGAATGCCTTTGAATGTGAAAACAAAATGGATAAATATGAATGCAGATAGAAAACTTTATTGCAGGAAAATGCATGTATTACATTTTGATTTTGCAATGCTGTGACTGCTACTTTGGAAATGACCAAAGGTTTTCTTGGGTTTTTTTTTTTGTTTTTTGTTTTTTTTTTTTAAATAACTAGTTTTTGTACTCTCAGGGGAAGCCAGCACAGAAGGTACATTTTGGTAGGCAGGTGAAGTAGTGAATGACATGAGATTTGTTTTAAGACATCTCTGAACCTACCAGAAGAAGTCTCGTTGCCATTAAAATTCATGGCAAAAGTCTCATTTTTTAAGTTCTCACCTCTTGAATTCAGGGTGTGACTGGTGCTAAGCATGACTGTTATACCAATCTATGTCTTGCTGCTAGCAGGATAACCCTTAAACCAAGCTAATAACATCATAGTGCACTTACAGCCACTCTGCTGTGCCCTCCCAACCTTGTACAGATGTATTCTGTGGGATGTAGCATGCAGGCATCAATATGAGTCAGATTGTACCACCTGTATGGTTCCTGCAACTGTTAGAGAAGGGGAAGTTAGATCACAGGTCGGTAGTTTGTTTGTTTTTTTGTCATTTTGATTTTAAAAAGCAAGAGAAACAATTTGGTGGCTGCTGAATGTGTATGCCTGTCATACATGCTTCCATATAAGACCAGGTTCTAGTTTGAGGAACAGCAGTTCAGCTGAAGTATATTTATTTATTGGTCTCTTCCTCGAGACCAAAAAATGTCCAGTTGGCTGTTCATTGACGATAGATTGAAGTTATTTTCCAGAATTTAAAATGGTGTTTGGTAGAAAGTAAGTGAAAAAGAAAAGTGAAACAACTTATCAGTACACAGGTTAAATGTTTAATCAAATGCCCTAGTGTGGTCTTAGAATGCAAGATTTTTAATTCATTCTTAATTGGAATGCAATGTTTATAACAAATATTTAATCAGGTTTCAATGATTAAATAGGCAAATTTAATTTTGCTGTCATTATTTTTTCCAGGTAATCAATGCAGATGTGATTTAATGACAAAGTCTAATTGAGTACTTTCATTTTGTAAAAAAGAAAATCAAATGGAAAAATTCACCATTTTAAATGAATGATAATGATGAAGGCATGACAATTCTCTGGGATTAATGACCAGCTAAGAAAGTTGATGGCTTAAGACTTTGCTGTGGGCCATTAAGCACAGGTGGCCATTAATTCTTCAAGTAATGCCTTGTGCCATAAAAATTATTACAGTTTACAGTGATGGAGGAGCAAAAGTTCAGGAATTAAATCATTAAAATAAACCTCTAAAATATTTTTCCTTTCTCACTTTGATATCCATAATACGCTACAACAAATTACTCCAAAATTCAACAATAGCTAACCAAAACTCTGTTTCCATTCTAGTTTCTTTATTCATTTAGGATACATCTACAGCACAGACTTGCCAACGTATCCTGTGAATTGCTGCCATACTCCTGCCATACACTCTTAAAGATGAATGGGCCTGTAACAAACCCCTGTGGGTATGAGACAAAATTCAGGTTCATCTGTATACTGCACCCACCCCATTCAGACTGTAAAGGCATCAAAAGCAATGGTACCTGCTCATATAGTCCTCCAGTGTGCCGTTCTCCCAATTACCTGTATTTTCATTGAATATATCCAATTCTTGCACCCCTTATATACCAGGAGTTTATGTACAATTGCTCAGAAGTTCAGCCTTCATTTTCACATGATTGACACTAGTTCTGCACAGTTGAACCTGGCTGTGTTGACCAACAATTTGCCCCCATTTCCAGCTTTGGCAGAAAACTACCCAGAATAAAATAGTCAGCATACTAGGGCTATGTGAAGCTTCAGGTGCTGATTCAATTCAGAAGAGACTTGGCCCAATTTGGTGGCTGAATCTCTGAATCCAAATCGAATCAGGGGCCCAGTTAAAAGGCCTGAATCAATTTGAAGCTCGCAGCAGGGAGCTAGACTTGGACTCCATGCTGGTAAGTAGGGAGAAGGGGGGCAGGATCCTGGAGGGGGAGAGGGGACCATGGGGGACTTCTGCCAGGGCCCATCTCCTGCCTGCTCCCCCAGCCCCCTGAGTGCCCCTGATCCCCGCCCACTCTCCCAGACCTCCGCATGGCGTCCCTGCCCGGCCCCAGCTCCAGGTTGTTTAAAAAAAACAAACCTACTCACCGGGTGCTGACAGGTGGGAAAGCAATCCCTGCTGCTCCACACTGTCCCACATCACATGGGGGGCTCTGCCATGACCCCCTGACTCACATTCATTCTCCCAGCACCTCCCCATGGCTGCCTCACCCACCCCAGCTCCCAGCCCTTTAAAAACCAAAAAACCCACACTCACCAGCTGCTGCAGCAGCCTTGAGGCTTCTGCTGGCTTGTGGCAGAGCCCCCTGGGCAGCAGGTGGCAGCTGGGATTGCCCCCTGCCAGGCAAAAGCCAGTGAGTGGGGGCTTTTTAATTGTTTTTTTTTTCTAAAAGGCTGGGAGCTGGGGCTGGCAAGGCTAGCCATGGGTGGCGGGGGGGCTGGGAGAGTGGGCAAGGGTCGCAGGGCTCATGACAGAGCCCTCCACATAGCATGGGGCAGTGGGGGGCAATGGGGATCACCCCCTTGCCAGGCAGGAGCTTGCGAGTAGGGGCTTTTTTTCCAAAGAGCCATGAACTGGGGGTAGGCGGGGCAGCTACTGAGAGCGGGCAGGGGATGGGGCCAATTTGGAGATTCGGCTGATTCAGCAGTAGCCAAATCTCTGAATCAGATTCAGCCAAATTGAATCGGGACAGGTATTCAAATTACTGTCCCCCGAATTGGCTGAATCCAAACCTGAAATTAATACTAGCTGCTTTGTACAGACCTACATCATACCCTGCTGTATAAGCACAAAAGTGTTTTGGCTGGAGGCTGGACAAGATCAGCTTATTCAATGGAATCTATGGTGTAACTGTAGTTATATATAAGAAAGTAGTGCCACAGGTGAATGTATTAGTAAATTAAAACCATTTCTACATGAGGATCTGGAAGGGGGAGATAAATTGTCCCACTACACTTCACAATTTCATTTTTAAGATAACTTACTTGAGCACTATTGTAGACAGGAGCACACAGTGTTTGGGGGCATAAGCTCCCCTGCAGTATGAATGCTTGTAGGTAGGCTTGATTATAGTGTGCCCACAGATGTGTGAGCACATTGCAGCACAGGCATGATAAAGGATGAATGTGGTATTTTGTGTTTTATAAAACTCAGTTTTATCTTATTAGGTTCATTTACATTCATACAAAAGTGAATGTAATAATAGAATAAATTATTTTCAAATTAATGTAAAACACTAAAGATTCTGTGGCAAATTTTATGATTAAAGTTGATTATAATAGCTAACTGTTGACAATATAATACATTCTCCAATTATTTCACTGAATAGTAGATCTTGTGGTGTAATTCTCTGCTTGTCATAGTAGTGTTTTGGATTTTAAAATAGTCTCTATTAAAATATGTATTTGTGATTCTGATCTCCTGTAGTCACTACAAAGAGGAAGAAATTGGATCCTCACACATTTCCCCAATCTATCAGAACGCTGGCAAGCTTATTTATGTGACAGAAGCATTAATGGTAGCAAGGTTAGAGAGTTATTTCTGCTGACTTTTTTCCTGAGTGTATGATCATATTATCAATCACATAGGAATTCAGGACATTTTTAAATTCACTGTGCACAGCTGCTTAATGGATTTTTTTTTTCCAGTGATATTCCAGCATGGTCATTAATGAGGAAATGAATATCATTGCAAAAATCATTTGTTAATTTGTATTACAATAATGCCTTAAAACTCTAACGTAGATTAGAGACCAATTGTTTTTGCTGTATGAAGAGTTAATAGAAAACGGATCTCCCCATACCCTTTCTTTTCTAATGGGAGTCACAAGAGATAAGCCATCCCAGGCCATTACTACACAGTCCAATTTTATCCTGTTCATACTGACAGAATAAAGGTTAATAAGGTTACTCTTTTTTCAAAAAAGTTATAGTATTTCCTTCAGTTTGGGTGTAATTACCTAATCACTTTAAAAACAATGGCAAGATAACTTGGTCCCTTACTTATGTGTTGAAGATTAAGTGCAAGCCTGACACATTCTGTAAAATGGTGGAGGAGAAAAAGAATGTTCTCCAGGCTTGGGTTACCTTTACCAATCACAGTGATCATTTGTATTACAGTACAGGGCCTGATTTAAGTTTGCTGGTAACTCAACTCCAGTTTATTCAACACTTCAGAGGATTAGATTTTTATTTTGTAAATTGACATATAAAACACTAGTTGCATCTTAGTTCTGATGGTTGCAGTGGAAATAGTTTGAGACTACACCAGCATGCTGGATATATCAAACATAAATATGAGGTTGAAGACAACATTTTAAAACAAAATTTTCTATTCTACATTAGAATGAAATTATCGGATAGATTCCACCAGTGGAATACCTGGTACTGGTTGTCATTCAAAAGGTGTCAAGCTCAACTTGAAATCTGATTCAACAAAACAGGCTTAAAAAAATCAGTGTATGGTTTGATTTTTGTACCTGTAAGTTGTATGTTTGGTTGACAGCTTCAGGGCATCCTCCTTCTTCTATCTCTGCTCATAACAGGTTCAGAACACCAGCCAAGGTTTTTAGAAGTAACTAGAGATTTTTGGTTCCCCAACTTTCTCTTTTAAAAAGTGCTGAGTATTCCTCTTTGAAAATATGACCAATCAATATTTATTCTAGCTGGCCTCTAACCATCTTATTAGAGCTAAGTAATAAGTTGTAAAAATGTTGGGGGGCTATTGTTTATGTCCATGTAACAAATCCCAGTCTCATACTGCAAACCTTATGGCTAGGGACAGACATTCACCTTGTGGCTAGGGACAGGCTAGCCTTATGGCTGGCCTGTGTGGCACAGTGTGGCATCCTGCCTCACCTGCATTGTGTATAAAAAGGTGTGTATAGAAAATTATACTTGCAGCATAACTACTAGGCCTGTGCAAAGTGGCCAGTATTCAATACAGATTCAACTGATTCTGGGGTCAGTGATTCTATTCAGTGATTCAGATCACTGTCCTGAATGTTTTTGGCTGAAACGGACTCAAAAGATTCAGCACTGATTCAGTGTGATTTGGTAATAAAGCCGTAGACCAAGGGTGGGCAATGCTTTTTGGCCAGAGTGCCAGAAAACCCCCACAATGCCTACCTTGGAAGGTGCTGGTGTGCCGGCATACCAGAAAAACAAAATGAGGGTAGGGGGTACATGGTAGGGTGCCCTGCTTGTGCCCCTTGCCCCCCAGTCCTGCTGCCCCTTGTCCCCCATCCTGGGCTCTGTGGCTGTCAGCAGCTACCCAGAACCTGGGTCAGCTGCAAACATCTGCTGTCTCTCCACCCCTGGCCCCAGCCCCAGCCCTGGTCGCATGTGCCTCTCAGCCCCAGACACAGCCCCAGGCTCTGAGGAGGCATCACATACTGGCAATGGTCCCCGCTTTGCTGCCCTTGCCACTTCTGCAAAAGAGCGTTGGAATCCAGTGTGGAAAGGCAGGCAGAAAGTTGCCTGCTCCCAGCTCTGGACTGCCCTTCCACACTTTCCCTGTGTGTACAGGAGCAGTGTGGGCACCAGAACAGGGTTGTGCCCCTTACTGCTGCCCCTGCCTGCAGGTTAAGTGTGGCAGGGCAGCTGGGACCTAGGAGCAGGCAGTTTTCTGCACCCCCTGCTGTGCCCTGCCGTGCCGGGTTCCAACACTGCTTTGCAGAAGCAGTGAGGGCAGCACTGAGGGGAGCATTGCCAGTATGTGCTGCGGGGCTGGGGCCGGGGCCGGGGGCCAAAAGGCAGCAGATGTTTGCAGCTGGCCCAGGTTCTGGGTAGATGTTGATAGCCATGGAGCCCGGGCTGCTTGCATCAGGGCTTCTGTGGGAGCAGCCCAGAATCCACGGCTATCAGCAGCTACCCAGAGCCAGGGCCAGCTTCATCTGGGAAGCTACAAACAGCTGCTGCCCTCCCACCCCAGCCCTGGCCCTGGATATGTCCTGGCCCCAGGCTCAGGGAAAGCAGCAGGTGCCATCACTGTGCCCATTAGGGACAGGGGTGGGGAGGCAGCAGCTGTTTGTAGCCTCCCAGCTGCAGCCAGCCCCAGCTCTGGGTGGCTGCTATTAGCCACGGAGCCTGGGCTTCTCCCAGCAGGGCTTGCAGCATCCCAGCTGCCTGCTGGGAGCAGCCCAGGCTCCCAGCTGGCAGCAGCTACCCAGAGTTGGGGCTGGCTGCAGCCAGGAGGCTGAAAATAGCTGCTGTCTCCCTGGCCCTAATAGGTGCCAAGGAAAATGGCCTCGCATGCCATGCTCCGCACACGTGTCAGGGGTTGCCAATCCCTGGCATAGTCTATAATGGGGAATCACTAAAATACCTATAACTGTGTCATTGTTTTGCAGAATTGGATGAAAACATCAGGGGTGGTAGCCACTTCTGAGGGCAGGAAGCCTGCCAGGTTTCAGGGAGATAGGTGCAGGGGCTTCTGTGAATGTTCACCTCAAACTGTTGAAAGCAAAACTTATGTCGTTTGTGTATTAATTGGGTTTCTGGTTGTATCTGTGTTGGTCTCAGGAACAGGCAGGCAAGGTTCTTTGAGTAGATGTGATATGTTTTATTAGACCAACTGAATAGTTGGAGAAATATACCTTGGCAAGCGTTCAGATTTAAAAACCCTTAGTCAGGCTGAGGAAGCATCTGTAGTTGCTGTGTGCGCTGTTCCTGGATGGTGTCTGGTTTATCTTAAACCAGCAAAGGATGTGGGACACGCAAGGCATAAATCGGTTTGACCCAAATCAGTTATGTCTGATGCTACATTCAACTAGGTTTATCTCAAATTGGTTTCAGCCATTTTCAAACTGGTTTATGTGCACTGAATGTCTGTTTTGTTACAGGTTTAAATCAGTTTCTGATCACTTAAACGATTTTGTGTATAATGTCTGTTCCTGGGCTATAAGCCTCACTTTCTTCATCCAATCCCAGGCCATGCAGCATGGAGACTGTGACTGGCAGTGATGTAGCTATAGTTCTCCAGACAACCACTAAACATAATTCATGAATAACCTTTTGCATATACAGGTCTCCATCCTAGTCATATGCTTAGCTATATTATCATTTGCTAACCCACATTCTGCAGTCTTCCAGTGAGTTTCAGTGGGGCAGATTTCACAGTTATGGAGTATTTTCTTTTGTATAAATTAAATTCAGTAACAATACAGAATGTTTCGGGGTTTCTTACCCCTTTTAATACTATTTACATGTATGTGTTATGGCTATTTTGAATCACTTGATAGAATTAGTAATTCTTTTATAAGTCTGCCACTGTTTGTTTCTTGGAGGACTATGTATTTCCTACTGTGGGATGACATTGATAACTGAAGTCAGGCTGATGATGGAATCAGCTGAAGGTAACTTGCAGGCAATTATTTGAAAATACTGAGTACTAAATACTAATACAGCAGCAAGTAGCACAAGTGACAAGTTAAAATTGGGTGGCAACCATAAGGGTGATTTTGATTTAAAATAATTATATAAATGTATATGCCTACAGAATAATGAGAGATCAAATAGGAGAAGATTCTTGCCTCAAACATGTTATGGTCCAGTGAAGATTGAAATTTATTTTATTGGGAAGGCACGTGTGGAAAGATTAGGCAAGAATAGATTAACATAGAAAGGATTTTCAGGAAATGTGGATTTTGAAGAGATTATTTCTAGCATGGGGAAATGTATAAAAGGGGAGGAGCAAGCACGATGGGAGCTGAGATGTAATTGAAGACAAGATCAAGTAGGGTTCTGAGACTGAAGACTGACTGACTGAAGCTTGAATTTTAGTGTTGTCATAGACAAGGGGCCAGTGACTAGATGGTGGGTCACACATTGCTTAAAGGATAAGAGAAATCAGCAGTTCAGGCTAAACATGTATTTAAACACAGCACATTATACAGCTGATATCTATTTAGTAGTGCTATTCCCAGTTGTTTAAAATAAATTATTCTTGTAATTATGTTGTTTTAAGGAGATAGATAGATGTAGCTATCATACTTTTATATATTTTGTTAATTGACATGGAAAATAAGTTTCTAGTAAAAAAGAAAATGTCTAAAGAATAATCCTGGAAATAAGGTTGTTTCATTGATGATAAATATCAAACATGCTGATTTTGAGGTAATGGAAAAAAGGCCGAGTGGGCTTAATTTATCCAGCTAGATATAAATTAGGTTCCATCTGGTCAGCCAATTTCACATGAATAAATATATTAACAATGTAATCCTGGCACAGCTGAACAACTCAGTGATACCTAAATGCGAACAAATCCAAGAACCCATCAGTTTCACCTAAATGCAGATTCCATGGGTGAAACCCTCACCACGGTTAAGTCAATGGGAGCTTTTCCACTGATACAGACTATTTTTGAATAGCCCCAGCCTATTCTTAAGTGACAACCTATGCAAATATAAACTCTCTCAGTTCTTTATTGGAACCATGAAAATATTTGCTTACCCACTTAGCCCAAAAGGATAATTGTGCTCCTGATAGAAAACCTCTTTTTTATATTTGTTAACTGTTATGAAAAGCAAAAAAATAAATAAACCTGGCTTGTAAATATAATAACACTATAATATTCCTTTTGTCATTTAGAAGTCTAAAGTAAGACAGTCTAGGCTCCTATACTTAGGGTACAAAGGAATCTCATTCTGATGTACATTGAATTTTAGACCACCACAAGTAGAAAAGAAAGGAAATGCATTATTCTTGTGTGTGCTCCAGCATCAACTGGGCAATGCTGTAAGGGAGTCCTTAAAAAGAACTGGTAGTATCTGACTTTTGTGCTATGGTTCCCTACACAATGCTTAGCTTCCCATGGAACCATATGGAAACTAAGAACAGCTGGAGAATAGTAATACCCTAACATGTCCTTTGTGTCATGTGCTTTTGTGACTGGCTCATGACCATCATACCAGCTGATGGGTCCCGCCCCTTGTGCCACATCACTCCTAGGTATAATCTCCTGTCACGGCTTGCGGTTTATACTGGATTTTTACCTATAGAGGTGGTGATCAGTGGTTCCCCTAGGACCCATGGTGACTCTATCGGCACATCTTCTGTGGGGCTCCACCTCCCCTACATTCCACCGCCACCTTCTCCTGTGCTAGGGCCCAGTGAGGATGACAACTGCAGGGAGTCTTGCTACTGTCCTGTATCCTCCAAAAACTACAAGATGTCACAACCAAATTAAGTAGTGCCCATGTCACAAACAAGTAAAACCATTCAAAACAGTTTTTTTCTGCACCAGGTTAACTAAGGGTTAACAATAATGATAGTAACTGCTTTTTTTGCTGCGCATGTCAAAAAGAAATTTATTGCTGCGCCACTAACAGAGATAGAACTTAGCCTTCTGTGCTATACATAAATCATTATAACTGGTCAGAAGAAACAGGGAGTAACCCTATGATAACACCCTAGTGAAGACCGTTAGATAATTGGCGATTCTAATTAAATTTATGACGTGGTGAAAAGCAATTGGCTATTACACAAATAAAACCTGTCTTCACTTCCGTGAAGAACGGGAGACCTCCACGCACACACCTGAAAAACCTCTGAACGTATGCGTGAGAATAACTGACAAATTGATCGCTTGTCAGTCTCCCCCGTCTCGACCTTATCAGACGTAAATCAACGACCTGCCGGTCCAACTTTTTTCTCCGTTTATCTGCCCGACCAAAGAACCCTTATGCAGACCGACCTATGACCTATGAACCTTAAGCTGTAACTAACCAAGTATCTCTGACCTCCGCTATTCACCACCTTGACAGCGTGAGTAAATAATCTTGCTTTGCAACTGATAAGCGTCCGCCTAATTAATTCCACTCCAAGCATCACAAGTACTTGCCTGACGGCCTTCTAAGGCCCCGGACCCTTATCTGCCCGGGTGGGAGTCAGGGAGAGCTGCTGGCCGGCTGCCCTGGGTCCCGACACAAGACACACCTGAAAAATTCAACTTAAATAGCTTGAATGTTGTGGTGGGCAGGACAATGATGTCCCCATGTCAAGCACTTTCTTTATGTGCATGGGTGCCTCAGTGCTTGGTGCACCTTTTCTTCACCACACCTCTAGGTTTGCGATGCCTCCTGGTGGGTTAATTTTCTAGTCCAGTTTCTGCCCATCCTGCTGCCTTGCCAGGCATGATAATGCTGTGATGCACACCTTGCTATGCCTACACAAAGCTCACAGTGCCACCAACCCCCTGTCTTTATGCTCTGGGACCATGGATGTTTGACTTGGACTTGCAGTGCCAGGGAAGCTCCACGCTGGGTTTCCCCTCAGCAGATGTCCACAGTGCCCACTGGGCCACCCTCTCTCAGTCCCACCTGACCTGTGTATTCCTGGATGGGTCCCCTTGGATGCTGGAGAGAGGTGCTGGGTCCTAGTTGTGTGGTCTACCAGCTGTGTCAATTAAGCTGGTAGTTTAGTGTGCTTCCAGTAAATAAAAATAGCTTTTCAATGAAATATGCCTGTCATTTTCAGCTGGTATTAGTTGCAGGAGGTGTGATGATGATGTAAAAATGATTCCCACATATTATAGATGCTAGTGCTCTCCCCTGATGAACACTTGCTCCTGTCATATTACCATTGTGACATCCAGTATGAGTGGGGAAAAAATATTGAGCAATTTCTCCTTTAAGCATAGGGGCATTTTTTTTTTCTTTTATTACTAGCAGTCCCATTTAGGTTCCCTCTCATGAAAAAAGGAAGCTTCTGATGCTGAATGTTTTTAGCTTATGCTCTTTAAAACTGGCATGCAGGGTGTGTTTTGCGACTTAATTATTGTGTATAAAAATCGCTTTGCAATAATTAGGTAGAGACATTGTCTATTTCTTATTACTATCATTATTTTGTTACAGAACAAAGACCAGATTCAGAAAGTGTGAGTCACAGGAATTCACAAGCTCCAGTTTCCTAATGGTGCTTCCAGATGCAATTGGCAGAGATACATTGGCTTTAAAATGCAAAAAAAAAATTAGTTGCCTGGATAATGATAATACTTGTGCCCAAGAATGAGTTATTAATTACTTTCCTAGTGCAAATGGTAATATGCTGAATGACAATTTGAAATTAGATGGTGGTTTAAGCCATTATTTGTGCTACTAGGGTGGAGAGGGGGATGTGTTCCCCCATCAGCATCTCCCAAAGGTAATGTACTTAAGGACTGAATAGTCATTATGTTATAGAACAGTGTATGAGTATGCACAATAAGCAAGGACATATGCCTTATCAATGGTCAACTGGATCTGCTCTTACAGCACTACCAAAAATTGGTGGAGAATAAACCTATAATCTTGCTTCTATTTACCCTTATGTCATTCAAATGAAAGTGTGTACTCAAGACTTCCTCTTCCCCACCCCGCTACAGAAAGAAGGACAAATACCAAATATGGGCCATGCATAGTACTCCCAAGCCAAGTAAGAAGATCTCTAAAAATGTATCCTCTCATTGCCTTTACTTATTCATGAAGCATTAGGCATCATTACTGGTAATTCCTTGATCCTAGAGCTATCCTATTGTAGAGGGAAACAACCTGGCTTGATTCAGCAGTGCATTCCTGTATGCAAGTGTTTAGACACAGAAGTGACATGCTATGAAAGCAAGAACTTTAATCTATTTTTTCAGAAATATGCTGTTCCACAGAATGTTTTTAACTGTTCACATTTTGACTATTGAAAGAGAGGGTTGTGAAGAAATTATTGTAAAGCTTATGTAGTGATATTTGAATATATGACCATTCCTAGAATTAGATCCTGGCTACATGGATATCAATAACAAAACTTCCACTGACTTCAGTATTTTTAGGATTTCTTCCTTACTGTGTTATTGGGCTATCTAAGATTAAGAAAAGCTTATACTTTATACAATCAGTACTGAATATTGTGTCTCAATAATTGCTTGGGAGTTCTTGCTATGTAGTTTGAAATCTCAGTTCCTTAAATCAGATTGACAAGAATTAATTGAATAGCTTATAATTTATTTCTTTAAACAAGTATTTAACCATACTGTTGTTTTTACTTTTTCAATCAAAGTACATGATAATCTTGGGAGCATCCAAGAGGATATGGTGCGACTGTTCTTTATGTAATTCAGCTGAATTTATCTGAATATTCATCTTTTGATGGTGGCCATAATGAAGTTTTCAGCTGATGATAATACCTATAGTCTAAGATAGAAGTGGAATTCCCAATCTAGTTGTTGGCTTTGATTCTGTTCAGGTTCTAGGTTCACTCAGCAGAATCCATATAATAGTTATATTTATCTTCATGATCTTCTGCTGAGGTGGATTCCTCTTCCACCCTCCCCTCCCTCCCCCCACCCCGAGAACTTTCTGCTTACAACTTATCTTTGTCTTCTTTAACCATTTGGAGGCCACATTCAGCATTAACTCTGCCCTGATTGAGCCAATAAGAACTACAAGTTCCTGACTTCATTCTCATGCAAGGTAATTATGTTTAACTAGGTTGTGGAGGTCCCCACGTCTAATGTCAAAATGTTGATAATGTCATCCTGAAAAAATGTAAAAATGTGTTTTTTATTGCTTATTACTGGATAGGAAAAGATGAACTGTTAACTTTTATACATTTAACTTCAATGACCTTTCAAGAACTGGAGGTGCAAGCAAATGAGTTCTCCCTGGCTATTGATTAAATTCTACTAGAAAAAGATACAATATTAATTATTGATGTAAAGTGGGTGACACTACAAGAGTTGAAGTTCTGAACATGGGCAAGTTGAGAGAAAATAATAGAAACAAATGTGAAATTAGAAACATGGGAAGTAAATAACAGTTCCAAGTTGATTTTTCTGAGGTAGGATCAGGAAATAAATGTGACCAAGAGACTCAGGGGAGAAGGAGAAACCTAAGAAGTTTCAATGCTGAAGGATACCTACACATGACATTGCCTCACGAATTAGGTTTTCACAAGAATGGGCAATACTGGTTTTGACTGCATATATAAACACATGACAAGACCTGCCTGGATGGGTTGCGATCATTCAACACAGCACAGAAAAAATTGAGAAAAGTTGGAAAACAGTCGTGGGAAAGCACTATGGCTGTGCAAAGCTTCAGTTGCTGATTTTATTTGGAGGAGTTTTGGTCTGATTTGGCAGCCAAATCTCTGAATCTGAATTAAATCAGGCACCAATAAAAAGGTCTGAATTGATCCAAAGACTCCAAATCAATTAAGAAAAAAGATTTGGAGGAGATTTGGAGATTCAGCAATTCAGGCAGTCCCCGCTCAATGCCGCAAGGAACTGGACCCATACTCTGTGCCAGTAAGTAAGGGGTGGGGGGAGGAGGGGACCATGAAGGGATCCCCACCAGGACCCATCCCCTGCCTGCTTCCCCAGTCCTCCTGAGCTCCCCCCGACCCCACCCACTCTCCCACTCCTGTCAATGGCTGCTCTGTCCAGCCCCAGCGTCCACTTTAAAAAAAGCAGTACTTTAAAAAACAAACAACAAAACAAAAGCCCCACACTCACCAGGTGCTGCAACAGCCATCACGACTTCTGGGGGCTTGTGGCAGATCCCCCCCACCATGCAGCACAGGGCAATGGGGGGCATTAGGGATCCCCCCCCCACCTGGCAGGAGCCAGGGAGTGTGGGGCTGTTTTTGTTTGTTTTAAAATGCCAGGATGTTGGGGCCAGGCAGGGCAGTCATTGATGGGACTGAGAGAGTTGGCAGGGGATGGGGGCTCATAGTAGAGCCCTCACACACAGTGTGGGGGAGTGAGGATCACCCCCTGCCCCCCCAGCCTGGCAGGAGCCCAGTGAGTGCAGGGCTTTTTTTTTAAGTGCCCAGATGCTGGGGCTGGGCAGGGCAGCCATTGACAGGGCTGGGAGAGAAAGTGGGGGATGGCGCCTGCTTGATTCAGAGATTCAGTCAATTGAGGGGCGGCCAAATCTCCTAATCAGATTTGGTTGAATTGATTCAGAATAGTGATTTGAATCACCTAATTGAATCGCTGTCCCTTGAATCAGCCAAAAATGAATCTGACGTGAATACTAGCCACTTCACAAAGGCCTAGAAAGCAGTGGAAATGATTAGGAGACTTGAGGGACTTTTTTGAAACCAAAATTACCAAAAAATATTCTATAGGGAAAAAGTATCCATTAACAGGAAAATTAAGTAGATGTTCTTATTAGTCCTTATCTTCTACCTGGACCTTAAATACAACCCTAACATTCATTGTAGATGAATAAATCCTTTATTTCTTTAGCAACTATAGAACTCAGTGGTAGAATTTGGTAGGCAGAGAACTATAAAATCCTGGAACTTTGAATATTGGCTGTACAAGGTTTAACCTTGCATAGTCATTTGGAGATTCTTTTTAATACTATAAAATTGTATATTGTACGTGTAAATAATAATTTGTGGCATGGCACATACTGGAAAGAGAAAGAAGTTATAATATTGTCCCAAATCGTTGCTTTTAATCCTTTCTCCTCTGCTTGAAAGTCAACTTCAGAAAAGTTACCCTCATTACTATAGGTTACAGTTAGATTTAAGTAGTATAACAGAAAAAGGTTAATTCTGCTTGGTGAGTACAATTAAAGAATTAGCAGTTTTCTCAGAACCTTATGGCAGATTGATAAAACATTGTGAAACCGGAAGTACCAATTAAATACTTGATTGGGCTGTTAAACATCTGTTAAGCTGTTATAACACCATAAACATAATCAGTTTAATTAAAAATCAGTGGAACATAACAAGGAGAAAAAATTTCAAAATCAGTTTTTGATTACTTTTTACATGTACTACCTACCAAGCTTAATATCCTCCCTTCTTTACTAATCTCTTCCCTAGCAACAATAAATCTTTAAAAATTGTTGCCAGTTTAAACATTATATTTTCTATTATTATTTCTTCTTAAACCAAACACCCTCTCACATGGTACATAGTTCAAATAGCAGCTATGTCTGCTTTTGATTGCCAAAACATGTATGTTGATCTCATTGTTCCATCTGTCTAAACTATTTTCAAACTTGCTTATAAAATCATCCAAATTATTTCTTAAGTTTTAATAGCTTTTGCTTACACCTTAAATTTTGTCAACTTTAAACACTGTAATATTGATTATATGGATATGTACAAGAATTACATTTAGATCAACTTAACCAAAATTGGTTGATTTTTAAATGCATGATCATACAGGCATTCACAGGGCTTAAATCCCCCTAAAAATGTCATGCCCTTTCTAAATTAGTTAATCTCAGGAGGTGATCTAACATTAGGTCAGCCTGACTTAATCCAGTCTAAAATAATTTACCCTGGCCTAACAACATCTGCATGTGTTCACAGCACAGCCCTGGGGCTGGTGTTCACAGCACAGCCACCCACCCTTGCCCCTGGGCTGCATTGTTTTGACACTCCCCTCCCACTCCCAGAATTACCAGCCCTCCATATCCTGCCAGTTCCTCCACAAGTTACTTACCACTGTCTGTCTGGGTAAATGCCTGCATCTGGCAGAACCCAACTCTGAGTTAGCTGAGTTGGATGATTTAAAGCCTTGGTCTCACCCTATGTTAATTTCAAGCCTCAAAAGGCAGACGTATTTGAGGGGAGAAGAACAAGTGGATCAAATACTGAAGTCATGATGCTATAGCCAAAACCCTCATATTGGATTCAGCTAGCTCATATCTTCACTGTCAAAGGATCATGACTCTGCACTGAAGTGTACCACACTAATTCTATAGATGCTAGACCTCAGAATGGCAGTAATTTACTTGCTTTAGTGTGCTAATACATTGCCATTTCAGAAGTGATAATTAATCCATAGTTACCACTGTATTCAGGTGGCAACATTCAAGTCATGTCAGGGCAGAGTACATGGAGCAGGCATGGAGTAGTTCACTTGTACAAACCTTTGCTGAAGACCTGGAGGTTTGCTAGCATAGGACTCCAGGACCTTAAAAACAAGTTCCTTTAAATCTTTTCTGGAATTAGAATTATGGGGGCTAAGCATGTGCACCCCTTCTCTGTTACTTGGGAGTTTACTCAAACTTAATACAGCTACATTAGAGTAAAATGAGTTTTATGTTAGTTTCATTGGCTGTAATCTTTCTGTTCTGCATCATTTTACAAGTCCTGTTGGATAAGATTATTGAAAATCAAACAAGCCTATCGTGTGATGAATATTTTACCGAGCCAGGTATTCACAATATTGGAATCAAGTTCTTCCAGCTTTCATGATATGCATACAGAAAATCTAGCATGCAGCCAAACCTGCCTTTGAAATACGACAGACCATAGTTGAAAGTACTGTAATTACAAGGCAGGCTTGTGATGTTTTTCTCTCATTAATTGTCTCTCTACCTATCTCAGTCTCAATACACTTCAATGTCTTCTTTGCAAAATATACTTTTAATTTTAAGTATGCTTTGTTTAATTTGCTTCACACTTTGTGGTCTATGTACAGTTATGAATATAGAAATTAACAGTCCTGTTGAGCCAGACCCATAAAAAGGAGATAAGTGCCCAAATCCAAATTTTCAATCCAAACTCCTCCTGTTCAGTGGCCTGTTCCTGATCATCCTGGAGGCACTTCCAAATTTTTAAGTATTTCCCTGTTTGGCTTGAAAGTTCTCAAAGGTACCTGCATATCTGCTTAGAACTGCCTTGGCCTGAGCAACTAGACACACAGTTGTTGCCTAAGGCCAGCTGGGACTCAGAAACTAGGTGAAATGCCTAAAACTCATGAAGGACCCAGTGTGGAAGGTATGCTCAGGATTGCCCCTCTCACAAAAGGCAGTCATAGCAGCCTCCTTTTTTAAAACACAGCTAGAGGAGTAGAAAGCAGGGGTGCCAGTGCCCACCTCTTATATAATGGCCTAGCTATAATAGGCTGCTTTCCCAGGAAGTGTTTCAATACACTTCAGTAAATTCATAAACATTTACACATGCTCCTTGTCACATATATTGCATTCCCCATCTAACTCCTCTCTGGACAATATTTAGAGCCACCTTTTAGGTAAGATCAAAATAATATCATTATAACTGATTACATCATCTCATGCCTCATAGCAGTTGGAAATAAAAAAAAAATTGTAATTCTTTTGCAAAAGGGGTGGAAAACTATAAATTAAGACTGTGACTTCTAACTTGAATGAATCTGCAATGCTTACAGTAACCTGCTACTCTTTATAAAGGGGTCTGTACCATGAATTTACTTCTCTACACTGTAGTTCTGATTTGCTCACATATTGGTGCTTCCAGAGATGAGAGAATTCTCATCAGCAGTAGCTATTCTGTATTCTGTTCTCCTTCAGCTGAAGTTTTCTGAAGTAGAACATAGTTCATAATTGTTTCTAGAAAATAAAGGAAGAATTACTGCAGTTGTGTTAATATGTGAAAGATAGTCACACATGTTGGCACAGATATAAGAAGCTCTATTAAGAGCTTTTGAAACTATGTAGGGTTCAAAAGCCACAAGGTGTCAAAGAACAATCTAGCACCCATCCCTACCAAAGCTGAGAGATTCTATTCTGCAAATGTCTTGGTATAGTGTCAACTCCTCCACACGTGGTTACAATCCATCTATTTGATTTCAAATCATAATCTGATGGATATTTGGAAAGCACAATCACTGCACAACCCTGACCCAAATAAAATAGGGCACAACTGCATGATATCTGCATACTGATGAAACAGAAGCCTAAATCTCACTACCTCACTATCCCCACTCCAATCTGCATTGCATTTAACAATTTTGGTAGGAAAAAGTAGACCTACTGAAGTGTACCATTTAAAAATAGTTTACTTATCTTAAAATGTAATATCTCTTAGTGGTACAGTAAAAATTTGCATCAAATACTTAGAAATACTTAGGAAAGATAAGACAGGCAGGAAGGGTGGGGGTGTGGCACTCTGTCAAGGAGCAACACACATCCACAGTGAGTAACACTGGGTCAGAGGAGCAGCAAATGGAAGTGCTATGGGTTAGAGTACAAGGGGATCAGGGAGAAAGGGACTTAACGGTGGGGGTCTACTACAGACCACCCAAAAAGGGGAAGAGCTAGACCCAGAATACTTAAGTCAGCTCACGGAGCTAGTTAGGTCCAAGGATGTGGTCATCATGGATGACCTAAACTTTCCAGACATCTGCTGGGAGGAGCAGACAGCCAGGTCTGACCACTCATGCAGGTTCTTAACTGATACACAGGACCTCCATCTAACCCAGGAGGTACACAGCCCCACCAGGGGAGACGCCTTGTTGGATTTGGTCCTGGCCATGGGATATGACCTGGTATGGGGTCTGCGGATGGTCAATCACCTGGGCAATAGCGATCATTCTTTGCTGGAATTCACCATCCAGTGCAAGATGGTGAAAACCTCCAGAAAGGCAGAAGCCCTGGACTTCAGGAGGGTGGACTTTAATAAGGTAAGAAAACTAGTGGGGGAAGCACTGAGGTCCCAGAGATGGAGGGAGTTGTGTCCAGGAGGAGTGGTCACTCCTTAAGGAGACGATCCTCCAAGCTCAAAAGGAAGTAATCCCTAGATGAATCAAAGGGGGCAAGAGGGTGCAAAGGCCCCCATGGCTCACCAAAAGCATCCAGGAACATCTCCAAACAAAAAAGGAGGTGTACACCCATTGGAAGGGAGAGGCCATCACAAGACAGGGCTATACCTTGGTAGCTTGGGAATGTAGGGGGGCAGTCAGGAAGGCCAAGGTGGAAATGGAGCTGGGACTGGCAACCCAGATCAAGGACAACAAGAAGTCCTTTTTCAAATACATAGGGGGCAAAAGAAGGTGCCAGGTAATATGGGGCTGCTGCAGGACACGCTAGGAAATCTGGTCATCTCAGCTGATGGTAAAGCTAACACATTCAACAATTTCTTTGCCTCCATATTTCTGAGGAGGGACCCAGATATCTCCCCCACTGGCACCCCCAAGGGCCCGGTGGGTGGCACACCCAGGCCTAGGGTTAATGAGGACCTTGTCAGGGAACTTCTGGAGGGACTAGATGCATTTAAATCTGCAGGTCATGATGATCTCCAACCCAGAGTCCTGAAGGAACTAGCAGGGGTCATTGTGGGACCTCTGGCACAGCTCTACGAGCACTCATGCTGCTCGGGTGATCTGCCGGAGGACTGGAAAAGGGCCAATGTGGTCCCCATCTTCAAAAAAGGGAGGAAGGAGGACCCAGGAAACTATAGGCCCGTGAGTCTTAACTCAGTCCTGGGGAAGCTTTTTGAAAGAATTATCCTGGCACATGTCCAGGAAGGGCCAGCAGGCAAGGTTATGCTCAGGGGCAACCAGCATGGGTTCATTAGGGGCAGGTCTTGTCAAACCAACCTGGTGGTCTTGTATTACCAGGTCACCGAGTCCTTGGCTGCAGGTGTTGCAGTGGATATAGTCTTTCTGGACTTAAGGAAGGCCTTTGACACAGTCTCTCACCCCATTCTCAGTAAGAAACTAGGAGACAGTGGTGTTGATGCCTACACGGTCAGGTGCATCACTAACTGGCTGGAAGGCCACACCAGAGGGTGGTGGTGGATGGGTCTTATTCGACCTGGAGGGATGTGGGCAGTGGGGTTCCCCAGGGCTCGGTCCTCAGGCCCATATATTCAACATCTTCATCAGTGACTTGGGTGAGGGGGTAGAAAGCACCCTGTTCAAGTTTGCAGATGACACTAAGATGTGGGGTGAAGTAGGTATGCTAGTAGGGAGGAACAGGCTGCAAGCAGATCTAGACAGGTTACAGGGGTGGGCTGAAGAGAACAAGATGGGGTTCAACACTGACAAGTGCAGGGTAATGCACATGGGGAGGAAGAACCAGCAGCACACCTACAGGCTGGGGAACTCCCTTCTCACCAGTGTTGAGACAGAAAAGGATCTTGGAGTCATCATTGATACCACAATGAACATGGGCCGACAGTGTGGGGATGTGGTCAGGAAGGCCAACCATACCTTGTCGTGCATCCACAGATGCATCTCAAGCAGGTCCAAGGAGGTGATCCTCCCCCTCCATGTGACACTGGTCAGGCCGCAGCTGGAGTACTGCATCCTGTTCTAGGCACTACACTTCAGGAGGGATGTGGCCAATGTGGAGAGGGTCCAAAGGAGGGCTACCCACATGATCAGGGGATCTAGTGGCAGTCTACAAACTAGTCAAGGCAAACCAGCAGGCATTGGGAGAGTCCTGTTCCCCCAAGCACTCCCGGGAGTTACAAGAAACAATGGACACAAGCTAGCAAAGGGTAGTTTCAGGCTAGACATTAGGAAGTGCTATTTCATTGTCAGGGTGGCTAGGACCTGGAACCAACTTCCAAAAGAAGTCGTACTGGCTCCTACTCTGGGGGTCTTAAAAAAAAGGCTGGACGAACATCTGGCCAGGGTCACTTTACACCAGTACTCTTTCCTGCCATGGCAGGGGGTCGGACTAGATGATCTCCTCAGGTCCCTTCTGACCCTGCCATCTATGAAACTATAAAACTCTTATTATTAATAAACCAGCTAAGCAAGCCCTTAACTCCTAGAAATCAATTAAGCATAAACAGGCTTACTATATACATATCATATTAGCTCAAGGCTTCATTCTGTGGCACTGTCAATGTGTTTTTGAGAGAACCAATAAAGCTAGTGGAGCTCAAGTCACTTAAGAGACAACTTAAAGTATTAATTTTCTTCTTCCAATCCTGTAACAGGAACATGGGATTATTAATTTTAAAAATTCAGGTCTGCCTAAATTTAGGCCTGTGGCACCAGTGATTCTTCTCTTATTCTCATGAACAGCGATAGCACAAGGGAACAGAATAATTCAAAATAGTTTTTAAAGCATTCATGGAGTTCACAGAATCTGTCAATATCATTGACCTTAGAGTGAGGATTTATCAGCTTCTTGATATGCAGCTGCATACAACATAGACTAACGGCTATAAGGAAAACACATCAATGAGAAATACATTAGTGAAGACAGAGAAAAATAATCTTTTGATTCTGGAAGCTGAATTTTTACACAGATAGTTGTTTAATGGTTGGAGCAGATGCCATGAGTTCAGGACAGCTTATTATTATTTATATTATAATAGTAATTTGAGACACCATTGTAGGACCCCATATAAGATCCATTTAAAGTGTGCAAAAGTGAGAGACTTGAAACATGGAGACGATTAGTATCATCGTCACTGTCAGTCTCATGGTGCAGCTGAGGAACAGAGCATTTCATAACAAGTACAAGATAATCAACCTAGTCTGTGCTTGTGCTGAGAATGAAAGCAGGGTATATTGAGTCCTAGTCCAGTGCTTAATTTTCCTCTAGGATTCTAAAAACCTAATTCTTGTTTTTTTTGAACAATGATCATTAACAAAAGAGGATTCTTTTCTTCTAACATGAATTGCAAAGAACTAAAATCAAGGCAACAAAACAGATAATATATTAGAAATAATGAATGAAATTCATAAAGAATAAAATCTAAATTGATAAAAATTCAGGTTATAAAGTTGGAAGATTCTTCAACTAGTTATATCTTCTGACCAGGAATAATGCATGTAAATTTAATAATCAAAATCTCTAGTCCATTCCTAATGACACAGCATTATCTTTATGACACTTTCCTTGACAGTCCAAAGGGAAGAAATAAGATGTTATGAACCTGATTTGGGTCAAATTAAATGGCTGAGAGATGAGTTTAATTTACTCATTTGAGGCCCTAGCAGATATGACACAGGCTCATTGTAATGGTTTTGTGGACAGCATTATCAGATCCAAAAGTTTTTTTAAAAAGTCATGACTCAGAAATCATGGGATTCCATAAATAAGGATGGGGTCTTTTCATTCCCTTTGTGGCTTATTTTTTTTTTAATGTATTTGGAATTCATTTTCAAATTTTGTACTGAAATCAAGAAGATCAGAAACTTTTGTTAAATGAAAGCCAAGATTCTGATGTAATTGAATTATTTCGTGAGTTGTGACTTAAAGAAAACAGAAAATGTTGTGAAACTGTGTTGTGAAAGTTAGCAATATGCACAAACTTCCAAACCAATTGTTTTTCTTTCATAAACTAAGCAAACATTCAGCGGCTCATATCCTTCATCACTTCCTGATCCATATTGCTATATTCAGTTCAGCACAGGTTAGAGGTGGTGTAACAGGCTTTGGGTAATAAGGGGCTAATGAGCCTAAGCCCATTTAATTATATCTTCTCTCTCTCCAACCAAATGGAAATCCTCTCTGCTTTGCCTTAAGCAGAACCCAGCAAAGAGAAGGTGGAGGAAGAATATGACTAGCAGACTAATTTTTACCTCTCTCCTACAGCTGTATAAAGTTCAGTCAAGGAACAGTGTCTCCAATACCAGTATATAGAACAACAGCATCACCTCAAATTGCAATCTGTGAGTAAATTGCACATCTCTAATCCCTGAAAGAGCTCTGAGCCCACATAGTTAATGTACAGAGCAGGGATAAGGTCAGAGCATGCTCACTGGATACTTTTATTAACATTGTTTACATATAAAAATATCTCAATTAAAAAAATCTGAACTGTCTTAATGCAGAGCTACTCTTCCTCCTCTGGAGAAGCCCCTGGATAGGAAACAGATGAGGGAGAATAAAGAGTTGGCCAAGGTGTGATTACAAAGAAGTATTAGTTAAAAGCCTGAATTGGAAGACAGGAAACAGAGAACCTGATGCCTAGTGCAAAGGAAAGAGAATTAAAAGTGAAATCTGTGTGACAGGAGATGTTGAAAGGGGGACCTCAAGCAGGCTATGATCCAGGAATGATGGGAATATATCACCTGGTTCACTTGCTTCTTTCACACTTGTGTAGGACAGAAGCAGGAAAAGGGAATGGGCCTCCTGTTGGTAATATTGGGGGGGGGGGGTGTTGAGGGGAGGAGTAGTAGTATAGTAGTAAGAATTAAAGCTCAGATGCTAAAATTGGGACAGGGTATATTTACTGCAGAAAGTTTGGTTAATTGAGGGACATGAAGGCTTAACAGGGAGACATGAATGACAATGGCATTGTCTACAGGGAAAGATGAGACAAAAATCTTCCTCCCCTTTGATACCTAAAGGAGAGAGGGGAAAACAAAGGCAATGGAGAGGCTCGAGCAGCAGAGTTTTTAGCTCCTTTCTTTTCCTTTTGTATTTCAGCATTGCTTAATTAGAGGTTCTGGGTGGTGGAGTTGCTATAGATGCATAAAAAGAATATTGAGGACATTCCAGAATCTCTGCAGGAACAATGAGATAGGACCCTAGGGAGATGATGCACAGAAATGAATCAAGAATATTTGTTAGCCTCCCTATGTTGGAAAGCTTTTCCTTAAATAATGAAAGAGCTTGCTTACCAGGCAGGTTTCCTCCAGCTCTTGCTGCTCTAATAAAGACAAATGAAGACTATGTGAAGGCCTGAGGCAAAGGAACTAAAAGAAGTGAGAGTCCACAAGAAAAAGTTACTGCAGATCCCATACAACAAATGGCTATAATCAGGGTTATCTATTAAACTCAGTGCAATAGGTTAATCCCCAAAACCCAGGGTCTACTTGTTGCATAAGATGTTAGGAAGACTGACATTTCTAAAATTTGTGTAGAGGAATTCCTTGATTTCCTAGATAGTTGGGAGCTGAGGGAGTGTGAGGAGGCTGACTGGGCACACATGGGGGCTCTCACCACACGTTTGCCCCCTGCAACTTACCAGCAGTGGCAGAGGCTGAGGACCAGTGGTGGGGACAGCAGCTGCTGATCCCCCGAAGGTAGGTGGAGGCAGGAGCTGGTGCAGCTGCAGAGGATCCAGAGGGGAAGCCCCTGGATCCCTCTGCTGAGCCAGGCAGGGAGCCGTGTGCGTGAACAGAGCGCGCAAACAGGGAGCCGGCTGGGGGGACCCTTCCCCCAGGTGACATGGGGATCCCTCAGAGGTTGCTCCTAGGGGATTGCCCCAGAGCACCAGGATCCAAGACCCGCCCCCAGGAGGAGGGGAGCATGGGGAGAGGGACAGCTGGCAGCCAGCAGGCACTTCCGGGTAATCTGGAGTACCTCATTGGCTGCTCAGCCAGTGTGGGAAAATTCAAACCACGGGCTTTAAAAGCACATCATCGTCTGGAAGTTGGGAGCTGAGGGAGTGATAGGAGGCTGACTGGGCACACATGGGGGCTCTCACTACACATGTGACCCCTGCAACTTACCAGCAGCAGCAGAAGCTGAGGACCAGCAGTGGGGGCAGCAGCATCTGATCCCCCAAAGGTAGGTGGGGCAGGAGCTGGTGCAGCTGCAGATGATCTAGAGGGGAAGCCCCCGGATCCCTCTTTGCTGAGCCGGGCAGGGAGCCACACTTGCAGAGTGCACAAACAGGTGCTCTTTGTAAGGGTGTGCTGGCATTTGCACCGGTGTTTGCACTGGCAGAAGCAGGAAGGGCAGTTAGAGAGTCTTCCTCAGGAGGGAGGAGGTTCCACCAACAAGGAGAAAAGTAAGAACTATCTGCGAGCCATGGTGAGAACTCATAGTGCTGCCAGGGGCCCTGCCCCAGTGCTGCCACCCTTCCACGGCTCCTCTGAGGCTGCCATACAGATGGAGCCCTTGGGGGGCCTGGTGACCACCTACCCCCCAGTCTGTGTGGGCAGCTGGGTTGGGTCCCTGAGGGTGGGGCTGAGGTCTGGTGGCTCCCCCACCTGCCCCTCTTGTGAGAGCCTTTAGGCTTTGGAGGGGCAGGTGGCAGAGATCCAGGCTGAGGTGAGCATGGTACAGGGAATCCAGGCAGTGGAGGATTAAATTGATTTGTATTTCCATTCTCTGCAGGGCCAGGAATCCACTGGAGAGGCCCCTCTTGCAAAACATCCAACTAATCAGTGGCAGCAGGCTCCTGTCAAAGCCAGAGCAGCTCGTACAACTGCTGTGCCTGCTCCCCAGACACCCTTTGGGAACAGGTATGCAGCCCTGGCTCCCAACAGGAGGAGAAGGCAGAAGAGCAGATCCCCAGAGTCATTGATGCTGCTCGGCCTCCTATGTGGGAGTCTGCCTCTTCTCAGCCAAGGTGGAGGAGGTGTAAAGTTTTGGTCATAGGGGACTCCATCCTGAGGGGAACCGATGGTCCAATCTGTCGCTCTCAGCCCTGGTCACAGCAGGTCTGTTGTATGCCTGGAGTGAGGATTCAGGACATCACAGAGACCATCTCGAAAATCATCAAGCCCTCTGACTACTACCCACTGGTTGTGGTCCATGTGGGGACAAATGTTGTCCAGCTTGCCCTTGGATGCACCATCGTGGAAGACTACAAGGCCTTGGGATACCAGCTCAAGAAGATGGGAGCTCAGGTGGTATTTTCCTCCATTCTCCCAGTAAGTGGATGGGGTAGGCGTCATAAGGCTTGCATTGATGTAGTTAACTGGCAGCTTCAGAGCTGGTGCCACAAGGTGGGTTTTGGCTTTTTTGACAATGACCCATATTTCTGTATGGAGGACATGCTGGGGTGGAATGGGCTTCATCTCCCCCCTAAGGGCAAACATATTTTTTCTTCTATGTTAGCTGATCTCATACAGTGGGCTTTAAACTAGCTTTGCTGGGAGAAGGGGCTGCTCCGAGTGGAGAGGATGCTTTGTCAGCATGCAGGGTGACAAGAGAAAGGGATGCCCAGGTAAACAACAATGTCCTGGGAGTAGGGGGCCAAAATAGTCCTGGGAGTAGGGGGGAGGCCACCCTCAAGAGGCCTCAAGTGCCTCTACACCAATGCTCATAGTATGGGGAGCAAGCATGAGGAACTGTGTCTCCTGATTGCAAGCAAGAATCCAGACTTAGTAGGGCTCACATTAACCTGGTGGGACCCTACCCATTACTGGGTGGTGGGCATTCAGGGATACACCCTATACAGAAGGGACAGAACAGAGAGGAAAGGTGGGGGGTCGCGCTCTATGCCAAAGAGTAACGCGTATCATCAAGGATTAGCTTCAGGTCAGAGGAGGGTCGGGCTGAGACACTGTAGGTCAAATTACAAGGGGGGCATGGTGAAAGGGACCTTACAGTGGGTGTCTGCTACAGACCACCCAACTAGGGAGAAGAGCTGGACCACCACTTCTCCGGTCAGCTTATGAAGGCTGTTAGGTCAAGGGATGTCATTGTCATAGGTGACCTAAACTACCCAGACATTTACTGGGAGGGGCAGACAGCCAGGTCTGACTGCTCGCGTAGGTTCCTGGCTGTATTACAGGACCTTCACCTTATCCAGGAAGTGCAGAGCCCCACTAGGGGTAAGTCCTTGCTGGACCTGGTCCTGGCCACTGGGAATGACCTGGTGAGGGAACTGCAGGTCCTTGACCACCTGGACAATAGTGATCATCACCTGCTGGAATTCACTATCCAATGCAGGGTGTCAAGGGCTTACAGCAAGACTAAAGTGCTTGACTTCAGAAAGGCCAACTTCAATGAGCTTCGGAGATTAGTGGGGGAGGCACTGTGGGCCCAGAAGATAGAGGAGATGGGAGTCCATGAGTGATGGTCATACCTTAAGGGGGTGATCCTCCAGTCCCAAAGGGTAACAGTCCCTGAGAGAAGTAAGGGGGGTAAGAGTGCTCAGAAACCCCCTTGGCTCAGCAAGGGCATTCAAGAATGCATGAGGACTAAAAGGGTGGTGTACAACAAGTGGAAGGGAAGAGCTATCACCAAGGAGGAGTACTCCTCCTCTGCTTGTGAGTGTAGGAAGGCTATTAGGAAGGCCAAAGCAGAATGGAACCCAGGCTAACGTCCAGGATTAAGGACAACAAAAAGTTCTTTTTCAAGTGCACTGGGAGCAAGAAGAGCGCACCAGGCAACGTAGGGCGCCTGCAAGACTCAAATGGTAACCTTGTGGCTATGCCAGATGAGAAAGCCGATATTTTTTAACAGTTTCTTTGCCTTTATTTTTTTGAACAGGGACCGGGACATCCCTCCAGTCAGAGGTAGGGACAATCTCAGGGATAGCTCTGTCTGGGCTTGGGTCAGCACAGATGTAGTTAGGGATCTTTTGGAAGGGCAGGACATTTTTAAATCTGCAGATCCAGATGCCCTCCACCCAAGGGTGTTGAGGGAGCTGGCAGGGGTCATCGCGGAGCCCTTGCCCCGGCTGTATGAGCATTCATGGTCATCTGGCCAGGTGCTAGGGGATTGGAAACTAGCTAATATGGTCCCCATTTTTAAGACAGGGAGGAAGGAGGACCCAAGTAACTATAGGTCTGTAAGCCTCACCTCAGTCCTCTGGAAGATCTTGGAGAAAATCATCAAGGAGCACATCTGTGAGGGGCCAGCAGAGGAGATCATGCTCAGGGTGAACCAGCATGGGTTCATCAAAGGCAGGTCCTGCCTGACCAACCTGAGTGCCTTTTATAACCAGGTAACTAAATCCTTGGATGATAGTGTCACCGTGGACGTATTCTTTCTAGACTTTAAGAAGGCCTTTTACACTGTCTCTCACCCCATTAT
The DNA here is from genome assembly GCF_030867095.1 of Alligator mississippiensis. NCBI lineage: Eukaryota > Metazoa > Chordata > Crocodylia > Alligatoridae > Alligator > Alligator mississippiensis. Next base: position 37,778,956 of record NC_081829.1, read on the forward strand.
CCTTAAGAAATTAAGTGACTGTGGCATTGATGCCTACACAGTTGGATGGGTAAAAGAAATGGCTGATGGGGCACACCCAGAGAGTAATGGTGGATGGGTCATACTGAACCTGGTGAGATGTGAGCAGTGGGGTACCCCAGGTCTCAGTCCTCGGGTCTAATATCTTCATCAGCGACTTGGGCAAGGGGGTTGAAAGCACATTGTCCAAGTTTGCTGATGACACTAAGATGTGGGGTGAGGTGGGCACACTCGAAGGGAGAGAGAGGCTCCAACTAGATTTAGACAGACTACAAAAGTGGGTAGATGAGAATCGGATGTGGTTCAACGTAGACAAATGCAGGGTGCTGCACCTTGGGAGAAGGAATCCACAGCATACATACAGGCTGGGAAGTTCCCCTCTTGAAAGCACAGAGGTGGAAAGGGATCTTGGAATCATTACTGACTCCAAGATGAACATGAGCTGCCAATGCCAGACCACAGCCAAAGAGTCCAGCCATACCTTATCATGCATCCAAAGTTGCATCTCAAGCCAGTCCAGAGAGTTGATACTCCCCCTCTATGCGACTTTGGTCACACCGCAGTTGGAGTACTACCTCCAATACTGGGTGCTGCACTTTAAAAGGGATGTGGGCAGCCTGGAGAGAGTTCAGAGGCCACCCATCTGGTGAGAGGGCAGCAGGACAGGCCCCGTCAGGAAAGATTGAGGGACCTGAACCTGTTCAACCTCGGCAAGAGAAGGCTGCGGGGGGGGGGGGGGGGACCTGGTGGCTGCCTACAAACTCATCAGGGTAGATCATCAGTAAATAGGAAGAGCCCTATTCTCCTCAGCACCACTTGGGGTGACAACGAACAATGGTAATAAGCTTATGGAGAATAGGTTTAGGTTAGAGATCAGGAGGCAATATTTTACGGTTAGGGTGGCCAGAATCAACTTCCTAGGGAAGTGGTCCTCACCCCTACCTTGGGTAAGTTCAAAAAGAGTTTAGATGATCACCTATCTGGGGTCTTGTGAACCCAGCATTCCTTCCTGCCTGTGGCAGGGGGTCAAGCTATATGATCTGTTCAGGTCCCTCTTGAACCTAGCTACTATGAAAATATGAATTAAAACCTGTGTCTATTTAGCTCAGTTTCCTGGTCCTGCAGTGACCACCACCAAATACTTCTGAGGAATCCTTCAGTAGGCAGCCTGCAATCATGTATTATATGACAAACTAAATTATTGACCCTAGTCCACTATATATTGAGGAAATGATGGTTGCTGAAGTTAAACATTTGCTGCCTAGTTTAACTCTGTATTTGACAAAGTTTTTATTTGAATAAATCTGTTGTGGGGAATAATCATTTAAAAGCTGCACGGTTGATCTTGCAATACAGAGGATCCTTACAGTAATGTTATCTATGGATTGCATGTTTGTTTTGCACTGTAAAACTACAATCCATTTTACTATTTGTGGCTTCCAAGTTCTTCTCTGAGATTATTGGAATGCTAATTTATTTGGATTTTTCTACTAGAAAAACAGTCTCTTTACAGAAAAATTCATATGTTTGTTATCTTACAAGATCCAAATGTTTTGTCTTAGGATACTGTATAGAGTAGTATTGCCACTAAATGTTAATCTATATATCATACTGAGGATCTAAAAATAAATGACTGAACACTTTGGGCTATGCAAATTGGGATTAGAGGGGTAGAAAAAAAATACTAAGGAATTTGAGATTGTCCATATTGGCAATCTGGCAGACTGTAAAGTGCTGATAAATGAAGGGTTAAGTCTGTGATTAGACAAAGCAGTACATACGTAATAGATTCATAGATTGTAGAGTCGGAAGGGAGCACAATGGATCATCGTGTTTGACCCACTGCCCCTGGCAGGAAAGAGGCCCGAGGTCAGATGGCCCCAGCCAGGTGACTATCAAACCTCCTCTTGAAGATCTCCAAATTAGGGGATAGTACCACCTCTCTTGGAAGCCCATTCCAGATTGTGGCTACCTTTATTGTAAAAAAATTCTTCCTAATGTCTAACCTAAATCTACTCTCCCCTGGTTTGCACCCATTATTCCTAGATACTTCCAGGGGCACTCTGGTAAAAGTGCATCTCCAATTCCCTGTTGTCTTCCCTTGATGAACTTATAGGTGGCTACAAGGTCTCCCCTCAGACATCTCTTGTGAGGGTGGAAGAGATCCAGATCTCTCAGATTCCCCTTGTAGGGTCTTTCACGGAGGCCACTAATCATGCAACTGGCCCTCCTCTGAACCCTCTCCAGATTCTCCGTGTTCTTTTTGAAGTGTGGTGCCCAAAACTGGACACAGTACTCCAAATGCAGCCTGACCAATGCTGCATAGAGGGGGAGCATCACCTCCCTTGATCTGTTGGTCATGCATCTGCTAATACATGACAAGGTGTGATTGGCTTTGTTGATGGCCTCATTACACTGTTGGCTCATGTTCATCTTGGAGTCAACTATGACTCCAAGATACCTCTCATCCACTGAGCTGCTGAGGAGGTCACCCCCCACCCTATAGGTGTGCTGGGGATTCCTCCTCCCTAGGTGGAGTACCTTACATTTATCTTTGTTGAATTGCATCCTATTGCATTCCGCTCACTGATCCAACCTGTCTAGGTTGGCCTATATCTGCTCCCTACCCTCCAGTGTGTTAACTTTGCCCCATAACTTGGTATCATCTGTGAACTTGGAGAAGATGCTCTCCGCACCCTCATCCAAATCACTGATGAAGATATTAAATAACACCAGTCCAGGGACTGAACCCTGCGGGACCCTACTGCCCACCTCCTTCCAGGCCGAGAATGACCCATCGACTACCACACTCTGGGTGCAGTCCCTAAGCCAGTTGGCCACCCACCTGACTGTGTAGCTGTCCACTCCACAGCCTGCTAGGTTCCCTGTGAGAATAGGATATAAAACTGTGTCGAAGGCCTTCCTAAAATCCAGGCAGATGGCATCAGCCTCAGCTCCTGTGTCAAGGCAGTGTGTGACCTGGTCAAAAAAGTCTACAAGGTTTGTAAGGCAGGATCTACCCATGATGAACCTGTGCTGGTTTCCTTTCATCATCATTTCCCCTGCTGGGCCTTCACCATTTGACTTGCCCTGGGAGGTTACTAACATAAACACAGGGCCTCCTTCCTCCCATTTGTTCTTTCTCTGCCTGAATTACCTTTGGTGTTGATGGACCTTCTGTCTCCTTAGCTTGGCCTGCAGTCTGGTTTTGATATGGTCTTTGCTTCTGTGCAGAGTCTGATAGCTTGTCCTCAGGGTGGAGCTTGTAGCATCCTCATGTTTCTCTCTCAGCTCCCCTGGGGTTTTGGCCCCTTCTTTCCACCTCAGGCCCTTGCGCCTTTCTTGTACTCTGGGCTTCTGCCACTCTCTCTCCTTTGGAAGCTGTATCTGCTTTACTATATGCCAGAGTCTGGGCCATCTTTGTTCTCTGGCCTTTTGGTTTTGGTTGTCCCTCCTTTTGAGTGTGACCAGGGTAGCTTAGGTCACCGTTCTTGTTTCTCCCACTGACCTCTCTTGCACAGCTGCCATATCCCCCTTATCTACCTCCATCTGTTGTACCTGTTTTGGTATAGTCAATACTCCCGTATCATACCTGCTGACCAGTTTTTTCTAATTTTTCTCCCAAGCAGTTCAGTCCTTCTGCATACTGGCTTACCCAGTGACTCCATTTTTGCTCAAGGTACTTGATAATCGTGGGGATACTCTCTTCCCCCATTGTTGCCGCATCCATCTCGGGAGGTCCCTCCATCTTGTACTCTTTTCTTGTTCTACTCCCCTCTCCTTCCTGGAGCTTCCTAGCCTAGTATTCTTGTCGGTTTCTTGGTCTTCCTGGACTTTTAAGTGTATGATCCATGCCATCTCTACCCATCTCTCAGTCTCTATCAAGAATCCTTTCAAGGTTTCCAGCTCTTGCAACTGCTCCTGGTACTCCGTGTTAGCCTTGGATGCATGTTCCTCCAATTGCAGGCCTATTGCGGTCAGTCTCTCTCTCTCTGTATTTGGGCAACCTGTATCAGTTGCTGCTTGATGTCTGCTTGTAATGTCATCTCCCTGGCTGTGCTCTCTTCTAAAAGGGTCTTCAGGGACTGCATCTCTTTCCACAGGTGGTCCTTTTCTTTTTCCACCTTTTGCCACTGAGCCCACAACTCTATGCACGCCTTTGTTCTGTCTCTTACCTCTGTTTTGAGGGACTGCTTCTGCTTCTGTAACACCTCATGATTCGCCATGTATTATTTCACTTTCTCCATTTCTTTTGTTATCACTTTCTTGGTCTCTTCTGCCTGGGTATGGTTCTCCGTAAGCTTTTCCCTCAGTTCTTCAACCAGGTGTTCAGCCTGGCCACACCGCTCTTGCCAGTTCTCCAGGTCCTCATGCAGGCCTTCTATCTGTCCCACTTGGCTATGGATTTCTTTCTGGAGGGCTCCTATGAGGCTCTTCGATAGCTCCAGCTTTTGTATTACCTCCTTTTGTTCTCCTGTTTGGTCCATACTGGGCTCAGAAGACTTCCTCCTCCATTCAGCCATCTCCTTCTGCATCTCTTGCAACTTCTCCTCTCGTTGTCTGCTGTAACAGGTACATGATCTGGGCCACCTTTAATGTGGCCCACACCTGTCGCTGGGGCAACCGCCCGCCTACTCTCCTGCCATGCCTTGTTGTTAATTAATTAATTGGTGTTAATTAGCAGGAGGCTGCCCTGGTACCGCCCCGCTGCCAGAGGGCGCTATCTGCGGCTCCTTTCCTCCCCAATACCACAGCCCAAGCCTCGCAGATGTTAACTCAGGTCTATCCCTATCTTGGCCCCTTCCTGTTCTCTCTGGGCCTTCTCTGTGATGCTAATGCCCTCTCCTGGGCTCCCCGTGCCCAACTTGGGCTTCCTAATTATGCTGCCCCCCACTATCTGGGGCTCGCCATGCCCAACTTGGGCTTCCGAGTAATGTTGCCCCCTATCTGGGGCTCACCATGTCCAACTTGGACTCCTCAATCACGCTGCCCTCTCCTGGGGCTCACAGTGCCCAACTTGGGCTCCTCAATCATGCTGCCCTCTCCTGGGGCTTGCCACGCCTGCACTGGGGCCTCTCAGTAGTGCCCCCTTCTCTGGGGCTCGCCACTCCCGCACTGGGGCTTCTCATTCACCCCCCCCTCTGGGCTGGGTCTATGTACCCCCTATGCTGCGCCCGCACTGGCGCTGGGGTGCTCACACTTTGCTGTGAGTCCCCTATGAGGCCTCTTCCAACCCCTTATAGCCTCACCCAAACCACCGGTTTAACCAACAACAAAACACAAGCCCCTGGGCTGTAACATAAATTGAAGCCGCCTGGCTAAAACAACATTGCTCAAGCCTCAAGAGCTGCCATAAGCCGTACCTGCGGTCAGGCTTCTTCCCGTATCCTAGCTTAGGGAGCTCCTGCCTCTCTGGCTGCTGGCAGGGAACTGCCTCAGGCCCCTGCTCCTGGCCTTTATAAGGGTCAAGCCCTGCCCCTTCTGGTCAGCTGACCTTCTTTGGTTGCCCCGGCAACCCACAGCTGTGCTCCTTAGCCACTGCTAGGGCTCCTTCCTTAGCAGTTTTTCCCTCTTCAGGCACAGGGCACCTTAGTGCTCTGTGACACTGCTCTTTTTGGCGTCCTCTGCCACGAGCCATTTCAGCGTTCGAGTCTTCTCTGCCTCTGCTGCAATCAGGCACTTTATCTCCTTAGATCCTCATTCTTTCTTCCCGGGTTGTACTCACAGCTCTAAAGTGGTGACTTTTGCCTCAGCTTGCTCCATTTGTGACCTCATCATTTCCAATTCTACCTCTAGATGGGCAGCTTTTTCCTCCATCTCGTCCACCCGCAACTGCCAGGTGAAGGCTTCTTGCCATCTGCCTTCTTGAGTTGCTATTTCTGCCATGATTCTACCTGTTCCTTGGCCAGACCGAACATCTTCTCTTCTATGATCTCTAATGGCAGTCTCGTCTCTGATCTGGGCTTATCTTCTTAAGCCCCAGTCTCACTGCCTCACCTTTCTTTGTATCTGTCCTAGCCCTAAGGTTCATCTCCCCTTCTCAGAGACACAGGTACCTTCCCTGTGCATGGCCTTACATTCCTGGCCAATGCACCACTTTGTCCCAGTGGGGTCCTGCAGGAGGGCCGTGATCTCCTCAAGGCCCCCTCTCCCATGCCAAGTTGGCCCAAGGGCACCCTCAAATTCTCACCCACCACATCTTTGATGACACAATATAAGGGAGGTTGTCTTTTACTCCTTCTTGTTCACAGTTCGCTGTCACCTCTGGCTCCGTGGACTCCTGGACCCCTTGTGGGTCCTGCTCTGCAATAGGTTCTTCAGGGGCACCCTAGCCTTATGGGCTATGCGTGGCTCCTACCACCCCTTTACCATGCTCCAAGCCTTGCAGCTGGAATAGATGTTGTTAGGTCTAGGTCTACACCCTCTCTGGTGCTTGGGCTCTCCGTGGCCCTGTCTCTCTCTGCACCCTCTCTCCAGGGCTCCTCAGTAACACCGCCCTCTCTCTGGGCCTTCTCAATAATGCCACCCTCTTCTCTAGGTTTCCTCAAGTGCTGCCTCCTTCTCTAGAGTTCCTCAGCAAAGCCGTCCTCCTCTGGGGCCTTCCCCAACTGCCCCTCTCTGGGGCTGGGGTCTATGTACCCTGAATGCTGCACTGTCACTGGTGTTGGGGTCCCCACACCACTGTCAGTCCCCTATGAGGCCTCCTCCAACCCCTAATAGCCTCACCCAAACCACCGGTGATAAACAGCAACACAAACTCAAGTCCCTAGGCTATAACATAAACAGAAGCCGCCTGGCTATAATCATGCTCAAGCCTACCAGGGTTCTTCATCACAGCAGTGTCAAACACTGATCCTTCATCAGGCTTCTCTTCTGTTCCAGCAGATAGCTCCTTCCTCCTGGGCTGCTGGCAGGGAACTGCCTCTGTCCTCAGCTCCTAGGGTTTATAAGGGCCAGGCCCTGCCCCTTACAGTCAGCTGACCTCCTCTGGTTCCCCTGGCAACCTGCAGCTGGGCTCATCACTCACTGCTAGGGCTCTTTCCCTCACAGTTTCCCCTCTTTAGGAGCCGGGCACCTCAGTGCTCTGCGATAAGCTGTAAGGAATGGAAATACCCATCAATCACAGCCTCATCCTCCCTGATCCCTCTCAGCCTACTCACTGCCTCCTGGATTTCCCTCACCTGCTCTTCATGTGTCCACCTTCAGGCCTTGGAGGGACAGATGAGGCAGCTACCCCACTCCCCTCCCACCTCTGATGACAGGGTCCCTGCCAGGCCACCCTTGCAGACAGGAAAGCACTGCTCAGTCTGGGTGGAGACCTCTGAGGAGCCGTGGGTGGGTGGCACCATCAGGGCAGGGTCCTAGCAGCCTTACCCTGTGCCCATACCTTAGCTGCAGAGCTATGATTCCTCGTTGCTCTCCTGCTGGGTGCTCCTTCTTGTCTACTTCTTCTGTGCACCTGCCTTGTGCAAATACCCGCACCAACTCAGTCATGCCCTTACAGAGCACGCCTGTTTGCACACTCTGATCATGTGTGCAGCTCCCTGCCAGCTCACTTAAGAGGACTCCAGGGGGCTCCCCCTCCAGATCCTCTGCATCTGTGCCAGCCGTCCACCCCACTTGCCTGAAGGATCTTCCACTGCCTCCGGCTCCATCTCTGCTGTTGGTGAGAGTCCAAGTGGCACACGTGCACTGAGGCACATGTGTACCCACTCTGTCCTCAAGCCCCAATTGCCCGGGGCTTGACCAAACCATGGCTTCTAAGTGGTAGTGTTACAATACCTTGTGCGTGTTGTGCTGTGAACAGTAGAGTGGAGTGTGCAGCTCACTTGCTACCCATAAAAAAAGCCATAGAAATATGAAAAGATGTGGATGTAAGCAAAATTCTAATGTAATAATACTCTTACAGTATATTGTTTTGTTGGAAATTCTTTTGTTTGAGTGAAGGTTCTACAAGTCATATAATAAACTTGTGATTGACAAAGACAATATTAGGACTTTTGCAGACACATGTAAGCAGTGTTATGACAAATATGTCACTGTGCATAGAATTAAGGAAGCACATATCAAAGGCAAAAAAATGTACCTATAGGAGGACTGATCAGGTGACTCACAACCTGATTTATGCAGATTTTTTTTTTTTTTTTTTTTTAAGCAAAATAATAGAAGTTGGCTGGCAAAGAACATTCCCAAATCCGGTGATGTCACACAAGACAGTCTCTACTTGTACATGCAGCATCCACCAGTACTATAGTGTTTGGGGCAATTCATATCATAGGCACTAATTTTATTGAGAAATGGTGATTCTTCCATATGTAATGTCTTTCTGTTTTGTTTTTTTTCTTTTTTCCTAACAATGAGAAATCCCTCCCTGTCTCAGTTACAACTCTCTTGGCAATACTCTGCTACAATTTAAGTATTTTCAGTATTACTCAGTACAGCACTAGCCGGAAACATTTTACAGCCATCTGCTGAGGCTATCCTAAGTCCTCCCCCCATACAGAGCTCTCTTGCTTAGTTTTGCTAGATATGGTTAAATAGTTTGAGATAAAGTAAATGAGATGCAACCTTTTGCCAAAATTTAGTCTGAACCCATACCTGTACACTTGAAGGTTGAAAGTCAATTAAATATATCTATATTGTTTCATGTCATGTGTAACTATGTACTTTCTAGTTCTGGCTGGAGCAAGAGGTGAATATTGTATCTTTTCCAGCACAGTCTAAACAATGATATCTTGGAAGTAGCATATGAGCCTGATTTCAGACCAAATAAGTTCAATTAAGTGTCTGAATTGAAAGAAGCCTCTATACATTTTCAAGTTAGCCCACACTTCACTTGTACTTGAATCATCTATTTTTTTAAACTGAAGTCTTATTTCATAAGGCAGGTGAAAAAATCAACTCCTCCTAAAATGGATACAGAATATGATATCAAAAGGCAAACTGACGGCTGCTTTAACTTTAACTTCTTAATTGAAGCCAGAGAGACTTTTTCTAGATTCTAAAAAAATTGATCTTTAGAATAAAAAAAAATCTATGATGTAATTAAAGGACCTGAAAGTGTTTGATGTATAACTGAAGTCATAACATTTATGCTTGTATTTTGCTTACAGAAGCAGAAGTGAATTCACAAAACTGGGCTTAAGTTGTTCTTAAGCACACACAGACTTTTTGTTAGTCCTCTGCTTGAAGGTGAATGTCACCTTAAATTATGAGTTTTAAGATTAATTAAGCTCTTCATTGTTGATGTCACCAGACAAGTTTAATAGTAACATTTGCTTTGTAAAATGCTCTCTTAGTATTTTTCCTTCCTATTTCTATTGCTGGACATTCTGATTTTCTTGATATTTATGTTATACTTACTGATACACACTCAGCAAATGATTTTGTTGATCTTAATCTCTATGTTCTCTCAAAATAAAACATAAAAGGGCTTTGTGACTACCTAGGCTCCTTTACCTTCCATTCTTGAAGATACATAAGTAGGGACCTACCAAATTCATGGCAGAAGTGGGGTGCACTGTGGCTCCTTTAATCTTGCAGGTTCCCCTGTGCATGACTTCCCCCCCCCCCCCACACACACACACACACTCACTGATTGGTGGAGGGGCCCAACTTGTAGTTTGCTCCTGATCAGCAGGGAGGCAAAAATTGTGGTTTTAGATATGGTGCAGTTTTTGCCTCCCATCACTGATTGGCTGAGGGGTCCCAGACAGCCCTGCTGTTTGCTGCTGACTGGCACAGAGGCAAAAAAAAAGTGCCCTGTTTAAAACTGTGGTCTTAGCTTCCCAGCTGATCAGGAAGGAGCATCGGGGTCCTCCACTAATCAGCACCAAGGGGCTGTGAAAAGGGCAAGTTGTGCACAGGGGAACATGGAAAATTAAAGAAGCTGCTGTACAGTCTACTTCTGCTGTGAACTCAGTAGGTACCCATAGATAAGGATCAAAGCTGATGGAATTCAGTGCAAGTCATTCCACTAGTTTCAGTGGATTTGGACCAGGTCCCATATCCTTAAGGCACGTAAGCCACTATGCTTGGAAAAATAGAAAAGAAGCAGAAATGTCAGACCACAGCTAAAGCAAATAGAGGTAGATAGGAGAATTAAAGCACCTTAGTGTGAAATACAGTGTGATTTCAACAGCTGAGTTAAGATACAAGTATTATGAAATCAATGACTCAATTGGCCTGTGTTACACTGTGTACAAAATGAAATATATTTAGAAACAGACCCATGACTTGGGTTGTTATTATTATTCATTAAATTTATATCACACCCTCCTCCATATGGGCAACAGGAAACAGAAGTAAAAAGATAATTTAAAAAATTTGAGTTACCTATTGTGGAGCCTGTGTCTAGCTCCGCCTGGCCTATCGGGGTGTTGCCCCTCCCCTCAACTCGCCTGCCATGACTTGGATGTAATCAATTACCTTTAGAGGGGTCTACAGTGGAGATCTTTATCCTGGGTGGGGCCTCCCGATAGATGGTGTTACTCACAGTTGTCTGACGCGGTGGTCCACGGGGCTCCGCCTCCCCTACATCCCGTCCACACGCCAACCGCTGGGTGATGTGTTCCAGATGTTTCCAGGCCCTGTATGACGGCCTCAGACCGGATCCCCGGTCATTCTCCCTCCTGCTGGGAGTGATTCCTCCTTTCTCCCTTCTTACAGAAAATACTCCTCCGAATCAGGAGGAGCTGGTGGGTGCTCCCCCTGGTTCCAGCTCCCTCCTGGAGCCTCCGCTGTCTCCCCTCTCCTACCGTCAACAGAGCGCTCCCCTGCCTCCTGAGCGTCAGCCGCTTCAGGATACTGAGAGAGTGCCTCAGCTTGCACTCTCTGACAGCCTTTCACTCTGCTGTTCGCGAAAGGCTTACAGCTCTTGGATAAGCTGCCTGCTTGAGACCCGCAGGCTGGGTCCTCTCCGCTCTGTGCGTGAGCCCGCAGCACGAGCTGCCCGCCTGTACTCTCTCTCCCTGGCTCCCCCTCTCTCCCTGTCCTGCCAGCGTTTTTAAACCTTCCCGCAGCAGCCGCTATGGCTGCTGGGATTGGCTCAGCTGTTCGCTGCGCCAGGAACAGCTGTTGCCAGAACCGGCGTAATGGCGGTTCGCGCAGCTGCAGCCGCAGATGCGGCTCCTCCTCCCGCTGCTCTTCAGCCGGTACGTATGCCCCTCTGGGGGCTTGCTCTCAGGGTCTGGGGTCTGTGGGTCCTCCCTTCTCTCCCTCACTAGCCTGTGGGGGCACTTCGCCGCCACACCTATAAAAATATTAAATGAGAAATGTAAAATGAGAAAAATGTCATTTTTAGCTGCTACTTTATTTCTTTCTTAGGATTATTTTCTGTAGTGAAAGACTATTGAAAATAGTTTAGAAAAGTTACACTTAAAAATAAGTCTGGTATTTAAATGCTAATATGGTTAATTATAATATTGTTAATGGTGGCAGAATGTGCAGTACTGGCCCATAAAAGAGAGTATCATAATCAGAATATCTGGATGCTACTGAACTCTTTGTTCTATAGTTTTAGTTTCACAGATTTTAAGATCAGGTGGGAGTATAAGATTATGTAGTCTGACCTCCTATATATCACAGGAGATTCCACCAAGTCACTTCCTATAACTTCAGTTATTAAGAGACTAAGTTGTTATCTGTCACAGGCAGAGATCAGGAGAGACCAGTCACCACCAATGTAATGGCAGAGAATCGACCAGATGAGATATTCCACTGTACTCTGATCTAAACACAATGTTGAATTGGTTTAAGTAAAGTTTCAGTGTAGCTAAGCTCCCTGACTGACAGTGCACCTGACCTGCTGTGAAACCCTACACATCTACCTTATGAAAGCTCTGCAAGTACTATATAACTTCTGCTGCCATAGAATTCACTTCAGACTTTTAACTAATGGTGACAGAGCTCAGACCAGTCAAACTGTAAATTATTTTAGGAACTATTGTTAGAGACTGTCTACCCCAACACCTCATTTCTGTACTCAATACAGATTGGAATTGAAGTGATTGCTCATGTATATTACAGGCATGACTGATAGCATCATCTATATTTAAGGTTATCTGATGATTCCCAAGGCAAATCCTGTTTTTCAAACTTTAAGCTTTCATTTTTAATCTTCCATACTGGGTGCTGCTTCAGGCAGAATTGACCTGAAAAGTTAAACCCCTTCTGAGGAAAAAATAGGGGAAATATTGTTTTTTCTGTGTATTAAAATATGTTTACGTGCAACCGTTTTGTTCAGCAACCCTACCATCCCCATGTCTTGGAGCAGAACTTTGAATTTCATGTGAACATGTTTTTAGCTCTTTCTGGAGGGGTGGGGGTCTTCTATTTGGTTAAGATTACAAGTCTATGGGAAACAATATAACTTTGGGATTTGATATTGGTTAGTTTGGCGGCTATATTTTTGGAACGTTCCATCTATACTGGGCTCGCCAATCTAAGGACCACAGTATCTGTGAGGACTTCCCTGACATAGCCCAGGGTACTAGAGGTGTGTGAAATGGGCTGTATTTGATTCAGATTTTGATTCAGCCCAAATCGGGGACAGTGATTCAATTCGTTGATTCATATCACTGTCCCAATTAGATTCAGCTGAATCCGAATCTGAAGATTCAATGGTGATTCAGTGATTTGGCCATAGGCACAGCTTTAAATGTTTCTTCTACATACCTGGAGGTATCAGGCATGGCTCATGAACGCTGCAATGATGGGGCCACTTCCAGTCCACTTCTGGGTCTGCCGCTGAGCACACAGGGGATGACCCCCCCTCCCCCCCCACACACACACACTCCCGTGGGATGCTCCATTTGCCCCAACATCTCAGCATTCACAAGCTGCCTGGTACTTTGAGGTATGTAGAAAAAACATTTAAAGCTGTGTCTATCTGAATCATTGAATCTTTCCAAATCTCTCTGAATTGATTCGGAGAGATTTAAGGGTCTCCTGATTTGATTCAGATTCAGAGATTCAGAAAATGGGTAGAAGGAAACTGTACTGTTTTCTTGATCTATAAATGCCCTCCTTTCTCTACCTCTTATCTTAAGGGGTGTCAGCAATCTGAAACACACAGACAACAAGATTCAGACTTACAGGAATAGCTCAGGACAAAAAATTGTGGGGGAAATTAGTTAAACTTACACTGGATGAGGAACCTGTGAAAGGGCAGGCAGACTAGGACACTAAGCCAATTGGTGGTGAAGTACAAAAGCACATTGTGGACATGAAGGGGGCAAACAGAAGTTACATTTGTCGTGTGAAGGACCACGTGAAAGTGTTCTACAGCCATGTTGTGATACATTTGCATGACTGTGGAGCACTTTAAAAGTGACCAATCACACAACAAATTAAACCCTCATCAAATGAGGGATAAGATGAAGGTGGTCCATTTTGGAGCACCTTAGAGAACTTCCATTCCCTAGAGTCAGCCTGTTGTTGCATCATCCCAGGCCCACCCCCCTGCTAAGGTTCCAGCCATGTTGCTAACTCAGCTGTGTCAAAAGTAGCATGTGATGACATTTTTTAATTTTTTTGTTTTGCTTTTTTAAACATCTAGGGAATTATACAGAGACATAGAAATTACATTATAAGAACTTTAAGGCTATAAAGTCAATCTCTCAAAAAATAGTTGTCCTGTGGAAAAATAGTATGTGATCAGAAAATAAAGACTATAATATAAAATCATAACACATGCATATAATGGCTTCAAATTGAAGTATTGCCAGCATATCTTTACATTATTTTTACATTATTACTATTATTATGACACTAGTGACTGTGTTTAATTCTGTGGAAGCGTATTCCCATTTTATCCCACAATACATATAAATCTCAAAAGTGGCACAAAAAAAGCTCAAAAAGCCTTCAGAGGTCTTTAACTCAGTCCAGCTATTCTGCATTAAATTTTAGCAAATAAGCATTACAATGTGATGATGTTTCCATAATAATGCATAGAAATTTTCAAAGTGTAATATCACCCCAGAAGAGTTCTGCATTCCAGGTTCTCATCCCTAGACCAGTTTCATAAATACATACTGGGTTGTAATTATCTTAACATTGTAATTCAGTTCCACACTCCAATTTCTTTGGGTCTGTCCACTGTTAATAAAAAAAAATCAACCAAACTCAAAATAGCAGTCAGTGTTGAAGAAAATTGTAATAATATTTTACTTTTTAATGTTTGCAAGGTGCTTTGAAGATAATATGTAACTCTGAGCATTTTTTATCAGTATAATGCCTTTTATCCTGAATGTTCTTAACAAGGCTTCTAGCACATAGCACCACTGATTATATAGCTACCTATTAGATGGAGAATGACAGCCAATTGGTATAGAGCATGAGGCACATCAAAAGATGCTAGATGAAATCTTGACCAGGGTCTTAATCTTACAATAGTGGCTGAAGAAACGGCATATCTTCACAATATTCCCATTTTTATTTTATCCAAAAAATCTCTATTCAATCAAACTAATTATTTTAATTTGTGTTACTATTTGTCCTTAGACTCCCAGTTATGGGGTCAGGATCTCATTGTATTAAGCACTGTACAAAAACAAAACAAAAACATGGGTTCTTACCCCAAAAAGTTTACAGTCTTGGCCTAAAAGCAAAAGGCAGTGAATGGATGTTGGGAAGTACAAAGGTACAATGAGGACCGTATACATGTGCAAGATAGGCAAATATCTTTGCCCAGGAAAAGGCTAATTGATGACAAGTTTTTGTGAGATTTATTGAAAAAGAGATTTTAGGGAGAGAGGATTTGTCTATAGAGAACTCCTCATAAATAGAAGAGTACATAAGAGCTTGAAGTGGTTAAAGAGCTTGGCATCATGGGACAATCAAACCTGTACCCTAACAGTTTCTTATGATGTTCTGCCCTTGATGATGGATAAAAAATGATAGGTATGGTTGGGGATAGACCTTAAGCAACTGAACTGATTTGGTTGCAAAAGGAATAGATTCTGTTCTGTAGGGGAGGCCAGTATTTCAAAATCAGCCCTTAGTCTTTAGCCCATGCTCACCAGATCATTATATGGGTCTGGCTTCTGGCATTTATTCTGTTTATTCTACAAGGAAGAGATGTGGGAGCCCCTGCACTCTAGCCCCATGGGCAGTCTGCATCTATAACAGATACAGTCCCCTGTAGCTGGCTGTTGTCAGAGGAATGCCCAAAGGACCTCTATGCACCTAAAAAGGGTGGAGCCTGTTTACTCTCTAAAGCTAGCTCCCTTTTCTGTGTGATATATATAAAGAGGACAGAAAGTTGATTCAGCCACTTTCCTACCTCCAACTTGGTATTTAGGAAGTAATTTCTGATCTAAGGAGAATGCAAGGCTACAATCTTTTCCTTCTTTTCCATGTTTTCTATACCTAAAGGATAGCTAAAATCTAGGTCAGAGTTACTAAGAGATCCATTAATTCCTATAGAAATCAGTGTCAGACCTCTATGTGATATCTGTGGGAATAGGAACAAGCTCCAAGTTTTTGTCAGCTTTCAAGGCACTACAGTGTGGCTGTCTATATGGACTGTTTTAAAAAATAATAGTGAAATGAAGCTGGGGTGAAATATACATAGATAAAACTTTAATGCAAAACCAAACTGTATTTCTTTATTATTTTTAAAGAATGTCTGATTTCTTTGTCATCAGTGAAAGGTAATTAAATCAAGCAAACCTTGGGGGAATTTTCAAACAAATAACAAAAAGAGAAAGTCATAAGGATGCTAATGACTAGGAAGAGAAATGAAGAAATAGAAAACAGGTATTGGCAAAGCAGAATTCTCTTTTAACCTTCAAAACATATTCCCTCTACTGTTACTAAAAAGAGTATGTAAAGGGGACTCTAGCATTTTTTAAATTAAATATACAGGCAAAGAATTATTACTTAATAATTGAAAACACTTCTAGATTTTTTAAAACATCCAGCATTAAGTATTAGTTATGTGAAATGTTGTATCGTAGGCTTCATTCAGATTGCTCAATGGCAATGGACTGAAATTTCACTTCCTGTTTCTCATGCATCATCCTCAATAATATCAATTGTGTCTCACCTCCAAGTTTTTTATTTGTTTGTTTTTATGTGTTTTTAGTTCTTATTTTGGGTAAAAACATTATTTTGTATTGAAGGGGCTTTATTACTTTCTGCCCAGTTCTGCCACTTGCACAGTACAGTTGGATTAGGATTTCAAAAAAGAATCTTAAAATACTGTTGTTTATCATTTTGTCATGGACTATTTGAATGAAAATTAGTTCTAAGAATGTTATATTTTGGTTTGTACAACCCATAACCAAATTTTAACTTACATTTGTACAGTCAACAAGTTGGTTTCTCATCAGGAGTGTAAACTAATGGATGATATCTCTCTTGTAACAGTTTACACTTCTCTTTCATCTTTCACTCTAATATTCTTCTTCATGAATATAGTGGTAAAAGGACATAAAAAATGATGATATATTCTAATTCACAAACAGTGCTAATGCCACTCCCTTCAATATAGGTGGATAGATGGAAATCACCTGAGGACTAGATGCATGCTTAATTTTCCCTGCCATTTTTAATAACTGCAGCCTTATTCAGGATTGCTTAGGTGGTCAATATTCAAATATCTGTAGAGCAGGGGTGGCAACATCCAGCTTGAAGGAGGCAGAGCCATCCCACAATCTTTTGGGACCCCCTGCAAGAAATAGTTTTGGGGCCCCCTGCCCCGAAGAAGCTGGCAGCGGAGGGTGGGGGGCGAGCGGCTGGACACAGGGGACTCCTTAGCTGCAGAGCCCCCTGCAGCCACGGGTTTCACAGTGTAAGATGGGCCCACTCTGGATGGATGCTGCTTTAACAGAGCTTAGCTCCAAGCAGGAGACACTTCCAAGCTAGTCTACACCACTGTTGCTGCAGGCATAGCTGTGTAGCTGAAGTCATCACTTTACTGATCCCTCCTCCACCCCCCCAACCCAACCTCCTGCAGCAGTGTCACTGTTGCTGCTTCTCCCTGCTGCCCAGGCAGAGTTTCCCACTTCAGAAATGCTGCCAAAGATCCCCTGATGCTGAACATCCACAGAAACCCCCCAGTTCTGTGAGCCATACATTGTCGCTCTTTTGCTCTATTTTTAGTTAAAAGCCTAGATAAAGAAAGTTCCACATGCTAAAATCCTCTGGAAAAAAATCAATAGCATAAGGTCCATGTGTTACTTGGTTTCCATCCACTCTTACTCTTAGGGCAGGATAGGGAAAGGGCGTCTGTTTCTAGTGTTGCTTATGCTGAGGCTCATTATGCTTTTAATCATGAGTACCAGAAAAGATTAGGACAAAATCTGTACCAAGAAATGCTCTGTCCTGGATAGAAGTGAAAATGTCCTGTTTCCAAAAGTACAATCTACATGCTTAGCTACAGAAAAATAATTATTAAGCAGTCTCTAACAAGGCTTTTGGAATTTTCAGTAAAGTAATATCACACAGATTTCTCATCATACCAAAATTTCAAAACCTGAAAATTGTATAACCTGCATCTTAAGAAACTTAACATCTTAAGTTCATCACGGGGGCACAGAAGGGAATTGGTGAAAATTATCACGGGGGCACAGAAGGGAATTGGTGAGGTTTTATTCACCAAGGTGCCCCCGGAGGTTACAAGAAATAATGGCCACAAGCTAGCAGAGAGCAGATTTAGACTGGACATTAGAAAGAACTTCTTCACAGTTCGAGTGGCCAAGGTCTGGAACGGGCTCCCAAGGGAGGTGGTGCTCTCCCCTAACCTGGGGGTCTTCAAGAGGAGGTTGGATATGCATCTAAACCCAGCACTCTTTCCTGCCTATGCAGGGGGTCGGACTCAATGATCTATTGAGGTCCCTTCCGACCCTAACATCTATGAATCTATGAAACTTCAAAAGCAGTGAATACTAGTATGTGAAATACACCATTCCCACAGTATGTGGAAACTTCTTTAATAAGCAAGTTGCAGAAATTAATGTAGCCTTTCTTAGTTCCAGTAGAAACAATTGGCTTTGCTGACCAGTATGTAGTGTTAGGTGAACTATTTTTCCAGTCACTTAAACATGCAGAATTGGACTGATAAAAATGTAAGTTGCTAAAAGAAAAAATAAGGGAAAGCCACATTTTTTCACAAATTGTATCATACTGGGTGCATCTACATGAGACTTTTACTGCACCAGGACTGGGGAGCTCTATGCTTCCCCTCTCAGCTGGGGACTGGCCAGAAGTTGTCCCACTTGTGCCGCAGCTGCCATCCAGCCCCCTGCTGGGACAAGTGGGACAGCCCCCAGCCAGCACCATGCCCAGTGGGACTTCCTCACTTGGCAGGTGGCTCACTGGCAACTGCTCCAGGATCAAGACAGCTCCTGGTGAGTCCTTTGCTGGGCAGGGAAGCCCTGCTGGACATGGGGCACACTGGCATCTTTGTCCCTTGATGTTCATAGAGCCAGGAGATCCCTACTTGCTACAGCTGTCTCCCAGCCCTGTCTACATCAGGACCTGGACCCCTCCCAATGTGCACAGGGCCAAAAGACAGCTGCTTCTGCATCCAGCAGAGCTCTTCTGGCTCGGTGCATATTGGGACCAGCCCCCATGCTCCCTACTAGCCCCTGGGCTGGCACCCCAGGGGAATCTGGAGCTTCCCCTGGCTGCTGCAGTGGGGGACAGAGCAGGGCAGGAGCAGACCTGTATGAGGCTGCTCCCACTGGGGACAAGTTTGCTCCCAACAGGATGCATATGTAGATACGCTGCCAGGGAAAGCTTACTGCTCAGTATGGTACTATACTGCACAGTAAGCCTCTATCGCATCAAAAGCATGTGTAGATGCACCGACAAAGTAAGAAACAAACTAGGATAATTTGGCTCTGCTACAAATTCTTACAATGGTTTGCATAGTTCTAAAAGATGGTTTATTTCCAATAACCCTGCTACTTGAGTTAACATGATGACAGAAAAAAATGTCATAGCATTTAAAATGAAGATCCAAATATGAAATTAAAAGTGTCTTGGAGAAGGGACCACATGCTATCAGACTTTAGTGCAGTCACTTGAGAATTCATGGATGATATATTATTGTTTATGTATAGACTTATTTCTCCATAATCTGTACATATATGCCTATTGAGTACTTGAAAACTTTAACCAGTGTCTACAAGCCTAAGTCTGTGCCCGTGAGCCAGGAACAAAATACCCTGATATACTACAAACCCAAGCTCAAAGCTATTCCCCCACATTTTAAGCAATAAAGCTTCATTAATTATAAAATTGTCAATCAATTTCCAATTTTAAAAATGTTAAAACTGTACTACAAATCTGGGACATGTCAAACAACAATAATCGTGAGTCTATGAATTAAACAGGTATAGTCTAATGCTAAATAGCTAAATAGTATTTAGTAATAAAATACATAAGAAAGTGTAATATTGTATTTGTCAAACACCATTTGACTCAGCATTTCATCTGTTTTTGTCACCTTCTTTCCCTGTCTTCAAGAGTAGATTATTTGGATCATTCTTACCTGAGTGTCTGTTTCTTCTTTGAACATTTCATAGTATCATAGTTTCATAGTTGGTAGGGTTGGAAGGGACCTGAGCAGATCATCAAGTCTGACCTACTGCCATGGCAGGAAAGAGTATTGGGGTCAAACGACCCTGGCAAGGTGTTTGTCTAGTCTCCTCTTAAAGGCCCCCAGGGTAGGAGCCAGCACCACTGCTTTTGGAAGTTGGTTCCAGATCCTAGCCGCCCTGACAGTGAAGTAGTGCCTCCTGATGTCTAGTCTGAATCTACCCTCTGCCAGCTTGTGACCATTATTACTAGTCATTCCTGGTAATGCTTGGGGGAACAGGGACTCCCCAGTGCCTGCTGGTCCCCTCTGACTAGTTTGTAAATGGCCACTAGATCCCCCCTCAGTCTTCTCTTGTGGAGGCTGAACAGGTTCAGGTCCCTTAGCCTCTCCTCATAGGGCCTGCTCTGCTGCCCACTGATCATGTCAGTAGCCCTCCTCTGGACCCTCTCCAAGTTGTCAACATACCTCCTGAAGTGCTGGCCCAGAACTGGACACAGTACTCCAACTGTGGTCTGACCAGTGTCACATAGAGGGGGAGGATCACCTCCTTGGATCTGCTTGAGATACATCTGTGGATGTATGAGAAGGTATGGTTGGCCTTCCTGACTGCGTCCCCACACTGTCGGCCCATATTCATTTTGGCATCAATAATGACTCCAAGATCCTTTTCTGCTTCTGCACTGGCAAGAATGGAGTTTCCTAGCCTGTAGGTATGCTGCTGGTTCTTCCCCCTAAGGTGCAGTTCCTTGCACTTATCAGTGTTGAAACCCATCCTGTTCTCATCTGCCCACCCCTGTAACCTGTCTAGGTCCAACTGCAGCCTATTCCTCCCTTCGAGCTTGCCCACTTCTCCCCCACATCTTAGTGACATCTGTGAATTTGAACAGGGTGCTTTTTACCCCCTTGTCCAAGTCACTTATGAACATGTTGAACAGTGCAGGCCTGAGGACCAAGTCCTGCGGAACCCCACTGCCCACATCCCTCCAGGTCAAATAAGACCCATCCACCACCACTCTATGGTTGTGCCCCTCCAGCCAGTTAGTGACCCAATTGACTGTGTAGGTGTCAATGTCAGTCCCCTAGTTTTTTAAGGAGAATGGGGTGAGAGACAGTGTCGAAGGCCTTCCTAAAGTCAAGAAATACTGGGTCCACTGCTATACCTTCGTCTAAGGATTTTGTGACCTGGTCATAGAAGGCCACGAGGTTGGTCTGACAGGACCTGCCTCTAATGAACCCATGTTGGTTGCCCCTAAGCATAATCTCCCCTGCTGGTCCCTCGCAGACTTGCACCAGGATAATTATCTCAAAAAGCTTACCCAAGATCGAGGTAAGACTAACTGGCCTATAGTTTCCTGGGTCCTCCTTCCTCCCTTTTTTAAAAATGGGAGCAACATTAACCCTTTTCCAGCCCTCTGGCACCATACCAGAGCACCATGAGTACTCATAAAACCATGCCAGGGGTCCCACAATGACCTCTGCTAATTCTTTCAGCACTCTGGGGTGGAAATCATCAGGACCAGCAGATTTAAATACATCCAGTCCCTCCAGAATCTCTCTGACTAGATCCTCACTGACCCTAGGCCTGGACATGCCTCCCCTGGAGCCTACAGGGGTCCCAGTGGGGGGAGGGGTGACCCAGTCCCTGCTCAGAAAATGGAGGTAAAGAAAATTTTTAATAGGTTAGTTTTGTTGTCTGGGGCAATGACCAGATTTCCTAGTGTGCCTTGCAGAGGCCCCACATTACCCGGTACCTTCTTTTTACTCCCTATGTATTTAAAAATGGACTTCTTGTTGTCCTTGATCTGGGTAGCTAGTCCCAGTTCCATCTCCACCTTGGGATTCCTGACCACCCCACTTCAGCCCTGAGCAACCGAAGTATAGTCCTCCCTGGTGATGGCCCCACCCTTCCATTGGGTGCACACCTTTTTAGCTAGGAGACATTCCCGTATGTTTTTGGTGAGCTACGGGGGCTTTTGCATCGACTTGCCCCCTTTGATCCAAGTTGGGATTACCTCCCTTTGGGCTTCAAGGATCATCTCCTTAAGGAATGACCACTCTTCTTGGACACCTGACTCCTCTCCCCTCTGGGAAGTCAGTGCCTTCCCAACTATTCTCCTTACCTCATTGAAGACCGCCCTCCTGAAGTCCAGGGCTGCTGCCTTGCTGCAGGCCTTTGCCACCTTGTGCTGGATGGTGAATTTTAGCAGGTGATGATCACTGTTGTCCAGGTGGTTGAGTACCCACAGACCCCTCACCAGGTCCTCGCCCATGGCCAGGACCAGGTCCAAGAAGGCGTCTCCCCTGGTGGGGCTGTGCACATTCTGGGTTAGATGGGGGTCCTGTATAGGAACCTATGTGAGTGGTCAGCCTTGGCTGACTGCACATCCCAACAGATGTCTTGAAAGTTCAGGTCACCCATGATGACCGTGTCTTTTGACCTAACTACCTCTGTGAGCTGACTTAAGAATTCCAGGTCTAGCTCTTCCCCTTGGTTGGGTGATCTGTAGTAGACCCCCACAGTTAAATCCCTTTCCCCTCAACTTCCTTGTATTCTAACTCAGAGCAGTTCAGTGTGCCCCTCCTCTGACCTTGTGCTACTTGTTGAGTATGTGTATTTCTCCTTGAAAATAGAAATAGAAATCCTTGACATAGAGCGCCACACCCCCAACTTTCGTCCCTGTCCTATCACTCCTGTGCAGCCTATAGTCCTTGATATTCACTGCCCAGTTGTGCGTTGGGTTCCACCATGTTTCTGTGAGCCCCACTATGCCTGGGTCAGTGTCAGCTAGCAGGAGGGTAAGTTCCTCCTGCTTGTTCCCAATACTATAAGCATTTGTGTAGAGGCATTTGAGGCCTCCTGAAGATGTGTGCACTGCCCCCCTAAACTCAGTACTGCCCGGGCCCCTGTTACTTACCTGGGTATTTTTTCAACTCATTGTCGGTCTAGGTTGGCTGTTCTTGTGGGTGATGCTTGGTTTAGTAGTCCAAGGCTTCCTCTGCCCTTGTCTTCCCCTTCCCCCGATGAGCCTAGTTTGAAGGCCCCTGGAGGAGATCCGCCAACCTAGAAGAGAACACACACTTACCTTTGGGGGAAAGGTGGAGCCCATCCCACCTGAGCATGTTTCTCGTCCTGATGTGTGGGTCATTGTCTAGGAAGCCAAAGTCCACCTCGAGACACCATTCCTGAAGCCACCAGCTGATCTCTCTGATGCAGATCTCATGTCGTCTTCCATGTCCACTCACTGGTAGGACAGAAGAGAATACCACCTGTGCCCCTATCTCCCTCAGCATGCCCTTCAGAGTGTGGTAGTTTTGCTTTCTGATGGTTCAATGCAAAATAAACAATTTCTCTCTGCTATCTATATGAATGAAAAATGAATGACATTTATATCTGGTGCTACCTATCCATAGGGTTAAATCCACTAGCCACAGACCAATTTGAAAATGAGGGTGTGGGAGATGGTCCCCCAAGGAAAATTTCTGAGTAACAAATAATCTTTCACATATGAGAAAGTTAGGGTTCTGGTATGTCACTGCAAATATAATCTGAAACTTTATAATCTGAAAACTAAATGATGCTGTCTTCTAAGACCTTACTTGCCTTATGTGCACAGTTTGCAATTGGTGGATCTCTTGATAACTATGACATCCTCTGTGCATGAATGTATTAATTGTGGTTCTGTGTATTTGTCACAGATATGAGCATTACAATCTGCTTTTATTAAAATGTACTGCTTGTTGCAAAAGAAAGCCTGTTCAAAAGATGGCTATAAATGCCCTGAAGCAAGTAGAAAGAAAGAATGCAAAAGTCATCAGGGCAGGAAATTCTAATCAAGAAATAAATCCTTTAATACAGGTCAACAGAGCAGAATGGGATAGGCAGTAAAATATGAAGAAGTTTAGCAAAATCTCACCTCTTACAATATTAGGGGCATTGGTAACTATTATTTTTTTTATTTACTAGCTTAGATGGGGAAAGAAAATAAGTGTGGTTGGAAAAAGCAAGCATAGAAAGCTGCAGATAAAGAAATATTTCATAACATTGTGTTTCTTATTCTAAATTATGTAATTTTTTTGTTTTTAAAAATAATTCAGATCTATGGTGCAAATGTTCTGAGACAAGTGTACTAGACAAAAGCAACAACTATTCCAAATACTTGGAAAGATTTTCTTATTGTTGTACAAAACTGCAAGTTTCTAGCAACATGAGTATTTAATAAAGACCTGTGGCTAGTGTTATCAAAATGTATAGGAATTTTGAACTGGAAGGCACAACTTCTCAGGAAGATGGTTTTATGTAAGCACGTATACCCAATTTCACTCTTTATATTGACAAAAAACAAAATAGATTACAGTGATGCTTGAACATAATACCTAATATAATTGAAGGCTTGTAATGGCAAATTGCAGTCCAAAGGAGCAGATACTCCACTGACTGAAACTGCCATTTTATATTTATTATTTTAATGCCTTTAAACCATATAATCATAACTTGTAGCAACCTAGAAAACCTGTCAAAGAAATAGGAAAAAATAAAGAATTTTACTCCTGGCCATCATGTGCAGTTAAAGGTTCAATGAGATCTAATGCATGACCATACAATCATGCCTCCCACCATGGCACACATGCAAGACAGCATATATGATTGTGGGATCCCACATTAATTCCTATTTTACCTTATTGCTAGTTGAGGGGCTCCTAGCCGGGGGCGGGGGGGTGCCCCATGCACTCCCAAGCCTGGAAGAGTGTGGTAGCCATGATTCCAAAGGCTTGGGATTCCATGCAGCCCAGAGCATCCATGCCCCTTGACTGCCAAGACCCAGAATTCACAGCTGTGGGACTCTAGGTCCCCGTGTTACCAGGACCCAGAACTAGTAGCTGCTGGAGCTGAGCGTCCCCAGTACTTGCAGGACTTGCAGCCTGCAACTGAGCAAGAGGATGGGGTTCCCAGCCATGTAAGAGATCCTTCAACATGGCCAAATTAAAACTCGATAGCACTGAGCTATAAAGTTAGTATTGCATATCTTGAAGATCTAACTTTATTGCTGTTTGGGGATTTTACTGTGAATAGATACTTTGTATCTGTACCTGACCTCCAGGTAATTATGTAATTAACTAGTTAATTCTGCAATATCTGTAATGTGTAGAGGGGCCTTTGAGCAATAATTGTACATTTCAGCATTTCAAGGCTTAGTTAGATAGTATAAGCATTTCCATTAGGAGTGGATCATCAAATGGGAAAAAGAAAATCTATGTAGCTGCCTTGAAATCACTTTATACCAGCCGAGCATTCTACCCATCTTGTCGATATTTTTAAGTGTCATGTCCTTAGAGGAAATTATACCTATTGTATTCATTGTAGTGAAACTGTACTGCAATGAAATGGTGAAGCTGTTCTGGAAGCTCATTATCAATGTATCTACCATGGGGATAAACCAAATTGTGTTAATCTGTTCTATTTTCAGCAATTCTGTTTTCATGCCATAATATTTCTTGTGCCCAAATTGAGGTGCAAATCAGTCATAGTGAATTTGTGGTTCATCAACATAACTAAATTCCACCACATTTCACAGACACCCATCCCCCCAACCAAAAAATAAAAAATAAATCTTAAATGGCTAAGACTATCCAGCTTAATTTTTGAGATTGCATTTTCTAATTGAATGCCTAAAATTAGATCAAACATTTTTCAAACAACAGTTGGCACTAATTACTTTGTTCTGATGATATTCTTGAATATACTGCCAGAGAGGATCTCTATGAAGGGAGCCAGCTAGAATTCAGTGTTAGTAAATCTAATGAATATATATATTTTTGGCTGGTTTTCTTTTATGCTTGTTTTTTATCGTATTTTTAAATACAATACAACCATCAGAAATTATATAAAGTGACAGTTATATAATGTGTGTGTATCAAACATGAATTATGTATATCTCACAATTAGTAATATAGGGGGAAAATGGAATAGAAAAATGGGTGAAAAGGAGGGAAAAGAAAGAAGAAGAGAAGTGTACACTGACTATTTTAATACCAAAATCTAAGAATTCCTTCTAAATTCCTTCTGGGAGTGGGAGGGAGGCTTGTACACCCTCAGGAGGCATCAGGTGCCTCTACACTAATGCTTGTACTATGGGGAGTAAGCAGGAGGAACTGTGCCTCCTGATTGCGAATAAGAACCCAGACTTAGTAGGGCTTACAGAAACCTGGTGGAACCCAACCTACGAATGGGCAGTGGGCATTCGGGGATACACCCTATATAGAAGAGACAGGACAGAGAGGAAAAGTGTGGGGGTTGCTCTCTGCATCAAAGAGCACTTCACATCAACAAGTATTAGCTTCGGGTTAGGGGAGGGTCAGGCAGAGACACTGGGTCAAACTGTAAGTGGGGTGTGGCAAAAGGGACCTTACAGTGGGTGTCTAATACAGACCACCCAACCAGGGGGAAGAGCTGGACCAGGACTTCTACAGTCAGCATATGGAGGTGGTTAGGTCAAGGAATGTTATTGTCATGGGTGACCTAACCTACCCAGACATTTGCTGGGAGGAACAGACAGACAGGTCTGATCACTCACGTAGGTTCCTGGCTGTATTACAGGACCATCACCTTATCCAGGAAGTGCGCAGCCCCACTAGGTGTAATGCCTTGCTGGACCTGGTCCTGGCCACAGGGGATGACCTGGTGAGGGAACTGCAGGTCCTTGACCACCTGGGCAATAGCGATCATCACCTGCTGGATTTCAGTATCCCACGCAGGGCATCAAGGGCTTACAACAAAGCTAAAGCCCTTGACTTCAGAAGGGACAACTTCAATTTGCTTAGGAAACTAGTGGGGGTGGGCACTGAGTGCCCAGAAGGTAGAAGATATGGGAGTCCATGAGGGATGGTCATACCTTAAGGGGGCGATCCTCCAAGCCCAAAGAATAACAGTCCCAGAGAGTAGCAAGGGGGATAAGCATGCTCAGAAACCCCCTTGGCTCAGCAAAGGCATTCAGGAATGCCTGAGGACTAAAAGGGTGGTGTACATCCAGTGGAAGGGAGGAGCTATCACCAAGGAAGAGTACTTCTCATCTGCCCATGAGTGTAGGAAGCTATTGGGAAGGCCAAGGCAGAAATGGAACTCAGGCTAGTGTCCAGGATTAAGGACAACAAAAAGTCTTTTTTCAAGCACATTGGGAGCAAGAAGAGGGCACCAGGCAATGTAGGGCCCCTGCAAGAAGGAAATGGTAATCTTGTGGCTATGCCAGACAAGAAAGCTGGTATTTTTAACAGTTTCTTTGCCTCTGTTTTCTTGAACAGAGACCGAGATATCCCATCTACTAGAAGAAGGGACAATCTTGGGGATAGCTCTGTCAGGCCTTCAGTCAGTGCAGATGTAGTTAGAGAACTTCTGGAAGGGCTAGACATTTTTAAATCTGCAGGTCCAGATGCCCTCCACCCAAGGTTGTTGAGGGAACTGGCAGGGGTCATCGTGGAGCCCTTGGCCTGGCTGTATGAGAATTCGTGGTCATCTGGCCAGGTGCTAGGGGATTGGAAAATGTGGTCCCAATTTTCAAGAAAAGGAGGAAGGAGGACCCAAGTAACTATAGACCTGTAAGCCCCACCTCAGTGCTCAGGAAGATCTTGGAGAGAATCATCAAGGAGCACATCTGTGAGAGCCTGCAGGGGAGATCATGCTCAGGGGCAATCAGGATGGGTTCATCAAAGGCAGGTCCTGCCTGACCAACCTGATTGCCTTTTATGACCAAGTAACTAAATCCTTGGATGATGGTGTCACCATGGACGTAGTCTTTCTAGACTTTAAGAATGCCTTTGACACTGTCTCTCACCACATCCTCATCAATAAATTAAGAGACTGTGGCATTGATGCCTACACAGTTGGATGGGTAAAATATTGGCTGATGGGGTGCACCCAGAGAGTAGTGGTGGATGGGTTGTACTCAACCTGGTGAGATGTGAGCAATGGGGTACCCCAGGGCTCAGTCCTTAGGCCCACACTGTTTAACATCTTCATCGGCGACTTGGACAAGGGTGTGGAAAGCACGCTCTCCAAGTTTGCTGCTGACACTAAGGTGGGGTGAGGTGGACACATTTGAAAGGAGAGAGAGGCTGCAACTAGATTTAGACAGACTACAAAAGTGGGCAGATGAGAATAGGATGGGGTTCAATGTAGACAAATGCAGGGTGCTGCACTTTGGGAGAAGGAATCCACAGCATACATACAGGCTGGGGAGTTCCCCTCTTGAAAGCACAGGGGTGGAAAGGGATCTTGGAGTCATTATTGACTCCAAGATGAACATGAGCCACCAATGCCAGACTGCAGCCAGCAAGGCCAGCCATACCTTGTCATGCATCCAAAGATGCATCTCAAGCCAGTCCAGAGAGGTGATACTCCCCCTCTACCCCACTCCACCACATACCCCACATCTATCCCCCACCCATATAAAGAACCTGCATAATTTTGTGTAATTTTGAGATTTTTTGCACATAATTTTGAGTTTTTCATTGTGTAATTAAGGTCATGATTGTTTGACAGCCCGAGAAAAAACTATACATTTAACTGCTAGGATTATCCCCTGACAAGCCAGTTCTTATGTGCCTGAATTTCTATTCAAGGCCCTCTTATGTGAATATCTGTGATCTTATTCATGTGTTGTGGATCACTTTCCCAGGAGTTATTTTTTGAAGAATTGCTATAATTGGCACAAAGAATTCTCAGGAGAACCTCAAAGCAAACATTTGGATGCTGAGGAGGAGCTGACAGTGGGCAACTAGTCCTTTCTTTTTCAGGATATGATCACATTTCCAGGTGTAGCTCCAGATATTCTTTTGCAGAATCAAGAATCTTGACTGCCTGCTGCTATGTGGTGGTGTATGTTATAGGAGAAGCAAGGATATTTTGGCAGGGGAGAGGGAAGAGGGAGGGGGAAGGGTCCAATTGCATGGATGGTAGGGCTGTGCAAAACAGCACCATTTCATTATGACTTCTGTTTCACCATTTTGAAGGGCAATGTTTTACTTCATTGTGATAGGCTAGCTGGAGGTGACTTAGCCCAGGGGTTTGGAAAAGGTAAAAGACGATTGGAGGTCTTGGGATTTCCTTTCCTCACCAATCAGGCCCCAGAGACTCACCCTCCATGTCCCTTGATTGGCCCCTTGGGTCACCTGGAGGGGGATAAAAGGGGCAGTGCAGCTGACTCAAGAAAGACCAGTGAGGGACCACAAGGAAGGAGTTTCAAAGAGCTGTCAAAGAGCTGGGCCAGCAGGGTGGGAGCAGTTGCCCTAGAAGATCCTGAAGGAGTGGCACCTGCAGGCAGCAGTTGGACAATCAGCAGTGCGGTGTGTGGCCGGCAGGAGAGGCTCCTTACTGGGCTCCAGGGTCCCCTTTGAGAGGCTGCAGCCATCAGGAGAGACTCCCCAGATGCAGCAAAAAATCTGAGCAGTGATCTGAGAGGTTCCCAGCTCTGCCTCCAACTCCTCCAATAAGAAGCCAGGAAGTTTGACATGAGGCCAGGGCTCTTGGAAGGTCAAGACCCCTAGCAATGTGGAGTAGTATTAACACTGGTAGCTGTGTGGTAGAGTTTTTGCCTACCATATGGGAGATCAGAGTTCAAATCCCAGGTGGGATGACTGGGGGTGACTGAAGTGACAGGAAGAAATTCTTGTTGCTGTGGAAAGGGGGTCATTGTGTTTTCCCTCTTTCCCCCAACCCCCTCTCCAGGTACCTAGGCCCTATATTCTTTGTTATTTGACATTTTGTATTTTGTGCCTTTTATATTTCACCACCCAGTATTATTTGCTCTGTTGTTTGTGTTTTATATTTTGTTAACCCTGTCTTTTTTCAACTGGATGAATATGTCTATGATTGTGAGTGTCTAACCTTTATTGAATCCTGCCCCCTTGGGGCATCGTAGTGTCCTCTATACCCCCTGGTTTATACTGGTTATGTTCTCAGTGGTTAAGTCCCCATTAGTGATCTGGCTCTGCACCTCCCGCAGTGCTTGTCCACCTGCTCTGGTTCCTTCAATTGCAGAGGGGGTACCTCATGGAGTACTGCCCAGGTTACGCTTTGGCGCCTCATCTGGGATCCCCGCATAGTGGGTGCTAGAATATTATTCAAGCACTTTGTACCCCTGTAGAGAGAGAGAGAGAGAGCCACCAGGAGACATGTCCAATGTTGACCAGTCTGCCATACCCTCCGGGAGTGATGAAACGGTGCAGGGGGAAGCGGGGCAACCTGCTGGTACTGAGGCTACCTCAGAATGGGTGAGGGTTTTCCAGCAGATTCTGCAGGAGGTGACCCATTCCTCCAGTGACCAAGTCGCCTATAAGAGACTCTGGAGTTTCTCGGGAACACTTCCAGTCCCTGTAGGGGAGGAAGGATTTGATTCTTGGCTCGCCCATCTTCAAGAGACTTTACTGACCTGGCAAATACCTGATGAGGATAAGCAACTCCATCTGCTGGAGGTCCTGAGGGAGCCTGCCTTTGGTGTTGTGAGGACTGCCAAACTCTGGAACCCTTTTATCACCACCCAGCAATGTGTACAGGTCCTTCAGAATGCTTTTGGCCAACCCACAGGGAGTGGGGGGGGGCATACTATGAATTGCTAGGAACTTTCCAGCACAAAGGCAAGACACTTTCAGTGTATGTCCTTCACTTAGAGCTGTTGTTATAGCACCTGGTGACCCAAGGAGTGCTTAGTGTCACTGACTCCGATCAGATATGGCTCTGGCAAATTCATATTGGGGCACGGTATAGCTCAGACTTACTCTGGAACCTCAACTTAGCAGGGATCAGGAGCAGCCCACTTGACTTCAGCCACCTCCTCTGAGAGATTCATGAAGAGGAAGAGATATCCAGACTCAGAGAGACTATGTGGGTCCCAGAGGATGTTTCCCCCCAGAAAGGACCCATGGGTTGGGTGCTAACAGTGTCTCCCCGTGAGGACACCTTCTTGGGAGTAGAGGAGGAGCCTGTGGCTTCAGCACTAGTAGCTGCCATGGCCAGAACTGCCCCCAGCGGTCAGCCCTCACCCCATAATCATGCTTCAGGAGGACCCCAGCCCCATACCCACTCTAGGGCCCCAGAGTTCTGCTATAGATGTGGGGAGCCGGGGCATATGGCTCAGGAGTGCACCCAGCCTGAGAACCCTGAACTGGTGTTTGAAAGATTAAAAGGGTGGTGGGCAGCAGGAAACGGGAAAGGGGCAGAGTAATGGAGTTGGATCCACTCTGGACCCAGACAGACTCCTGCACATTACCCTCAATAAATTCACTGCCAAAGGGGCTAGTGGGACCTCATGTGGAGGCCCCTGTGACTATGAATAGTAGCCTGTGCCAGGCCATTCTAGACAGCAGGTCCCAGGTTACCCTCCTATTTGAATCCTTCCATGAGGAACATCTGAGACACTTGCCTTTGCTTCCCCTTATGGGGCTGGGACTTTTTGGCTTAAGCCAGAAGCAGTATCCTTACAGTTGTTATGTGAACATGAGGCTAAAATTCCCTGCTGAAATAGCTGGGGTGGAGGAAGAAGTGTCAACCATCGCTCTCTTATGCCCTGATAAAGGTGGATGAAAGGGGCCACTCTCACTGTAGGGACCAACTCCAGCCTTTTCCAGGTTCTCACTCACTACTGCAAACAACAGGCTGGCCCAGGTTACCAACAATGGTTAATGATGCACGTCTTGTGCTCAGAGGCATATGACCAATGGGAGCATAGAGAGATGTGGGGGTCACCCTGAGGTTGTGGGGACCCTGCACTTCTCTGGAGCAAAGCCCCAGTGAGTCCCTGCACAGGGCCAATGGGCTTTGCTCACTGTATGTAGTTGGATTGAGAGGGATGAAAAGATTAAGCTGCTGGTGGTGAAGACCCTCACTGGGAGAGAGAGATGTGGTGCGCTGAGGGTCCCCGATGGTCTGATTGAGGCAAAAGGGCTCAACCAAGACCCAGTTACAATGATAGCGGTTAACCCAACCTTGAACGATATTGTGGTCCACCCAGGACAGAAGGTGACCTTGATAAAGCAAGCTGAAGTGGTGATCCCTGAGTAAGAGGGAAACGCCCCTCCAATTGACCCTTCAAGGTTCTTTTTTGGGAACTCCCCAGTGCCCAAAGCCTGTAAAGCTTGGCTCAGGGACAAACTTGGGGCTCGAGCCCGTGTTTTCTCCCTGCATGACTGGGATGTGAGGGACATTAAGGGGGTGGAGCATCACATTCGTCTGAGCAACACACAACTCTTTTGTGAATGGTCTCAGTGCATTCCCCGCGCTGAGATGGGGGAAGAAAGATAGGAGCTCATCTACAGGAGCTCATGGACCACCATATCATCACAGAATCTAAGAGCCATTATGCCTCTCCCATTCTGATTGTGTGGAAGAATAATGGCCTACTCCATATATGTGTATTGATTACCAGACTTTGCTCACCCAGACCACCTGGGGGGTGTTATGCTCTATGTCAAAGAGCAATACACATGCTCAACAAACAGCACTGGGTCAGAGGAGGGGCAGATGGAAGTGCTTTGGGTACATATACAAGGGGGTTGTAGGGAAAGGGAGTAAATGGTAGGGGTTTACTTCTCCCACCCAACCAGGGGGAAGAGCTGGACCAGGAATTCTCAGGTCAGCTGGTGAAGGCAGTTAAGTCAAGGGATGTGGTCATCATGGGTGACCTAAACTATCCAGACATCTGCTTGGAAGAGCAGTCAGCCAGGTCTGACTGCTCACATAGTTTCCTAGCTGAGTTAAGGGACCTGCATCTAACCCAGGACATGCACAGTTCCACCAGTGGAAATGCCTTGTTGGACCTGGTCTTGGCCATGGGTGATGACCTGGTGAGTGGACTGCAGGTTCTTGACCACCTGGGCAACAGCAATTATCACCTGCTGGAATTCACCATCCAGCGCAAGGTGGCAAAGGCCTGCAGCAAGGCAGCAGCCCTAGACTTCAGGAGGGTGAATTTCAATGAGGTAAGGAGACTAGTTGGGAAGGCACTGAGGCCCTGAAGGGAAGGGGAGTTGGGAGTCCAGGAAGAGTGGTTGTTCTGTAAGGAGATGATCCTCCAAGCCCAAAGGGTGACAATCTCCACATGGATCAAAGGTGGCAGGAGTGCTCAAAAGCCCTCATAGCTTACCAGAAGCATCCACAAATGTCTCAAAGCTAAATGGGAGGTGTACACCCAATGGAAGGGAGGGGCCATCACCAAGGAGGATTATATCTCCATTGCCTGAGATTGTAGGGGGGCTGTAAGGAAAGCTAAGGTGGAGATGGAAGTGGAACTAGCGACCCAGATCAAGGACAAGAAGTAGTCCTTTTTTAAATACAAAGCAGGTAAAAATAAGGTACTGGGCAATGTAGGGCCTCTACAGGATATGGTAGGAAATCTAGTGGTCACACCAGATGACAAATCTAACCTCTTCAACAAGTTCTTTGCCTCCATCTTTTTGAGCAAGGACCAGGGCATTCCCCACACTGAGATCCCCAACAACCCAGGGGAGGAGCTGCCAGGCCCAGGGTCAGTGAGGATCTAGCCAGAGAACTTCTGGTGGGTCTAGATATGTCCAAGTCAGCAGGTCCTGATGATCTCTGCCCCAGAGTGCTAAGGGAATTAGCAGAGGTCATTGCAGGTCCCTGGCACAGCTTTACAAGCACTCACGGTGCTCTGGTGAGGTGCTCGAGGGCTGGAAAAGGGCCAATGTGATCCCCATGTTAAAAAAATGGAGGAAGGAGGACCTAGAAAACTACAGGCTCATTAGTCTTACCTTGGTCCTGGGGAAGCTCTTTGAGAAAATTATCCAGGAGCACATCTGTGAAGGACCAGGAGGGGAGATCATACTTAAGGGCAACCAACCTAGGTTCATTCAAGGCAGGTCCTGTCAGACCAACCTGGTGGCCTTCTATGACCAGGTCATAAAATCCTTGGATGCAGGCATGGCGGTGGATGTAGTCTTTCTGGACTTTAGGAAGGCCTTTGACACTGTCTCTCACCCCATTCTCATTAAGAAACTAGGTGACTGGCTTCGATGCCTACAATTTGCCCCCCAGATGGGTCGCAAATTGGCTTGAGGACCACACCCAGAGAGTGTTGGTGGATGGGTCTTTTTCAACCTGGAGGGATGTGGGCAGTGGGGTCCCCCAGGGCTCAGTCATTGGGCCCGCACTGTTCAACATCTTCAATGGCAACTTGGATGAGGGGGTGAAAAGTACCTTGTTCAAATTCATGGATGACACAAATGTGGAGAGAAGTAGGCACGCTGGAGGAGAGGGACAGGCTGGAATTAGATCTAGACAGATTACAGGGCTGGGCGGATGAGAAAAGGATGAAATTCAATACTGACAAGTGCAAGGTACTACACCTGGGGAGGAAGAACCAGCAGCATACCTACAGGCTGGGGAACTCCCTTCTATTTAGCACAGAGGCAGAAAAGTATCTTGATGTCATTATTGATTCCAATATGAACTTGGGCCACCAATGTGGGGACACAGTCAGGAAGGCTAACCACACCTTGTCATGCATCCACAGATGCATCACAAGCAGGTCCAAGGAGGTGATCCTCTCCCTCTATGTGACACTGGTCATACTGCAATTGGAGTACTGCATTCAGTTCTGGGCACTGCACTTCAGAAGGGATGTGGACAGCATGGATAGGGTTCAGAGGAGGGCCACTGACATGATTATGGGGCAGCAAGGCAAGCCCTATGAGCAGAGGCTACAGGACCTGAACCTGTTCAGCCTCCACAAGAGAAGGCTGAGAAGGGGTCTGGTGGCCATCTACAAACTGGCCAAGGGGGACCAGCAGGCTATGGGAGAGTTCCTGTTCCCCTAAGCACTACCAGGATTAACGTGGAATAACAGTCATAAATTGACTGAGATTAGATTCAGGATAGATATCAGGAGGCACTACTTCACAGTCAAGGTGGCTAGGATCTGGAACCAACTTCCAAGGCAAGTGGTGCTCACTCCTACCCTGGGGGTCTTTGAAAGGAGACTGGATAATCACCTAACCAGGGTCGTTTGACCTCAGCATTCTTTCCTGCCCATGGCAGTGAGTCAGACTTGATGATCTGCTCAGGTCCCTTTTGACCCTACCTACTATGAAACTATGAAACAACCACCAATCGATACACTGTCCCGTGGGTGCAGGAGGCTTTGGACTGTTTAGTAGGGAGCAAAAGTTTTCAATACTAGACCTCCACAGTGGTTACTACAAGATACCTCTGTGGGAAGAGGACAATGAGAAGACTACTTTTATTTGCACTTTGGGATTCTATCAGCTTGAACGAATGCCCGAAGGGATATCCAGGACTCCCACCACTTTCCAGCAACTAATGGAGAAGGTGGTTGGGGATATGCATATGACCCAAGTACTGGTTTATTTAGATGGTTTTATTGCTTTTGGAAAGACCTTGGAAGAATACAAAGAATGGCTACTCTGAGTATGTGATCGGCTGTAGACTGTTGGACTTAATTTGGCCACTGATAAATATAAGTTCTGCCAGGCCTCTGTGAAGTAAGTAGGACATATTGTGTAGTAGAACCCCCATTTTTTCTTTTTTTTCTTTTTTTTGTATTTATTGTAAAATAAATTCCCTTCCCTTCCCCAACCATATCTGACTTTTTCCTCCCTCTCTATTTTCTATAGATAAGTATAAGTGAGCTCAGACTTAAGATAAGCTTTAAACATTTTTATTTTGGCAACAAGTATTTGGTTTTGGATAGCCACTGTTTTATATTGTATAATTATTAGGCTTGTATTGATTTTTACTGTTGTATATTGTATTATTATCATTTTCATATTGATTTTTATTGTTTCATATGGATATTGTATGGCTTAGGCCTGTGTTTGTAAGTGAACCAAAGCCATGTCAAGTTTCCATTTTATATGTCAAGTCTCCATCTTCTGTCCTCTGCCTGGGCATCTCATGTTGCAACTGTATGAGTCACATACCCCTCCCATGTAAATTGGTTCCCGGATGAATGAGTGTGATTGGAAATGATTGAAATATAATGGTAGCAGGCCTCTACTAAATGGCCTATAATGACTGAGCCACCACCTCGCATTGATTCACTCAGGAACCACAGACCTCACCCAGGAACAGAGACAAGACCAGCAATTGAAAGACAAAGAACCCTTCAAAACCAGCAACTCTCACCATTACAAACATCTGAAACTGCACATCCCTGCATGGAGCACACATGCTCAGTATACCAGGGGCTGACCCTTGCCTGGGCATGCCTCCTGTCACTAGTGTCATACAAGGTTTGCTCCTATAAAAAGGGGCAGTGAAGACAAACCCAGCGGGAACACCATTTCCATCTGGACCAGCACCATGCCACACCACCTATCCATCCAGAGGCCCTGCTGGAGATCCCCCTCTGGACAACATCTAATGGACAAGGACCCCTTCCAGCCTGGATACGTAGATATTACCTGCACATCTCCTTCTACAATTTGGACTCTCTCTGTCTCTCTCTCCTCCTGGACTTCAGTGGACTTCAGCCCCTGCATCAAGCCTCTCTAACCCTTGCTGCTATTGTGTGTGTGGTGGGCGGAGGGGGAGGGGGTGCAAGGGAACCAATTTGGCATTGTTGCACCATCTTCCCTGTTCAATAATATCACTGTCATTTGCAACCCCAAGTTGGGTCATGTTTTACTGAATCCCAGGCCCTTCCCCATCTTAAATTCCAGCCTCATTCTCTCTCTCAGCTCCAGTTCCCACCCTCTCTGCTAGTTTTCCTATCTCCTCCCAATTCCATCTCCCCTTTTCTGCCACCTCTCAGCCTCTCCTTGCTTTCCTGCTGTCCCTGCTGCTTTCCCTGTGATTTTCTACTATCCGTCTCTCTGTTTTCAGGCTTCTCCCACACCTTCTGTAATCTTTGCCACCCCCCTCCTGCAGCTTCCCAGCTCCTATTAGCTGTCCTACACTTTTCTCCAGCTTCCAGCACCTACTGCCACTCCCTGCAACTTCTCTACCTGTCCCGGAGCCATCCTCTTGCTCCCCACACCCAGAGCCCCTCTTTAACACCCACACTTTCTGTTAGTCCCATTTTTCCTTCTCCCCATCTATCTTTTCAGCTCCCCTGTAGCTCTGGCTTCAGTCCCGGACTATGTGCCAGCATGCTTCCCTGTTCTGCAGGCTTTGACCATCATCTTTTAATCAGTTATGATCAATTAACCTAAAGTTAACCCCAAACTTTAGTTCTTTAGCCCAGGCCCCTGTAGTTTACCGGTTCTAATCCTGGTCCTGGTAACTTTAACTCCTTACACTTCTACTTTACCTTAACCTTTCCCCGGGTATCCCAAGTACACCAAGAGTATACATACATCACAACACCCAACTTAGGAACTCACCTGTGTGTATGTGTAGGTGGGTGGAATGTGTGTAAATTAGTGAATACACATATATACACATACATTATATATATGCACACACACACACATAGATATCATTGTGTGTGTGTGGTATATGAATTAGTAATCCACATATGTGTATTGACTGTGCAGGTATTGGTAACTGGTATCTGATACTGT
Source organism: Alligator mississippiensis (assembly GCF_030867095.1). Taxonomy (NCBI): domain Eukaryota; kingdom Metazoa; phylum Chordata; order Crocodylia; family Alligatoridae; genus Alligator; species Alligator mississippiensis. The sequence goes on from NC_081829.1 coordinate 37,816,055, forward strand.
CTAAATTTGGTGTGTGTAGCTTGTATGGGCTTAAACTGGTGACAGGTGTGCATAAACCTAAACTAGTTATTTGGAATGTGTGTGTATCTGAGTTGCAAGTGTGTGTGTGTGTGTGTGTGTGTGTGTATGGCAATTTACATATGATATACGAATTAGTGATCTGTGTCTAACTTTTGCGGTGTATAGTGTATGTGCTTGAATTGAATAGCTGACTTGGCCTTGTTTAGAACTTGGGCTACGTTAGTAAATCATAGAATAATAGAAAATTAGGGTTGGAATGGACCTCAGGAGTTCATCTAGTCTAACCCCTTGCTCAAAGCAGGACTAGCCCTAACTAGAACATTCCAGCCAGGGCTTTCCTCCAAAAATGAAATTCACCACCCCTCTAGGTAACTTGTTCCACTGTTTCACCACCCTCCTAGTGAGAATGTTTTTTCCTAGTATTCGACCAAAGCCTGATGTGAGGCTCACTGGTCTGACCTCAGTCCCCAGAAAAATCATGGAGCAGGTCCTCAAAGAATCCATTTCTAAGTACTTGGAGGAGAAGATGATGATTAGGAACAGTCAGCATGGATTCATCAAGGGAAAGTAATGCCTGACAAACCTAATTGCTTTCTATAATGAGATAACTGGCTCTGTGGATGTAGGGAAAGCAGTGGACATAATATACCTTGACTTTAGGAAGGCTTTTGATACCATCTCCCACAACATTCTTGCAAAAAAGCTGAGGAAGTATGGGTTGGATTCATCGACTGTAAGGTAGATAGAAAGCTCGCTGGATTGTCAGGCTAAATCAGTATTAATCAATGGCTCAATGTCAAGTGGAGTGCCCCAGGGGTCAGTCCTGGGGCCTGTACTGTTCTACCTCTTCATTAACAATCTGGAAGATAGGATGGAAGCACCCTCATCAAGTTCACAGCCGACACCAAGCTGGGTGGTGTAGCAGAAGCCTGTTTTAACATGTTTTAAAGGTACAGTCGGCTAACCTGAATTAAACTGCTACCATGTGCTAGCTAATGCCTTCTACTTCTTACTGTGTGCCTTAATGAAACTTGTCAACAAGTGCTTTGTTGGTGTATTAATAGTTAACATGCCACAAATGTCAAAATTACAAATTTTTCCTTTTATGTTGAATCTATAAGTCATACGTATATATGTAGACAAGGTTCTTTGAGTGAATCTGATATCTTTTATTAGACCAACTTAAACAGTTGGAAAACAATTTTTAAGCAAGCTTTTGGGTTCAAAATCATTTGTCAGGTTAAGGAAACTTCAGCAGTTGGTACGTGCTCTTTCTGGATGGAATGAAAATTAAAGGAGCCAGAGGCTGGGCTGGTATGCATACAGCTGGTATTCATACATCATATGCATACCAGCCCAGCCTCTGGCTTCTTTACTTTTCATTCCATCCAAGAAAAGCACGTACCAACTGCTGAAACTTCCTTAGCCTGACAAAGCGTTTTTGAACCTGAAAGCTTGCTTAATTTTTTTTTCCCCAACTATTTAAGTTGGTCTAATAAAAGATATCAGATTCACCCAAAGAACCTTGTCTGCCTATGTCCTTAGACCAGCACAGCTACAACCTATACCCCTGTAAGTATATATGTGACATTTCTACAGGGAGACACATGTAAACAGTCACAATTTGTTTAACGAAGCATCTTATAGACTAATTTGTTTGGAGATGAATGAATTGTTACAAGGTACATATAAGTGTTATATTTAGATCACCCTAACCAAGGTTAGGGTAACCCAAGTACCCTCCAGTGTGCAAATGTTCACAGGATTTTGGTCTCCCTAAAAATGGCACCCCGATCTGAAATTAGTGAACCAACTTTAAATCAGCAAAGTGTTTACCCAGTTTAGCACAGGTTAACTCAGTCTGATGAACACTTGCACCCAGCCACAGCACAGCCCCTGGGCTGGGAAAGCCTGTCAGTTCTCCACAAAACTGGGGTTGTGCTATTTAACTCCCAGAGCTTGACTAGGGTATTTCTACACTCCACCCCCACCCACCCAAACTGCTCCCACTGCAGAGACAACAGCCTCCCCAGCAGACCTGCCGGCCCTCCTCCAATCCTGCCAGGTCATACTCTCCTTTTTCCTCCAGCTTACTTGGCTCCAGCTGCCTGTGCATCCTCCTGGCAAGCAGCAAACAGTTGCAGGCTTGGTTCCAACTCTTGGTGCCTTAAACTAAGCCACCTAAACCAAAGGTCCTGAAAATGCCTGTTTACACCCTTAGGCTGCTTTGTCTCACCACATCTCTGTTCCCATTATTTCTTTAATAAAATTTACTAATGGAACAATTATAATGTTGCAAAAGCTGGCTTAGAGACCACAAACCTAAGCTTTGATTATTGTAGGGTGTAAAACATGCTTTTGAATTACCCTTTCATTTTGACTAGCATACTGGCAGTCAAAGCAACTGGGATTCCAAGAGTGGAAAACATCTCAGACAAGCTAGTAGTAAAATAAACCATATCACTGGTGCATCAACAACCTTGGAAGTGTTAACTGGCTGAGGGGGTCATAACAGAATAAGACATTACTTCTAGAATAATAGTTTTGGCTATTTAACATTTGAATCCTGTTACTGCTTTCTAAAGAGAAGTTGATATCAAAGGATACAATTGATCATCTTTCACAATTATATTTTATTGATTAGTTATAGAAAATGATTCATGTGGAATTAACCATATTTTAATGTTCTTGAAATTCATTTTAACGTAACTGAAAATTTCCCTACAAGTGCAACTTGTGTCCACTCACCCAGGTGTGCACACAGACAAAACCAGGACTGGTATAAAGTGATTCAATTGCATGGAAATGAATGTTTGAAGGGTGGATAAAAATAATTATGAATTTGCCTACACATGTGTGTTTATGCTACTAAGTATAAGAATACATAAACTGACATTAATGTGCCATTAAGAATTGAAATGTTAGAAAATAATAAATTTCATGTTTGTTTGTATTTAATTCTGTCATGTCATGCACATGTTGGGTGTTAAGTACATCTATTTAAAATAGATATTTATTGTTAATTGTATACTAGAACTAACCAATATGTGACATCTATGTTTTACTGCAACTTTCAAGGATTCAACACTTGTTTTCCCTTCAATGAGATAGAATGAAGACATGATTTATTGAATGTTTTGTAAAGATAAGATTTGATCTACGTGCCTTAAAGAGACAATATCTCTCTGGCTCAATCCATTCTTTTTCACCTTCTTGTCAATTTAATTAATATTATCTTAAGATACCTACTATAGCTTGCTATTTTTGAGTGTTCAGTAATTCAGGAGAACAAAATCCTCAACCTCTAAAGATACATAAAAGCGGTAAAAGGATTTATATAACCTAAAGCCATCCCAGTCATAGGCAAGGGCTAAAGGTAGAGGTTGAAGTGTCTACCCCTGGAGATGTATGTTGGCAAGTATAGTAATAGGCACACACAACAAAAAAAAGCCCTCTAAAGTGTCAGGAGTCAGGTTAGAAGGCAGGCTAACTAGTAACCAAGTAGTTATTTCAGTGGACCTGACTCATAAAGGCCCAGCTGCTGCTAGTTATCTTCATGGGCATGGCTGCCTGTTTATAAGTAGCTTCTCTGTCTAGTCCTTGGTCTTATTACTTCTTGTCCCTAGCTTCCTTGGTTCCATATTTCAGACTCCAGACTTAGACCTCTTTAATCCAAACTTTCTGGATCCTGACTGCTACCTTGTTCCTGACTCCATTCTAGACCCTTAACTTCAGACAGACATTTGGGTTCTGGCTTGTGACTCTTATTTGGTGATCACCCAAATCATAGAAACATAGAAAATTAGGGTTGGAAGGGACCTCAGGAGGTCATCTAGTCCAAACCCCTGCTCAAAGCAGGACTATCCCTAATTATGTCATCCCACCCAAAGCTTTATCTATCCAGGTGTGAAACCATCAGCACTCTGGCTTGGTCATCCCTCTGGTTTCCTGCTCTTGGAAGAACCATTCTTAGCTGTGGTGCTTCCCTGCCATGACTGAATGGAAAAAGTTTATAGACTTCTCTCTCAGCAGGAGACAGTCTCACCCAAGTCAGGGCAGTCTGTTGTCTGACTCGCTGTGTTCTAGAATGCCATTTGGTAGGACCCTTATGGGGTCCAGATTGGGAGCTCCTCCACCCCTACACTCACAACACAGGCCTCCATAAGGTGTTTTGGGTAATACCAGACCCAGGTTCTAAATGTTATGTTAATCACCCTTTGACCATCACACCAGCCTTTGGAGTGTCATAGCTGTAGCTCCCAGACTTCATGCCTGGAATCCCCAACAGTCCATCTAATAGGAAACTACAGTAACATGGGCAAAAAATAAAGAACCTGTCTGCCCCTCACCCTCTTCTAGCATGTCTCTTTATCCATCATCCAAGACCTCCTTCCAACACTTCTCGTATGCTTTGAATTCTGCCCGGAGCATGTCCAGCCAGCCAGCGTTAGGACTCTCCTCCCAGATGTGGCTTATGCCCCCTGTGGGATGAGGGCCCACCTGCAGTGAGTCAGAGCCAGGACTGCTTTCATCTGGGGCCCTAGGCTCCCCATGGCTCAGTCTTCTGGCTGAGGTACTCACAGTGTAGGCCTCTCTCCTCAGCAGATGCTGTTTCCTGGCCAGAAAACAGTGTGCATAACCTGGATTGCATCTCTCACAACACTGTGTTTATCACCCTGACTGCATTACCCCAAGCCACCAGGGCTTTTCGCCAGACAACAGGTAAGAGAGAGGGGGCGAGAGGGGCATTTTCCTTCCCCATTCCCCTTGCCCTTCTACACTGAGTCTTAAAAACTTCAAAAAATGGAAATTCTGCAACCTATCTGGGTAATCTGGTTCCAGTGCTTTATTCACTTCTGAATGGGCGAGTTTTTTTCCTAATATCTAACCTAAACTTCCCTTGCTGCAACTTGAGACCGCTGCCACCATTGCTATCTGCCACCACTGAGAACAATCTAGCTCCATCCTCTTTGGAACCATCCTTCAGGTACTTGAAGGCTGCTATTAAATCCCTCATCAATCTTTGCTTTTCTAGACTGAATAAGCCCAGTTCCTATAGCCTGTCCTTAGAAGTTGTGAGCCACAGCCCCCAACCATTTTCATTGCCCTCCACTGACTCTCTCCAATTTGTCCACATCCTTTCTGTAGTGGAGGGTCCAAAACAGGACACAGTACTCCAGATGTGGCCTCACCAGTGCTGAACAGAGGGGAAGAATCACTTCCCTTGATCTGCTGGCAACACTTCTACTAATGTATCCCAGTATACTATTGGCCTTCTTTGCAACAAGCGCAGAGTGTTGACTCATATTCAGCTTACTGCTCACTATAACCCCAAGGTCATTTTCTGCAGAACTGCTGCTTAGCCAATCAGTCCCCAGCCTGTACCAATGCATGGGATTCTTCCATCCTAAGCACAAACCTTTGCCCTTCTCCTTATTGAACCTTATGAGATTTCTTTTGATCCAATCCTCCAATATTTTGAGGTCTCTCTGAATCCTAGCCCTACCCTCCAGAGTATCTACTACTCCCCCTAGTTTGGTATCATCTCCAAACTTGCTGAGGATGCATTCCATCTCATCTTCCAGGTCATTGATGGAGATGTTGAACAAAACTGGTCCCAGGACCAAGCTCTGGAGGAACTTCACTTGATACAGGCTGCCAACTAGACATGGAGCCATTGATTATTTAGCCTCGGTGACCAACAATCCAGCCAGTTTTCTATCCACCTTAAAATCCATTCATCCAACCCATACTTCTTTAACTTGCTTGCAAGAATGTTGTGGAAGACTACATCAAAAGGCTTGCTAACATCAAAGTATATTACGTCCACTGCTCTTCCTGCATCCACAGACCCAGTCATCTCAACATAGAAGGCAGTCAAACTGGGCGGATATGACTTGCCCTTGAATTCACCCTGAATGTTCTTGATCAACTTCTTCTCCAAGTGCTTAGGAATGGATTCCTTGAGAACCTATTCCATGATTTTTTCCATGGACTGAGGTGAAGCTAACAAGACTGTAGTTCCATGGATCCTACTCCTTCTTCAAGATGGACACTATTTATCCTTTTCCAAGCATCTGGGATCTCTCCCAATCACCATGAGTTTTCAATGATTGTCAGCAGCTCAGCAATCACATCAGTCAATTCCCTCAGCACTGTTACATGCATTGCATCTGGCCTCATGGATTTGTACACATCTAGCTTTTCTAAAGAGTCCCAGTACCTTACAGCTACAGTTGCCTGCTTCAGACTCACAGTAGCTCAGTGCCAGTGTGAATCCCTCTTTCCTGTTCCTAATTTCCCATCTTCCCTTTGCCCCCACTCTCCAGCTCATGGCTCGACCTCAGTGACTGCTCACATCTCAGCGCTTTACAAACCATGGCCTCCTGATCTGCCAGGTCCAGATCCTCTGACTCCAGTGTGGACCTTGCCTGCACCTGACATTGTCTGTTCCTAATCCCTTGGGTTGTGATTCTCATGGGCAGTCACAGGCTTGACCACCCACATCCTAGTCATCCTCTGATATCTTACCTAAAATCTGATATCAGGATTTAGTTTACAAGCTACACTACATTTTGCAGTGTAAATTTATCTCTGAAGTTCTAAGAACTTCCTAGAGCAGCAATCCGCACACATTGTTTGTTTACTTATGTTTAGTTGACATGATTATTTACGAACAAAAATTTATGTTAGGTTTCATTCATGTTATTTTGTGTAAAACTGGAGAGGCAAATCATTGGAGTACGAGATGAGTAAGGAATGTGAATAAAGTCATCTAGAGTATCCATTCCTTTGATATTGCCCTGTATAAAGGACTTATTTTAGTAGTTTAAGACTTATTGAACCTGAGAAGTAAAGCAACTGTATCCAAACTTTGTCTGGTACCTGAGAGTAAAGCATAGAGAGAATTCTAAAAGGAAGTAGATGTGGGGGTGGTGGAAGCACATAAGTGATTCTGATCTCTATTAAAAATGCATATGTTGCTCATATTTATATTGAAGAACTACTGGACCAAGTTTTAACATTACTTTTCTGTGAATTGATAGTCATGCCTAATTATTTCAAATGTCATATGTACTTGATTATGATTCAGTACAGTGCTGTGAATCTAACCCTGTGTAGAGTACAGAATGCCTCTGATGTGTCTTATTAAATGTCACTTATATCCAGACATTAATTCAGTATGTAAAAAGTTAAACTCCGCATTTAAAAACAACTTATTTCTTGACAAGTCAATAAAATCAGTGCATTTATGTTCCAGGAAATGGAACCATCCTTCCTTTTTTGGCAAAAATGAGAGTCTTGTGTGGCAAAAAACACTAAACAGAGTGGTGAAATTTCTAGCTCTGCCCTAGATTTTCCTTGTGACTTTGGTAAATCGCTTTGTAGCTAAGTGCCATAGCTTTCCATCTGGCAGATGGGAATAATGCTTCCCCTAAAGGGATTATTAAGAGGGAAAAACTGAATGAGTGCCTCACAAACAGTAAAAAACTATACTGAGATGTAAATGTATTTGTATGTACATATCAGTAGCTTTTGAGCAGGGCTTCCCTATTTTTACTGGTAGATGTGTTAACCTTGCTATCTAGATATTAGGAAACAATAATGAAGTTGCAGTAGATAACACCATAAAATTCAAGCTCTTGCTTAGTTTATATTCTATTTCATTTTTAATTAAGTTAACCAAAGTCATTTATCTACAGCTTAAAGCAGTCTGGCAGAATACCTCAAAAATAAATAGTTCTTTGGTGTTAAATATACATACCGAGATTGATAAGATTAAAACCCAATCAGATTCACCTTTAAAATATGGAAGAAGTCTTGCTAGGCATGAAGGTTTTGCAATTTGGGACAACTGAATGGATGGAGAGCAAGCCCTGCCTGTACTGCCGTCTTAATGCTCATGTAAATTACTTGAAACACAGATCATGATATTATTTTAGTCTCTTAAATAATCATGCATCATAAATACCTTCATAATATGAATAAGAAACAGTTTACTCCAGACTCTGATTCAATGATGTCATAGAAAATATTATTTTACATTTTGTCAGATCCCTGGGCTGCCACCCTTCAAGCAGCTTGTCACTTTCTGGCAGTTTCTTGGAGCTGCTTCCTAATCATTCTTCATTATTGTTCATAGTGGATGCTTGAAGTTTGGGTGTTAGGGGGTAGCAGACATTTGATCAGTGGAACCTGAAACTTTAAGCTATCCTAGAAGCTTTACTTATTTTGTACCGGTCTTCCACATTGCTTAAAGTGTAGCAGCTGATATTTACCAAAGTGATGTGAAAAAAATCAACTATAATCTCATCTTCTTTTCTCATGTCTATAGGACAGATTCTACAGCCTCACATCCAACAAAATGTGCATTGCCCATTTTGCTTGAAGAACTGCTGAATTTAGCCCTTTGAGTTTTTACTGCTTATACTGTCTGTGCCTTAGTATTGACAAATGGGCTATTCTAGCACCTTATTTATTTTTTATTGAAAGCAGAAGCTTGCTTTGCCTCCCTGTTCTCACTTCGTGTTGATTTTAGACAAATTTACATGGATGATTACTTCCTTAGCATACTTATCCATCATACTAACTGTGAGATGTCACCATCAGTATAAACCAAAAGAGAAGAGATCACGCAAATTCTGCAATTTATTTAAAGGGCATATTAACCTTCAAAATCTGATTTATTCTTTATTTACACATCCATAGACTTCCCCACACTTGTTATGTTTTATATCAACTCTGCCCATGAGGTAGGTGACTTCACTTTGCTTCTGTTGCTTCATGTTTCTGACTACAGTTTTCCCTCAGTTTATGTGGGTTCTTTATATGCAAATTTTCTCTTATGCAATGAGCATATTTAGACCCATTATTTGTTATATGTGAGGTGAATTCACTCTTATGAGATCAGCACAGACTCCTGCCTGCCAAATCAGCTAAGTCTGTGGGGGGAGGGGAAAGACCCCCACTCACCCCATCCCTAGCAGCCCTGGGAGTGGCCAGCACCAGCTGCCTGCAGCCTCTGGACTGTACTATGCTTCGCCTGTCCCCCCTGTGCCTGGGATCCACTTGTCCACAATCACCTTCACTCCTGGGCTGTGCCATGCCCTGATGCAGGCAGCTGATGTCAGCTGCTCCTGGGGCCACTCCATCATGGGCTGGGGTGAGTGCAGATAAGCAGAGCCCCAGCCAGGATGGGATGTGGAGCTCACTCCAGCCCTGGCTGAAGCAGCCCTGGGAGCAGCCAACACCAGCTGCCTGTAGCCTCTGGGCTGCACCATGCCCCAAACCCCGCAGGGCTCTGCCTGGCCCCACTCACCCCAGCTCCTGCTGCAGCAGCCCCAGAAGTGGCCAATACCAGCTGCCTGTAGTCTCTGGGTTGCACCATGCCCTGGTGCAGGCAGCTGGTGTTAGCTGCTCTGAGGGCTGCTGCAAGTGGGGCTAGAGAGAGTGCCGCACCCCACACCACCTGGGACTCTGTTTGTCTGCACTCATCCCAAACCATGATGAAGTGGCCCTGGGAGCAGCCAACACCAGCTGCCTGCATCAGGGCATGGCACAGCCCAGGAGCAGAGGTGAGTGTGGACAAGCAGAGCCCAGGCACAGGGGAGGTGGGGGGGGACACATGGAGCAAGGTGCAGCCCAGCGGCTGCAGGCAGCTGGCACCAGCTGTTCTTGGGGTTGCTGCAGCCAGAACTAGGGTGAGTGCTGCTCTCTTCCTTCTACTTTGCTGCCTTGCGCAACCCTCGGAATGGCATCCCTTCCTTAGTCCCAACCTCACTCCCTCCCTCCCTCCCTCACCACCAGGGGAAACTATCCCTGTCTGTTACATTGTAAAGTAGGTTCACTTTATGCAAATTTGATTTATGCTCCATTCTCCGGGAATGCATGTACCACATAAATCAAGGAAAACCTGTATTTGTTTTCTTTGCAAGTAATGCAGGAATTCATTTTGGGGAGATAAGATTCCATGGCATTTCAGGAGTCTGGGATTCTACCTGTTTCAATATACTTTTGGTTTGCAGATGGTAGAAGCTAGGGAAGATCCGGGGGGAGGGGGTGGAAGGAATTGGGAGTAGTTTCATGCTGCCTTTAATTCTTGTTCCACTAAATCTATCCTGCTGGACAGCTACATTTGTGTTCAGGTGGACCTGAGGGAGTCAATGGACTTCATTATTTATTATTATCTACTTGATTTCTGCTAACTTCTTCACTCCTTGGCTAGGTGCAGACAGTCAAAAAGCCTGTTACCCTGTCAGTTATCTACCCCTGGTAATGTTCCTCTGCTCGCCCCCCTGCCCTCTGCCCCCTCACCTCCCTACATGTCCAATAAAGGTGTCCTGCTGCATAGGACCCTGCCAGATGCCTTTGTTCCTAAGGGATTTGAACCCACAACAAATCATAGACAGGGAAGACAGGGGCAGGGCTAAAGGCAGACTGAGATGTAGCAGTGGCAAACCAATCAAGCAGGAAGAAGTTGCAAAAGTGAGACAAGGGGAAAGTTATTTCAGTGATCATTTCTTGGATTATTCATTGCAGCAGATGAAGGTAGTAGAAGGCTAAGCCCGTGTTAGATAGAGAATCCCATTATGGATTTCCCTCCTAGGCATGCACACATTGAATAGAGATGGGAAGGTTCTGGAACAGCTGAACTTTACACCTTGATGATGTCAATGACCCACTTGCCATCTGGGAACATGCACAGTAGCCTCTTTGGTTCATTGCAGTGCCATGTGCTACACCTAAGTGCTGGGTCCACCATATTTTGGGTGTCATGTGCACATGGGCATGATTGGTTGGAGGATGATTGACAAGTGGAGTGACTTTGTTGGTATAAAAGGAATCCACTGAGGATTTGGGGAATGCAACTGGGAATAATTGGCACAAGTAAGTTGAGCACTGTGAGAACTATGGTGATGGTATACTGTGAATGATTCAATTGGTTGGTTTATTGATTGATGATTGATTTTGAGAGGGATTGGTTGAGTTTGGATTGCTTGTGACAGAGTGAATGAGGGATGACTAATTGGATTATTTGGACTATTTAATTGAAGACTTGCACATACTCATCTGGGACCTCAATCATCATCTGGAGTTGATAAATAATCACCCTTCCCCTCACTCTTGGTTGGATTACACTGTGTGGAAAAGACTGAGGGCTTAGTTGTCACAGTGGTTCAGTGAGCCTCGAGAAGACCCTAATGCTGCCCTCTACTGCCTCCTTTGGCAGTCTTGCTTATTGTGTTATTTTCAAACTAGTGTATACAATTGTTGCATTATTCTCACTTGTTGATACTCTTATTTTTGTTGTATTTGTGATTTTATAATATACCTAAAAGCCTTACCTCAGTCTCCACAATAGTCTCATTATAGGGTGCATGAGGATAGGCTATAGTCCTATGTGCATTCCTGGCCGCAAAACCCACCTCCATCAAAGATAATTAAGAAAGGCCCTGGTCACCCATTAGGTTTGCTATGGGTGCTGAGTGTCACAGGCACACACTGCAGTGTCTGCCTTTCAGTCTGGCATCCCTGAGTGGGCAATAAGGGTTTAATTGTGGATTTTATTGTGCTTGTAATCCTTTGTGCTTAGTTGTAGTGGGCATGAAAGGGTTAATCTTGGTTTTCTGGTTGTGTTGGAGATTCTTGTACCTTTAGTTTTATGCTGTTGTGTGATAGTACAAGGGGCAATTGATCTGAGGAGGGGTCATAACATGCAGAGTGTGAGGTTATTGTTTTGGAATTGTTTGAGATTCCTGGCAGAAATAAGCATGCCACCACCATAAGTTTGAACCCTGCTGTGGGACAGCAGTGAGCGAGTGCCATTTTGAGTTTGATTTGTGTGTGAACAGCTTGTTGTTGTGAGACAAGATGGATGGATCAGCAGTGATAGGTGTGATGGCCAAGAGTGCCATGGAGCTATTCAAAGAATGGACTGAACCAAGGATTAGAAATAAACATGTGTGGCAATATCCAGTTAAGAAACTTATATTTTGGAAAGAGGAGGATTTGGCCTATGATCAGCTATGCGAGCATTGGCAGTTGTGGCTGGGTGAAAAGTGTAGAGACAAGAAAGCCTGTAAGAAGGCTTTGGTTTTAGGGATCTTGACATGCGTTAGAGAACTGGCCGAGAAGGACAAGAGAGATGTTGATGTAGTGAAGGGTCTGCAAGATCAGATAGATGCTCTGACACAGTAAGTCAAAAGAGATAGAGAGAAAACAGGCATGCAGGGAATGGTGTAGAGAGATGCCAAGGAAATGGAGTTAAAAGAAGAGATTGCAGCAGTAAAGAAAAGAAGAGCTTTAAAAACAGAGGTCAAGGATTATTGGAAGTGACAGATGGAAGACCTAGAGGCTACATTCAGGATCACGCATAAGCAGAACTTGAGAGAGCTGAAGGAATACACTCCAGAGGGGTTGCAGAGCAGGAACAACCATCCTATCATGATTTATGAAAGGAGAATAGATGATTTAAAAAGTGAAAAGGTATCTGAAAAAGTATCATTGGGTATATAGAAAGCTGCAACCAGTTGAAGAAAGGTTCACTGAGCTTAGCTCTTCTGCCGGGAGTACTTTTAGTTTCAGAAGCTGTAATGTTCCTGAGAAGGTAGCGCAGCCTAGCACACCAGTCAAGGAGAGAGAGAGAGTTGGCTTCTGAAAATGGCCATGATTGGGGACAGTGTGGGTTACACCATGTCTGATATCATAGAAATTGTCCAAAAGTGCATGGACCATAAAGATTTTGCAGCATTACTGACACCCATTAGGAAGAAACAGGCCCCAAACAGCACAGCAATCTGCGATGAGATCTCAAAGTTATTCTTTCCTGCAAAGCCTGCTACTGTGCTCTTCCATAATAAGAAGCAGCAGCAGAGTGAGAGGCCTGAGGCTTACATTGAAAGAAAGATATTACTTTAAATGGTGGCTGAGTTAGCCACACTGCTTAGTGGTCATTATAATTTGACGTTCTAGATTTTAAGAATCCATTGATAAAAAGGTTTTTAGCCTGGCAGTAAAACCATCTTGGTGGTGGAGCCCGGAATAGCATATTATGGTATGGGCCAGAGAAGGCTATGAACTAGAGGCCAGTAGGAGCTGTGAAACCAAGAAAGGTAAGATGGCAGCAATTTTACAGGGAAGCCGCAGTGAGGAAGAAGAGAATTTTAAAAGGAGAAAAACTAAACTTGTCAGATTCAACAGTGAGACCACCGGCAGCGAGGGAGTGATACCCAGAGGATGACAGCATGCCAGTGCTATCAAGCAGAGTAACTGAATGATGCAGTTCAACCAAGCGCACAATAAGGACAAGATGGCAGAAGCCCCTGCTAACAACTGAGACAAGGGTGGTAAGCCATATGAACAGAGAGAGTATCATTCCCTATGTATGGAATTTAGGGACTCTATATGGAAAGAGCTCTAAAATATAATAGCAGGGAAGTTATCCATGTGCTGCCCACTTTGAGATTGCTAGAGTTATTAATGGAGTACAAGAAACAGGATGTTACTGGCAGAGGAGATAAAGGGCTACCCCTACCACCCCCAGTAGCTGGTCCTGGTTCAGACTGGAGGCAGCCTGGCACTTCCTGCATCCCAGCTTGTTGAACCTAATTTGGCACTTATAAGACAGCTGGGGATGCCCTACACTTCTTGTTTATTTTAAGGATTATTTGAGTCAAGGAGCACTGTGGCATAAACAGAACATGCTAGTTGATACTGGTGCCACCTATAGTTTGATTAGCACAACAAAGGAGCCATTTTCTACCTGGCTTCCAGTGCAAAATGCAATTCTGGAAGTATTTGATGGCTCAGAGCAGGTAGTAGTGTTAACAGACTTAATGGAGATAAAGATTGGATCCCAAATTGGGGAGTTTCATTTTGGACTTTTGGGCAACATAGGTATTTTGTGGAGTGATATTATGAGAGAATGGAATATAACCTTGGACTTCCCCAATAAGGTTCTTAGACTCATTAGGAGTTCAGAGCAGATGACTATAGTACCGACCAGACACAGATGTGAAGTCCTAAAGGCAGCGGAGACGCTAGTGCTTCTAGAGTGGGAAGATGACATTAGACTGGTAGCTTTAAGTCTTAAACAGGTATGGGCCAAGAACAAGCTTGAATGTGGGAGGATCAACACATGCATGGAAATGGAGGGTGAGGACCCACGACTACAGTGTCAGTACTGTTTTCCCCAAGAAGTCATACCAAGTATCCGAGAGACAATTGATGCCCTCGTGGAGCAGGAGGTACTAATCAAGACACACAGTACAGTAAATAGTCCCATCTGGCCCATAATTAAGGCTGATGGAAAGACATGGAGACTGACAATCAATTATAGGCAGCTTAATTGATGCACTCCAGCTTTGATGCCCATTGTAGCAAAGTACCCCAAGGTACTGGTGAGCATTGCCCATAGGGCAGTTTGGTTCTCTGTATTGGATCTCGCCAATGCCTTTTTTGCCATTCCTGTGAGCCCAAAATACTGGTATAAGTTTCCATTTACCTTCTGTTCAAAGCAATTTACATTTACTCTGTTATCGCAAGGATATAACAACAGTCCTGTGCACTGCCATCGCTATGTGTCAAGAATGTGGGAGTAGCTTCTAGGAAATGACAAAGGACACATCATTTCATAAGTTGATGACATCCTCATAACTGCAACATTGAGGGAGGAGTGTCTGGAGTACACCAGGATGGTATTGGGTGTAATCGAATACACGGGTTTTAAGGTGAACCCTGAAAAGTCCCAGTTATGTCAACAGAATGGTATATCTGGGATTGAGGCTTGAACCAAATGGACACAGTCTGGGTGTACAGAGGGTTAGACTAATCTGGGATCTGACTGCACTGACAGATTTAAAATACTTTGAGATCCTTTTTGGGTTTAGTGGGGTTCCTAAAGGGAATCAATTGAGAACTTTGCTAGTGTGGTTGCACCATTATACACACTTCTAAAGAAATCTATTCCATGGCACTGGGGTCAGGAACAGAAGGATGCCTTCATGGCACTAAAGAGAGCTGTAGTTCAGGCTCCAGTGCTAGCATACCCACAAGTGGGGAAGCCATTTTACTTGGATTTGGCTACCATCCACACTCATATTGGAGTGATACTGTTCCAGCAGTCTAGAACTAGTAGGAAACCAGTGGCTTATGGCAGCAGAGTGTTGTCGGAAGTAGAGAAAAAAAATTTAACCCATGTGAATGTGAAGTACTTGCTTTAGTTTGGGCCCTGGGGCATTGAAGCTATTTGACTGGGATGTCCCCAGTGGTACTGCATTCTGCATACTCTCCAGTTAAATATGTTGTGTCTGGAAAGGCCAGGGATGCAGGAATTTCAGCCCCATGTCTGGCACATTGGACAATTGTTTTGGCAAACAGAAACATTATATGGGATAATGTTCAAACCCAACCAGCAGCACTATATGCCTTAGTCATTAGTGGCACTGAACACGAGTGCCCAATAGCTGAGGCATGTCAGGAGCCTCTAATGCAGGGGTGGACAATTATTTCAGGTGGAGGGCCGCTTACTGAGTTTTAGGAAGCCATCAAGGGCTACATGACAGGCAGCCAGGGGCAGATAAATATTAATTTTCTAAATGTTTAGGGGGCCCTGTGCACTGGATAGAATGGCCTGGTGGGCTGCATTTGGCCCATGGATCGCATTTTGTCCACCTCTGCTCTAGTGGGTATCTTTAAGGAAGGATGCAAGCTGACTGAGCAAGTATTCCAAGAAAAAGACTCAGTGTGGTTTGTGGATGGCAGCAGCTTTTATAGCAGTGGTTGTCCTATGACCGGGTTCACAGCAATCAGAGTGAAATCAGGCAGGAGAAATCACTCAGAAAAAGATTGGATAATGCAGATCACACTCAGCATGGGCTGCTGAGACTACAGCCTTTGCAGCCACGCTTGAAAATGTATCCGAATTGGAATCATGTATAATGTACAGTGATTCTGACTGCACAGTGCATACATTGTTAGATTGGTCGCCAGTTTGGAACAAATAAAATATGAAGACTTCTGATGAGAAGGATGTGAAATATGGAACACTGCTCAGATATGGAGCATCCTGCCAGAAGCATCAGTCTTCAGAAGCAGTCTCATTTTTACCTATGAGAAAAAAGAAGATGGACAAAAATTACATTTTTCTGTGTCTCACTCTATTGTCCCTTCCACAGAGAGGAGGAGGTGGACAATGGCTTTCAGATGGTTGGGAAAGGAACTTCTTGGATGCTTTTTCCTTGGCCACAGTAACATCATCCTCATGGTGTTGCAGGCAACTCAGCCAGACAGACCCAACGTGGTTGTGACCACGAGATGGCAACTGCATCGATGGTCCATCATACAGCATGCTAGAGTGAACATCAAACAGCAAGGGGTCCCAGAGCTAATGATGACCAATGGATATACAATTATCCTCACCAGCAATAGATATGATTCTGAAGGAAACATCCATGTCAAACTAGATGTCTGGAATCTTAATGATAACAACAACTGGACTGTTAGTCTGCAGCATCAGTGTCCAGATAGTGCAAGTTGTTTGTTGAGACTTATGGTCAATGGAACACAGAACATTATTGTCAAAAATCAAGACTTGGAGACTGTTGCCCTATTGTCCGTTTGAGAATGTGGGCATTATTACCAGTCATTGGGAATACAAGCTGATTTATTCAGTGGACAGCTGGCCAGCATTACAAATGTCAAATTTGACCACCTGGCTGTAATTTGTATATGTGAAATGATAGCATTGATATGCATTATGATTATAGCTTATATACAAGGTGATGATATTAAACTTGTATGATAGGTATATGATGTGCTTGATATAAACTATATGAAAAATGAGAAAGATGTGTGAAGCAATGATATTATTTTTCATGGTTGGTATATGGCACAGAAAGATGAGAGCATTGGTGAATACGGAGTGAAAGGGAAGACACCAGCACACCTACTTAACTACAACTGACTTAGATATGCATCTTAGATATGGATTTCAATATGTTGATCTAAGCTCAGGAGAGCTGTGGGTCTTGAGGACAATACTCTCCTACATCACCCTCCTCCAGGTGATGCACCACTTGGGCATTGAGTCAAGGAATAAGGGAATAAGGGAATAAAGGAATGAGCCTGCCTTCTTGATGGGTTCAGGGCATCATGACCAGATTCCATCACCAGTAGAGTAACCAAGGCAGCATAAAACCAGGCATGGGTGGATAAGAGGGGTTGGTCTCCCCGGGTAGGGGGTTGACAATGGTTTAACCAAGTCTTCTCCCAACCCCAAGTGTTTGTTTCTGTGTTTTGAGGGTGGAGGGCAGTGAAGGCCAGCTATGGGTTTGCAGTGAGGAGTGGGGGCAGTTACAGCCCTACCCCAAGGTCAAGAGCATAAGTGATAGGGAAACTGGGAGGGGTTTTGATGGGGAGGGGCTCCCAGGCAGTGCTGTACCTTGGGGGGGGGGGGCATGGCCTCCGGGTGCTGGCCTGTGGGGTGGCACCACCTAAGCCCTTTAGAGCCAGGTGGAGAGGCCATGGCACCCTCCCATGTTTGGTGCATAGTCTGCCTGCCCACCTACGCAGTGGGTTATAAGTTTCTTTAGCTGTTCTGGCTGGGAATTCCAGCTGCCACCCCTCCCCCTTCATCCAGTGTACTGTGCTGTTACTTTCCTCATGGAGGTGCCATGGGATGGGAGAGGGGGCCATGCACAGTTTGATTTGCCCTGGGCCCCGTACTCTGCTCAAATTGTTCTGGGGCAAGGGGCACGCAAATGCAAGCATTGGCCCCCGGGTGCCAGAGACCCACAGTATACCACTGCTCCCAGGGATACAAGGGTCTGGATGGGAGCTGTGACAGGGGGCTGCATTTTTTCTTTTAATATGCTGGTAAGTATGCCCCATCAACTCTTGCTGGATTTTCCTTCTCTGAGGATCAGCTTCCCCCCCCCCCTCCCCTTTACTCATCTGCTACGACTTGATGTTACTTGGTTCTAAAAAAAGAGGGAGACTGATCCACAGGTTCTCAGGCAGGCTCCAGGCTCACCACCCATAGGATAATGAGGTGTTGCCTTAAGGGCAAAAATGCACACTCCTACCTACCCTTTGACATGCCCCTTGCTTCACAGATGTTTTATAAATTCCTCTTTATGTTGGGGTCTCAGCTGCTGTGAGCTTACCCCCTTTCTCTCTAGCTAGGCTTGTCAGTAAAAACCCACTAATCAGGGTGTGACTCCAAGACTTAGCTCTCCAACTCCCTTTGGCTCAAGGCCCTCCATTCCATACTCTCTGTGACACTGGTCCTTCTACACTGTGCACCCCTGTGGTGCCAGACTGTTGGGGACTCAGCCCCCTCTGGCTTTTCCCTTTCTTTCTGTAGTTAGGGCCTTTTACTTAAGTCCACCTACTAGGACCTGGCTTCAAAGCTCCTATCTCCCCTTCAAGCGACTTTGGTCTCCTACCCCTAGTGCAGCAAGGCTTCTTGAACCCTCTGTCATGATGCCCTTCAGTGTTAATGAGGTCTCCTCCAGCCCTACAGCCTCAGCAACAAATCACTGGCATTTTTAACATCAAACATAAACCATAGGCTCCTATGGCCATATAATGAAAATAATAATAATAAAAAAAACAAGAGAGACAAAGTACCCACTTACTTTATGTGATCATGCTTCTGTCTCACAGCATGGTTTATTCTTCCCAAAGAGACTGCCACAGCCACTCCATAGTTACTAGAAGTCTACCTCTCTGGTCTTCTCCATTTGCAGTTTATATGGTTCTGGCCTTCCCCTTCCTGTCACCTGACCAGCTGGCAGGTCTCATTCCTTAACCCCTGCTCAACTGGCCAGCCATGCCCAGAAGGTTCTGGATTTAAAGGGACCACCCTGTTTCTTGATAACAGGGTTAGAGTTCCCTGTTACAGGAGCTCACAGATACCAAAAGGGTTTCAATGGGAAGGGTTCTTGTAGGGTGAGAAGGGGTTAGGGTGTTTTGGGGTGGGAAGGTGTTTGGGGGAGATGGGGTTTGGGGTAGAGAGAGGATGATTCAATGCCTGGGGTGAATGGATTTAAATAAGGTTAGGAGCAAGTGGAATTGTAAATGGAGGGGCCTATGGGGTTTGAGGGGCTGCAGTGAGATTTGACTGTTTAGAGCAGCAGTGGAGAGCTCAGTGGGCTGTAAGGGAGATGGTAAGGGATTAGGGGGGATGGGAAACAGCCTGTGCAGGGCACAGTGAATTCATGGTGGCAGTGAGGGAGCTTGGTAGGACTCAGTGAGGTGTGAGGGTGATGGTGGGATATGATGGTTTTGGGGCACAATGAGGTGGGGTTGAGTATGAAGATATGTAGAAGAGCAGGGAACAAAGTGGAGTCAGGTACATTTGAGGTGCCAGGGTCAATGCATAAAGGGCAGTGAGGGGCATACATTATTTAGAAAGAATGAGAATAATGGAAAGTTGTATTTTATATGCAAGGGGCACTTTGGGGCCATGGTATAGTGTCTGAGGGACTCAAGTATGGGGTTAGAAGGTAACATCTGTACTCCCCTGTAGCAGCTTCCTATCCCACCCTGAACCTGGCATAAAGCTACACACAGACTCAGCTCTCTTTGGGTGTTTTTGGATCATGAAATGAATAATATAGCCCCAAGGTCCCTAACATATTAGTAAAGCTTCTAGTTTCTTTTTAATTGGAAAAATATGCGCACCCCCTTTTCAAAATCCTAGATCCTCCCAAGGGTAGAAATATTTTACTTCAAGCAAAGCTATTAAATAGTAAAGTGAACTCAGAGTGTCTATAAGTTTTAAGTGCTGCAATACAAACAGTTCTAACCATATTCAAAAGAAACCCTTGGAAAAGGCAGTACAGTCTATGAACAAACCTACAGTACTCACCACTTTCTACAGTTGCACCAGTCTGGAAGTGCCTTTTGTTAACTCCCATCTCTTATTTATTATCTCCCTTTATATACTTTCAAAGGTATTACTGGAAAAGTCCCTAAATATAATAGATGGACTGGTTCCCTCTGGGGTAGAAGCTCAGAACATTCAGCACACCCCTTAAAATGACAACTGTGCATTCATACTGAATAGAATTATGAGCTTTTTCCTTTTTAAGTACAAGACTTCCAGTGCTTCCTTCCTGCTATACCTTTACCTTTCTAAATGTAAATGCTAAATAAGTGCATTAAAGAAAAGGAATATAGCTAAATAAATAGGGTATGCCCTTGAGGGAAAAAATAATATAAAGCTTAAAAGGAATTTAATGGGGGAGAGTTTGAAAGGCAGTTAAGTATCAAACTCCCATTTGTGCTTTTGAAAATCTTCCCCTATATCTTTAACTATTATAATAATAGTTCCATACCATGTTTCCCACTTCCTTAAGGCAGTTTATGGACTGAACAGTTTGAAATTAGGATTCATTTTAAAATATAAGCTGGTTGAGAAGGCAAGAAGCTTTTCAAGCCAGTTTTGACATCCTCCTCGCAAGCAGGATCCGAGGCCAAAAAAATCTGTGACATTTTGATTAGTAATTACAATTAGAAATTGTAATCAGCTCCCAGGGCTGCCAGCTCAAGCCGCGGATCCCCCAGCTGCCCCCCCTGCCCCCTGCCGGGGTGAAACAGGCAGTGCTGGCAGCACCAGGAGAAGCTGCAGGAAATGATCAGGAGCTAGAGGAACAAATAGGGGCTTCTCCCCAGCTCCTGGTTCAATTTCCCAGCTCCTGGTTTGATCCCCTAGCTCCCAGTTCGATCCCCCAGCTCCCTATCATTCCCCTAGATCCACAATCATTCCCCACAGTCCCTGCAGCTTCTCCCAGGCTGCCAGCACTGCCTGCCTTGCCCTGGTGGGAGGACAGCTGGGGAAGCAGTTGGACAAGCCGCGGCTTCTGCCAGGATTGCTGGCTCAAGCCAGGGCTCATCTGGCTGCTCTGTATAGTCTAAGGCCAAATAAATTAGGCACCAAATATCTTCAGATTCAGATTTAACTGGATCAAATCAAGACAGTGATTCTAATCACCAAATCAAATCACTGTCTCTCCAAATCACTGAATCCAAATCCGAAGCAAATACTTTCTGCTTTGCACAGGCCTACTTTCAGGTAAATGTTCCTCTCTTTCTGGTGTTGACTGATGAGCCTGCCTTGGACTTCAGAAATATTCTCATTGAATTAAATAAGTTTCTGTGAAATGTTTCAGTTTGCATAAAACTGTTTTGCAATGATAAAATGTTTAGTCAAAGCTGCTTTCATCAGCTCTTATGGCCACCAATCTATCATCGGTCTTGGTAAGAAGAAAATTATATTTTTTCTAAAATTTTTATGCAATGCTTTAAAAAAACTGCTCTCCTCTGAAAAGGAAAGTACTGTCTAAAATATCCTGATGGGCCAGGTTCACAATGAAAAATTAGGATTAAAATTGAAGCAGCGAACTTGTAGGTGCCCAGCTACCTTGTGCAATCTACAGTCATGAATTAGATGCCTAGATGTCCCATCCAACACTTGGGAAGATGCTAGTCTACATTGTGCCTATCGTGTCTCCTAGGTGAGCCCAGTCCTGCTTTGCCCAAATAGTCTCACAAGTATGCTCTATATCCAAAAACCTTAGACACCTATTTTTACTTAGGGTTCATGGTTGTGAATTCTTTCCTGGAGTGAAACATGCAAGCCCTGCCAATCCCTTCTTCCAGAAAACCTGTAGAGGAATTGTCACAGTTTCTCCTACTCACTTTGAGTGAGGTAAGTGATTGTACCTTATGGATGAGGGTCTGTGGGAAAGACATGTGGGGAAACTAGCTTGTGAGCCCTGCTGGAGTTTAGGCATGAAAAAAGTGCCAAGCTGCTCAGCACTGCCAAGACTCTGCTGATTGTATGTAAGCCCAGCCTCAGACTTAACCAACGTAGTTTATTGTATGCATAGGTGCCTTCTGTGTTAGGCAACTCATCTGAAGTTTTCAATTTTGAACTTGAGTGTCTATGTCTCCCTTAAGGTTTTAGGAAATTGGTACCCCCCCCCCCCCCCTTGAGCTGCCATCCTTAAATTATGCTCAGAATAAGGACAACATATTAGAAAGAAATGTCCTAAATTTAAAATAAGCACTGCACTTGGTATAAAGCTACAATAATGTTTCCCCTTGAATATGTAAGATTTACTATTTAAATTAAATATCATTTTACTACAGGTCTAAATGTATTCTTTGGGTCAAAATTAACTCTCATCGATGTTCCATGCAATTTCAGTATGTAGCTGAATATGACACTTGACTACTAGGGTTGTGCAAAGCTTCAGTCCCTCATTTGATTGGGCAGAGATTTGGCCCAATTTGGTGGCTGAATCTCCAAATCTGATTTGAATCAGAGGACCCTTTAATCTCTGTGAATCGATTTAAAACTCTCTGAACTGATTCGGAGAGATTCGGACAGATTTGGTAATTCCGATGTAGATACAGCTTTAAATGTTTTTTCTACATACCTCTAGGTAGCAGGGGCCCTAAACACTGAGGAGCTGGGGCAGATGCAGTGTCCCACAGAAGCACAGGGGGGCTCCCCAACATGCTTGGCAGCAGACCCAGAAATGAGCCAGAAGCATATCCGGTCCACTTTCTGGTCCACTGGGGAGCATGGGGGCCTGGGGCTGCACCCCCCTGGCTCAGTAACTGATGCCTCCTGGGTCTGGAGGTGG